>NC_134209.1:66323392-66937857 GCF_965140235.1 Caretta caretta | reverse complement strand
TCTCTATTTGGCAACTAGTTTTTTGTGCAACATTATCCTCAGCTTATCTACGTTACATCATCTGCAAGTAATTCCTGGAAGTAAACTAAATAAGTCTGTATCTGCGCACAGTGTGGATAGGAGACTAGATGAATAATAACAATCATGAATAATCGAGATCGCAACTAGTAAATGCCTCTCCTTTAAGCAAACATACATCAATAAAAGAAAAACACCAATGACAGAACCAGAAAGAATATGTAAAAAAAACCAAAACCAACAACCCCAAAACAAAAAACAACTGTAACAATATGTATGCTTAGAATCCGATCATTTTTATGCTAATAAAGGTACAAACTGTTTCAATACACTCTTTGGTGTTGACTAGGCCAAACAGGCAAATGTCTGACAGACACATGGGATGGGTTTAAATGAGTATTAATTACACCTTGGGGAGGAGCACTACGCTGCCCTTTTCATGCTTTCAAATACTAAGCATTTAATTGGTTCCAACGCAGATCACAGGACTTTAACCACAAACCAAACAATAACTCAGAAGAGAGTCTACCCTAGACTCAGTTCTGTTGTAACACCCCCCGCCCTGCCAAAGGACACACCAGGGGGATGGAGTGTCAGAGGCTGGGAGCTGGGACGTAGTATCATAAGCCTCACAGCTTCTAATCTTCAACTAAGGGAACGGAGGGTGGAGCAGCTAACTGGAGAGTAAAGGTACATCTACCCTGCAAAGACAAACCCATGACACCAAATCTCAGAGCCCAGGTCAATTGACTTGGGCTTGCAGGACTTGTGCTGTGAGGCTAAAAATAGCAGTGTAGATATCTGGACTGGAGCCTGGGCTCCAAAACCCTTCCTCCTTACCAGGTTTGAGGCTGCAGCCTGAGCAGGAACATCTACACTGCTATTTGTAGCCCTGTGAGCGCAAGTCAATTGACCCAGGCTCTGAGACTTGGTGTTGCAGTGTAGACATACCCTAAGAGGCTTTTGAAAAGTCTGGTCAACTTTAAATAGGTAGTGGGGGGGTACTTGGAAGCCAATCAGCTGGCCCTTTCCCCTCTTAGCCAGCCAACGACTAAGTAGAGAACCAAAGGGAGATAAGGAATACAGGGGAGTAGCGCCCCCCCACCCCCCATTCCTGGCACTCATGAGTTTTGGACGTCTTTCATTTCCTGCTGTCCAGTCAAAAGGTCCGCCCCTGTTAAAGGAGGTGGGAGGGTAGAGGAATAAGAAACCAGAGACAGCATTGAGCACAAGATGTTTCATTCACTCATACATAATGATGTGACTTGTGATATTAGATGTAAAGTCTGGGGTGTTACAGCATGGTCCATTTCTTGTGTATAAGCAAATCAAGCTAAAATTGGGAAGGATCCTGCATCGATTCTAATCTATAATTTATGTGTATGTGGATCAGTATATTTATCTGACTTCATGGCACCTGTAGGCGAATTTCAAGTTTCTCGGTAGCCCAAGGCAGTTAGTAGTTGGTTTATGTCCTGAAGTATGAGGAATTACTTTCCTTACAAAACTTTTATCTTAGTAAATGTTAATTATTACTTAATAATGAGTTAATGATTCATACAAATTTGTTTTTTAAAAAAATCCTACTAAGCTCTTGGCCTCAGAGGTGTCTTATGGCTCATTAATATGCATTGTGTAAAAATGTATTTCATTTTGTAATTTTTAAATGTTACCTTTTACTATCATTATCCCTTTTTTGTGTGTATTAGGAGAGTGGATAAATAGGAGAACTCGGTCCCTTTTCAATACTGTTAATTCAGTTTTGGGCAATTTCAGATTAGGGGTGAGTGAATTCCAAAGCTGGGCCTTGGCTGACTGACTGCAGCAGTATAGCACAGGGACAGGTAGCCTATCAGGTAGGAAGGTCCTGGCCATTGAGTGATTTATAGGTTAAAGCCAGCACCTTAAACTCAACACAGAAACCAACAGTATAATATCCAGTCCTCTCACCTTAATCTGCACACCAGATCTAAAGTGTGACCAGATGCATGGGTTGAGCATTCAGCACCAGGGATAATCTCATGGTTGTGATGGTGGTCATGAAATCCTGAGTCCTTCCTCTTTTACCTGTGGCGTTACAGTTAATTTAGAACCCAGGTATGTATATGAGTAGATAGAAATAATTTTATCTGTGGTTCTAGAAGTTTCCCTAACCTTACATGCACTGAATTTCATTAGCTATAGTTCTGACCAGTCACTGAGCTTTGTTAGTTTCTCCTGCTGGTTCGCCAGATGCTTCTCTAGTTTTGTCTAATCTAAATAATATTGTCAGCTATATAACTGAGAGAGAATAAAATTCCCAAGTAGCATTAGTAGCCA
The DNA here is from genome assembly GCF_965140235.1 of Caretta caretta. Taxonomy (NCBI): domain Eukaryota; kingdom Metazoa; phylum Chordata; order Testudines; family Cheloniidae; genus Caretta; species Caretta caretta. Next base: position 66,935,520 of record NC_134209.1, on the reverse strand, counting down.
GGAATGCTTTTTTCATCATCATTTGGCAGAGAGATTTTTAACTCTTCCTTCTGGAAGCTGACTTCACAATTTTTACCCATGTTGTCATCACCTGCACATTGCATTTCTTGCAGTGAGTTTTTCTTGGGGCTCCACTTAGGAACTTGAGTTAGCACTGAATATGCAGTAATGCTCACTTTGCTGTTTGGCATTTAGTTACTTCAGCTACAGTGGTTTCCTGTTCATTTTGAATTGCAATTCAAGGTATAGATTTTGAACTACAAATCCCTATGTATTTTTGGTTTTGGCTACCTTAGGGACTCCCTCAGTCTTTTTGCCTTATCACAACAATGGAGATTGATTTGGGCAAAAACAGCCCCTAGATGTGGACAGAATGGGATGGTAGGACATATTACTTTCCTACTAGTCCAACAGAAACAGTTGGTTAGGCCCTAGGGCTCTATTTACCCAGCTTTTTGCCTAATGATATGGGTTTGGGGGTGAGGGATTTGAGTTCCGGACTGGATTTTCAAATTGCATTGTATTATTTTAGAATTAAATTATCTGTGATTTTATATTTTGCACAGGCACATTTAATAGTGAAAAATAAATGAAATGTTCCCTTTAGATACACATGCAGATCTTCCACTGACTTCACCCAGAGGTTGCACCCATGTATGTGAAGGCAGAACTGGGCCCATTTTTTCCTATTCTATGCAAATTTCTGCTTTGTCTTATGGAGTTTCTGGGTGGGCAGGTAGCATAAGGACCATTTTTCCTCATTTCTCCCTTTGCCCATTGCTCCTCTGCAGAAGCTTGATACAGAGCTTTCTTGACTTGATGCACAAACTATGTCACCTCACAGCCCCAAAGAGTTATGGATTGCTCTGTGGCATCGGGGAATAGAATGGGCATCCTTAAATTCCTAATTGCGTTTGGTGACTTAATAATATTAACTTAGTATTTACAGCATTTGTTAAGTATTGCTTTTAAAATTATAGGAAACTATAGGAAATATTGCCTATCTAAGGGAAAACAGAAAAGTTTTAAAGAGTGATTGCTATAGGCGCTGAGATACTTGATGTGCATCCTAGTGCAGCAATAGTATAACAGTCGCCAGACAGCCAGGTGGAATAGCTCAGAGAATCAAGATTCAGCCATTACTGCAATACTAAAAGAGGAAATGTTAGAACGTAGACCCATTTTGCCATAGTTTTAAAAATGTCTATTTATTTTAATTTAATATTCTGTGCCTTGATCCTGCACATCCTTACTTGTGTGTAGAGCTTACTCACATGAATAGTCCAATTCAAGTCATAGGGATTGCTGTATGAATAAATTATACTCAATCAGAGTAAATGTTGCAGTCTTAGATTGTAAGCTCTTTGGGGCAGTGACTATGTCTTTTTCCATATTCTGTACTTTCGATACTTAATAAATAGTAACAGTTGATCTTGTTTGCTTTTCTAGTGAGAAAGTCTAAGAATATTCTAATCAGTGTTCAATGTTGGAAATGTTTCCTTTTGATTTTCCTGTTCCTTTTCATATCCTTAGTCCATGATGGATCATGGCAAATTAAAAATAACATGGCATGCTACTTGTAACTAAGCTAGAAGAGGGTGGAAAAGAGGAGAGAATGTAGAGTACACCTAATAATGGGGAGAACATTTTCTTAGCATTCAGAAGAAGAAAAAAATCTGCTAAGGAAACAGAGAAAACACCAGGAAGCTTTAATAAGTCTTTGTTTGCATACACTGTGATTCTTCTCTTTCACCAACCAGTTTGTATGTGTCATAAATATAAAGGGAAGAGTAACCACCTTTCTGTATACAGAACTATAAAATCCCTCCTGGCCAGAGGCAAAACCCTTTCACCTGTAAAGGGTTAAGAAGCTAAGATAATCTCGCTGGCACGTGACCAAAATGACCAAAGAGGAGACAAGATACTTTCAAAGCTGGAGGTGGGGACAAAGGGTCTCTCTGTCTGTGGGATGCTTTTGCCAGGAACAGATCAGGAATGCTCTTCATAACTCCTCAGAACTTCTGTTAAGTTAGTAAGTAATCTAGCTAGAAATGCATTAGATTTCCTTTTGTTAAATGGCTGGTAAAATAGGTTGTGCTGAATGGAATGTATATTCCTGTTTTTGTGTCTTTTTGTAACTTAAGGTTTTGCCTAGAGGAATTCTCTATGTTTTGAATCTGATTACCCTGTAAGGTATTTACCATCCTGATTTTACAGAGGTGATTCTTTTACTTTTTCTGATATTAAAATTCTTCTTTTAAGAACCTGATTGCTTTTTCATTGTTCTTAAGAGCCAAGGGTTTGGGTCTGTGTTCACCTATGCAAATTGGTGAGGATTTTTATCAAGCCTTCCCCAGGAAAGGGGGTGTAGGGCTTGGGGGGATATTTTGGGAGGAAGACATCTCCGAGTGGGCTCTTTCCCGGTTCTTTGTTTAACACGCTGGTGGTGGTGGCAGCATAGGGTTCAAGGACAAGGCAAAGTTTGTACCTTGAGGAAGTTTTTAATCTAAGCTGGTAAGATTAAGTTTAGGGGGTCTTTCCTCTGTACCCTAGAGTTCAGAGTGGGGAAGGAACCTTGACAGTATGTTTGAAAAGTCATTTTCTTTGGTTCAAATAATTAGTTGAACTTAATCCAGTTGCTGTATTATGTGAATAAATATTTTGAATAAGTAGAGAAAAGTGTTGCTGATCAATAAAAAATGGCTAGTGATCATTGAACAATTATAGTGCTCTATTATACACCTGTCAGGGTTCCTTCGCCACTCTGAACTCCAGGGTACAGATATGGGGACTCGCATGAAAGACCCCCTAAGCTTATTCTTACCAGCTTAGGTTAAAAGCTTCCCCAAGGTACAAACTTTGCCTTGTCCTTGAACAGTATGCTGCCACCACCAAGCGTTTTAAACAAAGAACAGGGAAAGAGACCACTTGGAGACGTCTCCCCCAAAATATCCCCCCAAGCCCTAAATGCCCCCTTTCCTGGGGAGGCTTGAGAATAATATCCTGACCGATTGGTTACAAAATCATCAAAGACCCAAACCCCTGGATCTTGGAACAATGGAAAAATCAGTCAGGTTCTTAAAAGAAAGGTTTTATTTAAAAAAAAAAAAAAAAAAAAAAGTAAAAATCATCTCTGTAAAATCAGGATGGAAAATACTTTGCAGGGTATTCAGATTCAAAACGCACAGGATCCCCCTCTGGGCAAAACCCTAAAGTTACAGAAAACAGGAATAAACCTCCCTCTTAACACAGGGAAAATTCACATAAAACAAAAGATAAACTAATCCGCCTTGCCTGGCTTACCTATACTGGTTGCAATATTGGAGACTTGGATTAGGATGGGTTGGAGAAGATGGATTTCTGTCTGGCGTCTCTCAGTCCCAAGAGAGAACAACCACGTAAACAAAGAGCACAAAACAAAAGCCTCCCCCCCCCAGCCCCAAGATTTGAAAGTATCTTGTCCCCTTATTGGTCCTTTGGGTCAGGTGCCAGCCAGGTTAGCTAAGCTTCTTAACCCTTTACAGGTAACAGGATGTTGCCTCTGGCCAGGAGGGATTTTATAGCACTGTATACAGAAAGGTGGTTACCCTTCCCTTTATATTTATGACAACACCCATATTATATCCTAATTTTACAAGTGAGGCAAACAATCCAGGTCCTCATGGCTGTTTACTTTTACCCTTTTTGTCTTGCAATAGTATCTTAAACACAGCAAAGTTCTAATTAGCGCTGTCTTAAATTTTAATACAGGATAGTTTAGTCTGAGATTGCCTAAGAAAAGAGCTACTTGGAGATATGAAGAGAAAGTAGAATTTGTTTGTTTTAAACTATGACTAAGAAATTTTTATCTCTAATATGGTGTGGTATGCTGACATATTGTTATGTAACTTCTCTTAAAATAGAAAAGAAAATTGGTTAATAAGAGGTTCGTTTGTATAAACTTCCTCATTTCAGATCGTCTCATGGGATTACAAAAAGGCATTTTCTTCTTTATAAAGGCATCATAAATATATATGCTTTGTCAGCCATTGGTATTCTAATATAACAGAACTGCAACAGTTTGACTAAATACCTAAAAGTTCATTGTTCACTTTAAAAATGGTTTCCTTTAGGCAGTTCAATGAACTATACTAAGCTCTAACATAAACTTCAATAACTAGAAAATAATTTATCAGATTCACTTTTATTGTAGCACACATTTATCTTTGTAGCTTGACCTTCTATGTTGCCAGGAAAATAGTTAGAACAGCTTTGGAAACTGAAGTTATTTGGGGTGGACGAATGCTAAAGCTAGCAACACAGAAATCCAGAATAGCTGATGCACTATTATTTAGTCCTGATATCCTCTTTAATACCCAGATGTCTGTCCACAGCATTAAGCTGCTAACTCCTTCGTGGTATATATCAGTGATTTGAAGGAGATAACATGCGGTCATGAATTTCATTTTAATTTTATAAGCCATTTGCCTCATTTCTCATTCCTTTCCTAAAACTGTTGGTTGTATTTTTACAATACAGCACCATCCAAAATGATGTTGTCTAAGTCAAGACATCTACCTGTATGCTGAAAGAATCTCTCGACTGCCCCTCATTTTTGTGTAAAACTGACCATATACTTTATCCTTCCTCTTGTTACCGTATTTCTTCCCCTCACTACACACTCATACTTAGCCAATTCCCTGAGCAGAGTTGTGTAACTGATTCAAAACATTACACAACATGGGCTCAGATATCACAGCCAATACATCTCCTTTGGAACACCGTCATGTCAATGTTGCCTTCAGCCAGGAAAAAATTGAAAGGACACTGACAACCTAATTTTGTATTTATTTTTTTTTACTAGTGTGTTATTACGAATATCTTCAAAATTTAAATCTCAAATTTGTTTTCAAATTATATTTCTCTCTATTTCTGTAGCTTTTCCCCACTAGTATAGTATTACCCCAGCTTACCCTATAGTAAGCCCAGTTAACGAAAATTCCTGGTTCAGTGAAATCGACTTATGTGCCTAGGTCGTGATGGGCCTCTTAGCTTAAAAGGACTCTGTTCTGGGTCCTCCAAGGCCAGAACGCAGTGATCAGGATTTGGAAAGGTCAGCTGGTTTTAAAGTGGTTGCATTCTGTTTTCTCTCATTCCTGGAGCACATAGAAGAGGTTGCCACTCACAATAAGATGGAGCACATACAGTCTCTGTAGGCCATAAATCTGTTGCTAAACAAGAACGAGGGGCAGGCTTTATTGTAGAACTCTGTTGGCTGCATTTCACTGGAAGGTTGCACTTTGGCTTCCCTGATGCATGGGTTGCCATTCTGGATTTTCTTATGCATTTGCATTCTCACATGCTGCTGTTCTGTTTTTCCTTTGCAGGGAGAGGATGCGTCAGTCTGCAATGTTTGAACTGTGCCAGGGGATGCACCAGATCAGCCTACAGTTTGTTCGCTTGCAGATTAGTTTTGAAGAATATACCATAATGAAAGTTTTGCTGCTGTTAAGCACAGGTAGGTTAGCTCCTATTGTTACCTGGCACACTTGCTAATTGTTAGAGGGCATATTGATTTAGCACCTGTAATTCATAAAATGATACAAGGCATTTAACTACAGGAGTAACGAAAGAGGAAGCAAATTTTGTCCTGGAGGTTCATATGTTTGCAAGAGAAGGGGTGGAAAGCAAGGAAAAAACGGTTACTCACCTTTGTAACTGTTGTTCTTTGAAATGTGTTGCTCATATCCATTCCAATTACGTGTGCGTGTGCTGCGTGCACGGCCGTTGGAAAGATTTTCCCCTAGCAGCATCCGTCGGGTCGGCTGTGGAGCCCCCTAGAGTGGTGCCTGCATGGCGCTCAATATATGACCCAACTGACCTAGCGCCCCCTCAGTTCCTTCTTACCGCCCGTGATAGTCGTTGGAACTATGGCGTCTTGCTCTGCAAGGTCTTCACATTTTCCCTAGCTTTGTTAGATAGTTCTTTGTTTGTTTTTTTGTTGGTAGTTCTTGTTTTTGTTTTAATTAGTGGCAGTCAGGTTGCGGGGTTACCCTCCACCCTGACTATTTTTCTTTAGGGCTTCGTGCCCAAGTCCCTGGGATTCAAGCCCTGCAGGTCCTGCTCTAAGCCCATGCTAAGGGACGACCCGCATAACTTTTGTCTAAAGTGTCTGGGGGAGGCTCACCAAGCTGAGAAGTGCAAGGGATTTTGTCCTCGGACTAAAAATGAGTGGGACTTTCACCTGAAGCAGCTCTTTATGGAGGTGGCACTTATTCCCCAGCCTCCACCGGCATGGCAGGACCCAGCACCGAGTTCTTCGGTGCGCAGCACCTGGCAGCGGTAGTGGAGGCGGTGCTGCTGTTGGACTCTGCTCAAGACCCATGCACCACCACTCCCCAGCACCGAAGCCAGCAACATCAACTCGGCACCTCTCCCACTGCCCAGAACCGAAGTGGCACTGAAACCCGGAGAAGGATGGTGGAATTGGAGGACTTGGTGGTGGACATTTTGGCCCCAGAAGGTCCATCAAGGGTGGCCCTGCCTCTCATCAAGACCATCCAGACCGGTGCCAAAACCATCTGGCAGACCCCGGCCTCCATTCCCCCTATGGCCAAGGGGGTAGAACGTAAATACTTTGTCCCCTCGAAGGGGTATGACTACTTGTTCACGCACCCGCAGCCCTGCTTGTTCGTGATTGCGGCCATGAACGAGAAGGAGAGGCACGGACAGCTGGCCCCTGTGCACAAGTCAAAGGATGCCAGCAGCTGGACTTCTTTGGCCGCAAGTTGTATTCTACGGGTGGGATCCAGCTCCAGATTGCCAATCAGCAGGCACTCCTGAGCTGCTACAACTTTACCTCCTGGAACTCCGTGCTGAAGTTCAAGGAGCTTGTGCCTCCGGAGTCCAGGGAGGAGTTTGGGGCTCTTGTTGATGAGGGCAAGACCGTGGCATGGACCTCTTTACAGGCCTCACTGGACACTGCGGACTTGGCCGTGTGTACCTTGTTCTCCAGGATTGCCATGAGGCGCACCTCCTGGCTGAAAGCCTCTGACCTGCCCCCTGAGGTTCAGCAGACGCTGCAGGACTTGCCCTTTGATGGGGAGGGCCTGTTCGTGGAGCAGACTGACTCTAGGTTGCATAGCCTTAAGGACTCAAGGGTGACCATGAAGTCCTTCGGTATGCACACCCCAGCAACCCAGTGGAAGCACTTCAAGCGCCAGCAGCCGCAACAGCACTCCTACCCTCCTCGGCCAAGGCAGGACTTTTACAGGCGGCAGGGGTGGAATGGCATGAGGAAGCCCTCCAACCCTCCATCTGGACAAGGCCAGGGCCCGACCAAACCATCGTCTGGTTCCAAGCCGGCCTTTTGAAGGGACGCCTGAGGACAGTGTACCAGACTTACTGCAGGATCCTTCCCCACCTTTTTTGAATCATTTATCCCATTTCCACCATGCATGATCTCAAATAACTTTGGACCGTTGGGTCCTTCACACAGTGGAAGCGGGATACTCTCTCAAATTTTGATCCTTCCCGCCCTCTCACCCCCTTCCCCGTCCCTCTTCAGGGACCCCTCTCACAAGCAACTCCTTATTCAGGAGGTTTCTGGCACTCCTTACCCTGGGAGTGATAGAGGAGGTTCCGCGGGAATTAAGGGGCAAAGGGTTTTACTCCCATTATTTCCTAATCCCCAAGGCCAGTGGGGGCCTCCGGCCCATTCTGGACCTGCGTGGGGTCAACAAATTCATGGACAAGTTGAAGTTCCACATAGTCTCCCTGGGCACCATTATCCCTTCCCTGGATCCTGGAGACTGGTATGCCGCCCTCAACATGAAGGACACATACTTCCACATAGCAATTCATCCGGTGCACAGGCGCTTCCTGCGCTTTGTGGTCAACCGCGAACATTACCAGTTTACGGCCATTCCACTTGGCCTTTCCACAGCCCCCCGGGTGTTTACCAGGTGTATGTCGGTCATGGCTGCCTTCCTCCGTCAATGGCAGGTGCAAGTGTATCCTTACCTCGATGACCAGTTGCTTCGGGGCCGCACCAGAGAGCAGGTGCAGTCTCACTTCCACCTGGTCAGGTATATGTTCCAACAGCTGGGTCTCCTCCTCAACGTAACGAAGTCAACCCTAGAACTGACCCAGAGGATGGAGTTCATCAGGGCGGTCCTGGACTCTGTTCAGGCATGGGCCCTCCTACCGGATTCCCATTTTCAAGTTATCATGGGCATCATTCAGGGCCTTCAGAGCTTCTCAACCTCGACAGCAAGAGGATGTCTGAGTCTCCTTGGCCACATGTACATGACCTGGCACGCCAAGCTCTGGCTGTTCCAAGCATGGCTCACCTCAGTCTACTGCTCGGGGTGCGACAGCCTGTATATGGTAGTCACTGTCCTGGAGCGGGTCCTTGCCTCTCTCCACTGGTGGCTCAACCCCCTGGTGGTATGTGAGGGAGTCCACTTTCACAGCCCACAGCCTTCCTTTTATCTGGTCACCGATGCACCAGCTCTGGGGTGGGGTGCTCATCTGGGGAACCTTCAGACTCACTGCACTTCAGCTCTTCCTGGTTTCTACTTGTGAGCTATTGGCAGCTGAGAGCAAGTCTAGGGCTGCTCTGACCTGGGTCAGGGGCCACTTCAGGCATGTCTACGTTGCAGCTAGGAGTGAGCTTCCTGGCCTGGGCTTGAGCTCATGCACTAAAAATAGCAGTGTGGACATTGTGGCTTGGGCTGGAAATTGGGATCTCAAGCCCTTCCAACCTCGTAGGTATAAGAGCCCAAGCTCCAGGCCAAGACACAATGTCCATGCTGCTACTTTTAGCATGCTAACTCAAGACTCGCTAGGATAAGTCTGTCTGCCTAGGGTGGGAGGCTCACTTCCAGCTGCAGTGTCAACATACCCTTCGGCTCTTAGCCAGCTCCATACTAGAACCTCTCCCAGGTGCAGTGCCAAGTGGAGCTCAGCAGCACCCGGCTTTCTGTCTCCTCCCCTCAACAGGGACACAGGACAATTCTCTCCCTGGGAACAAGAGGAGAGAAAGAACAAACCACAAGTGACAGATATTAGTTATGCTGCTTAATGCACTGCTGGAACGTGCTCAGATACTATCTATGATTGTGAGAGTGGTATAAGAAACTATATATGATAGAACAGAGTAGAATAAATAAGTGGATCTCCTGTTTTTGTAATTAGCAGTGAAGGGAGAGAAACTATAGAAAAGTAATAATAGTTTAATTGCATATAGAAATGTGGCGGTAGTTGTTTCAGTAAGATAAATATGTATTATTCTACCTTTTTCTTAGACTATTAACAAATGGGTTTGTAAGAGTTCATTGCAAGAACTTGTTGGGTAAACTAAATTACTTGGTTCAGTCTGAAATGGACAATGATGTCCTTTGAAAATCTACAGAATTTTTTTTGTCAGTTTTGGGATATTCCGCTTATTTACATTGTGTAACTTTAATAGGGAGGAAGAAAGTAGGATAAAATGAAGATTTTGATAATGCATATAGAATATTTTCTGTGATCAGCAATAATTCCAGTTTCTAATAACTTCACCTTGATACTATATTCTGATAGAAAATACCATGCTTGTTTTTATTTTTATTTTTCATTATTATTGAATCATGTCACGTGTAGTGTACTTTTTGCTTTGAAACTTCTATGATGACCACATCAAGGAAGTTTCACTCCATTTATATGTGGAAGAAACCACACATTACATCTCAATTGTTTTCTTGCTTTTCCCCAGCCCATGAATCTTGGATGATTGCCAGTATGCCTTCTGCATTTAATAAGTAAAATCAGAAACACTCGGCAGACCTCCAAAATTTAGTGTTTTGCTTGACTTTCTTTTATTTGTGATCTTATTTCTTCTTTTTATAATCTGGCTAAGATGATGGTGTAATAATTTTCCAATATAACAGTAAAATAAAGAAATAATATTTGACAGAAATAGAAGTATGGCTTTAATTCACATTTTTATAATGCCATCAGAAATACAGGAGTGTTGATCAAAAGTTATATTTTCCTACTTTTAATTGGATGGATTTGTAAATATTGAGGAAATTGTGAAGTCCTTGCATTTTATGCAAGTGCCATGGCATATTGTAACTATTTTATTTTTTACTGAAGGTGATTTATATTTCCATCAAAAAAGGGTGGTTGGGTTTATTCATTCGGTATGGACTTTGCTCACAAATCTATTTAAAACAATGGTTGCTTTGTGTTAGTTGACTTTGAATGTTGTGTGCCTTCAAGTTTATTATTGCAATTGAAAATGTGTAAAGAAATCTATTTACTCTTGGTTTTCAGATTGACACATTACCTGTTAGCTTGTCTAAACCAGAGGTTCTCATATTGTGGTCCCCAGGGCACTTGGTGGTTGTTCACAGGATGCTTGCTGGTCACATGATTGTAGATCTCTTCCTTATTTCCCATTGCTAAATTGCTTTAGTAGGCAGCTAAAAAACTATTAAATTCATTCCTAACTCTATTCCGTGTAAGTAGTTTTGGTAGTAGCCACATGGACATTCTGTGATCACAGTGGAAAGGAAGGTGAACTGTGGGATTAAGAGGGAAGGTGTTCACAGGACAGTCTCTGTAGAGATGCCAACCACACATTTAAAAAAATCCTGTTCTAGGTAATCCTCTACCATAGTTAACTATTAGAAAATAAACTCACTTCTTGCACCTGAAGTATTTAATTTTCTTGTTGCAGACCTGAGTTAATACATCCAAGATTTTACATTTGTTTCATGATTCAACAATATCTATTCTAAACAATTTAGTGAATACTGAAACACCATGACATTGTTGAGAGTTATTAGTAACCTTTTCAAGGGCAGGTCCAGGATTCAGTTTTGGTCTGATCCCACAAACATTTACCACTGGGTGTAGTATCTATTACAGTGAATAATCTGGTTGAAGTTTCCAAATAGACAATGGTACGCTCGTTACCATTGGTACTAGTTCCACGGAAGTCAGTCAAACTGCTCACAGAAATCAGTACTACAGTAGAACCTCAGAGTCACGAACTGACCGGTCAACCACACACCTCATTTGGAACCAGAAAGATGCAATCAGACAGCAGCAGAGACCAAAAAAAAAAAAAAAAGAAAATACAGTGCAGTTCTGTGTTAAATGTAAACTACTAAAAAAATAAATGGAAAAAGTTCAGAAAGTTTTGACAAGGTAAGGAAACTGTTTCTGTGCTTGTTTCATTTAAATTAAGATGATTAAAAGCACAGTTTTCCTTCTGCATAGTAAAGTTTCAAAGCTGTATTAAGTCAGTGTTCCATTGTCCACTTTTGAAAGAACAACCATAAAGTTTTGTTCAGTGTTACCAACATTTCAGAGTTCCAAACAACCTCCATTCCCCAGGTGTTCATAACTCTGAGGTTCTACTGTATGCTCAGTAGAATTTCAGAAATGGGCCTTTCTCTAGTACTGATCAGAATTATAATGGGGTGTTAAGAAGAAAGCTTTCGTTGAGACTGCAGACATATTATCTGGTCAAATCTTTAAGCAGAATGTGAACTTAGTAAAAATACTCTTTTGCTCTGCATTAGCATGATGGCTCTCTTTAAGATATTACACACATGCTCAATAATGTCCTAACCTTACGACATTCTTTGATTGCATAAGAAATATGTTCTTTGATGTAGCTTTTCCACACCTGGCTGTTATAATCTGAGTACAGTACAATATCAAAGCAATTGCAAGTATGTGCTGTACATTGCCGCCCCCCAAGTATAGTATAGCAGACAAGTGATGGTATGTAGTGTCCTCAATTCTAGAGAAAGATTCCTGCTCCCTCTGCTATCACTTTGTGCTTAGGTCAAATGAAAAAATAATTTCACTGGGTGGTTAGTGTGTGCTGTATTTTCAAGATGCTATTCTGCCCCACTTAACCCTTCTGCATATACTAATCCACATACACAGATCTGGAAAGGACTCTTATATCATTTGAAAATGTTTATGATGCTCCCACACAACACAAAGACACTTCTATAACCCTTCAACCATTAACTTTATAATGTAGATAATATAAGAATAATCAATAAAATGAATATTAATACGGAGATGTCATTTTACTGGTAGTTCCCAAGGATGGCCTCAAAAGCCAAGCTGCATTTGAAGAAATGAGGGCAAATTACATCAAAGAACTAAGGAAGATGGTCACTAAATGTCCAAGTAACTCTGGACAAAGCTGGCAACGATTCTACCAACTGACTAAGCTTCTGGACTCCATGCACGATGTAAGTATAATCTATTAGGGATCTTAAAGCACATAGGGTGGCATCTTTAAGAAGGGTTAAAGAAAAAAATCTCTCCCTTAAGGTAAACTAATAATTTTTCATTACATTAACCAGCAGGGAAGCAATAGGTAATCAGTTTTTAAAGAGTCTGTTAGAAGTTTCTGGACAAATTTAGGGGAAAATTGCACATAAAATTAGAAAATAAAAACCTTTAAGGGCCAGGTTTTGATACTTTTATTCATGTGAATAGGACCTCACACCACAAATAATCATGTTGAACTCAGCAGAACTATTCATTGAGTCAGGTGTTACCCAATATGAGTAAAAGTATTGGAATCTGGCCCTAAACCAGCAGATGAATGGTGTAAACAATTCATTTTCAGAGAGCAAGATTAGTGAAATATGCTGTGTGGTGTTAAAACTTAAGGAACGCCCATGAGTCAATTCAACTACAAGGTGTTGGATTAGAGTTTCACACTTTTTGTAATTTAAGAACTGGTTTGTTAATAAAATGTTTACTTCATTGTTGAACAAATATGTGACCCATTACAACTGCTAATCTCATAACTCAATCTTTCTAAAACATTTGTTAATGGTTTAGGGTCAACTTGGGTCCCTTGAAGCTTTGCTGAGCTTCCAAATCCAGCATTAATTGAATTTTAATTATTTCTATCCCTCCATTTTGTTTCAAAGGTATTTTGTGATGTAGAGGCTTACCTTGTAACCACCAGTTACAAGAGGCATACCATACCTACTGTCAAGGCTATCAGTAAACACTGTTTAAACTGTATAGCAAAAGAAAGAAAACTCCCTCACTCTATCCTGATGTGGAAAAAAATTTTTTTTTTGTTGTGAGCTGCATGTAGAATGTTGGGCCCTAATTGTAGAAGCTGCATATAAATGTCTCTCTTTTGTACTTGTCTTAGTTTTCATTTTTGTGGACTTAGTACAGTGCAGTGCAGTTTAGGTCAAATCTGTAAGAGCGCCTGAGGTCTGTTTACAGAATGTACATATGGAATTATTTTTCAAATATTATTCTGTTGTTCATTAAAATCTTTTAAAATCTCAGTGGGAGGAAAAGGACATTATTAGTACTGTAGTAATAGCTCATTCTTTAGAGATCCATTTTCATTTATATTGTGCCAATGAAGGATGTTTTACTGTTTGGTTTGAAGGAATGGGTTTGGTGAGGAAAGAAAGTCATTTGCAAGTTATTCACGTATGAATCTCCACAGCAGCTGATACAGTCCTCTCATGCCCCTGCTTTTGTAATATTTTTCATACATTTCATTGAAAGTTACATAATTGTCTTCTGAAATATAGAGTTTGTGTTTTATTTGGTAATTCTTTTGTACTTTTTTTAATAAGGAGAATTGTGTGGATGGGAAGTAATAGCTGACAGAATTCCAAACTTATTTAAAATAATACAGTATTCTACAGTAATTACCCAAAACGCTGCATTAGTATTGTAACCTATAGTGTTTTGATCAATCACTTCAGAATGCCGTGGTATTTTACTTAATTTTTAGTAAGGATCAGAATTGATGATGCCATTTTTATTATATTACTTTTTATTTTAGTATAAGCAAGTTAAGGGATTTTTAAAGAACGTCTTGCTGTCAGCATTCTCTTTAAAACAGCCAGTTGTCTGCACAACACTGCTATTTTATGTGACTTACCAGTCAAGCACTTGTTTATTTTTCTCCTTACAATTTACTTTTTACTTGTATTGGCTTAGATTGTTCCCGAGGATGTGTGTTCCCAAGACTAATCTCAATATCAAAATTGGCCAAATGTTAAATTAATTTAGACAAAGCACATCAGAATAATTTTACAGTAAGGTTGACAAGAGATGAGAAGTGCTCTTTTCCCCTGTAGAGTGGAATTTCTCAGCTTTTATCATGGAAATGAAGGTGCAATTTAAAAAAAAATTTTTTTTTTTGCTAAAATCCTCAGTACAGGTCAATACTTTTCAGCTGTCACCAATATAATTTTAACTTTCATTCCATGTAATTTTAAAGGATCAGAATATACTTAGTCCTGTGAATTCTCTAACCACAGCTGAAATCCCATGTTTGTATCCCTGCTGCAGATACAGCATTGGCATTTGCAACACAAGCCTGAAGGGAGCTCTCTAGAATTCATGCTTATTCAGTCCTGCGGCTGCCTCTAGCTTTTTCATTAGAGCAAGGCAGCGTATCATCATTTGTGGAGTTTACTTTACCCTGGTGTAGTGCTGCACAATCATATAGTTTCTTTGTATCTTAAGACTTGCTTTTATTAACCTTGTTCTTAAATATTCTTTTTTTAAGGACTATATAAAATAAGAAATTTGAATACTGAATGATACTGTATTTGGCTTAAATAATATGAATAACATATAACCAATTAGATGGTTTTATACTGCTCAGTGCTTTCAGCCTTTCATCCACATGGTGAGCATATGTGCAGACAGAAAAGTGCTGAGATGGTGGGGAAAAAAGTTTCAGGAAGAGCAGGTAGGCAGTAAAGTATTTGAAAATATCAGCAACTTTAAGCAATGGCTCATAAAACCTTCAAGCACTGAAAACAAAACTGAAGAACAAAAGAACAAAACCATTCCTGAATGGTTCAGGTGAAGATATATGCATCAGATAGCTGAAATACACAAACACAAACATACACACTCACAGTTTTATCAGCGTTGTGGGGACCAACATAGTTAATCCTCATTTCAGGGATTTTCTTTTTAACAATTGTGACTGTCATAAGCAAATTTCTAATGATTTCATTAAACAGCGTTGTTTGTTCAGAACCATAATGCAGTGAGGCTAGTTGATTCCACTTCCTAACCAAATTGGTAAGGCTCATACCAAGGAATGACCAAGGGTATTTGAGAGAGAGAGAGACCTTTTTTGTAGGTGAACCACTCTGATCAGACAACTAGCAGGCTGGAACATCATAAACAGTTGCATTACACATGCTATCAAAATTTTCATTTGGATTTTCAACATCTCCTGGAGCAAGTTTGCTCTGGGGGCAAGGGTTGTATCTTGACAATCTTTGTTTCATATAAGGAGTTTAATGTATGTTTCAGCAGTTCTCAGAACAAAAGTTGAGTTCAGTTTCAATCTAACTGATATTTAAACAGACTTTGAATTCTAAGTGCTTTTGTTTCGATGCAGCGTCATTAAACCCTAACATGAACATACCCTTTGGCATGGCATGATGAGTATTGCACTGTTGTTTGCTTGTTGATATTTTCAGCCTGATAAAAATAAACTCTTTAAGGACCATGCTGCTGAATTATTAATATTTACGGTTCCTGATGGGAATACTGTACAGCTGAAGTGGATCTTCCCATACGGTCAGGCTGTGAGAACAAAGATTTTACTTCTTTGAAAAAAGCTGATATTGGTGGTACAATACAGTGTGTCATGAATTCACAGAATTACTTTATATGAAAACACTGAGGCTTTGCGTTTGTCCCTGATATTGTAACTAATACTAGGGAGAAATTACTGTGCTGTTACCCAAACTCTGCCTTAAATTATTTGAATTTGTTAATTTTCTAGTTAAGTTGATTATGAAATCATGGTTTCCATATATGTAGTCTTAATCATAATGATACTGTAGGTAAACTTTGAGAGGAGTCAAGCAAGGAGTGACCATAAAATTTCATGCCATAGACACAGATTGAGAGGGATTTCTAAGTGAAAGCACTGGCTCATCTTGCCAGTGTAGGGAAAGGGCTCAGCGTGGTAATGTGCACCTTTGCAGCCTGAAGCAGTTTTTGTTACTCCTGGATGTACAAGGTTATGGTGAAAATCAGAAGGCTGAAATCTGGGTGACTATTCGCCATGAAAATGCCACACTGGCTTGCGGTCCACGATAACTGTGTGGTCTTTGGTGATGGAATGATGTTCATTTCTCTGAATTTGAAGAGTAATATAGGTGAAAGTTTCATAGAAAAAACAAATAATGACAAATTGAAGTTTGGTTAATAGGGAATTAATCTTTTGAATTTCACAGATCTTAAATATAAAGTGCAAATGCAAAGACTGGTTATTGAGACAGTAATCGTTACATAAAGATGCAGGAATCTTAATAAGCCTACTTTAGTCTTAAAAATATTTAAATGCAGTGTGTTTTTTGTGAAACACCCTGCCTGTTCATGAACTAGGTAGAAATGACAATTATTCATTAATGATTAATGCACTAAAGTGAGAATCTCTGTCCAAGTATATTATCAAATCACTCTTAAAAGCCAGCATAGTTAGTTCATTATGTGGATAGCAACTTTTCATGTCTTACTGTGGTTTAGGTAACATTGAAGTAAATATTATGAATTCTGTCTTTATAATAAAATACACAATGTAGGCACCACCACCTGGGATTTATTTATTTAGGGGTGCTTATGGAGCAAGGTTTGTTACATACTCCAAGATACAAAACCACATTTTATTGCATTCTATCAAAGTGAGCTAAACAACTTAATATGATTGGTAGGAGTGATCTATTGTTTTTTTCCTCTGGCAAGAGTGTGACTAATAAGAATTTTGAGGGAACTAGAATTTATTTATTCTATATACTCACACCTAAGCAAGCAAAATCTTAACATCCAAGTAACTCTTTAGTAATTTAATGGTTTTTTTAACAATTAATAATGTCTGTCTAAGATCTCACTGTTTTCTGTTTGTGATATCAGTGGTGCCTTCATTCACACGGCTTATTTAGTGTATTGCCATTCACATAGCTCTAGTAGAGGTGGTATCAGCACTTCCATTATAAACTCCAGCTTTCCACATTTGCAAGGACAATTGTGAAAATACTGAAAATAGAATTAGAGAAAGTGCATACTTCTATATACAGTAACATTTTGATACATTTCAAACCTCAACCCTTTCTTTGTACAGCAATCTTCTAATTATCCTATTATTAAAATAGCCCTACTTTCTTCTTTTCCATTGTGTCATTTTGCGTTGTGTGTTTCATATATGCAATAGACTTTATTCACAGGAAGGAGGAGCCATGACCCAGGGTGAGGCTTGTAACACAGGGAAGCCTAAACACAAGTAGAAACTAAATAAATCCAACTCAGGAAAAAATCAGGGTAAAAAAAATGATACCCACTTACAAGAAAAAGCCTAGTAGCCTGAAAATGCACCTGGTGAGAAGCACTTCCCACATGATACATACAGTGTGGATTGTATTGAAAATTCAGTATTTTTAAGCCTCCCGGTGGTAGACATCATTTTGCGGAAAAGTGACTGAGCCCGCTAATAGCTACTTAGATTAGTTAGTTTGCATCCAGCTTTCTGAAAAGAACTGTGAACATTACACACTTTGCTTAACTCATGGCACGTTCTATTCAGATTCTCATCCTGTGTTCATCTGTGTGGTATTTGAACGTTCTGCATTAACAAAGGGAGGGGCCCTCCATGTGGAAGGAAAGATCCAGCTATCTCCATGGCACTTCCCCTCCATCCCTACCCAGCCACCTCTCCACACTGTCCATAGAGGGAGAGGTGATGTGGAAAAGGAAATGCCTAGTATTATTTCCCTCCTAGCCCCACAGAACTTAGCTGGAAAAGTAATACAGTTCCAAGTTGTATTATATTTTCACTCTCTCGCTCTCTCTCTCTTTCCCTCTTCCCCCCACAAAGTGAGTGAAAACAGTTCCAAGTTGTATTATTTTCTCTTTCTCACACACACACACTCTCTCTCTCTCTCTCTCTCTCTCCCTCCTCCATCCAACGAAGTGAGTTAAAATTCTGATTTAGTAATATTTTACACCCCCTTGGCATAAGTGATTAAACAAGAGAAAATGAGATTCAGACCACTGATCTAAAACCTGTCAAATAGGCTAAAATCAGCCCAGTGTAAATGGGTAAAATCCGTTGAAGAAATCAGGGCTCTGCAAATTACATGCGCAATCTTAAATCTTTCCACTTGTGTATATGCATGCTATAGAGTCTTTAATTGCATGATCATGTACTCGCTCACATTATATAATATAATACACCTTTTTTTCTTACTAACTTGTTGGTAAGAATATAAATAAGTCGTGCAAGATGCTCAAAAATGATGTAGGGCTCTGCAGGATTATTCCCTCATGTTGTTTTACTGGGGTCTGCATGGCTTAAGTAGATATATACAGTAATGAAAATGTGTGTATGAACATATATATAATTTAAACAATATGTTACGGTATTTGAGAACATTTCTGATCATGTAATTAAAGTCTGTATCATAATGCAAGCACATATGGGAGTAGAATTAAGTCGTGCATAACTTTTAGTCATTTGTAACTTTAAAGTTGCTCTAACAGGTTTTTTTAAGTAGAATATTCTGTAGCTTTTAGTCAATGGAGCAGCACATGAAGACAGGTGAATGTACAAAGCTAGATGTGCCTGGCCATGGGGAACAATGATTTAATGAACTGCAGTGGGAAAATGTGCTAAGATTCAGGTCTCTTGTTTGCTGGCAAACACAAGGTGCCCAAATCTATTCTGTGATTTTGTCCACACCATTCTGACTTTGACAAGTGATGTCAGTTAGTCCAAGGCAGAAATGATAGATGACTTAACATACTGTAAAAAGAAAAGGAGTACTAGTGGCACCGTAGAGACTAGTCCTCCTTTTCTTTTTGTGAATACAGACTAACACGGCTGCTACTCTGAAACTTAACATACTGTAAGACTTTAGGAGATAGTTAGACAGTTGCTATTTTTGAAATGCCTGTTCTTTTTCTAATATTACTACTAGAACCCAGTATTTGTTTGTAAGAAGAAGGGCATGCACAATTTAATGAATTGTATCTTTAGCTTTCTGGTTGCCCTCCAGCCCATCTCTTCTATAGCAAAGAGAAATTGCAGTTTGTGATTTTCTGTCATAGAATTGCAAAAGACAGAGAAAAATATCCCATTTTAAAATGTCTGAAGGACAGAGCTAAATACATTACAAGAAGGGGACCACAGCATTCATATACGCAGGTGTAGACCAGAATGAAGAATCTAATCTGCAATGAAGAAAAATCTGTGTGAAAAAGGAAGTTTAAGAGACAGTCAGACTAGTGTCGTCAGCGCTTTGAGATGTACTATATTTTTTCATTGCCAAAATAATAAAGACAGCTTTCTGCCTTTTGGCATCCCAGCCTAAATTGCTCTTCTTTTAAATGTTCAAGGGGGCCATGTTATATTGGGATTTCAAAATGGAAGCCACTCTTTGAGGAATCTATGCTAAGGTTATCTCCATGCTTGCCCTCACTGGTCAGAGTTGGCTGAAGTATTCTGATCAAGATGAAATACAAGTTGTAAGATGCAACATTTACCTAGATAACCATGTGGAAAACTACAGTTGCAGTTTTATAGAAAATACACCTTTGCCCTTAATCAGTTTAGGGCCATTCTGAAATTTTCATGTATAAAACTCTCAATCCATTCCCCACCCCCGGAGCATGGCATTAGTTGTGAAATATATTTATATAATGAAAGGTGTAACCCATCAAAATGGGAAGGCAGTTACGAATGATTCTGTGATAAGATTGGAAAAATAAATATTTATTTCTCTGAATTCTGCCTTTGCAGTAGTGAGCTGGATGAAGTAAACTGATGGCCAGTGACATGGATAAAAGTAGATGCATTTAAATGTTATAGCTTTATCAGTTAGCACATGCATATGAATACTGCAGACCCTGCGTCAGTACGGTAATATGCACAGTGCCTGAGCGTTCACTCCTTATCAGGCAAAACTTATCAATTTCAATTGGAGTTCTGGATTGGGCCCCCTGCGTAGCTCAGTAAAATTAACTAGATTACTTGATGTACTGAATCTCTGATCACCTGGAAAGTAAGATGCAAAAAATATGGGTAGATTTTCCTGAAAATTTTCCTTGGGGCTGAGGAAGAGAGCAGAGGGCTTGATTTTCATAGACACTGAGCATCCAAAACTTGAATGCAGGTTAATGGGCCCGTAGTGAAATCAAAGAAAAGTGCAGCTACTCAGAATGTCTGCAAGTCAAACTTATGGTATCTTGGTTTCACTCCATTCCCCATTTGCTGATTTTGACTGCATGGGTGAAGCAGTTCTGATTATCTATTTTTTTCCTGAAAAGGAGTTCTCAGTAGAGCTGATGTTTCTTGGTACTATTCCAAGGTACTGTTATTGTCTACTTGTGGGCACAATTCATTTAAAACATTTTTTAATAATCCTGTGTGCTTTTTTGCATTTCAGCTTGTTAGTGACTTGTTAGAATTCTGTTTCTACACCTTCCGAGAGTCTCAGGCACTGAAAGTGGAGTTTCCGGCCATGCTGGTGGAAATCATCAGTGACCAGTTACCAAAGGTGGAGTCTGGAAATGCCAAGCCCCTGTACTTTCACAGGAAGTGATGGAAAATGTCTTAATAGAAGAACTTTGCCTTAAGTTTCCTTGTGTTATTCCACACCCATGAAGGACCCAAGAAACCACATTTTAAACGTGCTATTTACACTTGTTCAGCAGCCTCTGACTAGTCTCAAATCATGTGAAGGGTTTGGAAAACAGTTGATCTGGATTTGGCAAGACCTAGATGTTTGAAAATTAACCCCTTACTCCAAACACTTAGAAAATGTTCCTGTTCCTCTGGATGAAAAGCCATATCTAGTCAATAACTCTTTGATTTTGATATTTTAACAGATGGGAGTTTTAAATATGCCATGTAGTTTCTGGTATTGTTTGCTTGTTTTAAAAGGGTTCAAGGACTAATACAAACTTTTTAAAGCTTACCCCTTGGTTTGCACATAAAACGTAAAGTCAATATGGGGCATTAATATTCCTTTCTTGTAAAAATATATACAAAACCCCCCTAAAGTGTAAAGTAATAACAGAACATTTGGTGTGGAATACTCGTTATCCTCACCTGCGGCATTTGTTATCCTATGTTATCCATCATAGGTGATACACACTGTGTTAAGTGTCCATTTACTATTTAATTAAAAAGGATAAGATGTTAAAACAAATGCCTCAGTTTCAGTTTATAGTATCTATTGTGCTGGCTTTACAAATAATTTTTCGCAGTCTTTTGCTGTACTGTACATTGCTGTATGTATAAATTGTGAAGGACCTGAAATAAGGTGTAAGGAGCTTTTGTAAATGAGAAAAAAATCTTTAATGGTTACTAGGATGAATGGGAAAGTATTTTTGAAAGAATTCTATTTTGCTGGAGACTATTTAAGTACTATCTTTGTCTAAACAAACAAGGTAATTTTTTTTGTAAAGTGAAATGTTCTGCATGCATAATGAACCGTTTACAGTGTATTTAAGAAAGGGAAAGCTGTGCCTTTTTTTAGCATCATATCTAATTTACCATTTTACACGATCTGTTGTAAATAACCACACAACCTTTTTCAGTTGTATTTAAGCCTACTTTTCGGTACATTTTTCTCCGTTTTTGTCAACTGCTTGCAAGTATATGTGACTTCAGCTCATTTTAGGAATACTGCTTCATATTTCTGTAGGAAACTACACTATGTTGTGTTTGCAGCTTTATGGTGGTTTCATTTAACAAGACATTACAGTCTCTTAAAAGCTTTTGCCAGCTTTATGATGTGGTGAGTTTCTGCCCTCTACTCCAGATTCCTCAAGGAGATAAAAGCAAATCATAGGATGTGAAATGATTTTTTTTTTCTTTTTCAAAATTAAAGTTTTCCAAATTCTTTGTTATTCCTTTTCATTTTGAATGCACGTAACCTTAAAGGTCCAGTTGTCACCTCTGATTTAGGAGAGTGAATTCCAATAATGGTTAAGGGAACATTCAGATCATTACAGTAAGTATACTGTATATATTTTGATTGGGAAGGATGAATGTACGGTGCTGGCAGATTATCTTGGTGGGGTTTTTAGTTATAAATTCAAAACATTAATGTAAAAATGTAAGCAGACCTACATCTAAACAGATACTTTCACTGTGAACATTTCTATCTTAGTTATCAATTTTTGTCTCAAAACCGTGTCCTCTGGTGTAAGGAAGGCTATGAAGATGCACCTTTCATGGGGTGACTTTCACAATTTGTAAATAAATACAAAATTCTGGAGTAGAATAGAGACGAGATGAACTTTTCTGAACATCACTGTTACTATTATATATACACTAATTTGAATAGAATAATTTTTCAGAGAGTCATGATTCCTAAATTGTCTGTCTGGGCAACAGTGACATTTTTGAGTTACAGCTGTCCCTTGACCAGTCAGAATGTAGCATTCTTATAAATGGTGATCTAATAAACTCACCCACTCTTTCTAATTCAAAACTCCGAGGTGTGCTTCTGGCACATGCAACATAGAGTCAACACTGCTTGTCTTTTTAAATGACACCTGCCTTATGCAATGGGTAATCTGTAGAGGCTGTATTCAGAGAGGGGGATCTTATATATAAATGTATACATACATATATTATTTGCAATTTTGGAAGTCTAATTCATAGGTAGATCCTTAAATACAATCAACTGACCTGCACAGCAATATGAAAGCCACATGTCCAACGTGATAAATACACAGCATGCAGAATGGTTGTTTACAGTAATGACATGGTCAGATATCCTTTACTTTTTTTCTCTCTAAATACTGATAATGGAATTTCAAAATAGCCAGGTTTGGGGTGAATACAGTCTGCAGCAGCTTTTTATATTAACAAAGTTACTAGCTCCTTTTCTATCTCTAAGTAACTTTGCTTGGTTAAAATAGCAAAGCCATATTCTAAACTTCACCGTTAAATGCCTGTCCCAATACAAATTGTTGTCTGTTTGCTCTTTTTTTGTACCTTATTGCTTTTAATCTTGGTTTGGTACAATTCATAATTCACAGAAACTTCATATAATTACAAACACACTAAATTAGTTTTAAAAAGCAATTTATATCTTTATGCAAAAACGTATGTCTGTCTTTGCAAACAACTGTAAGAAGATTACAATAAATCCTTTACTTTAATCACCTGTTGTTTATGAAACCATTCATTGATTTTTTTTGCTAGAAATCATTCAATAGATATAATTGGATACAGATGTTTTAAGAGACAGTACTCTCTTCTCCAGAATACTTATGCAGAATAGCCATCTCACATTAACTAACCAAATCTACAGCAAAAAATATAAAATACTGTTTTAGCTACAACAAAGAAATGAAAGTATTTTGAACTTGTTTAGAATGAAATAGGCATTTGTCTCCTGCAAAATATAAGACAAACTCAGTGAAATTTCAAAATGTCTGTTTTAAAAGTGGGCTTATGCTGATTGCATTAAATAATGTTGTTGCAAGGAAAGAATGGGGATAGACCGCAAGAACATTGCATACACATTATAAAATGTAAAATAGTTTTAATGTACTGCAGCAGGTATTTCAGGAATACTAGATCACATTGTGCAAATGTTCAGTTGCACAAAATAAAATAGAAAGGCTCAAGTTTGCAATATCAAATTCTTATTAAAAAGATACTTTACAATCAAGCTAATTCATAGGGTGGTGTTTTCACTGACTTGTATAAACGTGTATGAATTTAAAACAATCTACAATTAATGCACTTTTAATTGTTAAAGATTTGACTTTCTTTTTGTAGAGCAATGTTTTCAGCTGGAGGTCAATGACTTGATAAAATAGACAGCAGTTCTGAGGTCAGTGGAATGTTTAAGAATTCTTGGAGTTTAAATAGATTTTTGGATGAAAAATAAAAGCAGTCAGCACTCTGGTGTAAACAGTAAAATCTATGCATAATGATGCATTTATAATTAGGGGTTTGCTTCTGTATGGTTAAAGCTTTTTAAATAAATAGAAAATATTGTTTGGTCTTTGTTAATGTCTGCAAGTACACTTTTTTAATATAAATTGTACAAATATACATGGATTAAAATGGTTTGCAAGTATTCCTTGCGCTTTAATCTTCACTAGTGGATGGTGCATTGATTTCCTTGGAAACAAGCCTGTGTTTACTTCCAAACAATCTATTTAGACAACATGAAATTAATTGCAGTGTTACATAATTGTTGTCATTCTTCATGCACATTGAAATCTATTTTTTACAAGCCTCTTTATAATGGTGGGTTGTGGTGGCGCTAACATCCACACACTGCCTGTTGAGAGGGCAGGTGCTCAAGGAGCGTGGCAGGTCCCGCCTTGGGAGCTTGCTTAAGCAAGTTGGGCAACTGTGTTTTCCAGGAGAGCTGGCATGAGACTGACACGGAAGGTGAAGCATGTCTCATACAAAAGAAACGTGAGTGACAGACAAAATGATGAACTACGAAAAGGTTTAGCACAATAAAAGCTGGAGTTAGGCTCTTACCTGTATCTTCACTTGGAATATACTCTCCTACAATGGCTACTTATTATTGTCCACATAATTAGAATTTTCCTCAGTGCACGATTGATTGCACAAGTTCAGAATGCTAGGAGTGTGCACTCTAATCCTCTGAATTTCAGGCAGGAGCAGCAACAATCACGTTGCACCAGAATGTTTTGGTGCCAAGAAATCTTAATCTTACCCTACATCTCCGAAACTCGTTCAGCAGCAAAGAATAACAGTGACCTCACAAGTGGTAAGGCAAAATAACACGCCTCTTCCCCAAATGCTTGGGTGGTGCAACAGTCAATTGTGTTGATCTGTGAAGGTTGTGTGTTTTGGAGTACCAGTTTGATGAAGTTGGGGTACATGTTGGTTATTGGCAGTGCTTAATTTGTAACTGATGCGGCAAGCCTAGAGGTGCTGGAGCTCCGCGCTGGTTTTGGGTGTCTGTTTGAGATGGAAGTAAAAGCTTTATGGAGTGTTTTGGGGCATTGTGGCCAATACAACTGTGGAAAAGAAATGTACAATTCTCTTCCCTTAATTTCCATTCTTTTAAAGTTTTGGGTAGATGGGAAGTGTCCTACCTCTACTTTTAAACTGTCACTAAAGGCAAATTTTGTTTGCTAATATCAACAAGGGTGACTCGGTGCTGAACATATATAGACCAGGACGACCTGCATTCAGCCCTGTTTCAGAAAACCATGTCAAGCCCCATTTAGTGTGGTTTATTATAGGGAACATAGGTAAGTTAGTCCTGCACTGGTACAGCTGCAGCCTTGCTGTTTAATTAGACAAGGCAGCTGAGACTGGGACAGCAGGCACTGGGGGAGATGGGGTGGGAAACCAGAGAGAGAGTGCGTGTGAGAGTTAAGGGGGCCTGAGTTATCTGCATGGTGCAATTGTGGAGACCCTCATGCTGAAGTAAAGAGCAATGTACCAGCATGGAAGGGCAGGACTTGTCTCCACAGTAACTCCTCACTTAAAGTCATCCTGATTAACGTTGTTTCGTTGCTGATCAGTTAGGGAAACATGCTCATTTAAATTGTGCAATGCTCCCTTACAACATTGTTTGACAGCCATCTGCTTTGTCCACTGCTTGCAGGAAAAGTAACCCATTGCAGCTAGCTGGTGGGGGCATGGAACCAGCAGCCCCCCTATCAGCTCCCTTAAGTTCCCTGTGCAGCAACAGCCCAGCAGGCTATCAATTGCCAGCAGTTCAGCTGTCCCTCCCCCGATTGCCATGTGCTGCTCCCCAGAGCCTTGTGTTTGCTGTGCAGGGGAGGGGGAAAGAAGGGGGCTAATGTCAGGGTGTCCCACTCCCCCTTACTCCTTCCCCCCACTTACCCCTTCCATATAAAGCAGGGTGGGAACAGGACGGAGAGAGCTTGCTGGCCACAGCTGCTGTCTCAACTTTCTGATCTTTTTAAAGGCAATGTACTTAGAATGGTGTCAGCATACTTAAAGGGGCAATGCACATCTCTCTCTGTCTGCTGTGCTGTCTCCCCTCCCTCCATTTGTGCTGCCTTGTAGAGTGTGACGCTACATTAACAACAGCCAAGTGCTAGTTCATCATTTAGCAGTAAGGCATTCCCTGGGAAATATCCCACCCTCTGACTCCACAATCACCATTGCTGTGTACAGTATTAAATTTTGTTTAAAACTTGTACTCTGTGTGTGTGCGTCTGTGTGTGTGTATATATATATATATATATATATTTTGTCTAGTGAAAAAAATTTCCCTGGAACTGAAACACCGCCCCCCAATTTACATTAATTCTTATGGGGAAATTGGATTCACTTAACGTTGTAGTTATGTTCCTGAAAAATGTGACGTTAAGCAAGGATTTACTGTAACTAAACCAGCAGTCATTCCCCCCTTTAGTTATTTTGGTGCTCGTCTGTGTGTGGTTACTTAATCCAAAAGAAGAGTGCCCTACTTCAAGATTACATGAGTAAGACGGGACTTATTATGTTAAAACAGATCACACATTGTGTCCACACACACACTTGCACTGAAGTAACTGAATATGTGAATTACAACCAATTTGATTATTTCAGTTCTAGTTACGTAGCCAAGTTCTGAAAGCTCTGCAGCGAGTCCTCTGCTGTATGTGAGCAAGAATGCGCCTGGAAGGGGGAGACGGGAAACCTGCCATGAAGAGCATTAAGACGAATGATTTTCTCAGGCCTCTGTGTAGAGTTAAGCACAGAGGATTCTACTGAGCCTGAACTTCTAGAGCCAAGGCAGAATAATGGAGCAAGAGCCTGCCAGCACGGGAGGGGAGATGAACTTTGCCTAATTACTGTCATATACTGAAGTTTCTGCTGATCAAAGAGGTCCCAGCTCCTGCATTCATTGTTTGGCCTAGGGTCCAGGCACTTACCCTTGTTGTTGAGGACAAAAAGACAGTCTGAGCAGAGCACTGCAGCCCCTCTGGAGACATAAAGCTAATTCCATCTTTTCTACCTGATTCACTGTCATAGAGGACAACACTGGTCTGAGAGGGTCCCAAAGTAAAAGAAACAAGGTTAGTGTGTGTGAGAGAGAACTTTCACCCACCTGACAGGCGAGGAGGATGGACTAACTGGGACTCCAACAGGAGCACAACCCGTACCCATGCTACAACACTAGACCACCACTGTGCGGAACCAGCTGCCGAGAACCCAGCAGTGTTCTGCTAAAGAGAAGTGAAAACGGCTGCAGTGCTGAAAACCTGAGAAGATAGGCCTTCGTTCAGCTACGAAGAGGGGCGGGGAACAAAGGGGCAGTCAGGCTATTTCTTATGGCCACGGGAAGGAGGAGGAGACAGCAGCAAGCCCGGAATCAGGCTGCAATGGCTGACACAGAGTTGAAATAAAGCAGTGTGGAACCCAAACCCCACACCACAATTAAGTCTATGAGACTAGAATCAAATCTCTTAGGAGAAGGGAGTAAAAGGCCTCAGAGGCAGTGTTGTTAGCTTGCCCAATGGGGGAAGGCTCCCTTGAACACTTTATCTTTCAGTGGGGATCAGCACAATTAGCATAGACTACCCTGAAAAGTGCTCTCCTTCTGGCACTGGCAATTGTGCAGGATAACCACCGAAAAGCTAAATAGTGGCACACTCATAGATGACTCTCCCTATTCTTGTCACTGGAGTCAACATTGTCATTAAGCAGGTCTTGGAGGGAAAGGAGGAATTGGATTCTGAGAGCTAGACCCCAAGCTTCCAGGAAAAGAGGCTTTTTTTATTATTATATGCTTGGAAGAAGTCTTTCCTTATGTATCTTTTAACTTTCACAATTCTTTGTCTCTTCGATGCATGATGTCCTAACACTGTCTGAAATACTGCACAAGAGTAGGGTGACCAGACAGCAACTGTGAAAAATTGGGACAGGGATGGGGGTAATAGAACCTACATAAGAAAAAGACTCCAAAATCTGGACATCTGGTCACCCTACACAAGATGGATGGAGAGAGGGAACACCACAGACAGCGGGGCTACCGCTCTGTTACCAAGAGCTACCAATACTTCATAGGCTTCTCTCAGCAAGAATCAGAGTGTAAGCCAAGGTGGAAGACCCTTCCCACCAGTGCCAGAATTACCAGAGCTGAATTCTTAAAAGTAGTAGGCGGTGTGTTTAACTCAGCCCAGTTCAAGCCCAGCATACTCATACCTTGCTTTTACAAAAGCCACGATGAATTAGGAATGAAAAATGAAATTAGCATTACCTCTCCTACCAGGAACTAATACACTTAACAGGGTCCTTGTCCTCTTCTTAGGGTTGCTTGGAACTGGCATAGATTTACATGAGCTACCAGAGGCAAAAGAACCTCAAATAAGAGGAAGCTCAGAATAGCTTATGCAGGAGTCTGCAGACCTGAAGGCAATGCAGCAAACTGGATCATAGCAGTGGGTGAGGTGGCACTCCACAAGTTAAATCTCTTACTACTTTTCCTCTACCTTTTTTAACCCACTTCAGTTGTATGCTAGACCAAGAACTAAGGCATTTGGAAGACAGTGCAGGACCAAACACACACTGAGCCAAAATATTATGCACAGTTTGGTGCTATTGCTTGTTCACAAATGAGTGACTGACTCCATACTTTAAAAAGATTTTAACTTTGACACAACTTTTAGCTATCCCACCGACCATACTAATCATCAACTGGTATCCGTGGGAACACAGAGTCAAAGCATAGCCTTATTCACACAGTGCATTGCATTTATGGCCAACGCTTTTAGGACGCAAATGAGTTTGCGCAGGTGTAGTCCCATTGGTCCTTTTGTTGTGATCAGAGACCAGAATACCCAGCCAAACACTGCTTTCCAAACCTATGATCTATTGCTCAGTGTTATCAGAGGGATTATTTCCTTACTGTTGTGTCACGGGACAGATTAGAGCGCTTGATCTCATTACAGTAGTCCTACACCATCTTCAGTATAACCTCCCAGCCAGAATTGCCTTAAAGCTGTTTGGCAAAGCTCACCACCCCCTCAGACACAGTGACATATACTAAACCTCATAGCTTGGAAGAGTTCCATTTGGACCACAACACCAACTCAGCCCACCATCTGGAGTTCATTTGTGTATACTCGGAAGATCTGGGCAAAGGAATAGATAATGGCATTGCATGAAAACTTTTATTTAAAAAGAAAATGAAAGAGCATTAACTACTCCTGTTTTAAGACTAGTAACTTAATATATCTGCAATATTTTTTGGTTTGCAAAAATAGTCAAACCACATGAAGCTCACTTTAATGCAGT
Source organism: Caretta caretta (assembly GCF_965140235.1). NCBI lineage: Eukaryota > Metazoa > Chordata > Testudines > Cheloniidae > Caretta > Caretta caretta. Next base: position 66,906,236 of record NC_134209.1, on the reverse strand, counting down.
GTATTAATCTTAAAAGGCCGTGTTATTTGTGCATTTTTTTAAACAAGAGGGGAAAGAGAGAAGACAAATTGCACTCAGCACAATGGTAACTACCTTTCATCGTATTTTTATCATGCGGCACAGAATTGTGAGATATACAGTTCACTATTGGCCTAGATTCCGATACCTTTCCCAGGCACACTGATGAGTACCTTATTGCTCAAAATGGGGCTACTTGAGGAGTAAGATACTACTCAGTATAACTATGGGCTGCACAGGCCCTGTAGGACGAATAAGGCTTGATTCTATGCTCTTTGAAGTCAATGGTAAAACCCTCCTTGACTTTTAATGGTTCAGAATCTGACCTTACATCCTGAAACATATCTAGTAACATGGCAGGGTGAGAATAGGGGCCCCTGCTAAGAGGAGAAGAGGGACACAGAATTCCTGGCATGGAGGCAGAATGGGCAGCAATGGTGTGTGTGTGGTGCAGAGTGCCTGCAATAGCAAGGGATGGAAGGGTGGCCCACAGGGAGCTTGTGGGAGGAATACAGGGAGACCTCTTGTGTGCAATGAGCTCGTCCTTCAGCATGTTACCCTGTAGTTGTATTTAGCAGATGTTAATGAAGTCAGTAAGTAAGTTGTTTGCTGTGGGGAATGTTCTCCCTAACTCATAGCTGTTCTGAATCAGCAGTGCCTTCCTCTTTACTGATTCTGCACACACACCTTCCAGTAACTAAGAGAAGTTTATTTCAGTTACTGATTTATAGAAACAGAGCAAATCATTCTCCAACAACATGAGAGATAGACAAATAGTAAACAACATTTAATTTACAGTGATTTTTTTTTTTTGGATGACAAACCTGTACTTTGAAAATTGCACAATATGGAACCAGGAGGTACTGGAGCCTGTAACAACATTAATGGGTCCTGTCTTGAAAATAATATAAATGAAGCTATACACATTGCATAAAGGCATCTGCATTTTGAAGACACTTGAAAATCCATGTTCCCCCTCTCTGTGGGTTTTATTTATCTGATAAATCTGATCCAGCTACTTCCCCTCCCCTTTCAGAATATTACTTTGCCTTCAGCATAAGAGCCTCTTTGCCCAATAACATTTCAGAACCAGAAAAATAGAGGATTGCCAACATTTAATGGTGGATATAAATACAGTTTTCAAATTTCAATTTAATCAGCACCAGGACAATGTAAATACTTTTAAACTTTTCTCCAAATGGCAGCGGAGTCTGAGTTCAAGCACATATCTAACTTAAAATTCTGGTTATCCTGCAAACAGATTGCTGTTGTGCTTTGCACATGTAAAACCCTGTTCATAAAATTAAACTACCCCTCCAGCCCCTCCCATCCCCCACCCTAAAAAAACACCTTACACATCACATCTCTGCAATTCCTATTTGGCAACATTTTGTCTTTATATAGATTAAACTCTTCATCCCATTGTCTAGCTCTTCCTTGATTAAAAGCAGTCATCAAAGCAGAGAAGTGACCAACAAAAATCCATGGATACCATGTACACCTTCTGGGCGTTAAATGCAGAGAGCTAAAGAAACTGAACATAGTTTTGTGGAATAAGTCCTCTCCTGCCATTTAGAGTTCCTTCAAGCCATCCTGGTTCTCTGGAAAATTGCACTACAGAAGGAAGAAAAAGGTTTTATTAGTCTCCACTGTATTTCTATTAAACTTGCAGCTTCAACTTGTATCTTCCTGAAAAAAGCACAGCAAAGCATTAAACCTTTTGCACAGACCAGTGTGGAGACCATAGCTAGGAAAAGAGGAGGGTTCTGATTAACTCATTTAAATATTGGTTTGTGCCACCTAGGAGTTAGGACATGCCAGACTCGCAGGGGTTCTCACAATGAAAATTGTGGTGACCTCGGAGCGCAGCCACCAACTCTTGCTAGTGGCAATTTTTCCTAAAATACTTAATTACCTTTAGGAAAAACAAATAAATATGCACATATACAGGTCCAAATCACTGTAATTTATTTACGTAGGGTTTTTTGCAACCTAATAATAAAAACAATATACAGTTGTCTCTATTCTTTACTGGATCTAAACAGAATAGAAACACATAAGGTGCTTTGCATGTTCTTGTCTTTTATTTTATTTGGGGGCGTTTGTTTGGGGGGGTTGGTTTTTTTTGCTTGTTTGGTTGCTTTTTTAATGACTTGCTAGCTAGTAAGTCTGCTTCTGTGAAATGTGATTCCTGTATGTTTGTTAATATTACTTTTCACAGCAGCAGACTTGATAGTTAGAAGACAGTGAAAAGTGATATTAACAAACATACAAATACCACTGTTCACAACAGACTTACTCGGCTCTGGTAAGCCAAAGGGCAAATTAAGCCCTGGATGGGGAGGTGGTTAAGGAAGCAGCGGAGGTCCTGGGGCTGGGGCCAGAGCCCAAAGCCCTGCAGCTGTGGATGGAGCCTGCTGCCATGTGGCCAGAGTCCACCACCCAAGAGCCAAAGCCTGAACCCCACCGCCCCTGGGAAGGTGGGGAACTCAAACTGGCTGCCTGTTTGTCTCTCTGCTGCTCCCCCCCCCACCCCCAATCACTGCTAAGGAGTCTGTGGCCGCACGAAAAGCCCCTGGTGACCGCATGCAGCCAGTGGCTGTATTCGAGAAACTCTGTGCCAGAGGCCAGGGTTGAGCATGAGAGCCAAATCTGGTTGGGTTGGTTGGTTGCAGGAAGATTGGGCATTTTTTGTGGTCAGCCTAGGAGATCAGGACATGGTGAAGGGGTTTGAAAGGAAGGTCTGGGAAGGATACAAAGTGAAAGTGCTTGCAGGGCACCATATCAGGAGGAAGGTTAGATCTTGATTCTTAACAGGGATTATAGCAGTGTTTAAAAGCTTAGTGCGGAGCGGTTACAGTTCTTGCCAAGCATAGTAGGGGAAGTTTTAGCAGTTGAGAACAGGGCAAGACCAAAAACTTGTCCTGGGTGTAGGGGGTGAGTTTGGAAGCTTGGAGCTGTGGGGGAAGTCAGATCAGGTTTTACTGCAAGAGGTTTAAGGCATGTGAAGTGTTGGGGGGGGAGAGGGGGCTAGACACAAGTCAGGTGACTTTGGCTCATGGGGCTTGGATTGCAGGGCTATAAAACTGCCATGTAGACATTTGGGCTCAGGCTAGAACTCTGGCACCCTGGGCATCAGAGGGTACCAGAGCCCAGGTTCCAGTCCAAGCCTGAACATCGACATTGCAATTTTATAGACCCGCAGCCCACAAGTTCACATGGGCCAGCTGCGGGTGTTTTATTGTAGTGTAGGTGTGCCAGGAGACACTTAGGTTCCTTGACTTTCAATGAAACTTAGGCTCCTTAGTCACTTAAAAATGGCACGTGTGTACTTCTGAAAAATGTACGATGTGCACGTTCTTTTCCTCTGTCCCAAGGTGAATACTATTCACTGCTCTGGCAAGTGCTGTCAAAATAAAGACTGTAGTGTGAAGAGGACTTTAAAAATGTAGAGAGCAGAACTGCCTTCAGATTTTAAAATGATGCTTTAACAGTTATAGCAGTAATCTGGCAGCACATTTTGTAATGGAAGATTTTCATTTAAAATTTACCAAAGGAAAAATAGTGCATAGAAAAGTACCTTTTTAAATCTCTCCACACACAGTAACTTACATTACTATTAATAATTAGCATGCCCGCCCGCCCTTTGCCACTTTCATTCCATGACTACAGCCTACGCGCGCACTCACTTATAAATGCAACCCTGACACCACCACGGAGCCTCCCTCCAAAAGTTTCGTCACCCCAGTATGGCTCGACCACAGTGAGCAAACACTGACACTGCTGAGACAACCCGGCCCTCCTCCTGAGGGGGACACAACCGCAAGACTGGCGAGTGAAAGTCAGAACTCACTTTTATCAAAAAGGAACATGAACTCAGGACACAAACAAAGAAAAAACTATAAATGTGAAACTCTTCCTTGCAATTTGGAATTCAAAGTCTAAAATATATTTTGGGCAAATCAATATATAGACACAACAGGGGTGAGGGATGGGGGGGTCAGACATACAGTGTATACAATTCAAAGGCCCAGTTTAACAACCCCAAATTAGGGTACATATACAGTCAGATCAAATTCAAAGAGTTGAAGTCACTTGGGAGTTGAGGACACCTGACAGGATGAAGACCTAAAACTGTTGCAGAAGAGGAGATCTTAGCTGAGCCACATGAGATCACTGGATTGGCAGCACTAGCAGTTAATTTTAGAAGCCACTTTATGAATAACTGTTGTTTAGATTTTAGTGTGAAATAACCAATACAGCACTTTAGGATGTAACCCACGGACCCCATCATTTAAAAATTGGATTTTTGAGTGAACAATATCATTTTCACCCCAAGGAAACCAGAAATGGAACAGCAGGGATATTACAGGATCAGTAGCGAGGTGCAAGAGAGCTCTGTGTTTGGGAAGTTTGCATACCATCCATCTGCATTACACCTGGCTCAGGCAGAATTATTGGTATGTCACTTTCATGAAGATAAAATTCACAGGGGTGCTGTGAAGATTAAAGAAAAGGACAAAGTAAGTATAACGGTGAGATCACCACACTGATGTTGATCCAGATTTATAAACTGTGCCCAGACTAGTAGGCCCTAATTTTAACCTGCTTTGATGTCTCCGTTTTCTCCATTCATCTTTTTCCTAAATGTATTGTACAAACACATTCACTAACAATCTCACCAGACTCAGTCGCTCTGGATCATACACAGTGCCATTAAAGTTCTCTTTAAATCCAAGTTGTTCAGCTCTAATTTTTCAGGAAAATCTCCAGCTCAGGAGCAGCTCTTTGGTGTCCCCCTTCTGTCATTTCTTCTCAATCAACCATGATTACAGTTCTTAGCACTTTCTCAAATCTGCCTCTATTAAAAATACCTTGCTGCAGAGACTATGCACGGGGCCTCAAAACTACTCATCACTGGACCAAGCATCCCACAGGAGTTATGTTTTATGTTGCCCCGGGACAGGAAGGGACAGTATTTGTAGTTCAAAAAATACAGGGCAAAGAAATTAAAATGAACTATGACACAGCGACATTAACCATGGCCTGGAAAGACTGCACCACAGTGCTGATCGAAGACTAATTCTCAAAAGCTATCACCTCCTGGGCCAGTGGGAATACCAGCTGAGAAACCCACTGCAGTACCTGAATTTGCCCTCATTACCTCATAGTGGAGACAAACTTGGAGAGAGGTTCCAGGGTGAAGGTCTAAGGAGTGCCACAGAAACTACTAAAACACACGCACACAAACACAAACACACACATCCCACAGTTATCCTTAAAAATAGCACAGTGATGGCCCTTACAATATTACCAGTTTTACCTAGTAAGCTAAATAGATGGTGTTACTTCTAATTGCAAATAGGTTTGCCAACTTTCTAATTGCACAAAACCAAACACCCTAGCCCTTCCCCCTTTTTGAGGCCACGCCCTCTGCCCCACCCACCCCTTCCCCAAGGCCCCGCTCATTACATTCCTCCTCCCTTGGTGGCTCACTCTCCCCCACTCTCACTCACTTTCACTGGGCTGGGGTGCGGGAGGGGATGAGGGCTCTAACTGGGGTTGCGGGCTCCAGGGTGGGGCCAGAAATGAAGAGTTCAGGGTGCAGGAGGGGGCTCCTGGCTGGGGCAGGAGGTTGGGGTGTGGGAGGGGATGAGAGTTCTGGGGTGGGGTCAGGGATGAGGGGTTTGAGTGCAGGAGTGGGCTCCAGGTTGCGGGGGGGGTCTGAGGATGGGCTCTGGGGTGGGGCCAGGGATGAGGGGTTTGGGGTGCAGGAGGGGGCTCCAGGCTCAGGGGTGGGGCTGAGGAATTTGGAATGTGGGCTTACCTTGGGCAGCTCCTGGTCAGCGGCACAGCGAGACTAAGGCAGTGCGCCCCAAAAGTGGCCAGCAGGTCCAGATCCTAGGTGAGGGGGCCAAGAGCCTCTCTGCGCTGCTCTCACCACAGGGACCACCTCTGCAGCAACCATTGGCCTTGGTTATTGGCCAATGGGGGTGCAAAGTTGGTGCTAGGGCGGGGGCAGCGCGCAGAGCCCCCTGACTCTCCTCCCCCCTGCCTACGAGCCGGACCTGCTGGCTGCTTCTGGAGCACAGCGCAGAGACAGTACAGATACGGACTAGCCTGCCTTAGCCACGCAGTACCGGCGACTGGACTTTTAATGGCCCAGTCAGTGGTGCTGACCGGAGCTGCCAGTGTCCCTTTTCGACCAGGTGTTCTGGTCGAAACTAGATGCTTGGCAACCCTAATTGCAAATACTTATTTAGGCCCATGGTCTGAGTATTCCTACATCTCTGACTGCCAGATGCTGGGATTGGATGACAGGGGATGATCACTTGGTGAGTGCCCTGTTCCATTTGTTTTCTTTGAAGCATCTGGCATTGGCCACTGTCAAAAGACAGAATACATGGACCAGTATGGCCATTTCTTATGTTCTTATTATGTTGAGAACCTGCAAGAAACCCCACCCAGAGACCTGCTTGAGTCAACAAGGGCTTGTCCACATGGAGAGTTGTTCCCGAATAGCTGTTTCTGATTAACTCCATATGTGGATCCTCTTATTCTGGAATAAAACAGGAATAGTTAACCCACTGTTGGTCATGTCTGTGTGAACATTTAGTTTGTGGCAAGTTGGATACTGCTAAGGCAAAAGTCTCAGACAACTGCGCACGCACCTAGAATGAAATAGACATGAGCAAGCACTTGAGGAAGAAAGGCTGTTATACGGTCTAGGGCCAGGCTGAGCAAAAGGACGTGTCCATGACAATAATTGATGGGAGAGCATTGTTAAATTAATAACAGTGAGGCCAAGAGCAAAAGCAGGGGGGAGAAAAGGAAAGAAGAACGGGAGGGGTGGGGGGGAGAGAGACAGGAAGACAGGAAAAACAGAGCTGGGGGGGAGGAGGGGAGACACATAAAACCCTAATGGAAGCAACACCTTTTGTCAGACACTAATTTAACAGTTACTTTAATGGTTGATATTAGCTATATGTCAACTTGATTGATGCATTGTCACTTTGATAGTTAAGGTTATTGGTAGAGCAGCAAAATTGATGTATTATTATTTTAATTCTTCATTTGGGGGCTTATTAGGGCATATGGGAATTTAAATTGAGTAAGTGAAGAACCTGAATTGATTCAATGGAGTCTGATTTCAGTATAAATGCACCAGGGGGTAGATACTATAATAGGTGAAGAGACAGGTACTTCTCTGAAGGAATTTCAAAGACGGGCTAAAAACAAGGAGATGGCTTTAAAATATTTGAAGAACATGAGATTCCCTAAATACCTTTCCATTCTGACAAAGCCTGTTTATGATATGTCCAAATGGGAATCGTTATGAAACACTGTCATTATGTCATGTCTAGTCTCACCCTGACCACATTACTTCTCTGTTGTTTCCATTTTCCTGTCTTGCTTTTTAGATTATAAATTTTGCCCTCTTTTCTGCTTGCCTGGCATCTAGGACCTTGTGCGTGATACCAAACCAAATAAATAAAAAGCAGTGAGTCCATTGGTGAGGCTATAATTAGCTTTCACTATGATCCCATTCTTATTCCCCACCCCTAACTACAAATTACTGTATAGTCCAACTTTTAGGAAGGATATAGTCCAAAAGCAGTCTGCTGCTAAGAGCACTACCCACATATCAAAGGGCAGAATTCGGCCAGGGTGAGAAGGATTTCAGCCCCAAACTCTTCTTATCCTGGTGCAAAGAAGGAGGGCAAAGCAGGCCAAGGGAGAGAGGATGTGCTGCTGGACGAACTTTACTGCTGCTCTGAAAAAGCAGCAACATAATTCCTGGCTCCTAACTATCCCCCTGGACATAAAGTACCAGCTGGCTGGGGGCCTGGCCATGCGCTGTAACTGAAACACCATGCCCTGTTGGGTGCACCCTGGATTTGGGCAACTGGGCCTCACTCCTAGGACCCTTCCTTTGCACTAGGAAAGAATCTTGGCCTGTGGCCATATTAGTGCACAAGAGAAGGGACAAAGCTCCCAACAGTCCCTTCTCCCCCACTCAGCTGGTGAGAGTGCAACACAGGGCAGGATTCAGCCCTCGGTGTTGTGTTAGAAAGCCCACCCTGTACACCATTTGCTTCAAAAACCCAGATTTTTCCTCTATGTGGATCTCTGACTGATGAAGATCCCTCCTAGTCATGTTAAAAAAAATGGTAAATTAAAATAACTTGCATTAGAGACTTTGAAGAGAACAATCATTTAGCTAATTTCTCTTTAAAAGGTCTCCCACCTAACTTGATGCAGACGTGATCTGCCTGCAAGGCAGCTCTGTGACAGGAAGCACGTCCACCAAGCACATTCCTTTACTGAGAGTACTGGAGGGAGAAGAGTGTGACTGGGGGCCCCAGATCTTCTCATCTGCTGTAACACACAGAACTGAAACCAGGAGCAGGCTTGTTTGGGGGAATATGTCTCTGCACAGCCAAACAAAAGTTTGTGATATACGATATGTCTGCTTAAATTAAGTTTGTTTTTCTGGGGGCAGAAGAAAGGGGGTTCTTGTGCAGTGAAAAAAACATTTTGCTGAACTCCCCACTTGTTCCAGCTTATTAAAAAACTCAGAAGGAACATTCTGGTGGGGTGGGGGAGAGGGAGGTGATGAAAAGCTTTTAGTTTCTGAGAAACTTTCCACACACATTTTTTGGTCCAATATAACAGTTAGTAGGATGAATTGCTGAATATCTGGGCCATATTTAGCTATCTTTTTTAAAAAAAATATGCCTGTGCGTTGATTTTTTAGCTGCTGTAGTCTGTGTACTTTTTTCCTTTTCCTACTGGATCTAAGCTGGGAACTTGGAATTCCCCCTGCGTTAGGGGCACACTTCAGAGATTCTCTTCCTTGGTGTCTGTGTGTCACTCTAAGCACATACTAGTCAATATAGTTTGGCTGCGCACAATTTAATCCCTCCTTCCCCTAGGACAGTGTGTCACAATTTCAGGGTAACTGCACATGTATCCCCCCTCCATGGTCCACTCCAGGAGCACCCAGTCAGGTCTCCGGTCTCCAGCCATCAACTGACTCTGGGCAGTCCTACTCCTTCTGACCAGAGGTATTTAGGCTACACAGCTCTCTGCCTTACACTATGATATCCCTAACAAGCCAGTCTGCCTCTTGGCCAATGCCTGTGCTTTGCTTTCTCTCCAGGGGCTCACTAACAACAGTGCATTGCCCATAGTTACAAGTCACCACTCTGCTCTTTCTAAGCAAGCAAATTATTCTTAAGGTTACAGAGAAAACACAATAAACACAAACAGATTTAAATGTACCATGGGTCACCCATCAGTCTTATGGGTCCTTACTAGGCCAAATTCTTTCCAACCCTTCTGCAAAGGCTGGGGGACACACTGTAGCAGAAGGTCCGGTCCATTGGCTGATCAGAAAGAAGGCCAGTAGTTGGTTCAAGCTCATCCTTTTATAGCAGTGGTTTTCAACCTGGGGTCTGCAGACTATGTCTAAGGGGTCAGTGAAAGGCTATTGTTACCCTAGAAAGTGTTTTTCAATCTGTGGTTCACAGACTCTGTCTAAGTTTTTCAAAGGGGTCCACACCTCCATTCAAAATGAAAAAAGATTGAAAAAACATTGTTTTATACCAAAAGCCCTTTCTTTCTTACCTAGTCTCTGGAAAACCCAGTATATGCAAACCACCTCACAGGGTGAACCTTCTCTGGAATTGTTTAGTCCCAGTGATTCAGCTTCATCACCCACACGGTCTTTTAGTTCCTGGAGGAGCTGTGGTTACCTTTCCCCCATGGAGCAGAACACAGTCATATATAAACCATTAATTAACGTAATACAATGGTCCCCAAAGATCACAGAATCAGAGAAATGTAGGGCTGCAAAAGACTATGAGAAGTCATCAGTTCCAGTCCCTGTGCTGAGGCAGGACCAAGTAAACCTAAACCGTCCATGACAGGTGTTTGTCCAACCTCTTCAGAAAAACCTCCACTGATGGAAATTTCACAGCCTCCCTTGGAAGCCTATTTAAAAGCTTTACTAACCTGACAGAAAGTTTTTCTTAATGTCTAGCCTAAATCTCCCTTGCGGCAGATTCAGCCCGTTACTTCTTCTCCTACCTTCAGTGAACATGGATAACAATTGATCACAGTCTTCTTTTTCACAGACTATTTGAAGAACTTATCAGGTGCCCCCTCAGTCTTCCCCCACCCAAGACTTAAGTATGCCCAGTTTTTTAACCTTTCCTCATAGGTCAGGTTTTCTAAATCTTTTATCATTTTTATTGATTTCCTCAGGACTCTCTCCAGTTTGTCCACATCTTTTCTAAGGTGGGGCACCCAGAACTAGACACAACACTCCAACAGAGGCCTCACCAGTGCCCAGCTGAGCAGACAATTACCTCCTGTGTCTTACATATGACATTCCTGTTAATACAATACTAGCCTTTTTTGCAATTGCATATTCAGTTTGTGATCCACTATAATCCCCCAAATCCTTTTCTGTAGTATTACCACATAGCCAGTTATTCCCTATTTTGTAGTTGGCATCTGATTTTTCCTTCCTAAGTGCCCTTGTCTTTACTGAATTTCATCTTGTTGAATTCAGACCAATTGTCTGATTTGTTAAGGTTGTTTTGAATTCTAATCCTGTCCTCCAAAGTGCTAGCAACCCCTCCCAGGTTGGCGTCATCTGCAAATTTTGTAAGTATACGCTTGACTCCATTACCAAAAAGTTATTAATAAAAAAATATTGATTAGGACTGGACCCTGGACTGACCCCTGTGAGACCATGCTAGATACGCCCTCCCAGTTTGACAGCAGAGTTGCGATATCTGTCACACAGCACATATCAACTTTCTGACACTAGTAGCAAGTTGAACAACTGGTAATAAATTAGGAGGTACCAGGTATGTTGGTCAAGGGAAGAATTTCCAGGCTCTTCTGGATCAGTGTGCCCCTTGTTCCAGCACACAGATCTCAGCATTTTTTACAAAATTTTCAGAGAATAACTTGGGAGCTTCAAACTGCACAAAATCTGGGTGAGCATTTTGATGAACTTAAGTTTTGGGGTTTTTTCAGTGTGACACCATGTATCAAGGCCTTGTAACAGAGGAGGTTGTGGGGTACTCTTGCTATCATTTGATGCTTTTCTAATGGCAGTGCATAGTACATTGCATTCATAGGGCAATAACTGCCAAACATAACATTTAAAATCCAACAGCCCCTGCTTCCATGTCCCCGCATGCTCTGCTGTCCTCCTGGTGGGGAGAAGCCAGGCTGGCTACTCCTTCTCTGGCATTTTTAGGGGTAGATGACATGTCCAGTCCCCTCCTAGATCTTCAGGAATTAAATAATAGTCCCTGCTAGCACAAGGGCAGAACTACAGGAAAAGCTCCTGTCAACTCAGTGTCCCTGGGACAGAAGCAGCTGATGGGAAGCTAGGATAGATGAACTAAATTTGCGATGCCCAGGACAAATCAGGATGGTTGGCAAGTACACCCTCAAAATGAGGATCTCTTTATGGACATCCATATTTATGTGTATATTCATGTGCATAGACATACACCATCACTTGGCCCCATGTAATGCATACTCACCCCTTATATACATATATTCACCATTCCTCCCTGCCCCCTCCCCCCCAAAAATCCCTATGCTGCTCTAAATCCTGAGGTTAACTTAGGAAAATGATGCCTCAACACAAAGCCCCATGGAATTTACAAAGCTAAGTTTGTGAAAAAGAAAGTTCACATACAGAGATGCTTTTCTGTGCTGCCAAATCAGCATTTCTACACAATTGCAAGTGCCTCCTCACCTGAGCCTAGAGTATCATCACCACAGTGCGCTTATACATGCCCAAGAAAATGTATATCAATACGCCAGAAATCCATTAAGTTCCGGACTATTTGTAGTCAGCCACCTTGGCATATCACTAACAGTTATGAATGTATTTTTGTCTGAGGCCATTTAGGAGGGTTTTCAGTTTGCTTGTTTTAACATTTGTGTGTACAGAGTACTTACCATCTTCAAAAACTGCTCCTATTTGAAAAGATAATTCAGAGCTATGTTCTGCCTCACAAGGGTACACTGCTCTTGCTCTTCTGTTGAGAACACTGAAAGTGTGACATAAAATGAAATATGCTTATCAATGGCTAAAAGAAACAAATATCCATTTATAACACATTTGGGGCCCAATTTCAGAACTGTAAGCACAGAATTTCATGTGCACAATTGCGTGTTCCTAATTTGCACACACAAACAGCACAATTTCATTTCACAGCTTGCCATCTGAACTTGTGCATATCCAGTTTGTACATCTAATCATAGCTATGCACACACACTTGTGCACATCTCACTTTTAAAAACAAACTATGTAAAACACTGCCCAAGGAAATTAGCAATGAAACAAACATTAGGTAAAGGATAGAGTACTTAATCTTAAAATCATAATCTTTAGATATTGAGACCCATTTAATCAGGGAATTTCAGCTTCACGTTTTCAGTCTTCCTGTATGCAGTCCTGTATTTGAACTGTTCTTGTAGTTTCTTACCATACAACAGTCTAGAAAACCACAGAATATGTTCTGTCCTATGTAAAATTTTGGATAGTATTCTAGAGATGTATTTAAGAGGTTTGATAATGAAATATCACTGCAAATTTTTTCCAGGATAACTATGCACTTCTGAAGCTACCATGACCAGAAATCTTAGAGCTTTTTTGGCTAAATAAACAGTAACTGGATGCTTTGCAATGCATTATTTTGACAAAGTAACCACGTTATTAATTCATCATTTGTTGAGTCCTCACAGCAAAAAAACTGTACAAAAAAAATTGGAAGGGGCACCGTCCCTGACCCAATGAACGTGCAGAGTCAAAAGGACAATACAGCGGTAGCACAGTGTAACACGTGGCCAAAACCAGAATTTTTGACAAAGTGGCATAGAGGATTTGTTAGTATGTCTGACTGCTTTCCCTAGCAAAGTTAGTAGTACAGCAGTCCTTTGTTTAAGAAGGAAAAGATGAGGTGATAGAGGCCTAGTGCATCCTGGGCAGAAGGCAGAGGGAAAACAAAGAAGACGGCACAATGACAAGAGTGGGAGGAGATCGAGGGGGCAAAAGGAGTGAGGAGAAAAATATGAAAGTAGAGACATGGAGAGTGGAAGAATTATGCAGAGTCTTGAAGGCAAGGACAAGAAGCTTGAATTTGATATGGAAGGCAAAGGAATACAGGTGGAGTTGTGTTTTGATTAGGGACCATCCACCTGTAATATAGTAAATAGTTGAGGAAAACAGCAAATAAGATACATTATAAGCAAGAAGTAGAGATCCACTCAAGACAGTTCACACTGTTGGCATTATTCCCCAAGCAGTTATAACTACTACCTTGAGCAGTATGAGGCATCTCTCTGCTTGCAAATGGCTACATTCTTGAATCTGCGGTGGTTTCTGTATTACAGTGGTTTTCAACCTTTCGTCATGTGCAGACTCCTGAACATTTCTGAAGGGAGGTCCAGAGCCCATTGGAAATCATTGAAACTCTGCGGACACCCCAGAGAACAGGTTGAAAACCACTGTTCTGTGGTCATGAGAACCCGTCCCAGACCCCTTAGACATGGTCTGCGGACCCCCAGATTGAAAACCACTGCTGTGTTACAGTAGAACCTCAGAGTTACAAACACCTCGGGAATGGAGGTTGGTTGTAACTCTGAAATGTTCATAACTCTGAACAAAATATTATAGTTGTTCTTTCAACAGTTTACAACTGAACATTGGATTTAATACAGGTTTGAAATTTCACTATGCAGAAGAAAAATGCTGCTTTCCCTTTGTTTTTTTTTTCAGTAGTTTACACTTAACATAGTACTGTACTGTATTTGCTTTTCTGGGAGGGGTGGGGAGAAGGCTATCTCTGCTGCTCCCTTATTGTGTATTTCCAGTTCCAAATGAGGTACGCGGTTGACTGGTCAGTCCCTAACTCTGGTGTTCCTAACTCTGAGGTTCTATTGTACATTAAGACCCAACTTTGCTTTTTTCCTTAGGACAATGATAGAGAGAGAAGGAAGTAAAGAAAACATCAACAAAAACTGAAGTGTACATTGTACCTTTCAGCCGGTCTGTCACTCCCTGTGGCAGAGGTGGGGAAGGGGAAAGACGACAGTGCTGGAGTTCTGGTAGTTGAGGTAGGTGTTGTGGTGGACTGTGTATTCAACCATGAGACCATCGGTGAACGAGTCTGACTGGGGCTAAGGGAAGAAATTTTTCAGGGCTACATTAATAACTTGCATGCAATTCTCTTTCACATCAGAAACATTCCATGTGGGACTCTGTGACAACTGAACTCCTTAAAACTCAAGATTAGTGGGGTCGCTGAACTGATTTTCCAGCCATGGTTCTGAATGTCCTGACGAAGTATTTCTCCTACATGCCCTATATCCCAGGACAAAGACATCTCTCCAAGTGATGATAAACTCGATAAAAATGCAAACGTTTCCAATTCCTTATGTAATAAAGGCAGATACAATGGAACCACATCTTGCAGGCTATTATTTGAGCTGCCACTACCTACGCCTTTACAAGTTTTGACAAATCTATTTTAAGATCTTTTCAGTACTGCACTAAGCCATGTGTGGCTGGAGGCTTTCAAAAGAGGTTGTAGCTATTACAATGGTGGGATCATGATGCTGGCTCTCAGCATTAGTGTCACATTTGAGCACGGCATGAGCCTTCATGGCCTCTGTCAGGGGTTGTGGAGATGTCAAGAGAACAAAGCCCCTCCCAACGGTGATATTAGAACAATGCTCACTGTGATGCTTCTGGACTGAGATCGAGAGGCCACACAACCTGGGCAGTTTGTTGAAGATTCAGACCAACCAGAATCTTTGGAAAACAGTAACTTGTATACTTATGAGTCACAATGAAATCTGGCGTAGAAAGAAACCCAAACCTTTTTCATAACCTTATTTGCTGAGCATAAACAATGTGCTCATCTGTGAACAGAGCTGACGAGAAGTCGCAATGACTTTACCATCCAAGAATATTATATATTGTGTGTGCGCGTGCTCAGGTGCACACGTGCCAGGAAGGAGAAATAGCTATTGACCAGGGTTAAACTTGTTTTAAACTCTGTGACTGTAAAACACAGACAAGCTCCCATTCTTCCCACATACTACACACACTACTTCTAATTTCATATGTTAAAAAACTAAAAGACACAAAAACCTTAAGTTTCTCCCTATTTTGAATCTCATTTCAGGATACACAAAAAAGGCCAAAGTGGTTAAAAGAAATGAACATCCGTATCTTTTGTGGAATAAAGGTGCTGAAGTGCAAGCAACACCTATGTAAAAACACAGTTCAAATGACGAACATGTTGGTAACATTCATTGAGGCATCATCACCAATCATCCTGCAGGGCTAACTATGCTAATCTGACTACATTACTGGTTAAGTAAGGTGCAGACTTGTACATGCCTGAAAATATTAAGGTCCCGATTCGCAGACTTCAATAACTCAATGCTGATTTACATCTGCTGAGGGTCTTAAAGTATGTTTGTATTTAAATAAGCCCAACATTTAAAAACATCATATGGATTGTTTTTTATTTACTTTTAATATTTCCCACTTTAAAACCAGTGCCAGGCTGATTTCTGAAACCCATATAAAGTATAAAGAAAGGAAAAAAAATATTCTGGGTTTGTTTACTCTATTACCAAAACTAAAGTATATCAGCATCCACTTAAACCACTAAACGTAGCAACCACCAACAACTCAAGGATGTTCTACCAAATGAAGTGCCTTCTCGAATTGCAGTTCAGATTTGGCATCCTTGGCTCTCAACCAGTGAATAATGAACATATTCATCCATGAATATTTGGTTAAAAAAACAAAACAAAAAACCCCCTACCAAATGTATTACTCTGTTTCTAATTATTTGACCAGCTGTACCAGTGGAAAAAACTAGTTTTGTGCATGCGTGCGTGTGTGAGAGAGAGAGAGAGAGAGAACAGGTTGAGGGGTTAGAAACAAAACTTACATTTTTTACTAAAAATCTCTCATCCAGAAACATAATTCACAAGGATGAATACAACATAAACAATTTCAACAATTTCCATCCCAACACCAACCTCAGCCTGGTCCAGTCCACACAAGAGATCCACTTCCTGGACACTACAGTGCTAATAAACAATGGCCACATAAACACCACCCTATACCGGAAACCTACTGACCGCTATTCCTACCTGCATGCCTCCAGCTTTCACCCTGACCACACCACACGATCCATCGTCTACAGCCCCCAACTAAAACCTCTCCAATGCATCATCAAGGATCTACAACCTATCCTGAAGGACGACCCATCACTCTCACAGATCTTGGGAGACAGGCCAGTCCTCTCTTACAGACAGCCCCCCAACCTGAAGCAAATACTCACCAGCAACCACACAAAAGAACTACTAACCCAGGAACCTCTCCTTGCAACAAAGCCCATTGCCAACTGTGTCCACATATCTATTCAGGGGACACCATCACAGGGCCTAATAACATCAGCCACACTATCAGAGGCTCGTTCACCTGCACATCCACCAATGTGATATATGCCATCATGTGCCAGCAATGCCCCTCTGCCATGTACATTGGTCAAACTGGACAGTCTCTACGTAAAAGAACAAATGGACACAAATCAGATGTCAAGAATTATAACATTCATAAACCAGTCGGAGAACACTTCAATCTCTCTGGTCACGCAATCACAGACATGAAGGTCGCTATCTTAAAACAAAAAAACTTCAAATCCAGACTCCAGCGAGAAACTGCTGAATTGGAATTCATTTGCAAATTGGATACTATTAATTTAGGCTTAAATAGAGACTGGGAGTGGCTAAGTCATTATGCAAGGTAGCCTGTTTCCTCTTGTTTTTTCCTACCCCCCCCCCCCCAGATGTTCTGGTTTAACTTGGATTTAAACTTGGAGAGTGGTCAGTTTAGATGAGCTATTACCAGCAGGAGAGTGAGTTTGTGTGTGTATGGGGGTGGGGGGGGGATGTGAGAAAACCTGGATCTATGCAGGAAATAGCCCGACTTGATTATGTAAAGAGTTGTCACTTTGGATGGGCTAGCACCAGCAGGAGAGTGAATTTGTGTGGGGGGGTGGAGGGTGAGAAAACCTGGATTTGTGCTGGAAATGGCCCACCTGTTGATCACTTTAGATAAGCTATTACCAGCAGGACAGTGGGGTGGGAGGAGGTATTGTTTCATATTCTCTGTGTGTATATAAAGTCTGCTGCAGTTTCCACAGTATAACATCTGATGAAGTGAGCTGTAGCTCACGAAAGCTCATGCTCAAATAAATTGGTTAGTCTCTAAGGTGCCACAAGTACTCCTTTTCTTTTTGCGAATACAGACTAACACGGCTGTTCCTCTGAAACCAACATAAAAGATGGGTTCCCTTTGAGTGTTGGCGGAGGGGGGAGACAGAGAGAAGAATGTGTCCAGAGAGGGGTAGGGGAAGAAATGAAATCAATCTCAAAAGAAATGAGATCAATATGTATGCCTCATGTTATGTGAATTACTACACAAGACGATCAGTAGTGTATCAACCAAGAAGAATGCACTGCTCCTCACCTGAGGCACAGTGTAAAACTGAATACAAATGTAGATATATTCTCTGGGAGCCTAGTGTAAATCCAATATTTCCAGTGGAAAAACCTTTAGAACTGCAGGCACCTCTGAGCTATGTGCTACTCCCTCCCCCACTTTTTGATGTATTCTCTTAATACGATTCAGCTGTAGAGAAAGCACTGCGGTACTGCTCTTGAATTCGCCTGTCAGTTTCAGCTTGTGGTTACAGATCAAGAGTTCATGGTCTATGATGCAGCAATGAAAAACCCTATTTCTGGACATAACATGGTGAAACAATCACTAATAACAAAAATATGAAGCACCCATCTAACCTACTTGTATTTTAGATTTTCTTTTTTTATTTACTATACTTGGCTACCTAAAGAACCACTGATTTGATTCTATTTTTAAACTGAAGTTTTTACTCAATACAAAAAATCTTTCCAATGCTGTGCTGCCAAGCCCCCTACTGCAGGATTTTTTTAAAAAAAAAGGATATTTGTGGTAAAGTTATTTACACAAAAAGATATTTAAAGATAAAGTTGTAAGAAAAGCCTTGTTTACCAAGATGATAATAAAAACCTACGAGTATATCTTATCTCAAATTTAAGGCAGTCTGTTAAAGAAATCCACGCAGGCTGAAATGAATGCAATGTGTTTCCTGTGGAAAAAAACCCTGACATAATCATCTCTCTTTGAGAAGAAATGTTATTGTCTGGTATAGAGAATCAGGGGGGAGGGGGAAGGGGGAAGGAGGAACAGCCTTACTGAAAATAAGCTAGAGATTTCATACTGATATTCAGAAACAAACTCCTGAAAACAAGATTTTATTGGATGTTTATCTGGCTGGTTCCTAAGGTAACACAGCTACCAAGGAGTCTCTTATCTTGAGAGCAAGCAAGAGAGAGAGCCTGTGAAAAGAATCTACACTCTAACTTTTTAGAAAATAGATTTGTTTCATAGAAGGGTTTGGCAGCCCTGTGTCTGTCATATCACACTGTGTTACTGACACAAAACTCTGTAAAAGTGCTTATAAAATGTTTTATTACAATAAGACATATATCAAAAGGTATATTGGCTATTTCTGATTCAATATGCCATCCAGTATTCTCCAGTACCAGACAACACACTCCATGCATATTAAACTTTCTCACTGTATGAAAGCTCAGACTTTTTGGTGAGGGTTGGGGGGAAGATACACTGCTGGATGCAGTTTCTACTGTTGTAGTTTGAGCCAGAGCAGGGGACAGCATCCAAAGGGCAGGAACTCCCTCCTTTGGTCAAGAAAAAAGACCCACCACCACTTGGAAGGAACGTGTACAGCACGCATAAATCTTCATTTGTACAGAAGTGGATCAGCCAACACTGGAACAGAGGTTTCTTTAAACCTAGACTGTGAAGTCTCAGTGGAGCAGCTAACACATTAGTGCAATGATCTGTCATGCCAGTCTGGTAAATCTAAAGCATACAGCTACAGCAGCTGTCCTAGGCTAAAGCATTTTAAAATTATAATTTAGTTAAAACAAAATAAAGCATATGTATATCTGTATGCTACAGCAAACTGCAGACCAAAGGCTGTTCCTCTTCCAGAAATCAAGAGTAATTGTATTCCCTGGATTGAAAAGAGCTGCTGTAAGAGAAAGAGGATAATAGACTGCAATGCAGAGCCCATTATTTTATAACCCTCCCTCTGGTAACATGTATACAGTTTATCCCATATAATATGACACAGTGATTCTAGTGCACTGTTTTTAGCTGTCTAAACCACTTTTTGAAGACATTCTAAGTGATAGCCAACCCTGTTTCATGTAGGAAACACACGACTTCAGCGTCGAGTTAGATTGTGCCTGTTTCAATGGAATTGCAAAAATGGTGGGCATTACTGCCCTTGTACCACAAAAGGCAGAATTAAAACAAGTGCCAAATACCCCCACACACCTCCAAAAACTGCAGACACTGAGTGGATGACAATGATGAAACAATAGCAGGCTACAAAAATGAGCACAACTAGTGTGTATGATTTCTGTATAATTGGATCATGTCTTTTTTAAAGCTGTTTAAATGTGTTCTTCCTCTAAAATAACTTAAAGACCTCAGATAATCACACAGAAGGAACATAACAAGGTTCAAGACTGTCATTAAAGTCACCTGCCACCTGTACAGAGATTGCGAATTTGCATCACCACCCAAAGCTACAGAAAGGAACCACTTCAGTTTTTTAGGGAGATAAGCTGACTGATTGTAGACATAACAAGGCTGATGGGAATTCATTTGGTAGTCAGACAAATAGGAGTAATTATCTCCAAGACTTTTGTTGTGTTCAGGACATTGCTATTTCCTCCTTCCCCTGACAGCTCCTTTGACACTGGTTTTCCTCTTCAGGATTTCAGCCATCCTGAGATTTACTGTTGCTTTGCTTTGATCATTAGTTTCCTAACCCACTGTTCACAAACATCCAGAAAGGCATTCTATGGTGATTTGGGGAATCTGTCTATGGACAACTTATGAATTCTGATTTATTTTATGAGCTCTATGTATAACTCTAACTCTCATTATGTAATAAAGTAACCATGGGCTGACAAGGACTGTGTCATATATCACACACCCTGTCTAGAAGAAGCTATAGACAAACAAAAGAGGTTGTTAGCATTCTAATGACTGTTCTCTGGCCAGGCAATAAGTATACTAAAGAGGGTGCCTGAGCTGGAAGAATCCAATTAATTCCAGGTGATCTCAGGCAGGGGAGTTTGGAGCAGTGGAATTTCCCCAGAAGAGAGTACAAACGTGAGGAGTTAATTCAGCTGTTTAAAAACACAGAGATTAGGTGAGTCAGGGTGACAAAGCTAGAAGGAGAGAGGAACAAAATGGGACAGGATTTTGGAGGAATAAGGAACCTTATTGCCTACCAAACCAGCAAGAGGAGAAGGAAACTGGCTGCAGGTGAGAGGGAGACTCCATATTCTGGTGAAACCATGAGGCTCCAAAACAGGGTTCTTGACGAGGGCTGAGACACACTCAAAACACAAACAGTATGGTCAAATGTAGCCCTGGTCACTATTATACAAACTTCTTTTGTGCATTTCAGAACAGGAAAACAGAAATACAGTTTGTGTCTACTGTAATGCAGCGACATTGATAATATAATACTGGTACTGTAATATATATAAACTAAATATTTCCCATCATACCATTTAAATATGAATTTATAGCACTATAGAAAATGAAACAATTAATTCACACTACTGTGGTTCTTTTGGGTAATGTTGACCACTAACTTGGCTCCTGAACTGCTGAGGTCTGAGTAGTACTACTGTACAGTGCCTAGGACAAGAGGTCCCTGAACTGTAATACAAATAATTGACAGCAGCAACAGTAGCTCTCTGGCACACTAAACAAACATTTAGGAGCTCTGTGCATTTTTTGCTGTGTTCTTAAATATTTACTTCTTTAACGAGGCTGAATATTACTGTTCTTCACCTTCATCTACAAAAGGTTTAACCCCAAAGAGAGCATTTCCCAGGCCTAGGCAACTCACTACAGGAGCACTATTGCAAATGCATCTTCAGCTGTGAGTGATTTCACATTCCTCTGTTTCAAATGATCACTGGACGAAACTAGGTGGATGGCTGGCTCAGCTTTAGAGTCTACACTACACAGAAAAAAGAAATCGCATTGTGTCAGCTGTTCTTCTTCATTAAAGCAATAAAATATTTTGCACTTCTTCATGCCATGTAGCCAAGGATCTCACAGGGCTTTACAAAAAACAACACACTGAAGCAGGAAAGTATCATCCTCATTTTAGGCGTGAAGAAAACTGAGGGACTGAGCGATTAAGTGACAGAAGTCACACACCAAAGTCTGTTTCAGAACCAGGAATATCAAATAGATCCAATTATAATTTCTATGGCTTAAGTCACAAGATACTTCCCTTCCAGTTTCAGAGGGGAGAAGACACATCACAAGGAAAATTCCCTTTTTTGCGTGGAGTTATATGAGTTATAAATTTAGAAAGAAATACAAACTTAAAAGTATGTTAAGAAGTATTTTACAATTCAGACTAAAGATAGAATTGGAGAAACTGCCTTTGCAATACCTGAACAGTGAGAAAGAGAACACAGTTTTTAAACAGAAGTATTTGGCTATTTTAACTTAGAGCACCTGTGACAGTGCAGGGAATGAACACCTATGAGTTCCAGGAGGTGGATGGGCCTTTGCCCACCCACATCTGAAAGCCCCTTCCCCAGCCTAAAAGGAGGACTGACTAAACCCAGGGCTCAAATGATTTGGGGGGACATCTAATAAGAAAACAGGGACAGGAGTGAGGTCATAAGGCCATAAGCAAGGATCCAGAGGGGGACACCAAGCAGAGAACCCTGAACAGTGCCCACTGCTCCTCGAAGGTGTCTAGGGAGCCAGCGGACGCAGCCCAGAGGAACTCTGCCCAGATGTGTAATCGAAGGGAGGAATGGAATGGAAGTAGGCCCCACAGTTGCAGAGCACCTCCCCATCCAGCATCCTCCTTCTGCTTAATAGATGGCCACACTGGCCAGGGCCAGGAAAAGGTTGATGAGAAGGTCTCATGACTTTGTGGGGCCATGGACAGGGTATGCATAGATCAGGAGGTGTGGGGAAAAGTGCAGCCAAAACCTAATAAAAGGTTCTGGAGGAGCCAGAAAAGGGGCTGCAAGGACTGGGCTGTCTCCCAAGATCTGTGAGAGTGATGGGTCGTCTTTCAGGATAGGTTGTACATCCTTGATGATGTGTTGGAGAGGTTTTAGTTGGGGGCTGAAGGTGATGGCTAGTGGCGTTCTGTTGTTTTCTTTGTTGGGCCTGTCCTGTAGTAGGTAACTTCTGGGTACACTTCTGGCTCTGTCAATCTGTTTCTTCACTTCAGCAGGTGGGTATTGTAGTTGTAAGAACGCTTGATAGAGATCTTGTAGGTGTTTGTCTCTGTCTGAGGGGTTGGCCTTGCTTACAGACAGCCCTCCAACCTGAAGCAAATGCTCACCAGCAACCACACACCACACAACAGAACCACTAATCCAGGAACCTACCCTTGCAATGAAGCTTGTTGCCAACTGTGTCCACATATCTATTTAGGGGACACCATCATAGGGCCACATCAGCCTCACTATCAGAGGCTCGTTCACCTGCACATCTACCAATGTGATATATGCCATCATGTGCCAGCAATGCCCCTCTGCCATGTACACTGGCCAAACTGGACAGTCTCTACTTAAAAAAATAAATGGACACAAATCAGATGTCAAGAATTATAACATTCAAAAACCAGTCGGAGAACACTTCAATCTCTTTGGTCACTCGATTACAGACCTAAAAGTTGCAATTCTTCAACAAAAAAACTTCAAAAACAGACTCCAACGACAGACGGCTGAATTGGAATTAATTTGCAAACTGGATACAATTAATTCAGGCTTGAATAGAGACTGGGAGTGGACGGGTCATTACACAAAGTAAAACTATTTCCCCATGTTTATTTCGCCCGCCCCCCACGGCTCTTCCTCAGACATTCTTGTCAACTGTTGGAAATGGCCCAACTTGATTATCACTACAAAAGGTCCCCTCCCACCCCCCCCCGCTGGTGATAGCTCACCTTACCAGATCACTCTTGTTACAGTAGTGTATGGTAACACCCATTATTGTTTCGTGTTCTCTGTGTATATAAATCTCCCCACTGTATTTTCCACTGCATGCATCTGATGAAGTGAGCTGTAGCTCACGAAAGCTTATGCTGAAATAAATTGGTTAGTCTCTAAGGTGCCAAAAGCCCTCCTTTTCTTTTTGCTAAATGCAATTTTCCTAGCTAGCCTGCACATGCACGCACACCCCCCCCCCCTTTCCTGACACAAAACCTCAAGAAGAAAAATTGCAGACAAAAGAGGGATTTCGTGCTTCTACTGAAAGTTACCACTTGCTTAGAAAGTCATTATGGATCTGCACCACTTAACTACAAGCGAAAAAAAAAAAAGGGGGGGGGGGAGAGAAAATTACAATCCAATCCAGAGGCAACAGTGCCCAAAGCACATCCATATAAACGAGAGCAAATAGACCCAGCTATAATTACATGGATGCTTTAAAGACTTTTGTCCTTTCGCCCCATTTGGGAAATATGTTATTACAATTAATAAGTACTTATCAATGACATATATATATAGCATATATATCGTATAAGCAGGCCAGGCCACTCAAAATGTCATAAAGGAAAATATCTATAACAAAAAAGCAAAATCTCTTCCCCAGACTTACTTCATTCACCTTTTTGCCTTTCAAGGTTAAAGATTTTTTTCATGATATTTTAAATTTTGTATGAATAATAAACCAGGGAATTCACTCAGAGTTTGATTTACGATAAAAAATGTCAGCCTCCTTATGTTTCAGGCTTGGCCGTGTTGTGAATTGAGCCCCAGTGTACTAAAACTTGCAATGTCACATTTTGCTGAACTAGAATCAAGCTCACTAACTGCTACAAAGCCTATTCAAGTGACAAACTGCAAATTAATTGAAAATACAGGCATTTTTATATGTTAATGTATTATATAGATCTAAGCCTGCCCTTGAATAGCAATGTTCAGCTCCTATTAACTTTAATAGGTTCTGTATGTATGTATGTATCCAAGGCCAGAATTTGGTCATACATCTTGATGGTAACATACTACCACCCACAACTACTACAGTGTGTAGACACTTCTTCAGGTTAGGTATATGGGGGACCCAGTGGTTTGAAATAAAACAACTGTAATTTATTTTGCACAGAATACTTTACAAATGCAATGCCTAAATAAAACAGTGTAAATCATGAAACTGCTAGTAGCAAAACATCTTGACTTTCCATACTAAAAAGCTAAAATATAATTTAGCACAGTGTTTCACAACCAGGGGTATGTGTACCCCTGGGGGTACGCAGAGGTCTTCCAGGGGGAATTCAACTCATCTAGATATTTGCCTAATTTTACAACAAGCTGCATAAAAAGCACTAGTAAAGTCAGTACAAACTAAAATTTCATACAATGACTTATTTGTACTCCTCTATATATGATACACTGAAATGTAAGTACAATATTTATATTCCAATCAATTAATTTTATAATTATATTAAATCATAAAAGAGCTCAGATTCCATAAATTGTCCGATTAGTATGCCCTCTTCACAAAGGCTTCCTTTCTCTATAAAATCCTCTTCATTCAAATCTACCCTTAGAGATTTATCTACATGTTTTCAAGCTCTCTGTCTCTTCATATTTAACAGAGACGGACAATTCTTCCTCTTCCTCAGGCAGTGCATCTTCATCCCCAGATGCAGTGTAAGTATTGTCCAGCTCATCTTCAGCAGCCATAATACCACCACATTCTGTTTGGTTTAGGAGAAGACTCTGTTCTCCCTCTTCTTCCACCTTTCCTCATCTGAGTTATTGATTTCAGATATCTGGTCTTGTAATGAAGATGCAAATTTGTTCAGGGAATCATCCAGTTCATCAGTCCCCTCTGTGCTCTCTTCATCCATGTCAGCCTTATTGTCAAGTATGACATGGCACTAAACCAAACTCATCACTCTCTGTGACTACAGTGCTCTGAACACCTTCAGAGTCTGACATACTGTACGTTTCAATATCATGTTCACTTGCTGGAACAGGGAGATCTCCATTTTCACTGTATTCATCCAAGTCTTGATCAAAAAGTATCACATTTTTCTGCCATTTCTTATCTTGGTCATGTTCCTCCTCCTCCTCATTTCCACTTTCTGTATCTACACATCTTGGTTTAAAGTCCTCATTATCACCAGAAATCATCTCTTCAATTACAAAGGAATCTTCCTGGGCAATTCCCAAATGTCCTATATCACCTGCCAATTCTTCTTTGGTCAGGATTTCAGAGACAAACATCTCTGAAGGATCAATTGTACATGCCTGAGGCATGTCTATACTTCTATCAGTAATATTAATACAATCAACTGCTACCACTTCCCGCATTTTGTCAGCTACATTTTGCATATCAGTGGCATCATGCTTTATGGCATCCTTTTCAGGTTCTAAACTTTGTGATGTCTCCTCATTGACATTAAAAGGCTTTTTTGGGCTAAATTTTGTAGGGTTTTTGTGGGGCAAAGCAAAATATTTGTAAGTTGCCCTTAAGCAGTGAAGAATATATTCATATTTATAAATATGGCAGGCGACCAGCTTGGCTTACCAGTGAAATCCTTGCTGATCTTAAACACAAAAAAGAAGCTTACAAGAAGTGGAAGATTGGACAAATGACCAGGGAAGAGTATAAAAATATTGCTCGGGCATGCAGGAGTGAAATCAGGAAGGCCAAATCACATCTAGAGTTGCAGCTAGCAAGAGACGTTAAGAGTAACAAGAAGGGTTTCTTCAGGTATGTTAGCAACAAGAAGAAAGTCAAGGAAAGTGTGGGCCCCTTACTGAACGAGGGAGGCAACCGAGTGACAGAGGATGTGGAAAAAGCTAATGTACTCAATGCTTTTTTTGCCTCTGTCTTCACGAACAAGGTCAGCTCCCAGACTGCTGCACTGGGCAGCACAGCATGGGGAGGAGGTGACCAGCCCTTGGTGGACAAAGAAGTGGTTCGGGACTATTTAGAAAAGCTGGACGAGCACAAGTCCATGGGGCTAGATGCGCTGCATCCGAGAGTGCTAAAGGAGTTGGTGGATGTGATTGCAAAGCCATTGGCCATTATCTTTGAAAACTCATGGCAACTGGGGGAGGTCCTGGACGACTGGAAAAAGGCTAATGTAGTGCCCATCTTTAAAAAAGGGAAGAAGGAGGATCCTGCGAACTACAGGCCAGTCAGCCTCACCTCCGTCCCTGGAAAAATCATGGAGCAGGTCCTCAAGGAATCAGTTCTGAAGCACTTAGAGGAGAGGAAAGTGATCAGGAACAGTCAGCATGGATTCACCAAGAGCAAGTCATGCCTGACTAATCTAATTGCCTTCTAATGACAAGATAACTGGCTCTGTGGATGAGGGGAAAGTAGTGGACGTGTTGTTCCTTGACTTTAGCAAAGCTTTTGACACGGTCTCCCACGGTATCTTGCCAGCAAGTTAAAGAAGTATGGGCTGGATGAATGGACGATAAGGTGGATAGAAAGTTGGCCAGATTGTCAGGCTCAACGGGTAGTGATCAATGGCTCCATGTCTAGTTGGCAGCCGGTATCAAGTGGAGTGCCCAAAGGGTCGGTCCTCGGGCCAGTTTTGTTCAATATCTTCATAAATGATCTGGAGGATGGTGTGGATTGCACCCTCAGCAAGTTTGCAGATGACACTAAACTGGGAGGAGAGGTAGATACACTGGAAGGTAGGGATAGGATACAGAGGGTCCTAGACAAATTAGAGGATTGGGCCAAAAGAAATCTGATGAGGTTCAACAAGGACATGTGCAGAGTCCTGCACTTACGATGGAAGAATCCCTTGCACCGCTACAGACTAGGGACCGAATAGCTAGGCAGCAGTTCTGCAGAAAAGGACCTAGGGTTACAGTGGATGAGAAGCTGGATATGAGTCAACAGTGTGCTGTTGTTGCCAAGAAGGCCAATGGCATTTTGGGATGTATAAGTGGGGGCACTGCCAGCAGATCGAGGGACATGATAGTTCCCCTCTATTCGACATTGGTGAGGCCTCATCTGGAGTACTGTGTCCAGTTTTGGGCCCCACACTACAAGAAGGATGTGGAAAAACTGGAAAACGTCCAGCGGAGGGCAACAGAAATGATTAGGGGACTGGAACACATGACTTTTGAGGAGAGGCTGAGGGAACTGGGATTGTTTAGTCTGCAGAAGAGAAGAATGAGGGGGGATTTGATAGCTGCTTTCAACTACCTGAAAGGGGGTTCCAAAGAGGATAGATCTAGACTGTTCTCAGTGGTAGCAGATGACAGAACAAGGAGTAATGGTCTCAAGTTGCAGTGGGGGAGGTTTAGGTTGGATATTAGGAAAAAACGTTTTCACTAGGAGGGTGGTGAAGCACTGGAATGCGTTGCCTAGGGAGGTGGTGGAATCTCCTTCCTTAGAAGTTTTTAAAGTCAGGCTTGAGAAAGCCCTGGCTGGGATGATTTAGTTGGGGATTGGTCCTGCTTTGAACAGGGGGTTGGACTAGATGACCTCCTGAGGTCCCTTCCAACCCTGATATTCTATGATTCTATATACTAGCTGTTATAGGACTGTTCTTGCCACATTCCTCTTTACTGAGTAAGGGTCTTCCACAGCAATGTGCTTTTTAGGCCAGTCCTTTGATCCATGAGACACTGTTTCTTTGAGTCGTATACTGATGACCAGATCAGCCAAATTAAGAAGCAAGTCCAAGCATAGAAGCAAAGCAGTTCTACCCAAAACAAGAATATAGCAGTAGGGTTATATTACAGACCACCTGACCAGGATGGTGTTAGTGACTCTGAAATGCTCAGGGAGATTAGAGAGGCTATTAAAATAAAAAACTCAATAATAATAATGGGTGATTTCAACTATCCCTGTATTGGCTGGGTACATATCACCTCAGGAAGGGATGCTGCGATAAAGTTTCTTGACACCTTAAATGGCTGCTCCTTGGAGCAGCTAGTCCTGGAACCCACAAGAGGAGAGGCAATTCTTGATTTAGTTCTAAGTGGAGCACAAGATCAGGTCCAAGAGGTGAATATAGCTGGACCGCTTGGTAATAGTGACCATAATATAATTAAATTTAACATCCCTGTGGTGGGGAAAACTCCACAGTGGCCCAACACTGTAGCATTTAATTTCAGAAAGGGGAACTACACAAAAATGAGGAGGTTAGTGAAACACAAATTAAGAGGTACAGTACCAAAAGTAAAATCCCTGCAAGCTGCGTGGAAAATTTTTAAAGACACCATAATAGAGGCTCAACTTAAATGTATACCCCAATTTAAAAAACATAGTAAGAGAACCAGAAAAGAGCCATCGTGGTTAAACAACCAAGTAAAAGAAGCAGAGAGAGGCAAAAAGGCATCCTTTAGAAAGTGGAAGATAAATCCTAATAAGGAAAATAGAAAAGAGCATAAACTCTGGCAAACGAAGTGTAAAAATATAATTAGAAAGACCAAAAAAGAATTTGAAGAAAAGCTAGCCAAAGACTCCAAAAGTAATAGCAAAAATTTTTTTAAATACATCAGAAGCAGAAAGCCTGCTAAACAACCAGAGGGGCCACTGGACGATCGAGATGCCAAAGGAGCACTCAAAGATGATAAGGCCATTGCGGAGAAACTAAATTAATTCTTTGCATCGGTCTTCACTGTTGAGGATGTGAGGGAGATTCCCAAACCTGAGCCATTCTTTTTGGTGACAGATCTGAGGAACTGTCCCAAATTGAGGTTCATTAGAGGAGGTTTTGGAACAAATTGATAAACTAAACAGTAGTAAGTCTCCAGGACCTGATGGTATTCACCCAAGAGTTCTGAAGGAACTCAAATGTGAAATTGCAGGACTACTAACTGTCAGCTGTAACCTGTCATTTAAATCAGCTTCTGTACCAAATGACTGGAGGATAGCTAATGTGATGTCAATTTTTTAAAAGGGCTCCAGAGGTGACCCTGGCAACTACAGGCCAGTAAGCCTCACTTCAGTACTGGGCAAATTTGTTGAAACTATCGTAAAGAACAAAATTGTCAAACGCATAATTTGTTGAAATAGTCAACATGGTTTTTGAAAGGGAAATCATGTCTCTCCAATCTACTAGAATTCTTTGAGGGGGTCAACAAGCATGCAGACAGAGGAGATCCAGTGGATATAGTGTATTTCGATTTTCAGAAAGCCTTTGACAAAGCCCCTCACCAAAGGCTCTTAAGCAAAATAAGCAGTCATGGGCTAAGAGGGAACTGTCAACTGCTGGAACTCCTTGCCAGAGGGTGTTGTGAAGGCCGATACTATAACAGGGTTCAAAAGGGAGCTAGATAGATTCATGGAAGATATGTCCACTAATGGTTATTAGCCAGGATGAGCAGGGATGGTGTCCCTAGCCTCTGTTTGCCAAAGGCTGGGATTAGGTGACAGGGCATGGATCACTTGATTTCAAAGACAGTTACCTTTTTTGTAACTGGTGTTCTTTGAGATGTGTTGCTCATGTCTATTCCACAACAGGTGTGTGTACTTGCCACGTGGACCAGTGCCGGAAGTTTTTCCCCTAGCAGTACCCGTATGGGGGGAGCGCCCCCCTCAACCCCTGGAGTGGCGCCTGCCTGACACGGTATAAGGGGAGCTGCGCGCTCCCCCAACCCTCAGTTCCTTCTTGCCAGACAACTCTGACAGAGGGGAAGGAGGGTGGGATGTGGAATAGACATGAGCAACACATCTCGAAGAACACCAGTTACGGAAAAGGTAACTGTCTTTTCTTCTTCGAGTGATTGCTCATGTGTATTCCACAATATTGTGTGTATTCCACAATAATGTGGGTAGGAGTTCACAAGTTCCCAGCACAGAGGACAGCCCTGCCGAAGTCAGTGTCATCCCTGGTTTGGGGGACAATCACATAGTGCGCGGTGAATGTGTGAACCAAAGACCACATGGCAGCCCTACAAATGTCCTGGATGGGGACGTGGGCCACGAAGGCAGCCAAGACCTGCGCCTGAGTAGAGTGTACCCTCACATTGGGTGGCGGGGGGACACCCGCCAGCTCATAGCAGGAGCGGATGCACAAAGTGATCCAACTGGAAAGTTGCTCAGTGGAAATCAGCGGGCCCCTCGCACGCTCAGCCGAGGCGACGAACAGTTGCAAGGACTTTCTGAACAGCTTGGTCTGCTCGAGGTAGAAAGCCAGAGCCCACCACACATCGAGTGTGTGGAGACGGCGCTCCTCACTGGATGAATAAGGCTTGGGGCAGAGGACCGGTAAAAAATGTCCCGACCCATGTGATAGGCAGAGACCACCTTCGGGAGGAACACGGGGTGTGGGCAGAGCTGGACCTTGTCCTTATGAAAGACAGTGTATGGTGGCTCGGAGGTCAGGGTCCACCTGGGGAGTTCCCCACCTTCGGAAGAGCCGTGGGCCACTTCCGGGTGGAGGAACCACGTGTGTTGAGGGGAAAAGTCCCTGCTCAAGCGATCCGCCCTCTCGTTCTGGGCGCCCGGTAGGTAGAAGGCCTTCAGGTGGATACCATGGGCTATACAGAAGTCCCACTGCCTGAGGGCTTCATGGCAGTGGGCGGAGGATCGGGCCCCATCTTGCCTGTTGATATAGAACATCGAGGCCATGTTGTCCGTGAGGACCCTGACTACCTTGCCCTTCAGGTGCGAGTGGAAGGCCATGCACGCCAGCCACACTGCCCTGAGCTCCTTGACGTTTATATGTAGGGTCAGGTCTTGAGCCAACCACAGGCCTTGGGTCTGAAAGTTCCCCACATGGGCCCCCCAACCCAGGTCCGACGCATCAGACACCAGCTCCAACAACGGGGCCCTGTCCCTGAACAGAACCTCATGGAGCATGTTGTTTGGGGCGGACCACCACCGTAGGGAGTGATCACAAAGTCCGGCATGGTGAGGACCTTGTCCATCCTGTCCATGGCCTGGGAGAACTTCAAGGCCAACCACAGTTGGAGGGGTCTCATCCTGAGTCTGGCATGATGGACCATGTACGTGCACACCGACATGTGACCCAAGAGTTGCAGGCTAACCCTGGCTGTTGTCACCAGGAACCTTGTGACCGAGTCGATGAGACCTTTCAGGGTCTCGAATCTGTGTGGTGGGTGCGAGACCCTGGCCAACACTATGTCCAGGAGCACCCCGATAAACTCTATGTGTTGGACCGGGACTAACGTGGACTTGGTGTTGTTTACCAACAGGCCCAAGGCGGTGCACGTGGACAGGAGGAGTGCCATGTGATCCCTCACCTGTGACCGTGAGGTGCCCTTGACAAGCCAATCGTCCAGATAGGGAAATATCTGGACCTCCCAGTCATCTGAGGTAGGCTGCTACCACCAACATATATTTTGTAAACACCCTGGGGGCAGTGGACAGACCAAACAGGAGGACCGTGAATTGGTAATGATTCTGTCCCACCACGAAATGGAGGAAGCACATGTGCCCCTCGAATATGTGAATGTGGAAGTACACGTCCTGTAGATAGAGGGCAGCGGTACCTGTCCCTGGGATCCAGGGAGGGGATGATGGAGGCTAGGGAGACCATGCACAACTTGAGTTTCACCATGTACTGGTTCAGACCTTGCAGGTCCAGGATGGGCCTTTGGCCTTCGGGATAAGGAAATAACGGGAGTAATACCCCTTGCCCATGAACTCCTCGGGCACCGCCTCTATCACTCCTAATCCTTGCCGCCTCGCCTGCTCAAGCAGAGCTTTGTGTGAGGGGTCCCCCAAGAGGGACGGGGTGGTTGGGCGGGGAGGAAGTAAACTGGAGGGTGTAACCCCGGGAGATGGCGTTGAGGACCCATCGGTCTGAGGTTAGCTGCGACCATTCTGGGAGGAAAGCACACAACCAGTTGGAGAAGGGAAGCTTTATTGGGGGTGGATCCCTGATGAGGACTGGTGGGGTGCCCCCAAGCATCCCGTCAAAAACACCTTTTCCCTGCCTGCTTGCCCTTGGAGGACCCAGGCTGGGGGGCAGGCCGAGAGTGCCTCTGAGGGCATCTCTTATAGTCCCACTGTTTCTTATGGGTTGCCTCGTACTTTGGGAGGGCGGCCTGGGCGGGAGTCTGCTGCAGCTTGAACTTAGGTTTTGCCAGAGCCAGGACATGGAGGCCCAGAGTCTGGAGGGTCGTGCAGGAGTTTTTCATGCCATGCAGCCTCGTATCTGTTTCCTCCGCCAACAGAGCCTTCACGTCAAATGGGAGATCCTGCATGGAAGACTGCACCTCGCAGGACAGCCCAGAGAGCAGGAGCCATGACACCCGTCTTGGACACCGCAGAGGCCATTGATCATGCGGCCTTGTCAGCAGTATCCGAGGCTGCCTGCAAGGACGACCTAGCGGCTGCTGCCCCTTCTTCCACTAGCACCCTGAACTCCTTCATATCACGCTCCTGGAGGGAGTCCTCAAACTTGGGCAGGGAGCCCCACAGATTGAATTTGTACCGGTCCAGGAGAACCTGATGGTTTGCCACTCGTAACTGGAAGCTCAAAGACTAATACATTTTCCTTCCAAAAGAGTCCAGTCTCCGAGAGTCTTTGTTCTTTGGGGTTGGGGCTGGCTGATCCTGCTGTTCCCTGTGGTTGACCAACTCGACCACCAGGGAGTTGGGAGCTGGGTGGGTATACAGGTACTCATTCCCTTTAGTGGGTACAAAGTACTTGCGTTCTGCCTTTTTAGAGAGGGGGGCCAATGAGGCCGGTGTTTGCCACAGGGCATTTGAAATCTTAGCTTTCATGGAGAAGTAAGGTCACCCTACCCGGTGCCGATGGGGACAACATGTTAAATAGGGAGTCTGAGGGGACTCCCCTCAGGGCTCCTCAATCTCCTCTGCTTGGAGGTGGAGGTTTGCTGCCACCCTCTTTAAGAGTTCTTGGTGGGCCCTGAAGTCCTCCTCCGGGGTGATGGGGGGTGGGGCCGCAATCGCCTCCTCCGGGCAGGACGAGGAGGCCGTGCAGTGCTCTGGGTATCACCAGCACCGGAGGGTCCACCACATGGTCAGACTCTGGGCATGGTGCCGAGGATGTACATCCCACCAACTCCTTTCTCGGGGGTCTGGAGAGGGACGCCGACGGTGCTTCCAAAGCTCCGGCCACCAAGCGAGCTGTCACCAGGGGCTGCGCTGGAGGCCACGGTGCCCACTGGTACCATTGGACCAGCCACAACGCTCGGTGCCACTCCACCTGCTGTGGCACCGATGGGGCCAGCTATTCGGGTTGGCTGGCCTGGCCCATCGAAGGACGGCTACGAATGGAAACCGGGCTGATGTAAGATCTGCTGCTGTCTCTGGACCGGGAGGAGCGGCGGTGCTGGGATCTACGACGGCCACGAGACCGTGATCTTGACCACGGAGGACTGGTACCGTGGAGGACTGGTACCGACAGTAAAAGCTGCTCCGTGAATGGCCTCGACGGGCAGACCCACGACGGCAAGACGCCGGTGATCAACGCCCGGGGCTGTGATGTCTTGGTGGAGACTAGCAGCAGGAGTCCAAGCGGGAACGGCATCGACGACCGTGCCATGACGGACTGCGGTACCCTCTCCGAGACAAGGACTGTTGGCGATGCCCGCCATGGTCCCTTCGATATTCACTCCTTGAGGACGAGCAGTGCTAAGAGTCCTGGCCAGATGGAACCCAGCCAGACAGTCTGGTCAGCGTCGAGGGTGATCCACATGGACTCTGCCCCGAGTGGTCGCTGGGCGGTGAACGGCATCAGGAACGTTCCCTTGACTGAGACCAGTAGCAGGCCAGAGGCGACTGCGGAGATCCCAACGGCGGCTTGCCTCTGGAGAGTGGGGCCGACATCGACAGTGGTCCAGGCACCGGCATGGACATAATGTCCTGGGCTGCCTGGAGGGCTTCAGGCGTGGATGGCATCCAGACATCTGGAGAGGCCTGTTCTGAAGGGGCCGGGCTACTCCGCTCAAAGTGAGTCAGAGGCCTGGGTCCCGGTGAGGATCGAGGACTGCCCAACATGGGCGTAGCCTCTGTCCCAGACTTCCCTCGGTGCCACTGCGAAGAGGGAGTCTTCCTGGCCCTCTTGGCGTGCCCCATGGACAGGGAGCAGTGCCGACTGGTCGACGGCACTGGAGGGGTGCCACATACCAATGCCGCGGTGCTGGGTACCAGTTCGGAGCAGCATGCTGGAGTAGGGTCAGCGCTGACTCCATCAGGATTGTCCAGAGCCTAATGTCCTTTTCTCTTTTGGTCCGAGGCTTAAATGACTTGCAAATCTTGCACCTTTCGCTGATATGGGTTTCTCCCAAACAGCGCATTCTACATGTGGGTCACTTCTTGGCATAGAACACCTACAAGAGTCGCATGACTTAAATCCTGGGGTGTGAGGCATGCCC
Source organism: Caretta caretta (assembly GCF_965140235.1). NCBI lineage: Eukaryota > Metazoa > Chordata > Testudines > Cheloniidae > Caretta > Caretta caretta. The sequence continues at coordinate 66,871,661 of NC_134209.1, read as the reverse complement.
CAGGCTGGGCTCACTGACTAACTAAACTAACTAAACAGCTAACTAACTACAGGTACTAACACTGAACGAACAAACAGTTCTGGGGATGAGCTACAGCAAAGCTGGAGCAGAGCAGTTCCGACGCACCTTCACTGGTGGCAAGAAGGAACTGAGGGTGGGGGAGCGCGAAGCTCCCCTCATACCACACCAGGCAGGCACCACTCCAGGGGTTGTGGGGGGTGCTCCCCCCTACCTCCCAAGAGGTACGCTGGGGAAAAACTTCCATCACCGGTGCACGTGGTGAGCACGCACACCTATTGTGGAATACACATGAGCAATCACTCGAAGAAGAGCCTGTCTGTTCATTCCCTTTGGGGCACCTGTCATTGGCCACTGTCAGAGGACACGATACTGGGCTTGATACTTGGTGTGACCCAGTATGGCCGTTCTTATATGGTAAAATGAGAAAGTAAGCAATTTTTCAGTAATAGCAGGCTGAGACACTTTTGTATTTTTATGTCTGATTTTGTAAGCAAGTAGCTTTCAAGTGAGGTGAAACTTGGGGTACACAAGACAAATCAGACTTCTGAAAGGGGTACAGTAATCTGGAAAGATTGAGAGTCACTGATTTAGTAGATATAACTGACAGATGCAGAACTTTATTTTGAGAACCATTTTGAGACATGAGACAGATCAATTTTTTATTCACTTACTTCTTCGCTCCCCATAGTTATAGCAATGGAAACCAAGTATATTCACTTCAAAAAGTTACTCAGTTGCATCCAAACTAGGCAGAGAGAGGGTGTCAAATGCAACAGTCTCCTCTTTCAAAACCAACTGAAATAATGTTACTTACTGATTGGCTGCCCAGTCCGCCAGGTCTCCACTCTCCAGAATAAGGTGATTTTTGTCTGGCTCAGGGGGGCTACTGGAGACTGCAGCTGTAGGAGATTGAGAAGAAAGAGAATCCATACTGCCAGTCGGTGTGTCCTCCCTGGGAGGGCTGTGGTTGTCAACTAGAAGAGGAAAGCACAAGGATACAACAAGTCAGGAAGATACCATTAAAAACAATAATCTAGTGCACAGTAAATTACTTAATTATCCAAACTACATCGTATGTTACAGTGAAACCTTTACAAGAAACAACTTTCAGTGTTACAAGTATCCCCCACCCAAATATATGTTATTAGTATAACCCTAAAGTATTTAAAAAACTATGGAATACAGTTTTGCTCCACTTTTGTTGGAAGGTTACTTCTGCTAAGCAAACCAAGCTGGCATTCCTCTGAGTGGCAATTTATGACAGACTTCCTGTTCAGACTGGGATTCTTTGGGTCCCCTATCTTTCTTAGCTTTGTTAAATAAAAGAGTCTGAAAACAAATAATGTAACACAAAAACTCCGGGAAATGATCTTTCACAAGCTAATGCAATAATCATAATCGTATCAAATGCAAGACTGTGGAATTTACAAAGGTCACAACAGGCAACAAACCTATAACAAGCAGACAGTTGTGAAACACATGATATCTTTAGGACATTTTAGGGTATTGATGCTGCTAATCTGTAATTAACCCCATCGTTTTCTGGTCATCTGATTGTTTACATGCTGCTCCTAGAATATCACCTAGCATGTAAAATATTCAGAGATGATTTATTTAGCAGGCACCTTTGTTTCTCTGCCACTAGAGACCCTTTAAGGAACAGAGCATCTATTTCATCACAAACGATGACAAATAAAGTTACAGGTATGCTGCACCACTGAGTTATGAGATTCCCCAAGACAAAAAACAACCCACATTGAGCTGTTCTGCTTGGATCTATCTATTTAGAAGACAGCTTTTGATTTTTAAATGTATAGTTAGAAACGTCTGGAAGGATGTATAAAATGTGAATTTACAAAGATTCATAGAATATTAGGATTGGAAGGGACCTCAGGAGGTCATCTAGTCCAACCCCCTGCTCAAAGCAGGACCAATCCCCAATTTTTGCCCCAGATCCCTAAATGGCCCCCTCAAGGATTGAACTCACAACCCTAGGTTTAGCAGGCCAATGCTCAAACCACTGAGCTATCCCACCCCCCAATGTGGCCTTTGGGTGCTACCATAATATAAATATACACTAGTAATAATAAATATTCAAGACAATCTTCACAGGATTCCCTCCATGCACCTCATTTATTCTCTCACTTCAATTTTACTCCTACTAACATATGCCAACACATCCCAGAGAAGTGGTGATTAATACCATATTAAAAATATTATATGGTGATGACCCCTCAACCTCATCATCAAGTTCAACTCCTTCAGGCAAAAGCTATAAACCCCATATCCTACCATTCCATGTCTATATAATTATCTGATCAATGGTCTCTAAATTGTAGCATTAGTCTGAGAAGCTGCATATTGTGCACTCAGTACTCTACATGAAAAAAAACCCTTACAAATATGTTCTAATTCAATAATTGACATACTGGTAATTAATCCCCACAAAGAATAGTTCAGTTTGATATAATCTAATCTGAGTTGAATGTTCTACTGTTTCACTGATCTGATTTCCTTTTCCCCCTTTTTTCTTTTTAATTTGAATATTGTTAACTAGGAACACCTTCAGAGGATAAAAGCCATTGTCCTCCACCTCACAACTACTTTATCCAAGTCAACTTCTTCCACTGAAATAGCAGACGCTCATCAAAGCAGTCAACTCCTGCTTTCCCAGCCAGCTCTTCACCATCCCCCTTCCACACAAACTTCCTCGTGGCTGGACTTTACAAAAACTAGACAAGCCTCTTACAACACACACTTTGCTTCTCTACAAAAGAAAAAGGACACTAAACTATCTAAACTACTACATGCCACAAGGGGCCACAACAGTGGTTCTCTTAACCCACCCAGCAATATTGTTAATCTATCCAACTATACTCTTAGCCCAGCAGAAGAATCTGTCCTATCTCGGGGCCTCTCCTTCTGCCCCTCCACCCCCACGAACATGATACAGTTCTGTGGTAACCTAGAATCCTATTTTCGACGTCTCCGACTCAAGGAATATTTCCAACACACCTCTGAACAACATACTAACCCACAGAGACCTTCTTACCAAGACTACAAAAAGAAGGATTCTGGGTGGACTCCTCCTGAAGGTCGAAACAACAGACTGGACTTCTACACAGAGTGCTTCTGCTGACGTGCACGGGCTGAAATTGTGGAAAAGCAGCATCACTTGCCCCATAACCTCAGCCGTGGAGAACACAATGCCAACCACAGCTTCAGAAACAACTCTGACATCATAATCAACAAGGCTGGCAAAGGAGGTGCTGTCGTCATCATGAATAGGTCGGAATATGAACAAGAGGCTGCTAGGCATCTCTCCAACACCACTTTCTACAAGCCATTACCCTCTGATCCCACTGAGGGTTACCAAAAGAAACCACACCATTTGCTCAGGAAACTCCCTGAAAAAGCACAAGAACAAATCCACACAGACACACCCCTGGAACCCCAACCAGGATTGTTTGGCTATGTAGACTCCCTCCTCAGGCCCTAAGCTACCAGCACTCCCAGCTATCTTCGAGACACCACTGACTTTCTGAAGAAACTACAATCCATTGGTGATCTTCCTGAAAACACCATCCTGGCCACTATGGATGTAGAAGCCCTCTACACCAACATTCCACACAAAGATGGACTACAAGCCGTCAGGAACAGTATCCCCAATAATGTCACGGAAAACCTGGTGGCTGAACTTTGTGACTTTGTCCTCACCCACAACTATTTCACATTTGGGGACAATGTATACCTTCAAATCAGCGGCACTGCTATGGGTACCCACGTGGCCCCACAGTATGCCAGCATTTTTATGGCTGACTTAGAACAACGCTTCCTCAGCTCTCGTCCCCTACTACCCCTATTCTACTTGTGCTATATTGATGACATCTTCATCATCTGGACCCATGGAAAAGAAGCCCTTGAGGAATTCCACCATGATTTCAACAATTTTCATCCCACCATCAACCTCAATCTGGACCAGTCCACACAAGAGATCCACTTCCTGGACACTACAGTGCTAATAAGCGATGGTCACATAAACACTACCCTATACCGGAAACCTACTGTCCGCTATTCCTACCTACATGCCTCCAGCTTTCACCCAGACCACACCACATGATCCATTGTCTACAGCCAAGCTCTCCGATACAATCGCATTTGCTCCAACCCCTCAGACAGAGACAAACACCTACAAGATCTCTATCAAGCATTCTTACAACTACAATACCCACCTGCTGAAGTGAAGAAACAGACTGACAGAGACAGAAGAGTACCCAGAAGTCACCTACTACAAGACATGCCCAACAAAGAAAATAACAGAATACCACTAGCCATCACCTTCAGCCCCCAACTAAAACCTCTCCAATGCATCATCAAGGATCTACAACCTATCCTGAAGGACGACCCATCACTCTCACAGATCTTGGGAGACAGGCCAGTCCTCTCTTACAGACAGCCCCCCAACCTGAAGCAAATACTCACCAGCAACCACACAAAAGAACTACTAACCCAGGAACCTCTCCTTGCAACAAAGCCCATTGCCAACTGTGTCCACATATCTATTCAGGGGACACCATCATAGGGCCTAATCACATCAGCCACACTTTCAAAGGCTCATTCACCTGCACATCTACCAATGTGATATATGCCATCATGTGCCAGCAATGCCCCTCTGCCATGTACATTGGTCAAACTGGACAATCTCTACATAAAAGAATAAATTAACACAAATCAGACGTCAAGAATTATAACATTCAAAAACCAGTTGGAGAACACTTCAATCTCTCTGGTCACTCGATTACAGACCTAAACGTTGCAATTCTTCAACAAAAAAACTTCAAAAACAGACTCCAACGACAGACGGCTGAATTGGAATTAATTTGCAAACTGGATACAATTAATTCAGGCTTGAATAGAGACTGGGAGTGGATGGGTCATTACACAAAGTAAAACTATTTCCCCATGTTTATTCCCCCCCTCCACCCCGACTGTTCCTCAGACGTTCTTGTCAACTGCTGGAAATGGCCCACCTTGATTATCACTACAAAAGGTCTTTTCCCCCCTCACTCTCCTGCTGGTAATAGCTTAAGTGACCTTAAGTGATCACTCTCATTACAGTGTGTATGTTAACACCCATTGTTTCATGTTCTCTATGTATATAAATCTCCCCGCTGTATTTTCCACTGAATGCATCCGATGAAGTGAGCTGTAGCTCACGAAACCTTATGCTCAAATAAATTGGTTAGTCTCTAAGGTGCCACAAGTACTCCTTTTCTTTTTGCGAATACAGACTAACACGGCTGCTACTCTGAAACCTTTGAAAGAACAGCTTAAAATGACATACAACTAAAGACACTCAAGTGATAAAAAGTGATCATCTGAAAATTTCTCCCTAAAGTAGCTGCTAATTTAAGGATCTAAATTAGCTTGTAGTAGCAAAGTATGAAACTCTGAGGAGGAGAATGATAACCTCAGAAAATGAGTCATTCATATTCTAGCCTAATCCTGCTCACTCACAGAGCAGCTGCACTGCGTTACTGCTTTGCAATGATACTTTGAGCTGATAATTCTTCAATATTGCTATTCTAATTTGCATGGTATGTCATGCCATGAGAACTGTACAAGTGTCAGGTAAAAACTAATTCATTACATCTCTGTTACAGGTATACATGTCAAAATCAGAAACATATTCTAAAGATTAGACAGTAATATTGTAATCTTACTTCATAAGGTAATTTAATTCTCTAAAACTAAAACTAAGTCATAATGCACATTTCCCCTTAAAGTCTTGCTTTTCAGACCCAGTTACATTGATAGCACCAAGATTCTCAGTCAACATAACCGTTTCGGAGGATTTGTCTGCTTCTGGAATTTGCTAAACATTTACAATCACAAACCATCAAATGGGAATATAATCTATATAAATGCACGCAGACAGGTCAAGAATATAAAGCACTTCTATGAGTATGCAAATACTCAGGAGGAGGGTTGTTTTAGTTTACAGGTAGGCTTGGCAGTGCTTCCATATTATAAGTTGCAGGCACAATATGAAGTCCTTCAGACACAGGGTGAAATCCTGGATCCACTAAAGTCAATGACAAAACTCCCACTGACGTCAATGGGGTCAGGATTTTACACGTAGATTTTACAGTTTGTCACAATTTCTTTCCTACAGCATAAATGTTGATATGGATGTGCCTTCATCAGCTTAGAACAACATACTACAGTGTTACCTTCTAGTAACACAAGAGATTTTTTGCTACACATACATAATCTCAGTGTTAGTTTTGGAGACTAAGTTATGTACCCCAAATTCCAAATTAATTTTCACAGATTCACAGAGTTTAGGGCCAGAAGGGAGTTGTAGTGATAGTTGGGGCCTGGTAGGCCTACCTCAGTTGTGAGTCTAAGTGTGGGGAAACTGGATAAAAATCCACAAAAATGTCATGATAACCTATTACAATAAACCGTGATGGGAAAAGGGGCAAAAGGGAGAAAGAAAAGACTGAATTAGTGTAATTAGTTTAGTTAATTACTGTAATTTGTGTAGTTGTAGCTAATTTAGTTAATTAGTGTAATTAGTGTAGTTAGTCCATCATCCAAATCCAGAGGGATGTCCTTACCACACCAGGACAGAGAGAGAGGGGCCTGGATGACACCACCACCTCCGCCAGCTCTGGCTAAATCCCAGATATCATCTGGGATGGGAGACTGCCGTCTCCCTCATTTCTCCTCCCTCTGGTCATGTGTCCTTTTCCTTCCTGACCTTATTTCTTCTCTTTCCTACCACTCTCCTAAAAATGTGTAATCTCATCAAAGAATGAAATTAGAATTGTTTGACAAAACCAATCTCACATAAAAGCATACAGGCATTACTTATATTCTAACCCGTTCATTCTTTATCAAGTGAATCCTGTCACAGTTCAGGGAAACTGCACCTTTATTACACCTCTATGGTCCAGCACCCACTCTAGGCACCAGGCTCCCCAGTCTGGAAATCTTGACTGGGATTTCCAGACTGCACAGCTTCCTGCCTATACTGTGGCATCCCCAGAAAAATCAGACTTCCTAAGCCAGCTTGCTTTACTTTTTTCCTCAGAGAAAAGACAAAGTTATAAGTTAGCGCAAAGTTCTTTCTAAGCAAGCACTTTTATTCCTACAGTAGAAGCATTACAGAGAAAATATATTTTAAAAAATAAAAGAACCTACATGCACACTAATAAGTTTACCAGAGACCACTCCCTAACTCCAGCAAGGGCTCTGGCTGGTAATTAGTTCTTCATGCCCCACACAGAGGTTTTTCCTGAAGTTCAGAACAGCTATCGCTCAGAACTAGCTCCCCCATGAGTTACTGAGTCCTTCCTTTATCTAGTTTGGGCTTTTGAATAGGTGAATAGGTAATCAGCCAGATAATGGATTTCTCTTTGAGGCACAATTTCAAAAGGATGGCTCTGGAGGGGATTCCGTTCTTTCCAATTGTTTCCTAGGAACTCCACTCAACTAAATTCAGTCTTGTCTGGTCCATTGGGGTCTTTTTGTTTTGTTTTTTTAAAAAGAGTCCTTTGAAGCACATAACACTTCCCAGTATTTACATTAATCCTTTCTCCCCCTTAAAAGAACCATCCCACAACAATACATAAACATTTGCATTTTTAACACAATGACCTCCTAAGATACTTTTACTTAATTCAAAATAGGTTTTCCAGGATATTGTCATATCTGTCACAAACCCACATCAATTTTTCTATTAATTTTCCAGGGATTGATGTTGCACTAACCAGCCTATAGTTTCCTGGGTCATTCTGCTTGCCCTGTTTGAATAGTGACAGAACATTAGCACTCTTCTAGTCTTCTGGAATTTCCCCAGTATAGTAATATTTATTAAGAATTAACAACACTCTCCTCAGCCAACTCTTTTAGGCCTCTTTTGGGTGCAAGTTCATTTGGGCCCATTGATTTTAAAATGTTTATCCCTAGAAGATGTTGTTTGACATCCTCCTTAGTTACTAATGGACTGGAAAGAATTTCATTATCCTCAAGTAATATGAGTACATCATCCTGCTTTTTTCCAAATACAGAAATATTTATTGAACACTTCTGTCTTTTCTGCATCATTAACAATTTTACTTGTAATGGGCCTATATTCTAGCTAGAATTTATTTTGCTGCTAATATATACTTTTAAAACTCCTTATTATCCTTAGCCCTACCAGCCATGGAGGTTCTCCTGGTGTCTTTAGCTTTCCTTATCAATTTTCTACATTTCAGAACTTTTAATTTATATTGATTGCTATCTATTTAGTCTCTTTCCCCCCATTTGTTATGTATTGCTTTGAAAAGCCAGTAAAATTCTAGAAAGGTTCAGAGCGCAGAGCAGCCTTGACAGCATTATGATGTCCACTGTATCTATGATGTCAAGCACTTTACTGGCACAGTTTTGTTTTGTTTTTTAATTCAGTAGATTAATTGATTCCTAGATTCAGTAGATTGTTAATTTTTTTTCTATTGTGGTTTCCCCCCCATTTCTTTTACATTGTCACGCTCTGAGAAACATTGTCAAGTTCTGTAGGTGTAAATATGGCATTGCATTACTGGATTAATATTTTTTATTCTTTTAGAGAGGGGCACCAGGAACCTTCAGTTCTCCTCCATCTCCCAAAGCCTCTTTATTATAGGTAGCTTCTATACAGAAAAATAGGCAGAACATTACTACTTTTGAAGTTCATTGCCATTACTTAAATTAGCTAGACGGCTACCTTTCTGATCACTTCCTTCAGTGTATCATTGAGTGGACTGTTGTTCTGAGCGTTTCATGGGTGTTCCTCAAAGCCTTCATCCCCACCCAATTTCTTTTCTCTTACTACACCCTATCTCTGGCTGCTCTTATCTGCAAGCCAAACTTAGACTATCATCTTTATGCTGATAACTCACAAATCTCCCTCCACCCATTCCAATATCTCAGCCAATCTTTAGGACAACTCTGCATGGGTTGTCCTCAAGCATCCACACATCAATTGAAACTCTACGAGACCAAAACTGAGTTCTTGATACTCCTTTTCCACAGCACTATACCCTACCCCTTTTTCTCTATAATCATGAGCAACACTACCATCATCTGGGTCACCCAGTCTGTGAGCTTGCATATCACTTTTGTCTTGGCCTTCTCTCTCGAGCCATACATACAGGCTTTTTCTACATCTTGCCTCTTCTTCCTACATAGGTACAAGATCCAACTTTTCCTCTCAGTCCACATAACTACAACTCTGCCTCTGAGCTGTAATGGCATGATCTGCCACTCTAAGGACAAAAGGGCCTCAGGCCAGTCACCCTGTTCAATTATCAGACCCAGCTGAGAAGGGGGTCAAGAGACTCCGATAAAGGGCTGAGAGAGCTCAGCTGAAGAGGAGAATGGCAGGAAGCAAGTAGGTTTCTGTGGAAGGCCCTGGAGCAGCATCGAAAGATACGAAGGGAAAGGCCTCTGGGCCCCTGCAAACTGCTTTGATCAGGAGAATAGCTTTGTTTTGTGTTTGAATAATAAACTGAGCTCTGATGGAAAGATGCTGAGAAAGACAGGCCAGCAGCCTTACATGTGGTGGAGAATGCAGACAGGCAATTGGTCCCTGGAACAGAGAGGAAATTCAATCAGCTACAGGAAAGATCAGGATTTGCCTCTCCCCTCATTTTGTTGTCTGTCTTTTTTTTAATACCAAGAGAAAAGAAAGAGGACATTGTCAGTCTACTGGTAGAACAGCAGCAGCAGACCCAGGCTCTCCTCCTCCAACTCCTGCAGAGTCAACAGCAATAGCAGGACGCTCAGCTTGCCACTCAATAGCAGTGGCTGGAACTCCAACCCCAGCAACAGAAACTGTTACTGAAACATCTGGAGAACTGGGCTTTAGGGAGTCTTACTGGACCTGAAGAGGGTGGCTCAGGCAAGCCTTGCACTGGGTTGGCAAAGATGGGGTCAGAAAACAATGTGTGAGTAGACAGGGCTGCAAGCTTGGATGAGTTGATTTGGAAGCCTGGGTGGCACCCATTTCTAATGGGAGAGACCCAGGTAGGGTACCGAGTATTGAGTGAGGAGGAGTCTGGCTTACATCCCACGGTAAAAGCTGCTATTTTAGACAGACTGGGACTGACTTTGGAAGCATATAGTCATTGATTCCAGGTCAAACAGTTTCCACAGGGAGCATGCATGCACGTAGTGGCCCAGTGGCTGCAGGACCTCACTACCCATTGGTTGTGTCCAGAGACTAGCTCAGTAGAGAGAGTTATAGACCTGGAGGTCCTGGAACAATTTTTGCAGTTCCTGCCTGTGGGAGCCCAAAGCTGGGTAAGGCATTTTTGGGCACTTTTCATGGGCAAGGCAGTGGAGACAGTGGAAGACTTCTTGGAGCCCAAGGAAGCTGAGCGGCATATGCCAGACCAGGAGTTTCTCACTAGGGAAGGCAAGAAACGTATGCCAGATCAGTAGTGCCCCCTGACTTTGGATGTGTGGTATACCCTGTAGCCATCCCCTACATTTGAGTCTAATCAACTCAGTGTAGCTTTGTTGTATGCCATATCAAGGAACCTGAGTAACAAGACCAAAGTCAAACTGAGGTCTTTGGGAACTGAGTGGAAAAGATCTCGAAGACTACCCCAACCCGAAGGAGGTGGGGGGAAACTCTCAAGTGGAGATAATCCTGGTAGCCATAGACAGAGAGCATTTTAGAAGAGTTATGGGCCCCCAATAAGTCCTCTGAAATAGGGGAAGTTCCCCTAGAGGAGCTAGAAAATCTCATTAGTACGTTTCCAATGCATCAATTATGTGGGGTGCTATTTCAGACAAAGGGAGAAGCCGGGGTCCCCTAAGAAGCATGTAGGCCATATCGGATCACCATGGAGGAAGGGCTCAGATCTGTGCTTCGGATGTGGGAAGGTGGGACACGTATTTGTCATAGATGTAAAGGGAAGGGTAAACCCCTTTAAAATCCCTCCTGGCCAGAGGAAAAAATCCTCTCACCTGTAAAGGGTTAAGAAGCTAAAGGTAACCTCACTGGCACCTGACCAAAATGACCAATGAGGAGACAAGATACTTTCAAAAGCTGGGAGGAGGGAGAGAAACAAAGGGCCTGTGTCTGTTGGTATGCTGCTTTGCCGGGGATAGAACAGGAATGGAGTCTTAGAACTTTTAGTAAGTAATCTAGCTAGGTATGTGTTAGATTATGATTTCTTTAAATGGCTGAGAAAAGAATTGTGCTGAATAGAATGACTATTTCTGTCTGTGTGTCTTTTTTGTAACTTAAGGTTTTGCCTAGAGGGATTCTCTATGTTTTGAATCTAATTACCCTGTAAGGTACCTACCATCCTGATTTTACAGGGATGATTCCTTTACTCCGATTTACTTCTATTTCTATTAAAAGTCTTCTTATAAGAAAACTGAATGCTTTTTCATTGTTCTCAGATCCAAGGGTTTGTGTCTGTGGTCACCTATGCAAATTGGTGAGGATTTTTACCAAACCTTTCCCAGGAAGTGGGGTGCAAGGGTTGGGAGGATTTTCGGGGGAAAGACGTGTCCAAACTATGTTTCCCAGTAAACCCAGTTAGAGTTTGGTGGTGGCAGTGGTTATTCCAAGGACAAAGGATAAAATCAATTTGTACCTTGGGGAAGTTTTAACCTAAGCTGGTAAAAGTAAGCTTAGGAGGTTTTCATGCAGGTCCCCACATCTGTACCGTAGAGTTCAGAGTGGGGGAGGAACCTTGACAGTATTAAAGGGACCTGGGACCTCAGAGAAGTACACGAGGGCCCTGCAAATGAAGCAGAACATTGCCCAGGAGAGTCAAAGGAGGAGGAAGTGTACAGTCGGTTAACAGAACTGAGCAAGTCCCAGGTACAAGAGGAGAGAGAGGTTCCATCCTGGACCAGGAATATAGGGGAAGAACTAGACCCAAAGACTAGCACACCCAGGGAGGTTGTGTGCAAGGGCTGATGAGAACAAAGCAGAGGTCTTTGCCCAACCTAACAGCCTACTGACTCAGCTGGCAGAATGCTTGGAGGGACAAGGGACAAGGTTTTGGGCACAAGCCATATCGAGGGAACAAGAAACGGTACATATCAGAGGGAAGGAAGAGAACAGTGAGCAACAATATTTGATACTGGAGGAGGTGGCAAAGAAGCTTTGCACTGAAGTTCTCCTACAGCAACAGCACACGACAAAAAAAGATAAGAAGATGGAGACCCTTGAGGCTGAAGTGACTACCCTAAACAGGAAAGGACTGTACCCTGGTGAGGATACAGACTACAGACATTGTCCTCAGGCCAGTCAAGGGGGGAAGCTGTGTAACAGCATGGTCTGCCCCCTTAAGGGCCAGAAGTCCTGGGTCCAGCTAGACAGCTAGCCCTGTTTCAACCCAGCAGGAAAGGGGTCCAGCCTCAGAGAGCTTAATTGAAGGGGAAAGCTGTATGAAGCCAGTGTGGCAGCCCGGAAGCAGGGGGGCGAGATGCAAGGCGAAAGGCCTCTGGGCCCCTGCAGCCTGTTTTGGTCAGAGGAATAGCTTTCCTTTATGAGTTTTAAATAGTAAACTGTTCTCTGGGGACAGATCCAGACTTTGGCCATGGTGTTAGTCTTTCCTGGGCTGCGGGAAACAGGACCGCAGCCTATACATGCCCTCATCACTTTCTTACTGATTACTTCATTTTTTCCCCTCCTTTATGGCCTTTCCCACAGAAACCTTGCTCCTTGTTCAAGTCCATTAAAATTTGTTGCTATCAAGATCATTTTCCTGGCTTGTGCTCTAACCACAATACCCTTAGGCTTTCTGCAGGCTTTCCTTCACCTCTTCAGCTTGTGTTTATAGTCCTTTATAATTTAACGCAACCTTATCTAGAAAATCTAGTGATTTATCATATTCTTGCCCCTCATCTTTGATCCATTATGTCCAGCCTTTACTGTCCACCATTCAGTTTCTCCTTCAAGCACCCTCTGCACTTTTTTCCATGTCAACCCCTATACACAGTGAAAACTCCCTTAGATAATCCATAAAAACACTATCTTCTAGTCTTTTAAAACACTATCTTCTAGTCTATAGCAATAGATCCTGTCAAACTAACTTGTATCTTTTTTGGATGAAATTACGAATTTGGTTGATAAAGGTGTTGACGTAATATATTTAGACATTTGTAAGACATTTGACTTAATACCACACAATACTTTGATTAAAAACTAGAATATAAAATTGTGACACATTAAATGGGTTAAAAACTGGCTAACTGATAGGTCTCAAAATGTACTTGTAATCTGGGAATTATCATGGAGTGGGTGTATTTCTAGTGAAGTTCCACCAGGATGTGCTCTTGGCCCTATGCGATATAAAGTTTTTATCCATGTCTTGGAAGAAAACAAAATCATCACTGATAAAGTTCGCTGGTGACACAAATATTGGGGAAGTGGTAAATAATGAAGAGGACAGGCCACTGATAGAGATAGCTGGGCGTAAGTAAACAATATGCATTTTAATATAGGTAAATGTATACCTCTAGGAACAAAGAAGGTAGGCCATACTTACAGGATTCTATCCTGAGAAGCAATGACTCTGAAAACCAATTAACGGTGGATAATCAGCTGAACAAGAGCTCCCAATTGCAGTAGCGTGGCCAAAAGAACTAATGCTACAGTGGGATACATAAACAGGGGTAGAGAGGTTATTTTATCTCCTTATTTGCATTGGAGCAAGTTCTACTGGAATACTGGGTCCAGTTCTGGTATCCACAATTCAAGAGGGATGCTGATAAATTGTAGATAGTTCAGAAAAGAGCCCACAAGAATGACAAAAAGATAAGAAAACAGACTCAAGGAGTTCACTCTATTTAGCTTATCAAAGAGAAGGTTAAGGGGTGACTCAACCAGTTTATAAGTATATACCTGGATAACAAATATTTCATAATGGGCTCTTCAAAAAATATTTGATAATGGGCTCTTCCAAGGATGGAAGTTGAAGTTAGACAAATTCAGACTGGAAATGAGGCGTAAATTTTTAACAACCAGGGTAATTAACCATGGGAACAATTTATCAACGGTTGCGGTGGAGTCTCCATCACTGGCAATTTTTAAATCAAGACAGGATGTTTTTCTAAAAGATACAATCTGGGAATTATTTCCGGGAAGTTCTATGGCTTGTTTTATACAGGAGGTCAGACTAGATGATCATGATGATCCTTTCTGGCACTGGAATCTATAAAAGCGTGTCCTTGCTTTCATCTTTTTTTACTCCCTTAATTCTTGACCTCCCACACTCTTGACCTTCTCCTTCTCCTTATTTCTACTCCCAGTTAAAAAGAAAAAAAAAAGTTTTGTCAGACAAAATCTGTAACAAAACTGTGTCTATCACCATGTTGTTCAATAAGTTTGTATGTTATTTCACCTTCCCAACTCTCTCTCATCCCTCCCCTGCTCCAAAATCAGAGATTCTTAGGGTTGGAAGACTCTAAATATATAAAATGTAATATTATTATCCCTATCAGAATCCAAACTCTACTTTCCAGCTAGGCCAGCCAATTTTATCTTTTTTTTAAATTTTGTTGTTGCTGTGATTGGAATGCATGTTCTGTTCAAAGAATATTTTGTTGTTGGCTTCAAAACCTGAAAGAAACTGAAATATCTTGACAAACATCAAGAATCAGTCCTTGGCTTTAATCCAAGAATTTTAAATAAGAAAACATCCACTTGTAACAAGAGCCAAGAAAACCAGACAGCTAACACCTTCTCTCTCAAGCAATTAACCAGTTTTTCTGCAAACTAACTTGAGTAGAGTTACAGATTGCACCATCAAAAGAAAAAGTAATCTTTAAGATCAGCCATACTAACAACATCTATGGGTCAAAAGTAGTTTATAAAAATGAAAAATTCTGTAGTAACAGTACGTAACGTGAAGGCTTCACACATTCCCCTAAGATATCAAGATGACAAGCACGGTATAGATTATAAGAAGAATAAAACGTTTTCATGCATTTGAAGGCGTCATGTTGGCTGCACAGATATCCCAAACTGGGAGGTTAAAAGACCTCCACTCATTTTTTTTTCCACCTTGCATATTGTAATAAACAAAGTCTAATGTAGGTAAGGAGCAAATAGAGTTG
The DNA here is from genome assembly GCF_965140235.1 of Caretta caretta. Lineage (NCBI taxonomy): Eukaryota > Metazoa > Chordata > Testudines > Cheloniidae > Caretta > Caretta caretta. The sequence goes on along the minus strand of NC_134209.1, from coordinate 66,856,523 downwards.
AGATATTCATTCATCATAAGGAACAATTTTTCCTCAATAATACAGATATCTAACTAAGTAGAAAGTAGTCTTATTTGTCTGTGAATTTATGATGGATACATTCAATGTTTTTATTTAAAGAGAAACTTCACAGATTAGAGACAGAAACAATGCACATAATAAACATTCACAGAAGAGTAAGAATTACATTTGACATGACAACTTCAACATGTACAGCAGCAGAGTGAAATGGTATAAAAATATGACAGAGGATCAGTTGTCTAACAATGTCAATACAAGTTAAAAGGAATCACATGATATGAAGTACGGATCACATTATTAAGTCAGTGGCAGCTAATAGGCATTACGTTATGACATGAACCACCACCTCTGCTTCAAAAGGTCAATGGAATTCTTATGTGAATTAGATTATGAACTGAAGGGGACCAGTTAGGTTACAATGTCAACAAAAGTCAAAACAAATTACCTTATACTGTTGAAGCAGAACATTCACATTTACATAATCACAACAGAAGTCAAAAGATTCTGAGACAAGATATTTAAGCTTCTAAAGAGAGAGGAAAAAACTAGTTAACCTACTCCCATTTGGCCCCTCCACAGCTGTCACATAATGGATTTGATTAGCACAGTTGTTGCAATTTGCACCCCTGTGCCAACAAGGGCAGACTAACCCCGGAAAGCCTGGGAAAGGTGGCTGTGTTTGCACTGACATCCCACTTCAGGGATTCGACCAGAAGAACGCAGCTTCATATTATGGTCAAGGCTCATCAGATGACTCAACAACGGAAGCTCTTTGGGATCATATTAAGTCAGCCCATCTCTAAACAGGGCTTTGACTCTCCTAAACCAACAACGTTACACTGCCCAGTTTTGGATGGTGCTAGCTAGCCAGCTCCAGCAGTATAGGGGTTGTGAGCCTCTTGTGCCAATGCCTCTCCCATTAAGGGTGGATTTCCCACCACTACAGTCCACACGGATCATGTTCAAATGGCAGAAATCAGGAGTAGTCTTTTATATTAAGATCTGAAGAAAGAACATCCAGTGCTGAGGAAAGTAATCTCAGTATAATCATCTTCTTTCCAACTGAAATGTGTAAGCAGAACTCTGCTTACTACTCAGACCCAGTCTACACCCCAAAAATTGCACTTATTTCACTAAATCTGTTTCTAAATTGACTTAATTAAACCAGTCCAAACCCTCTCATGTGGACACTCTTCAGAGCAAGGGTGGCTGACATTTAGCTACTTTATTTTGGTAGCAAACCTTAACAAATAACACTAAGATTCAAAAACAAAAAACAAATGTCAGGGTTCCTGAGATACTAGTGTCTGAATATTAGGTTCCTGTACACTGTGTGAAAGACAGCTCTATTACTGCATGTCATTACATGAGAAAGATTTTTGTTATTGTGTAGCAAATCCCACAGAATTCTACTGCTATCTTAGTATGTAAGTTAGACTACATAAAAAGTATTAGGTTTTCCATTAATTAAAATGTTAAAAAGGACTGTTGCACACTGCAACCAATACAGATTTCTGTCAGATAATGGGCAGTAGATAACTTGTTTATCCATCAGAATAATTCTTCTTTTCCAAACACGTGCAGTAAGAGTCAGGGTTGCAGAACATTATGTAGGCCAATTTTTCTTTATGCTAAAATAATTTTTAACATATGGCTATGACTGACCTCACTTTTTTCCTAAAGACCGACCAGCTTTGATTGATTTAAAAAAGTGCGTGCGTGCGTATGTAAGAATGCATGTATATATTATACACAATGTAGAGGGTTTTATTAGAGAGATTATTTTCCCCAACCCCAAAATGATTCAGGAATGCTAGAAAAGCAGCATCAAGAGGCAGAACCTGTCTGAAGATTGGTTCATGCAGCTTAAGGTCTGCAACCAAAATGCGAGGGAAAGGAAATGTGTCTTCCATCTGCAAGACATTACAAGCTGAGGGCACTTCTCCTTCCTCACTCATGCAAAAGCTTTTTAATTTTTTTTAAAGTGGTTGTATAAATTTAATAAAACAAAACAGGTTTTCCAGCCACACTTTTACCACATGGAATATCATGGAATTACCTTCATTTATATCTGTTCCTCTTCAGGTTCCCCCTTAAAATGTAGGATAAAAAACTTTTAGATTGCCAATTTCTTTAGTAAAAACCACACAGATGTGCTGAGTTGTAGGTGAACCTTTCACTGAGCTAACTTAAAATGAAATGCTTCAAGAATCTTCATCTCTTCATTAAGCTGTGGCAAACAGTTCCAGGCACACTCACAGATCCAGAGTGGGGCATCAGTTTAGACCTCATAATTAAATTCTGAGATATGCCAGATCAAAGGGGAACTGTGTGAACAGAAATCAGATACAAAAGTGTGGAGTTCCTCTCTTTACTCTTTGAGGATTATAATGACAAGAGGAGGCTCTATTAATCAGAATGAAAAACTATGGTGAGGCTCGTAGGGAACCTCCTATAGAAGAGCCATAGGTCACCAAAAGGGGGCAGATACAGCTAGAAGAGAAAGCAAGGATGGTTGCTGGTGAGAAGGCAGTGCCATGACTACACTAGTACAAAAATCTCCACTGTAGGCAAGCATTAGTGCTCCTCATATGGCATCAAATATCCTTAAACCCAGGGCTATTTTATGAAAAGTTTTCTGTTCTTTTCAGGACACGGTGCCATATTGCATGGCTGTGAAACAAAGGCACATGCACTGGCAAGGGGGTTACGGTGCCTTTCTCGTCAGACGACATCATCATCATGGGTTTATTTTGACTTTCCTTCTGAGTTTTGCAGTATTGGGTTTGGCAATCCTGTCAGTTAGTGGGGTCATGCCAGATGGCTGCTGTGGAACTCCTGTGAGTGCCTGCGCCAGGTAGACATGGACCGCAGAAAGAGCTCATGCACTCAATACAGGCTCCCCAACTGACAAACTGAGACCATATCACCTTGTTATCCAATTTTCTTTTGCTATTTAGTATTAAAAAAACAAATACTTTCCTGCCTTCATTTGGAAGGAAACATAAGCATCAGCAGTAATTGAACAAGCTAATATTGCTACAAAAACACAGGGCTCGTCTTCACTATGGGGAGATCAACACTACAGGGATCAATTTAGTGGGTCTAGTGAAGACCCGCCAAATTGATGGCAGAGCACTCTCTGGTCGACCGCAGTATTCCACCTCTCTGAGAAGAGTAAGGGAAGTTGACTGGAGAGCATCTCCTGTCCACATAGTGCAGTGAAGACACTGGGGTAAGTCGACCTAAGCTATGTTGACTCCAGCTACGTTATTCATATAGCTACAGTAGCATAACTTAGGTCGACTTACCCTGGTTGTGAAAACAAGCCCTAACATTCCTCACAATGGTTTCCCGTATCTCCCCTCCTTTTCAGTATATAGGGGACTGCTGGAAAGGTTAATGAGGAGGCCTATGTTGAAGTGTTTTCAACATGCCAATTACACTCAGCTCTGTTTCCATTTTGTCTGAATTAGAGGGTGCGGAGAAGAGAACGGCCATTCCGGGTCAGACCAGTGGTCCCTCTAGCCCTGTATCTTGTGTTCCAACAGTAGCCAATACCAGGTGCTTCAGAGGGAGTGAACAGAGCAGCCAATCATTGAGTTATCCAACCCTTGCCATCCTGGCAGTCAGAGGTTTAGGGACACCCAGAGCGTGGGGGTTGCATCCCTGACTGTCTTAGCTAAAAGCCATTGATGGGCCTATCCCTCATGAACTTATCTAATTCTTTACTGAACCCACTTATACTTTTGGCCTTCACAACATCCCCTGGCAATGAGTTCCACAGATTGACTGTGTACTGCGTGAAGAAGTACTTCCTTGTATTTGTTTTAAACCTGCTATCTATTAATTTCATTGGGTGACTCCTGGTTCTTGTGTCACGTGACGGGTTAAATAACACTTCCTTATTTAGTTTCTCCACATAATTTATGATTTTTATAGATCTCTATCATATCCCCTCTTAGTTGTCTCTTTTCTAGCTAAACCGTACCAGTCTTTTTAATCTCTCCTCATAAAGAAGCTGCTCCAGACCCTTAATTATTTTTGTTGCCTTGCTCCATAATTCCCCCCCAATTCTAGTGTATCTTTTTTTAGGGGGACCAGAAATGCTCACAGTATACAATGGGTGGGCATGCCATGGATTTATATAGTGGTATTATGATATTTTCTGTCTTATCTAGCCCTTTCTAACGATTCCTAAGATTCTGTTAGCTTTTAGACTTCAGCTGCATATTGAGCAGATGTTTTCAGAGAACTATCTACAATGACTCCAAGACCTATTTCTTGAATGGCAATAGCTAAAGAGGAGTCTGTCTCAGTGAATAGTAGCTCATTGAGAATGGATGAGAGGGTCACGGCTGTGGCTCAATCCACAGAAGACTGAGGTAACATTGTTAGGTTAAGGAAAGCAACTATAGGATATGGCAAAGTTTGTATTGGCCCCTGTGACTGAAGGTGCGTGTTTGTCATGTGTGATCACAATTTCGGCATCTTGCTAGTTTCTAGCTGATAACATAAGGCAGCCATGACCAAGACAGCTTTTTCCACCTCCATATGATCAGGAGGTTGATGTTCTGTTCTTACACGCAAGGACCACCCTATCATCATCCATGCCTTGGAGATTAGTCTATTGTAATGCACTTTTCAAGGAGCTAAACATTAAATCTATTCAGTAACCAAACATTTTGTAGAAGACAACTGCCCACTTCCTAAGAGTGTATCCCAAGTGTTACACATCTTGCATGACATTTTTGCCTGTATGTTACTGCTCACACCGTCTCACAGGACAGCGGAATTCTCTTCTATCTGCTGGGCTCCAGCCAGGCAGCAGGGTAATGGCTACAGTTTCAACTCCTAACCACCAGGTCCCCACCATAGCACCTTCTGATCAGGCACCCACTCTGCTATTCTACCCCGCTGTTGGTTCCTAGCCAGAAAGGAGCAGTTGTAGTTGGAATTACGGAAGGAGGTAATCTGTCTGTCTCAGCTTTCCACTGTCAGGGGAAATGAAAAGCCTAAAAGAGAAGCCAGGAGCTGTCTCAGAAGGACAGGATCTAATAGGGAAAAGGAGGGGAAGAAGGTAATGGGAGAACAGGAACAGAATTTGGAAGACTGAATGAGAAAGGGTAAAGAGGAGCAGGAGCAGAACAGGGGAAGGCTCCCTTAACTCTCCCATCAACCCCTTATTTCCAGAACACCAATCTCTAGACTTTTCTCACTCACACTGAACACCACCAAAAAGAGAGACAAAAACGTCCCATTAAAATAAATGCTCTCTCATTCACTCCAGTATTATTCCTCATTAATAGGACTTGAGCCTATTGCTTCAGCTGTTTATTCTGCAAGCATCCTTGCATGCCTCAGTAAGGAATATTACCTTTTGAATGGAGGTTGGATAGTGCACAGCTGGCATGAAGCAAGGGTACATGTCAGTCGCTTCCATGCCTGGGATTAATGGCTTTTAGTACGCCAAATTGGCCTGCTTACAGTATTATGTGCTCTTGCATGTCTATGTGCAGAAGGTGGAGCATTACAGAGATAGGGGAATATTGCAGGAGATCTGACTTTTAATGATGCTCTTTCTCCAGGAAAGATTGACCCTATTACCTAGGCTCACTGGTCCTCTTATTCCCCTCATTATTTTATTATTTTCATTCTAGTCATGTCCCCCTTTTCGATTTTTATTTTTGAATATTCCTACAAGGTCTGTTTTGCATACTGAAAGTGAGAGAGCACTTTGCTTATATTTGGGAAATAAAAATGTGCATGGAAAGAGACTCTTTATGTGGCATTGGATACTTCATGGTGTGGGGAACTTACATCTGACAGTTACACAAACACTTCTACCAGCAGAGCCAGAAATGGAGATGATTCAGGGCCACATTCCATACTCCACATGCTTGTAGCTTTTGGCTTCTCCAGTCCTAAAGGCCACCATGATTATTACAATTCTCAGGCTACAGATAATTCCCTACCTCCATTTTTAATAATTTTGGACGAGGCTCTTATTTTTATTTGTTGGAGGGGGCACTGGGTTAATAGATTTTCCCCATTTTACCTCTGAGAGCATTTTTCTGTGGACTGTAAAATGCAAAAATAAATAAATTTAGGAAGGAACAACATTTTAATTGTCTCTTGGATGAAATATAAACAGAGCTTTCTTCTGAGAAACTTTGTTGACTGTCCATGTAAAAACTGAGGACATTTTCGGGCAAATCTGGTACAAATATTCTGCAGTGAAAACTGGAGGATCAGGCCATATCTCAAAGTACTTCTCAGTCCCCCATTAATCAGTGTTCTACTTGAAATACTGACAGGATGGAATACTTCAACATGTAGCTTTCATAATTTCCTTACCATGGAAAAACTCAAAAAAAAAAAAAAAATTCTGTTGTGAATTGGTTTGCCTTTCTGGCAACAAGTTGGTAAAATATAATACTTGAATTGTTTGCAAACAGTTTAATATCACCTAATTACCTGTGAAAGGAAAATCCATGTGCTATCAGACCCCACTGCAGCTAATTACTTGAAGACAAAATAAAGATTTTAATCAATGTGTTTTTCAACCTGTTACGACTATCAATATTTACTTCAGTTACAGTCCTATGTCTGGGTAGTTGCTGCAAACATTTTGGGTGCACTCAAGAATCCTTGTGACTTGAGAGTGCTTTTGAAAAAGAAAAACTGTCCTAGAACTTGTGCTTTCAATCCACTGAGTGGACTCTGCAGCCTGTTGACTCCCTGGAGCAGCTGATAGTTAAAGGCTTGTTTCCTCTTTCCGAATGATTTCCTGGTTTGCATAACAATTCTAAGCGAAACATGCTCAAGAAATTTTCCAGCACAGAGACAGTTTTACTTCGTGTCAAACACACTGCTGAGATTTCAGAGTTTTAATGCATTATTTTGTTAATAAGAAATATATATATATATATATATATATATATATATATGCGCACGCACACACATACACACTAATTTTAAGGTACATTTTTCTATAAATATATAAAAACTAGCTGCTCTCTTTAAACAACAAGGTTGTGACAAATTGATCAAATTCAGAAAATAAAAAATATTGGCCAATGCTCTATGCTTAACTCATGCCATTGTGAATTTGAAAAAAAGGTGTGTGGGGGGGGAAGAAATGGTTTAATGTTTAATTTCCTGTTACAACACACACACGATATAAAATCTTTCAAGAGCAGTTATAAAACATGTATTTGTTAGCCAAGAAACTAGGAAAATATGGAATAAAGCCCAAGCTAACTTCTGCTCCTTCTCCTTTCCCCACAGAATGAAGTAACTGAAAGCTTGTAAGAACATATTTAGAGCTATTCAAGTCTAACCAGTGACTAGATAATTAATGAGGCTGTAATACATATTATGCTTCCCATCCACCAAAATGATCCTTCAGGTAACGACATAGCTGGGCTAAACATTCTGTGTTACTGTATGTATTGTACCCAATGTCAAATAATTAGGATATTGGCTACTGACAAAAATTTCTCAGAAAACTGAACAGCTAAATTCAAATGAAAAGAAAAGTCAATGTTAATACGCAACACTGTACAGAGAAGCCACCTATCAAACAGCCAGTTCCTAAGAGCAAGGTGCTGAGAGTCCTGAGTGAGTACCACTGATTTCAACATGCATGTAGTACATTAAGGGGGGAATTTTTCAAAGGCACAAAAGGAAGTTAGACACCCAAGTCCTACTGACACGAAGTATAGGGTTGCCAACTTTTTAATGGCACAAAACTGAACATCCCTTCCCCACCCCTTCCCGAGGCCTCACCCTTTCTCCAAGGCCCCACCCCCACTTGCTCCATCCCCCCCTCCCTCTGACGCTCACTCGCCCCCACCATCGCTCAGACTCCCAGCCAATGGGAGCTGTGGGGGTGGCACCCATGGGCGCGAGGGCAGCGCGCGGAGCCTCCCTAGCTGCCCATGCTGTTGGATCATATTAAAGAAGTTCTGTATTAAAATCACAAATGAGTTTGATTCCCCATAGTTTAAATTCCAGGGTATTACTAATTAAGAGGTCTCTTGGTTTTTGGTACTGTTTCTCTCCCTCTATGTGTGAAACTTGCAAGCTGCTAATTGTGTTAGTACATTCTAAGACAGAGTCCGTTCTCAAAGCAATTCACACAGAGAGAGACTCAAAGCAATACTCTGTAACAACAGAAACAGCACCCAGAGACTCCCCGCCCTTTTGTTGTATTGATATTGTGATTAAAATAGAGATAGAGGATGTATGTGGATGGATGCTTGGTGTGGATAATAAATGAATGATCAGGGAGGTGCCAGCCTAAGAATCCAGTGTCCATCGGCTGAAGAAGGCGTCAAGTGGAAATAACCAGAGGACCCCCGGAGAGCAGACTGGAATCCACCCAACAGCCTCAAGAATGGGAGAACCAAAGAACAAGATAACTTCTGGCAGCACGGAGCCATCAGGAATGTGCTATCTGCTGACTGATTCAGCAACAGCATGATGAAGCAATTCCCATAGACTGGCATAGGAAGAAACTCCTATAAAAATGGACTCTAGAAAGTGAGAACTTTGGGGGTCCAATTCTGCAAACCAACTTCCAGGAGCATCATATGAGCATCTGACAAGGCCCTGCTCCCTCCTCATGTCCAGGCCACATGGCTTGGCATGAACAACTCTAAGGCTGGTAACTATGATAACAACCTTGCAGAACCTGTGTGTGTGTGTTTGTATGAATGAATGTGTGAATAGATATGAGATTTATATAATGGAACATTATAGCTATAACTAACTGCTTACTATGATTCTTTCTGTATTCACAATAAATGTGGGATTTTGCCTTTTCCTCTTTAATAAGATCCTGCTGGTTTTTAATTTATTGGTATAACAATGCATATAAGGGCCGCAAGGACCTGGTGGCCGCTTCTGGGAGCCACGCAGAGCTAGCGCAGGTAGGGAGTCTGCCTGAGCCCCCCCTGTGCTGCTGATCGAACTTTTAATGGCCTAGTCAGCGATGCTGACCGGAGCTGCCAGGGTCCCTTTTCACACGGGTGTTCCAATTGAAAACCGGACACCTGGCAACCCTAACTAAGTAGGAGTTAGGTACCTAATTATTCTTTCAGGCTTTAAAAAATGTCCCCCAAACACATTTTAGGATCATCTGACAAAGCCCTACATCACAGTATTGTGACATCTGAGTCACGACAACACAGAACCCATCCCCATCCACTGCGATGGCATGTTACTAGGTTATCATGCTGCATCAAATCATTACCACAACACAACCCACAGGCCTCAAAAGGGATCACAGCAAGCACTGAATTACCATGTTACACATAGCAATATTCAAGCTCTAAAATGTCAGCCTTTTTCTTATTTCAAAACACCCAAATCAGGAGGGAATATGGGCTGTTTCTTTAGCTAAATGGCAAGGTTAGACAATCTGCCCCACCTTGTATTTAGCTCACACTCTGGTTATCTTTCCCAGGCCTGAGGAAGAGCTCTGTGAAGCTCAGAAGCTTCTCTCTTCCACCAACAGAAGATGGTCCAATAAAAGACATCACCTCACACACCTTATCTCTCTCAGATTATCATTATTTTGTTACCAATACCACTGTTTTAAGGGCCTAATCCTGTTCCCAATGAAGTCAACAAGAAAACTCCCATCAACTGCACTAGGATCAGGATCAGCTCCTTAATGTGAGCTGCTGCCACTGTGTGGTGGGAATTCATGGGTCTAAACAGAGTTTGCGTTCAAAATGGTGGCAGTGGCAGCCTCAAACATGCTCAGCAGCCATTCAAGTTGTGTAAAAATATTTAAATTGAAGATTAATTTATAATTGGAGAAACTGTTTACAATGTCTTTTAGTTTGTCAGCATATTCTTCAGTCAGCAATGTATTAACCTTTTCTAGTATATGCCTCTAGTTTCATACGTCTTTAAAAAAAAAGAAAGAAGAAAGAAGCAGAGCTTCCCCATCTCACCAATGAGCTGAAAAGTACTGCAACACGCTGAGTCTCTTGCGGACATTTCTCAGAGCCAGCTGTCTGACACAGTTGTGCTGAGCTTGTTTATTAAACTTGCATGTACAGCTATAGTAAGCATCTCTGCTTTTTAACTACCAAATTCACCAAGGCAGGAAGGCAGTGTAATGACAGTGTATCGATAAGTCTCATACTAGTACATAACCTTCAAGTCTTAATTTTCTTCACTTTAATGTTAACTGGGCTTTGTGTCTTGATCTCATGCTTCTTCATGTGGAGGAATAATTAACTAACTACATTGAGGGAGAGGGGAAGGGACTAGAGTGGAGCAGGCTGCAATACAAACTGAGCACTTACTTGCCTTTTTAGAACTGCACATGCCACCAAACCAGAAGATTTCAAGAAAATGGCCAGGTTTTGAGCTAAATGCCAGGACATGCAGGATACCGTATATACCATACTGCACTATATGATATTGCTGCACACTGCATGTCCAGCAAGATTTCTTGCTTCTCGGCAGCACAGAGCAGGATGCAAATATTTACTGCCACTGAACAGCAAGGTATTAAAGATTCAAGTACAGTAGCAGTATTCTGCAGTTCACTGAGTGACCTGAGCCTTTAATCCAGATGAATTTAACATTAGAGTGCATTAGCTCTTCTCATAAAAGATTTGCTTTAATTTTAGTTCCCTCTCCATTTATCTCATGGTTGCATAATCTTCAGTAGAGGTCATACAGATCTCCCCAAAGAAATGGGAACGGCCTTTTTTTTCTTAAAGGGCGGGGAGAGGAGAGGGCAGGAATGGGACTTTAGGCAATTATTCCCCAGTTTCAAATATGTACAAGAATATTCCCTACTCCTTTCCATGTCTCAAATGACAAAAAGAAAAAAACAGAAATGTGAAATGGAAAATTACTGTAGACTCACACAAGATATACAGAAACACCCATCTGCTGCCAAGATAGACAATATAATTAAAATCTTACCATCATCAAGCTCAAGACAGAGATTATATACAGCCAGAGGCCGCTTATTACGCTGCCCTTGTCTTCTTGATTGCCTTGGTGGGACATTTGGAGGAGATATTGACATAGAGAGTGGCTCAGGGAAAGTAGCATCAGGCAGGGTTCTGAAAATCTGCAATCAAGAACACAAGAGGTATTAATTATTTACCATGAACAGCAACCTGTGCAATGCAACTATAAACCATTATCAAACAACATTTGTTCTGGATTTCATTCAAAGCAGAGAGGAGCCAAAAATCCATTCCTTCAAGTTTTGGGAGTGTGTCATGGGTCCTTAATGAGTGCTTTTTAAATAAATACATACATACAAAATAAAAATAAGCAAAAGCACTGTCTACACATTAACCAGACAGCAAATCAGTTAATCCAAAGAATAAATATGTGCAGCCATGCTTGCCAGCTAGGGGAAAACAATGAATTAACTCTACGAACCACTAACCAGAAAAGTAAATTTCCACAATTTCACTTAGGGCCTGTAATTTTGCCATAATACCCATATTAATTTTCAAAATTTACGACAGTCATATTATCATATTAACCCCTAAAAAAATAGCATGCTCTTGGAGGGTGTGTGTGTGGTGGAGTTGCTGTGAGGGCGGCAGGAGAAGCATATTGTATAGAACGTTTTCAATTAGCCATTAAACAATGAGTCGTTAGGCGTACTTTTACTAACCATGATGATACTCACAAAGACACACACAAGAGATTACATTTCCTTTAGTAATTTTATTTTTTGATTCATTACCTCTAGAACATCAATATCCAACATAAAGCATCATATCATTTCTCTCTGGGTAAAGCAGCAATGCACATATGTTCAAGTTTCCTGCATTTTTTACTAGTCCATGATGCTGATTTACTTATAAAAGCTGATCAATATGCCTATATAGCACTTAATAGCAGCCCTTTACATTTGATCATGGCAAATTCATGTGAGCAAGTTAGTATACTATAGATTTCTCTGAAGACAACAGCTATGAGACAGTAAATATGCACATAGCTTTACAAAAATGAAGTATTGTGTTTCCATTACACCATACAGCAGCACAGCATAATGGTATAACAAGAAACAACATAATTAAATAGTGTACGGTGTTTCTGTGTACTGGAGTTATACAGAGACAAACATTTTGTATATTACCGCAAGAGGTTATAAAGAGGGAGTTTGTAATAAGCCTTCAGAGAAAAAAAACTTTTACAAAGCAGAAATTTAAGAAGTTGTAAACAAAGAGACTCCCGGGTACACATTTCTGGATTATTACAACATGCCCCAGGTGTGCATAAGGCATGAGGCTAAAAGCCAAGTGACTAAATACTTGAGAAGTGCAGTGGTCACTCAGATAAACCACTCAGAGCACCATGTTGTTTGAATTAAAAGAAACTCTTACATGGCTGGCCTGGTTACCCTGAGTATCGCATGTATAATATGAATTAGATTGTACAAAAAGGATCTTCAAGGCAAGAGCCCACATTTACACTGACTTCTCTCTGGGATCAATTTAGGTTTATCTACTGCCAAGGAGAGGTGGCTGCAATGGTGCAAAATGGTCAGAACCACCCTTCTGACTTGGAAGGGAGCATAGGGCATCCAAGGGAAAGCGATGTTGGAAACACTGTCTGACTTCTCTGAGATGCAACATGACATAATTTAAACCTCCCCATGCCAGCTTTAGAGAATCTGTCTCTTCTTTTACATACATATTGACTGTCTGAGAGAATAAAACCACTGCATACAATTGCAATTACAGCTCTATAAATGCACAAAATAATTTACATGTAGAAAAGAAAACGATCCAGGTATTCCCTCTATACATTGTTCCTCGTGTAGATGCACTATAACTCGTGGAGCCACTCACAAAGTTCTAACTGTGCTCAGAGTTCTAAAGCCATTTCTTAAAACATGATGCAATGCATAATATAATAAAATATAATGTGTGCACACAAGGCATTTGGCTAATAGTACCATACTGCCCTCTTATGTGTAAATACAACAAAGCTGAATTCAACAAGTTTATGGATAAATATTTGCTTCTGAAAAATTAAAGAGAATGCTTCTAATGCCATCATTTCCATGGGTTGATTGTTGCATTTGTGCTCTCTGGTAAACAGTAAGCCACCTAGAAATTTTTTAAAGGATTCAGTGTCTTACATACTACATTACATTCCACCAGTGCATGTTTGTTTAGCCCTATCTACACCTCTCAGTTCAAAATTGATGCCCTAGGTGTGAAGAGAAGGCCTTCTCTAGGAGTGCTGCAAGAGATCAACTTGCCTGTATATATTAGGTTGACTTTGCAAGAGTTGTACTAAATTTCCTCGGTTCTCTATTTTGATCCTCCACAAATATTTCAGTATGTCCCTGTAAAATTACTGGACTAAGAAGTCAAATAAGTCAAAAAAGCAAAACAGAAACTATAAGCAAACTATTTAAAAAAAAACATTCAGTGAAACACTGAGCTAAACACATGCAGTATGTTAATGAAGTGGATACAGGAAGTGAACCCATCCATAACTACTGCTGTAATTAGCAGCATAATGGAAAAAATTTGTTTTAGAACTGGGGAAGTGGAGCAACACATGAAGTGGTCACATTGTGACTCTCTGCTGCAAACTGTCATGTTGTGATCCCCATCAATACTGTTTACTAAACAACTGCCCCTGACATGTGCATGTGCACACAAAATAAACAAGACAGATACCAACTCAAGTTCTTTACTTCTAGGATCCCTGAAAAACTCAATTTCATCCTCTCGCTGGAATCAGCAATACTAAATGTTAACTCCTTCATGAAGGTGTCATCATCTTCCTTATGGCATAGGAAAGTGCTATACACTAAATAACTTGTTTTAAAATTACTTAGCTAGTGAAGTGGCAAAATTATGCACTGCTGCTTCATAATGGCATCATGCAACTTAAGTAACCATCTCAAGGCCAGCTCAAGCAAATCTGGTCTCACTTATGAAGGCATACAGTTGGGCATCAAGCCACAACCCCGTCTCTTCCTTCATCCACCTCCCCAAGCTGCTCAGGCCAGGTCAGATGGGAGGTTTTATTTCTGGGGTATGGAAGGTCAATAGGGAACGTTTCCAGAAATGGTGTATTTTTAATCTAGGGAACACAAATTACTTCTAGAGAGCTCTTGGACAGCACAATTCAGCTTGTACCCCCTACACTCAGGAATTACAACATGAGTACAAGTAACACAATTTCAATGTTTCTGTGGTCTTATGCAATATGGTGTTTTCTGCCAAATTTCATAGTCACCTCCATCCTCACTGCTGAGGAAGAGGGCTTTAGAAATTTCCAGGAGTTCTCCAATCTACAAAAAAAAAGCTAGTTGGATAGAGAGTGGAAAAATTCACTCATAGCAATCCACACTTAACCATGGGCCCAATCCTCCAGACACTGCTGTGCTCTGTGCTTTTTGGTGTGAATAGTTCTGCAGGACTCTATTTGTCAAAAGTCACAGCATTAAGTTTTGCAGTATCAGGCTCTCTCTATATATATATCTATATGCTAAAATGTTACTGTATGTATGTTAGGGACTACTTAGTATAAGATCAGCACAAAACTAAGTTCTGTCATAATGTACTGCACTAGAACATGTGTTTTGGGGTCCATCTTTCCTCTTTTCATGTAGGCCAACTAGTCAAGCTTTTTTTTAGTCGTTTCCTCTTTTTATTAGACAAATGTGATATATAATGTAGCCCTTCATAACTAGATCTGTCTTTTCTACAATAGCAATCTGTCTCTGCAGGCCAAAGTTGCAGCTCACACCACACTTTCTCAGAGTCAGTGTTTGAGAAACAAGCAGAAGGGCCAAACTCTACCATCGAAGGTGCACATGTGGCTGCATTGACATCCCTTTTCTCACTTTCCCCAAGTTCCTGTAACTGACTTCATCTTTCCTTGTATGCAGTGTTGGTGTAGCCATGTCGGTTCCGGGATATTAGAGAGACAAGGTTGGTCAGGCAATATCTGACCACTAACCATCTTGGATACATACCACAACTAACAAATCAGTCTTGATAACTACAGTGCTAAGACCGTTCCTGTACTGCAGTTATTCAGCTTGTTAACCATAGATCCCATAAGGTTTCTAGATGCATTTCGTAGAGTAGTAAGCCAAATTCAGCATGTTCCTTCAACTGTATTCCACTAGTACAGTGGTCTCCAACCTTTTCATGCCCAAGATCACTTTTTGAATTTAAGGGCAACCTAGGATCTCCCCCCACACCCTGTTCCCCAAAGCCCTGCCCCCCCATTTTCTCCCCCATCACTCGCTCTCCTCCACCCTCACTCACTTTCACTGGGCTGGGGAAGAGGGTTGGGAGGGGGTTCAGGCTCTGGGCTGGGGCTGAGGGGTTTGCAGTGTGGGAGGGGGCTCCAGGCTGAGCCTGGGGCAGGAGGTGGGGTGCAGGAGGGGGTGAGGGGTGCAAGCTCTGGAAAGGAGTTTCTGTTGGGGGTGCTCCAGGCTGGGGCAGAGTGTTGGGGTGCAGGAGGTGGTACGGGTTCTGGGAGGGAGTTTGGGTGCAGGAGGAGGCTTTGGGTTGTGGCAGTATTGGGGTGCAGGAGGGGGGTCAGGGCTGGGACAGCGGGTTGGGGTGCAGGCTCCGGCCGGGAGGTGCTTACCTCAGAAGGCTCCCAGTTGAAGGCACAGCAGGGCTAAGGCAGGCTACCTGCCTGCCCCGGCCCCTCGTCACTCTCAGAAGGGGCCAACGTGCCCCTCCGGCCCCTGGTGGGGGCACATGGCTCCACCACACTGCTCTCTCTGCAGGCACTGCCCCTGCAGCTCCCATTGGCTGGGAATGGGGAACTGTGGCCAATGGGAGCTCCAGGAACAGTGCTTGCAGGCAGGAGTAGCATGCAGAAATCCCGGCGTGCCCCTCCCCCGCCCTGGGGGTGTGCTGGCCACTTCTGGGAGTGGCATGGCACCACGGCAGGCAGGGAGCCTGCTTTAGCGGCAGCCCTGCTGCACCACCGGAGATCATGATCGACTGGGAGATTCTCCAGGATCGAGCAGTCGATCATGATCGACCAGTTGGTGACCACTGCGCTAACAGAGATGCCACATGGCAATAGACAAAAACATTTTGTTGCACTCCCCAAACTGAACAACAGATGGTGTTAGAGATGATATGAGATTAATGCTAACTCCTCTCTAATTCATTCTGTTTCCAGATTCCCAACTGTTACTAGAGTGCTTGCTTCTGGGTCCCACAAAACCTACAGCCAAGGAAGCCCCTAATTCAGCTGGGGTAATTCACAATTTTTGAGTCAGGCATGAATTATATATGGAACTGCTGCTATACTAGGACACCGATCTAGTCAATCTAGTCTCTCTAGTCTCCAGGCAAAGATAATTAAATGAACTTTAGTATGTTTACCAGGAGCCATTCTAGCAAAAGACCTGGACATCACACCATCTTTCCTATTTGGCCCACTGCGGCAGTGACGATTTCACCCAAAATCAGTGGAATGGAAATAGTAAGTAGAAAAGCTAGGTGACATAAGAGAGAATATGGGGGAATCTGGCTGTAAGATTGTGGAGGAGGAGAATCTTAAAGAAAATCTCTAAGACCTTAAAGTTGTCCCTGGCTTTTGTCATGAGGCAAAAACCCACCCATTTTCATAGTATTTGCTACATGGAATACCCACCCATTTTCACAGTATTCGCTACGTGGAAGCAGTTAATTCAGCCCTGTGTGTACAAGCAAGAATCACAATACTGTAATTTGACATCTAATCCCATGTACAGGATGCTGGAACAATACGGTCACTTGGGGTCCGGGACTGGTGGCTCTCTGACACCAGAATAATGATTTCTGTTACAGTATTATATTTGCAGCTCCTCAAGACATTCAGTGCAATGAAACAAGTCTGTATTTGGTAATTTCCCTTCAGTACACGGGTGCACTACAATTGGTAAATAAAAGAAAAAAAGACACACAATTCATTTCAAGTGATCTTTATTGAACAATAGTTCTCCGTCTGGGCCAAGTGTACTGCTCTGCCCATGTGCCCTACATGCCAACTGCTCCTTCCTGCCTTTCCAATGTATGGTGGCCTAAGGATATGTTACACAGTAACAGGGCCGGCTCTATGTTTTTTACCGCCCCAAGCAGCAAAAAACCCCAAAAACCCGCTGAATACGCCGCCGCGGGAGAGAACAGGAACATTGGAGGGAGCTGCTGCCGAATTGCTGCCGACGGCGAGACCCGAGTCATAAGAGTCGCCGCTGAATTGCCAACGCGAGAAACAATGGAGAGGGGCTGCCGCCGAATTGCCGCCAGGGCTGCTACCGGAGTGCCGCCCCAAGAACAGCTGGAGTGCCGCCCCTGGCACCAGCTTGCTTAGCTGATGCCTAGAGCCGGCCCTGCACGGTAAATAGTACTCGAGGGTAACCTCATCACCCCCACAAATTCTTCTTTGCTGGTTTGGCTTTTCTTGGACATGGTGATAAGAGAACTGGGTTTATACTCAGCAACCTGTACAAAAACAAAAAACACTTACTAGAAACATACCAATGCTCAGGATAAAAGGCAAATTACATTACTGGTTCACAATATGAACTTACTCTGCTGGAATCTACACCCAGTTTATCCTTTGAGGCAATGAAGATGGTGGATCATTTTTCTGCAATGTAAAGCAACAAAGCATGCATGATAAGTCAATGCTTTAGTGTAGACAGAGAAGCAAAAGCACGTTAGGACGTGCAAGGTGAAATATATGGAGTATAATGCTATGTACCTCTGATAAATTAATCCATGGAAAGGAGAACTCAAGCTTCAAAGTAATCTTCTAGACACAATCATGGTTCATAATTCTAACAATGAGAAAAAATTAAGTATCATATCAAATTCTAAACATTATTTATTAGCTAAAAACATTGCTATGGCAATTATAGTACTATATAACTAATGTAAAAGATTAACATTTAGCAGGACAGGCCAAAAATGTTATTTTAAAATCACATCTCTTCACCAAAATTATTGCTCTAGTAGATTGCTAAAACTAAACATTTAAAACAATTTTTTCATAATACATACTTTTTATTTTTTGCATTTCATTCAATCTGGAGGACAACAGTTCAGTTTCACTTTTGTCTTTACCCCAGCATCGAGATTGTTTCACTTTCTGGTTCTTATTTCCAGAATTTGATGTGTGTTATGAACACTATAGGGAAATATTTGTATTCAAACCAAAACTTTTTTGATTTTAATATGGTTTTAATTTGGGTTAAAAGGGTTCTATTAATATTAAATCTGTACAACTTTAAAAAAAAAAGAGGTTTTTTACCAAAACCTGAATTATGTGACTGTCCAATAAAATTTAGCAACAATTTAATTGCAATTGTAAAGTTGCTTACCTCCCCAGGGTCACCCCTCTGCTGGTCCAGATACAGGTAGCCAGCTTTGCTAACATACAGTCCAGCAGAAATAGGTCATGTGACTTTCCATACACTGGCTTCCATGGGATTGCGCAGGATGCAAAGGTGCACCTCTGGACTTCGAATATTGCAACCATTGTATGTGATTATACAGTATCCATAATTCTTAAGTCTGAAAAAAATTTCTGATCAATGCAACCAAGTGGAGTGCCTGAAGAGTCAATAGGTAAAAAGTCATAACTAGAGTGAAACCGGAACCATCATTGGCCGATGTAGCTTATAGGTATAAGTATTTACTAGGTAATGCATAGGTATAAGTAAAGGCAGTAATGCAGTGAGTCTCAAGGCTTGTAAGACTCTAGCCTAGCTCAGAGGTGGGCAAACTATGGCCCGCGGGCCACTTCCAGCCCACGGGACCCTCCTGCCTGGACCCTGAGCTCCTGGCCTGGGAGGCTAGCCCCATCCCCTCCCCCGCTGTTCCCCACCCCGACAGCCTCAACTCACTGCGCCGCCAGCACAATGCTCTGGGCGGCGGGGCTGCAAGCTCCTGCTGGGCAGTGCAGCTGCAGAGCCGCAGCCTGACCCGGTGCTCTGTGCTGCGCGGTGGTGTGGCTGGGTCAGGCAGGCAGCAGGGCTGCCTGTCCTGGCGCGCTGGGTGGCGTGGCTGTACCACCGCCAGCCACCAGTGCTCCAGGCAGCACGGTAAGGGAGCAGGGAGCAGCAGGGTTGGCTAGAGGGCAAGGGATTTTGGGGTGGTGGTCAGTGGGTGGGGGGAGTGGATGGGGTCAGGGCAATGAGAGGGCAGGGAACAGGGGGGTTGAATGGGGGCAGAGGTCCCGGGGGAGGGGGCAACCAGGAAGGAGAGAGGGGGTTGGATGGGGCAGCAGGGGGCAGTTAGGGGTGCGGTTCCGGGGGCAGTCAGGGGACGGGGGAGTGGATGGGGCAGGAGTCCCAGGGGGGCTGTCACGGGGCGAGAATCAGGAGGGGTCACACTGGCGGCAGGGACCGGGCCACGCCTGGCTGTTTGGGGAGGCACAGCCTCCCCTAACCGGCCCTCCATACAATTTCGGAAAGCTGATGTGGCCCTTAGGCCAAAAAGTTTGCCCGCCCCTGGCCTAGCTAAACTAATCAAGGCATAAGGCCCAAAAAAGTCCTAGCATAAGTAGCTAACCAAGAGTAACCCTAGATCATAAGATATAACATAGAATGCTGAATGACAAAACTGCTGGCAGGTAACTACAAGATGCTAGTTTATACCAATTTGGAATATTCCAAGTTAGTGACATCAGCTGATGTCTGATCACCAGTGTGCCGTGGTAACTAACAAATGTATATACTAATAAGATTGAGGTACAAGGATTAATAACGTACGGGAGAAGGGCACCCCAACATGAGTTAGGGAGAGGAACTATAAATAAAGAAAAGGGAGTGAAACTCCTACTGAATATGCATTAGGTTTAGTGGTGTTAAAATAACACATTATAAAACCTATATCCTGGCCTTTGTGTCTTTGGAGATGCCAGGAGGACAACCACTGGTGGTGCTGATGAGGAAGGACATGAGGAGGAGGAAGATTATGACTTAACATTTTAGGTTGTTCTGCAAGGGATGGTGAGAGTATATGGATGTTCAGGTGTATTGTATTATCTCTTTTTACCTTGCTGGGTTAGAGTGTTTGTAACTTTGCTAACTGTATTCATAAAACTATTATAAATAGTTGTAAGTGTTGCAATAATGCACATCCCAACTAAACAGTAATTTTAATAATATTGGGCCAGATCTTGGGACAAGCACCTATCAAGCCTCAGAATGCTAAATGAGAATTCTTAAGCAAGCAATATAATAATCAATATATAATCAATAAATCAGACAACACTGAGAGCACTGTATTTCAAGGACTGCCCATGGAGCTCTAAAAGGAAGTCCCACACATCTTTATCTTCACTACAAAGATGCAGTTTAAAGAGAATCTGTCCCAGCAGCCTGGCCACTCATATTCAGATGAAGTGCTGCTTGCTGGGACCTGTGGAGTCCATGGGTCTCAACACCATACTAAAAATGGAACATCTGCTGTCAGCTCCTCTTAATACAATGTCCTTGAGCTCCTGACAAGTTGCCAAAAGAGCTATCAGTTGGGCAAAATTTCAGTGCCACATGATGGTGTCTGTATACTCTTACACCATTCAATTGGCCTGCCTTTCTCCTTAAACTATGTGGCTCATATTTGTACTATAATGCAGAAACTATACATAGACTCTAAAACAAGAGATTGCTGTCTAACAGGCCAGCTGTGAAAAGGGGGAGGGGAGAAACAAGGTTAAAGCTTATGTCCTCTGATCACTTGCAAGTTATGAGTTTGCTGACTCAGCCTTTTCTAAAAGTAGCATTCGTAGTGCAAAAACTGCAGCTTCTTCTGTATCCTAATCTTGTTCCACATTTTAACAATTCACGACATGAATGCTCCTGATAGCAATGAACAGACTGCACTAAACTACTAAATTTTGTTGCTATTCTTTGAAGGGTGGAGGAGACAGAGTTAGCAACTGATATGCCAGGATTGAAATAGCCACACATCTGTCCATAGTGTGAGCAGAAATCCACCTTCTCATTACTGTACTTTACTACTAGAATGAGAATCAATGCATCAATGAGAATTAAAAAAAAAAAAGAAAGGGGTCTCTCTTTAAATCACAGCCACGTAGAGCAGGCTCTACATGTCTTGTTTAGTTATGAGAGATTTAAAGGAACAATTAATGCCTTTAAACAAGAGGGTGATTTACTCAACATAATCCTATTTCACAGCTTTCCCAAATAAAACATACATATAGTTACTAAAAGAGCAAATAAAGAATTCCGGAAGAGAATGTGAATGTCTCTTTCTTGGCAAGGGGAATAAGAGGCAGCTGCAAAGATAAAAGGGAATGTTGTAAAACTCAGCTAGGGTGTAGCCAAAGAATAGCTTCACCAAACCTAACAAGGCAATTCCCCCATTTTATCTTTAGCGATGAGAGAGAAATATAGATAAATAGATCTCCAAAATGAAACACGGGATCTGTGAAAAATTATACATGGAGAATACAGGCAACATTCAATCTATCCATCAAAGATTTAGTTGCATGAAACACGGGAATGAAATGGTTTGAAGTATGATCTTTGAGAGTGGAATTATATGTAACAGGTCTTGACTAGCATAGTAAGAATCCTGCTACTATTTTTCCTTCCATGCAACAATAAGGATTCGTATCTTTAATTCAGTTTGTAGTGCGCAACTACAGAACTCCTTAACAAACATACATATCTTGTGCTCCCCAGTCTATTTGTTATACCCATCTCTTGTCATTTGTTTTACACTTAGCTCGAAAGTACTTTGGGGCAGGGACTATGTTTTAATTACGTTCTGTATAGCACCGACCGCAATAAGGCCTTGATCTTGACTGATGACAGATGGGATGACCACAATACAAATACAGGTTTCAGAGTAACAGCTGTGTTAGTCTGTATTCGCAAAAAGAAAAGGAGTACTTGTGGCACCTTAGAGACTAACCAATTTATTTGAGCATGAGCTTTCGTGAGCTACATCTGATGAAGTGAGCTGTAGCTCACGAAAGCTTATGCTCAAATAAATTGGTTAGTCTCTACGGTGCCACAAGTACTCCTTTTGCTTTTCACAATACAAATAAACAACTGTTGTGACCAAAGCAATACATATTGACTATGCTAGGTGGGAAATGCTGCTAAAATGGATTATACACGATTCTAAAGACAACTTCAATAAAGCAAAGGTGGGTTAGAATTCATGAAGAACGTAGGCAGAAACACTGGGACAAATTAGGTACTCACACCCATTTGGCTGAGGGCTGGTCTTCACTGTGGGGAAAATCAACGCTGCTCCAATCGATACAACAGGGGTCAATTTAGTTGGTCTAATGAAGACCCGCTAAAATGGACCGCAAAGTGCTCTCCGATCAACCCCGGTGCTCCAGCTCCCTGAGAAGAGTAAGCTAAGCCAACTGGAGAGCGTCTCCCGTTGACGCAGCACAGGGAATACACTGGGTAAATCGACCTAAGCTACGCCGACTCCAGCTGTGTTATTCATGTAGCTGGAGTAGCATAATTTAGGTCGACTTAGCCCAGTAGTGAAGACAAGTCCTGAGACTGGACAACTTGTAATTTAGATCAGTTTAGACAATAAACAACAACAAGATGGAATCTTGTAAATTCTGCACTTTGTTTATGAAGGGAAGCTGCAGCAGAGGATAAGTCCAGAGAATGCTCAGTCTATGGAAGGGTTTAACTTTTTTCACATCTTCAAGAATGCTGTGATTACATTTTCTCATAGAGCATTTTCTGACAAATTTCCTGACTTGGTATTTCCTTTTATTACCAAATACATTTGGCAGCATTCCTTCTGGAGCCCTCCAAAGTGATCTCCTTAGGCTAAACACATGCAAGTCAGTACCTTAACAAGCCTTGCCATCTAGCCCCACAGAGAGTATTAGTCATTTGAATTCCACTTACTATTCTCATTTCTGTTTGCCTGCCTAGGAATTTTGTCAATGCTGCATTTTGTTCAAAAAGAACAGAAATCTACTCCATTTGGAAATTTTATATGGAGTTGAAAGAAGTATTCCACAGTAATCTAATGTATGTGAAAACACAGAAAGAAGAATTGTCCACTTACATCCATGCTGCATGGACCATACACACATGCATTGCATGCATTTGTAGTCAATGTTTTGACAAGCTGCTTTCAAACCTTGAGACTTTTTTTTTTACACTGATCTGATGATTTACACAATTTTTATTTTCTTGGAGCCAAGTACTACAATACCCAGAACCGTGCTTGGTTCCTTTTGATCTCAGCAGCTGTTGCACAATTGGATCAAGATCAGATACACAGCCTCCACTATATTATAAGCTACCCTTTAAGACTTACAAAATAGAAGATTCTTTAAAAAATGAATGCAATGATTTGTTTTCAATGTATTGCTACATCATGAGGCTTCCTTCAGAGGTTGCTTTCCACCATAGTCCCCTTGTACAACAACCATCTATTGGGATGGAGAAAGGACTTAAAAACCCAGCCATGCCCTGCCCAGTGTAGAGGACTCCTTGCTAAATTGCCCTCCACCAGGATACAGCATGGATTATTTTTTTTGTTGCTTTTCGGAGCAAATCCAATCCAATCCAATCCAGCAAAGCATTTGAGCACACGTATAGTCCCACTGATGGTACTGACTACTCATGTGCTTAACACTAAGAATAAGCTTAAGTGCTTGGATGGATTAAAATCCAAGTGTTGCTGTAAAATCTTCCCTAACCAGAAGCAGGGTGCATGAGCATATGCCAGAGCAAGAGGCATTCAGAATGGGCTGTTTCAAGAAGCTCTGCCACGTTTTATGCTATAACTTGGTCCACCATTCCAATCTTTATGGCAAAGGGGACTTGGGTGGTACATCAAGTTTTCCAACATTGAGACAGGTCTGTTAAGTCTAAGGTTCCCTCCCTCCCCTTCTTTGAGGATCCGCCTCCCCACTCCTCCTTGAAGTCTGCTGAGGGAGGAAAGAGCCTTCAGAGATGGCTTTATCACCCTGTCCCAGAGATTCTTGAGCATTCTGCAGCAACAGTGACTTGTCAACAGAAATTAGAAGTGTTGCTAAACATGCTGCTTTGTGGCCACACCTTACTAACTCTGCAGTCTTGAGCAGACCTTTACCTCTTTGCTTTGGTTTTCCCATCTGTAAGAAGGGGCTATTTCCTTGACCCCTATCATGACTATTGTGAAGATTAGTGTCTGCAGAGTGCTTTTAAGACAAAAGAGTACTAAGTTTTATTATATGAAATAATTACTAGCTTGACAGATAAAAATATTAAAATACTTCTCTATATTAAACTACCTTTTAATTTTAAAATACATGTCTACTTTAAACCTAAATGATGAAAATACATTCAAATATTGGTACTTCACTTTAATGAGTTCCCCATATGAACAGACTACAAAACGACATATAAAGATACATTTTAAGCTACATCCAGTTAACTTAACATTTATAACGCCGAAGAAGGAAAAAGAATTAATACATTCTTCACTCTTCCAACAGCAATCTTTTATCTTTTAAAAATGAACATTTCTGGATAGTTTTTGCCTCTGGACTTAATTTTTCTAAATTCTTTGGAGGAGTCTCATTCTTTCCTTACTCCTCCTCGCCTCTTTGCACTCTTTCCTTAGTAGACTCTGGTTTCCTTCTTTCCTTATGGGACTCTTGTCTGGCCCGTCTTTCAATTTTTTTTCCTTTGTAATCTTCATTTCCTCCTGTTTTTGCCATTTCTTCTTGCTATTCTGTCCTCCTCTCATCCTTCCCCCATACTTAAACTTAATTATTCTCTTCCCACTGAGATTTTTCCTCGTTTCCAGCATTTTTCCCGTCGTATTTTCTTTTTCACTTTTTTTTTTTATTTCAACTTTTTTTCTTTTAACGGAAGCTTATTTTGGAGTTGAGGAACCAAAATACTCCACATTAAGGTATGCCTCCATGGCACACAAGTAACACTTTTGGATGGTGACGGTTACATTCATTTCACTGGACAGTCTTTCCAATGACAGGCCAAAACATTATGCTGCTTGGTGACAAGGATGTCTACTCTCTTCATGTTGCTAGGCAATGCAAGAACAGTCTTCCTGAGTGCAGGTTCCTATACCTCCAATGGCACTCAGGAGCAGAGACCATTAGGGCAACTATTGCCAGGAACTCCTGGCCACTAAAACTCCTGGGAAAAGGTCAAATAATAGTCTTTAACCCTCCAAGAGAAATAAAAGGAGACACACATCACGGCCTCTTTCATGAAAGGTTAATATTATTATTGGTCATGTTTATTACAGTAGTACCTAAGGACCAAGCAAGAACAGAGCACTATTGTGCAAGGCACTGTGCAAACCCAAACTAGTAGATGGTTCTTGCCCTGAAGAGCTTACAGACAAAACAGGCACAGCATGGGGTATAGGGTATGTGTTACACACAAGCAGAGTGAACAATGTGATGGCAGCAAACATCATATTAGTTCCATGATTTTTGGGTGGTGGGTTTCGTTATGAGGCAATATAAATAGAAATAAGCATGAAGGAAGAGGGGGATACTGAAGAGGATGAGGGGGGACAGGACAAGGGCAAAAAGGGTTAGAAGTGCAGGTGTAGAGTGAAAACGAGATGAAATTATTGTGAGAGAGGGGGGAGAGAAAGCGTTGAAGCAAATAGCGAATCAGCACAGAACAGAGGAAGTCCAGAAAAAGTTCTCTAAATGTTTGAAGGTCCCTGCCTTCTGCAGCTGGTCCTACCAGCTGGTGTCTGGGGTAGATGCCAGAGTGTCAAAAGCAGAGTGTTCCCTAATACACCCATTTACATTTGACAAATATGAATACTTAACTCATCTTTCCTTAATCCCCATTCACCCCTTGTATCCTTATATCAATCTCACTTTGATTCTAATGCCGGCTACTGATCCCTCAGGTTCCTGTAGCTGCAGCAGTCATTGCTTCCAGTGTCTCAGTACTGGTCTACTTAAATTTGCTACACCCACAGCTACAAAGCTACTATAATTGGCTTGCCACCACTACTTGGAAATACATATAAGGTCTGTAAACAAGGTGAAAGCTGCAGTGATTGTTTTCCAGCTAAGAGAAAATAATGTACTTAACAAAGCTTCAAAAATAGCTTCTGGATTAAGCAATATATTCTTATTCCAGAACAAATCCAGAGCCAGTTTTCTTCACACATAAATTGTATAAAGTTCTTTAATTAGGATTCAGTTGAGTGATGATGGCTGTTACTGCACCATTATTTCAAAGCTAGTAACCTAACTCATTATTTCTCTTACTAAGAATGGGTTGTTGCGATCTGTCAACAAAGCTGCCCATACGGCACTGCTTAGAGAACGTTAATGATGTTTAATGACAGCTTGACAGCATCATAAAAGGTGGTGCAGTTTTATCTTTGTTCACTGACTAAAACCTACTGAACCAATTGAATTTGGACTAGAAAAATAGGTTCACTATTCACTTCTGAAGTTATGTTCTGTTTTTTAAATACTGAATCGAATTTGATGCCAAAGAGAGGATGGTTTCTCTATGAAACGCTAGAAGCATGCCTTGTGGCCGGCAGCAGCTGGGTAAGTGTTACTTCAAACGTCTCCCTGCACCTCAGTCTTGACCCTACAGAATTGCTACTATCACAATTTTAGAGTCTCTAAAGCAGAAGCTGCTAATCATTAGCAAGGAGCGAGATTTACAGCTGAATGAAATGTCACATCTCTACGTGTTTAACATGCCAGGATTGTACCCACAGCTGGCAGACTGTCTCCTGGGATTTTACCAAGGTTATAAATAAAATAAAAATAATGTAAATCTCTATGGAAAGTCTGACACATGTAGAAGTATTGTTATTAAGAAGACTATCTATGCAAAAATGAGCACCTTGCTGCTAATACACCTCTTGGCCTATACTGCCAACTACGTGTTGAGAGCCAAGGAAAGAAGATTCATTTTTAAAAGAAAATGTGTTTAGTCTGACTACGTAATGGCTGTGACACCCCTACAGGGGTCTGCCTGCCCATTTAGCTGTCATACACTGAGTCCACTCTCCACCAGACTTGGAGATTCCTGTCAGTCTGGGCAACACCAACACTGTGCACAACAGAGAAGGGTCAGTGGGAAAGGTAGATCCTTGCTGGCAAGAGTAATGGTAGAAACTAAAAGCCCCTTTAGAAAAATATATAAATGATAACCCTTTCAAGATCCTAAGGAAGCATAAAAGATTGAGTTGTGTAAGCTAATGCAGTATCACTTTGGTGTATTTTCTATTCCCCCAGGACCGGCCCACAACATTTTGGTACCTGAGGCGAGGAGCTCAAATGACACTCCATACTCCCTCGCTTGGGCCAAAACTTTGAAAAGTCTCAATTCTGCCTTCTTCCTGTTCTACTCCTCTCATGGTACTGCTCTGCTACCTACCCCAATAAAAGGAGTACTTGTGGCACCTTAGAGACTAACCAATTTATTTGAGCATAAGCTTTCGTGAGCTACAGCTCACTTCATCGGATGCATACTGTGGAAAGTGTAGAAGTTCTTTTTATATACACACAAAGCATGAAAAAATACCTCCTCCCACCCCACTCTCCTGCTGGTAATATCTAAAGTGATCACTCTCCTTACAATGTGTATGATAATCAAGTTGGGCCATTTCCAGCACAAATCCAGGTTTTCTCATCTCCTCCCCCCCCCCCACACACACACAAACCCACTCTCCTGCTGGTAATAGCTTATCTAAAGTGACCACTCTCCTTACAATGTGTATGATAATCAAGGTGGGCCATTTCCAGCACAAATCCAGGGTTTAACAAGAACGTGGGGGGGGGGGGGGACACGGACAAGGGGTTACCTTGCATAATGACTTAGCCACTCCCAGTCTCTATTCAAGCCTAAGTTAATTGTATCCAATTTGCAAATGAATTCCAATTCAATAGTTTCTCGCTGGAGTCTGGATTTGAAGTTTTTTTGTTGTAATATCGCAACTTTCATGTCTGTAATCGCGTGACCAGAGAAACTGAAGTGTTCTCCGACTGGTTTATGAATGTTATAATTCTTGACATCTGATTTGTGTCCATTTATTCTTTTACATAGAGACTGTCCAGTTTGACCAATGTACATGGCAGAGGG
Source organism: Caretta caretta (assembly GCF_965140235.1). Lineage (NCBI taxonomy): Eukaryota > Metazoa > Chordata > Testudines > Cheloniidae > Caretta > Caretta caretta. The sequence continues at coordinate 66,828,409 of NC_134209.1, read as the reverse complement.
GCATTGCTGGCACATGATGGCATATATCACATTGGTGGATTTTTGTAGTGGTAAACACCCATTTTTTCATGCTTTGTGTGTATAAAAAGATCTTCTATACTTTCCACAGTATGCATCCAATGAAGTGAGCTGTAGCTCATGAAAGCTTGTGCTCAAATAAATTGGTTAGTCTCTAAGGTGCCACAAGTACTCCTTTTCTTTTTGCGAATACAGACGAACACGGCTGCTACTCTAAAACCTACCCCAATAAAGGAGAACTAACAACTTAAAATGCCTTGTTCAAACATTTTAAGTAACACTTAACTTCAAACGCCTGAACAACAAATGTAACTTTTCTTGTCTGCATAGTAAACACTGGCATTTTTATCTGTTTGAATAATCAAAGTGGTGCTTTCCACGCCTTCTTGGTTGCAAAGATTTGAACTGCTTCCTGCTGAAGATCCACACTCTGGGCCAGCTCATGCTCTGTTGAGATGGTTGCAAGGCAGACCAGCCTCTCCTGTGTCATTGTGGAGCGTAGATGTCTTTTTATTAACTTCAGCTTGGAGAAGCTGCTTTCTCCACTGGCAACTGTTACAGGAAGTGTTAGAAGTATGCGCAGAGCAACAAAAGCATTTGGAAAGAGGGTGGTCATCTTATTTGTGCACATAGATTCCAGAACAGCCTTTGGAGTTGGTCCTGCTGAAATGTATCTTGAAAGGGCTTTCAGTTCATCACCTAAATCACTCGCATCAATATTGCACGTCATCATGTGTCAACACTGTCGCTAGTGCCCTGCATTGCTGGTGTAGGTCTTCTTCAGGTATAGTGAGGAGTTTTGGAATATTATACAACATCACAACTATGCTGCTGTGTTCCTCGAGCTGCATGAAACGTTCTTCAACTGACTGTACTGCACAATCTAACACCTGGTTAAAGAATTAAATTTGAATTGTTGTTTGGGGTCTCTTATGGGATTATCCCATGCCTCGTAATCAAAATGTCATTGTCTTCTATGACTCTTGTATTCTTGAATGGGTGGGAAAATAGCTTCAGTGTGAAGTTCCTATGCCAACTACTGTGCACTCTTCAGAATGTTTTGAAATCCCTCTTCTGACCGGTAAGACTGTAGGTATGACTTTGCTTTGTCCAGTTGTTCCATTGCTCCAGATATATCAAGGTCAACACCTTGGAGTCTCTTGCTTACAACATTTATTTCAAACAGTATGTCATGCCACAACACTAAGCCACACAGAAATTTGAAGTTATGTATGTTTCTGGTGATTCCATTTCCCTCTGCCACTGTTCTCCCGCGAACAGTTCCTGTCATAGCATTATCCTCCATAATGGCAACTATGGCATCATCTAGCTTCCCAATTTGGTGTTTGATAGGCTTTATTGCCTCCACTCAACTTTCCCATCATGTGGCAAGCAGTGGTTTCAGTGTCAGAAAGGATGTTCCCAGATGTTGCTTCAAAATTTGCAGTCGCTGAGTTGATGCAGAGAAAAATACATAGATGCTTTGAATTACATTAAAAAATTCAGCAGCCTCACTAGAAGCTGATGCTGCATTACTGACCACCAAGTTCAATGAATGAGAACTGTCTGGGACAAAAAAAGCTCTCAGATCCGTGTCTGCACTCCTCTGTTCTTTCCTCTCATGTTGGCACCATCATCGTCGCCCTAACCTCTCATGTCAGCTATCGCAACTCCTGTGTCTTCCAGTTTTTTAAGAAGCACGTTTGTCATACCAGCTCCTGTAGTATCATCAATGTCAATAAATTCTAGAAAATGCTCTCTGACAGTCACCATTGCAGGGGCATTTTCACTAGGTTCTGTTGTTGTTACAAAACGCACCATTAAAGTTATTTGTTCCATATGGCTGATGTCAGGTGTGCAGTCCAGAATAACAGAGTAATATCTTGCTGACTTCAGATCTGCCACAATCTTCTGTTTGACTTTTCTTGCCAGTAACTGTATGATCTCATTTTGAATTGTTTTTCCAAGGTAGTGGTGTATGTACATTTCTTGGGTGGTGACTCTTCTTAGATGTTCCTGGACTACAGCATCAAACTCAGCCATCAGCTCCACAGTTTTAAGGAAGTTTCCATTGTTGGCACATACGGCTGATCTGAAGTGCCACACAGTGCTAGGTTTTGGGTAGCAAGCATTCTCACAATGGCGATGAGCCTTTTTAGACCATTTTGCCAGTAAAGAGACTCTGATGCAATCTTCTCTTGATGCTGATCATCTATGGTGGCCTTTAACCTTAGTCTCATCTCAAGCTCTTTCCACCTATGGAATGCTCTCTGGTGATTTGCTGCCTTCTCATGGCATGCCAGATTTCTAGCCAGATTTTTCCAGTCCTTTGCTCCTTAGAACCCAATGTGGCTGGAACATTAGACTGGAAGAGTTTGCAACAAAAACAGTATGTAGCATTCTGGGGTTTTGAATACATAAGCCATGGCCTCTCCACTTTGTCACCATTGGGGATTTCACACCAGTAATGTGTTGGATGGTAACTTCTATTTTCATTGTCTTTGGGGAACATGAAGTTTTTCCCTTGCTGTGGCCCATGCAGTACAGGGAAGTCCCTCAGGCTACTGCTCAAGTGGGTCCACAGTCCTGGATCATCTAGACTTAAGGAACTAAACTCAGCAGCAGCTGTTTCTTGCGCATCCACCACACTCTTCTCTGATCTACACTTTTCTTCAGGAATGTGCATGGTTATATCCATTTGAGATGGAGATATGGATGCTGCAGTAGCTGCCAGGTCACCTGCACTCTGACTAACTGGAAGATCAGGCATCTCCTCACTACTCACATCCTCACTGGGGCCAGAAGGCTCACCATGAACATTTGTGTCTATGTATCTCAGGAGAGCTCCTTCCTGCTTAGATAGAAAAGCTTCCTTTGCTTGCTTTCTTTTTCTGAATGCTGCCCCAGAGGGGTGTTTTCTTCTTTCACTCATGACTGCTGTTCTGTGTCAGCTATAGTGGCTCCCTACACTCAACTGAAGGGGACAAATAAGCAGGCTGGTAACAGGGCCTGAGTGAAGGAAGATATCAGCATCTTAAGGGCCTAACTGGCTCCTACTACTTCAGTTGACTGCCTGTTCTCCTCAAATGGGTTCAGAGAAGCAGCAGGAAACAGAAAGCTCCCTGAGAAGCTGGTGTTAATCAATCCAGGCTCCTGGCAGTGCTAGATAGGTACATAAGAGGCTCCCCGCTCCTCTCTTTCCCTGCAGCTCCTGCTGCTTTCTGTTATTCCCTCTCACCTTTTCTCCTGCCTGCCTGTTATGTCTCTTGTGCCCTCCTTCCTCCAGCACAGCACTCCACCATCTCTGTGCATCTAGAGCAGAGAGAATATATATGCACCAGCAGCAGACACAATTTTCTACACTTTGGGTCCTAGTGGTGCCCCACCCCAGTCTGGCACCTGAGGCGGCCGCCTCAGTTGGCCTCATGGCAAGGCCAGCCCTGCATTCCCCACTTCTCTGCTACACTTCTTTTCACAGGGAACAAGAACAACCACAACAATTGCTGGTTCAAACATTCAACCAGTGTCCAGTTTCTAAAAAAATATAAGCAGCTGAGATGGCAAAGAACCAGCCTGGTGTTATGCTTGCCAATAATGTGTTTTTTAGGGATCTGGATAAACAGGAATTAAATGGACCCTGGCTTGGATTCAGCCTTTATGTGACAGTATGGCAAACCAGCACCTTTTTCAGGAAGACTTTTTATTTTTGGTCTCCAGAATTTAAACTATAAATTATATATATATATATATATATATATAGTTGTTACAGTTGCTGAGATAGCTTCAAAAAATATGAACCAAGTGTTGCATTTGGGTTCCTTTGCAGAACCTGAAACAATTGTTCCAAGGGGTGCAGGCTGTCCCATTCATCTGAACGGAGTCTAACTCAGATAGCTAATGATGTTGACATTTCAAGTATTAACTATTTCACTGCTCAAAGAGCATAAGAAAAGAGAGATGATCATACCAGTTTCTGCACAATCTACTGTGACAGCTCATTTTGACAATGTGAGTGGGAAGGCTTGGGATTTGCCACCTTTTTCTCCCAACCACTCCAATCAAGAAGGAATTATACCCAGGAGGAGCCCAACAGAACCAAGAAGGACATCTGAGGCCTCACAAAAGGGGAATTAAATTCAAGATGCCAAACTAGGCTGAAAAGACTCACTAAGGGGAAGTCAAGCAGGGGATGCCTAACAGAACCCCTGGGTTTAGACTGCAATGATGGGAAGCCAAGAGAGGATGCAAGATGATATTTCGAATGTCTGCTCTGAAGAACATTGTGTGGGGTACTTTAACTGGCAGCAACAGCTTCCATTGTAACTTTTATAGTAGAAAGCAGACTTGAGAAAATGAAAACATATTTTAAATTAGAATTTTTTTAAATAAGAATATTATTGATACCTAGCTCTCAAACAGTGCTTTCCTCCTGTAAAACTCAAAGTCTATGAGTCCTGTTTTACAGCTGAGGAAAACAGGCACAGAAAGGTTAATGGTATATCCAAGTTCAGGCACAATTAATGGCAAACCTGAAAACAGAGCAGAGGTTCTCTCACTTCCAGTCTGCTGTCATATCCAATAGACAGAAGGAGCCCCTTTCTTTGTGCATGTGCAAGTGTTCACGAAAACTCACGTGTATACAAATAGCACAGATGTAAGTGCATTCTGAGTAAATATGCATCTGAACGTGCTTGATGTGTATGTTGATAGGTCAATTTACATACACAAAAGTGATCATTATGGGGGCAATGGGGCACGTGTGAAAAATCTGTATGTACATATGTAAAATCATATGCCCATAAAAGGTAATGTTTAGGTCATGCCATATTCTATGCATAATAATAATGCTATCAAGCAAATTTTTAAACACACACAGAGTCTCACCTTCTCATGGTTTTCTATAAGGATTTCCACCACGATATTCTGAAACTTTAGGTCCATTATAGCTGCCACAGTTTCTTCCTGTGGCCTCATTAAGGTTGGTCCAAATACTACTCCTAAATTTGCTACAGTCATTAGATTTTTCTTGGCATGGTCTGCAACGCTTTTTCAAAAGAATTGGAAGAAAAAAACAGGAAACAAGTTATGAAAATTTGCCAATACTCTTGGAAACTGCAGTATACTTTACAAATGAAAACATTACATTTCCCTAATCCATATTTTAGAAGTTTATTTTGTTCAAAAGTTTCTCCAAATAAAACCATGTTGAATTGTGGAAAGTAGGAAACCCATTCTTCCATCTGCATTTTAAGAAGAAACAAAAGTCGTCATTTATTGAACTTAAATGTGTACAATGCACTTAGCCTTGGACTTCGGTAAGTGCGAAACCAACCTAATTTTGCTAACAAACCTCTAGTATTCTCTTTGCCAGAATTTGCAAAAAGAGAAAGTATAAATTCACTTTCTCACTTCAATCAAGCCCTCAATTGCTGGCAGAATTGCTAAGTAAATACTTATATGACTTCATTAACAGATTAGATTTCTGCCCTCTTCTCCACAAAACACACAGTCAAACTTCTCATCTACTTCCATAGGTTTGGTGCCTGGTACTGTGTCAAATAGCGTCATGACCAGCCTTGGATCCAACCACAGTTAATGAGCCCAATTAGAGATAAAATAGTTTTTGTTTGGTTTTTTTTGCGCCGGGGGGGGGGGGGGGGGGGGTTAATAAAAGAAGCCATGGTGCTTACTTTGCTAAATGTTTCACCAAAATGTCCAGCATCTCTTTGTTCTTCTCTGGAAGTTTATGAACCAAGAAGTGGATAGCATTAACTCTGGACTCAGGGCTGCCACTTTCTACATAACAGAAACAAGTAACTGTATCTCAAAGACAGAAATCCTGCCCCACCCATACACACCCACCCCAAAACAAAACATTCCTCGCATACTTTGGTTTTGCACTTAGATATCTCCAAATAGAGCAGAATTGAATACATGCACATTGTGTTTCAAGTCATCCTGTTCTACTACTATCTGCCCATTTCTTATTTTGTGAAGTGATTTTCAATCCACTTGTAAATGGATGCCTCTTTCTGCTCATCTATATTTAAAAAAAAAAGATGCAGATATTCTACTGCATCATACACATGCTTAGAAAAATACTGCAAAGCAAGGGGTCATGTTACTAGCTACAGCATCTCATTGTGAAAACCAAGTGTGAAAGGATGCTTCTTTATCCTTTTGACATCGCTTATTAATTATCCTTATCATTTACATTGAGTTTTGTTGGTGCTAGACAGCTGTTGACACTGCTTCAGAACACCTTCCATTAGAAACTGCACCAGAAAATAACATTCAGAGAGGAGTAAAGGGTTCAGAAGAGAAAAACTAACACCTTTTTAAGATGTAGGCCAATAACCCTGATAAGGCTGCAGAGTTAGATTACCAGGATAAAGGATTCTTGATATCAACTCTCTCTCTCTCACTGTTATAACTGGTAGCACAGTTGGGTGTCAAGAAGCAATGGCTTCCTTGTACATAGCAAAGAAACAAACAATTTAGGCCACAACAGGGATTAAATAGCTGAAAAAGATTTGTAAAATGTGAAAAAATAAATCAGTCTTTTTTTATTTTACATTATTGTTTGGCTTAATAAAACTAAGTCTGAAGAATGGATTACAGTAAGGTGTATATAAAACCATATCTTTTTGTAAGTTAGTACTGAAGACACGGTACATAACAGAAAACTATTATGGGCATTAGGACACAGTGAACCTGAGAAGTTCTGAAATTAATACTACTGCTCTGACAGCACTATCCTAAACTTATTCCAGATGTTAAGTATTTACTGTAAAAAAAAACAACGCCATTTCTCTTAGGTGTTTCTTTTAATAGCTTTGGAAATATTTTTGGTAGAGAACATACTTGGTGGAACTTTACTGAGGAAAATGCCACCAGCAAGCCAACAGTTTTACTTCTGATCAGCCAAATTCAGAGAATCCCCCAAAAAACAATCAAACTCTCTTCAAAGTAAAAGTCCTTCAGAGTACCATGGAATCCTGAATGTCAGATGAAGTGACGCTTCATCAAATGTGTTATGTGTCACAGTCAAGGGTTTCTGATTGCCTCAATCAATACTTGTTAAGAAAATGGGGTGGAGTATGCTCTGCTGCAATTTAATAACAGCCCATTCCTTATTATCTACTACATTTTTATACCTTAGGTTAGAAAGATACTTGGAAGCTTTTTTAAAAAAAGAACTGAATGGCTGAAATTAATGTTGTGTTGTTCAAGTTTCTTCTCCTTGCTTGACAAGTTTAGCCATTGCACATGTGGGCTTATGCAATTTTTTAGTACTTGTGGATATTGTATTCTTAAGACCAGTAAACAAACATCTTCCAGTAGACCCTAATAAAATGCGGGGGAGGGTAATACAGAAACTTATACTGTTATCTCCTTTGGGGAAAGGGAATATTTTAAATCCTATCTCAGGTAACTCTGTATGTACTCATTATTTATGTAAATGTCTTGAATTCTACTAAGCCCTTCACCTCAATTACATTGTATGGCAGTGAATTTCAAGGCTAACTATGTACTAGGTCAGAAAATATTTCCTCTTTGTTGCCACTTGTGAATTTTGCAAAAAAACATCTAGTTTTATCAAATCCAATCACCACAATGATGGAGTAAGCAAATAGATAGATATATATATACACACACACACATACACCTAAACCTGTTCAGTAAAGTTCTATCTCTTTTTTGAAATATGAAAATACTCTAGCAAGGACTAGAAACTAGCATTCTGCTGTTTTTGCCAGTCTTTAATACTAGCCAACAAGATAAAACAATTGTCCTCAAAATTTTACTTTAACTTCAATTCTCATGGATTGCCAGAAGTGCCACAGGCTGGAAAGCAAATCAGCTAAGTATTTGTTGGCTATTCTGCCAACATTTTTTCTTATGCTATTTCTACTCCTCAGACAATTCCATTTACATTAGAAATCATGCAGCTGAACTACAACTGCTGCTCTACCTTCTCTACATCTTTACTTTAACTTTACTTTAACTACTTTAATTTGGCCTTTACATTCCCTTCTTCTAGTAATATACAAGGCACCTTTAGCCCAGCTTGGATACAGGCCTCCCAGAGAGGTGGCTCTGAAAACAAGGATCAAGTGGCAGTCACTTTTATGATCCAAGGGAGCTTGTTCTCTTTCCCCCCACCCCAAGCATACTGTATCCTACTAAATTTCATTTCTTTATAAATGGCTTAACGAGATGGAAATATTGCCATCCCAAACTACTGCAAGAAAACTGGGTATATAATATTCACTGTGGTATAACTGATATAGGAAATAAATCCAGAATTTTAAAATTCTAACTACAAAATTCATATAAATCAAAACAGAGTGAAGTGCACTAAGCCAAGCAAAAACTTGCCCCATTGAGTCTATCAATATACAGTGCATTTATGTATCTATGAAGGTTTATATGCTTACACATATATAGATCTCTATATGCTATATCTATAGATATTGCATTGATGGCATACCCCAATTTAACTTCATATTAATATCCCCAACTTTCTTTTTTAAAAGGTTACAATTTTTTCCTATACCTCTGTTATTTATTCAGTTGAAATGAGCAATTTATTTGAGACTACATTTTCAATGTCTGCTCCTGAGTGCTAGAACAGTGCTATTATAAAATAGTTCTATTTGAACTGTAGTCAAATATTTACTGGCAGGAACGATGAACTCTCCATGCAACTCATATGTCATTAGGGGCTCTGGAAGACTTCTGGAAGACAAAGAAGACATGGAATCACTAAATACACTAAGTTCATGTACATTTGTTTCTATTTGTATTTATTCCGAGCAGGAAAGTCTTTCAATATGAAGCAGTGTTACCTTCCACTGGGGAGAGCCCCCGGTGGGGGCAGCATGAAGGATTTCAATGGTTTATAATACAAACTGAAGCGTGACATATAAGAGCACAATCCTAGGGAAACAACATGGTTAAACACAAGACCTAAACTCCACCAGTTGAAGTGAAGCCTCAAATACAGTATAAACACCTTCCGTACATTTTGAGATTGCCTTACACATGAAAATATAGGCATGCTGTGTAACTAATTGTTCATCAGTTTCTTTTAAAAATGTGCTCACTGCAAGTGAATGTTGTGGGTCTGTGTCCCCTTTAAGAGACCCCTGTACAATTGGGTTACAAGGGTGGGGAGGAGGAACTTATTTAAATGGAGATAAGGGAGGAACAGGATGTGGCCGAACACGTATCCACTCCAGTTGCACCCCTCTCCGCCCCCCGCCATCCCTAGGGGCGGGGTGTCATATCCTGTGCATTCCTGAAGAAGCCCTTACTTTTATCAATCATGGGATAGTAACACCCACCTTCCCACCAATGGGATTAGAACAGAACTATTTTTTTTCATGATCTGCCGGGGCACTGAACTAGTCACCTTTTTATTTCAGGGCTGAGAAGGAATTTTTCACTCCTCACCCGATTGGCCAAGTCAGAGTGGGTTTTTTTTGCCTTGCTAGGACCTTACCATCGCCCTACCTCAAATGAGGGTTAAGGTAGGCTACATAAAGCCATATATCTGGTCATTGTGTAACTTCCCTGTGGCGTACCTGCACTAGACATCTGCCCCACACTTACATGATGAGTTGCAAAATCATAGCCTAACTCCCTTCCCTACTCACCATAACAAAGCCCTCCCTAAACCTGCTGGGGGGAAAGCAAAAGAACCCCACTCCACCTAGGCCAAACTGGTGGTGAGGGGGAAATTCCTTCCCAACCCCTCAGAAAGGAGCAGCTCGCCTGATGCCCACAGCAGGTCCTGACTAAACCTGGCATTTTGCCATCTGACGGGGAGGGAGGGTGGATGCTCTACCTGATCCAGAGAAAAGGGGCTTCTCCTACCAGGACTTGAACTCTCCAGACCTTCCAGTCCCTGAGGATGACTCACACCATGCTGACCCACTCCCCACTTTTGCAACTGTTTCTGAGCCTTGCTCACTCTCCTAGCTGGGAAGTGCTATACCTTCTCCCCCAGCAGGCCGGACAACAGTCTCCCACCCACCACTTGGAAGTAGACTAGGGAATGGTGTGGAGGATGGTGTGGATTGCACTCTCAGCAAATTTGCGGATGATACTAAACTGGGAGGAGTGGTAGATACGCTGGAGGGGAGGGATAGGATACAGAAGGACCTAGACAAATTGGAGGATTGGGCCAAAAGAAATCTGATGAGGTTCAATAAGGATAAGTGCAGGGTCCTGCACTTAGGACGGAAGAACCCAATGCACAGCTACAGACTAGGGACCGAATGGCTAGGCAGCAGTTCTGCAGAAAAGGACCTAGGGGTGACAGTGGACGAGAAGCTGGATATGAGTCAGCAGTGTGCCCTTGTTGCCAAGAAGGCCAATGGCATTTTGGGATGTATAAGTAGGGGCATAGCGAGCAGATCGAGGGACGTGATCGTTCCCCTCTATTCGACATTGGTGAGGCCTCATCTGGAGTACTGTGTCCAGTTTTGGGCCCCACACTTCAAGAAGGATGTGGATAAATTGGAGAGAGTCCAGCGAAGGGCAACAAAAATGATTAGGGGTCTGGAACACATGAGTTATGAGGAGAGGCTGAGGGAGCTGGGATTGTTTAGCCTGCAGAAGAGAAGAATGAGGGGGGATTTGATAGCTGCTTTCAACTACCTGAAAGGGGGTTCCAAAGAGGATGGCTCTAGACTGTTCTCAATGGTAGCAGATGACAGAACGAGGAGTAATGGTCTCAAGTTGCAGTGGGGGAGGTTTAGATTGGATATTAGGAAAAACTTTTTCACTAAGAGGGTGGTGAAACACTGGAATGCGTTACCTAGGGAGGTGGTAGAATCTCCTTCCTTAGAGGTTTTTAAGGTCAGGCTTGACAAAGCCCTGGCTGGGATGATTTAACTGGGAATTGGTCCTGCTTCGAGCAGGGGGTTGGACTAGATGACCTTCTGGGGTCCCTTCCAACCCTTATATTCTATGATTCTATTCTATGATTCTATGAATGCATCCCCTAAGGAAGCTGGGTTTGTGGTTTCTAACATCTGGTAGAAGACACACACACGGCCCACTTTTTCTACCACTCCTAACCCTCGTATAAGAAGAGGGAGACAGGGTCCTAGACACAGTTTGGCTGTGTCCAGGCTGGAAAGGGGGAGGGCTGACAGCTGACCTCCCATTTAGGTGAAAACAATAAAGGAAAGAATGATGATCTGCACTGTACAATTTATTGCTGGATATTCCCAGATATTTTAAGTGAATAAAGTTGTGGGCCAATTAAACCACATCCATTGCATCTCATCTTTCTTCCTGCATGGCAGGGACGGTAGAGAGAGTCAGGTGGCCAGATGCCTTTATTTAAAAATAAGGAAGTGCAGCAGAATATTTTTTTACATCAGATGCAAGGGAATATATAAAACCCTCTATGCTAGAGTTAAATGAATAATTCATTGTAGTCTATCCATTAATATGCCTTCTTTTGGTTCATAGATATTGAAGAACAAATCATCATTTCCTTTAATTTATTTGAACATAAATATTTTATGAATTTTTGTTGTAAATTCAGTTAACTATGAACTGATCACAACAGTTCTTTGCAAGTATTTTCTATTTGAGTTGCGCTGGTTAGCGAGTCACAATGTAAGCACAAAGGACTGTAGGATTCAGGTTACAGAAAGAGAGACTTTTTTTTCAACAGTATCTTTTTCTTTCAGGAAGCGCTGGAGAGCTGATAGCCATAATTTTCAAAACTGACTAGTGATTTACGATGCCTCAATTTTTGGCTTTCTAGCTTTTAGGGATTAAGGGGTCTAATATCCAGGAAGTATTGAGTACCTACCATCTGAAAATCATGCCCCTTTAAAATGTCTTAGAAGTGTTATTTGCATATAAAAAATATTGTCCATCAACTAATAAAATTCTTATTAAATAACAGCAACTACAGAAAAATTTGACAAACATTTTTTAAAAAGTCAAGTATATTGAGTTGACTTTATTCATGTTTTAAAATTACTTTAGAAAATATCAGGATCTTATGGATCAACAATATTATTTTATTTTGTTCATTTAAATAAATATTTTTTCTCCTCCCTGAAGTCTATAAGCTATACTTCAAGAGCCAAGCTCGATACTTAAAAATTCCTTCATCTTTTTTTAGTTCACTTTATTGATACCAGGAAAATTAATATAAAAGATTTTAAATTTGAATTTAAATGGATTTTCATCACTGAAAACCCAGCGCTGTTTAGGTTTCAAGAAAAAACAAACAAAACAAAAATGTTTTGTTCATATTAAACCATAATGGACACACAAAAAGATGTATATTCTTACATAATTCAGCTGCATATCTCAACAGGGAACCAGAAAACTGGTTTGCACACAGAACAGACCCAAACCTCTAAAGATGCACTTCTCTTACTTTTTCTCCTGGCAACTTACAGCTCCTTGGGACCAGGAGGAGAAGTAGCAAAATATAAAGCTAGTCAAATTTTTCAGATTTCAAAATGTAAACATCATTTCAAATTATTTTTAATGATATTTTTGTGATTTTTTCCTCCCTCCTTTTTTGGACCAGCTCTACCAAAGTACCCTAAGCAAGAAATACTGTTGAACAGCCTAACCCAATTGGAATCAGCAAATTTTATAAGAAAGGCCAATTCTGCAGAGCCAAGATTTCTAGAGAATCAGCCAAACACTTAAGTGTTTATGCCCTCTGAACATTTTGAAGTTTGCCAGTCACTAACCTTAATCCACTCTTTGTGAAATTATGAAACCCCCATCCCCAAAGCAAATATAGTGCCTTAAATAAATATGTGGATTTGTAGTCAGTGTAGACTTCCATCCAAACAATAGTAAATACGAGTAACCAAAACAACAATAAAACATCATTGTCATCAATCTGTGGTAATTAGAGTTCAATTATGAATAGTTAACACATGGACCCTTACCTCAGGTACTGCTTCATAGCACTAGTAATCGTCTTCACTTCCCAATCTGCAGAGTTTTCCAGATCAGTTTCACTGCAGGTTTTTGCATCTAGCAAATGACCATAAAGGAAAAAGAAATCTAAATCTATACATACATAAAAGATTTTATCAAAGTTAAATTCATGGCAGAATCTGTGAAATCAGACATTATTATAATAATCCTAAAGGAAACAACACAATGCAAGGTCCCTGAATGGAAGAATATCAAATTTGGAGTCAATAATTTAGAAACGTTTGTTAGTTTAAATCCAAAATTGTCCTCTACCTCTTAATATTAAAACGGAAGTAGCATTTCAAATCCAAAATACACACCCGTCTCTTTTGAAAATTTACTTATAAGTGCTTTTAAAACTATTTCACTGATTTTTCTCTCCTTAGTGAGCAATACAATTAAACTAGGCTTCATTTGAAATTTCTTTATAGAAGGGGACTGCAGAAGACATTATATACACACAGAGACCATGAAACAATACCTCCTCCCACCCCACTTTCCTGCTCGTAATAGCTTATCCAAAGTGATCATCAAGTTGGGCCATTTCCAGCACAAATCCAGGTTTTCTCACCCTCCCCCCCCCCACCAAACTCACTCTCCTGCTGGTAATAGCCCATCCAAAGTGACCACTCTCTTCACAATGTGTATGATAATCAAGGTGGGCCATTTCCTGCACAAATCCAGGTTCTCTCACTCCCTCACCCCCCTCCAAAAACCACACACACAAACTCACTCTCCTGCTGGTAATAGCTTATCCAAAGTGACCACTCTCCCTACAAGTACTCCTTTTCTTTTTGCGAAGACAGACTAACACGGCTGTTACTCTGAAACCTGTCTTTATAGAAGGGGGTATTTCCAAACTCCCTTATTTAGAAGAGGCAGGGAGCTTTCAATATGGGAATATTCATGAAAAGATGCAGATCAAACTCACTTTAAAGAAAAAGCCACTGAGGAACAAATAAAATGATAGCCAATTGTCTTGTGCCTTTAAGCACTTTAACATTTTTTGATTACAATCACTGACAGCAACATGCAATAAACTATAACAATGGTAATTAACGTGGATTACATTTTGATCAGTTCCTACAATTCAGAATTCATTTGTTACTGTGCTTGTTGGACAAACGACAGATACATTTAAAAAATCAAATTAGGCACCCTGATTAAAGGTGCAGTCCTTTCTAACTGGGACTAAATAATTATGTTCTAAAGACTGTGCCAACCAATTATTTCTGTAACTGAATATTCTCTCTCATTAAATCAATTATTTAAATCTTATTTTAAAATACCAGTCAGATAACATTTTCTGTCAACTTGCTACCAGCCAACCATCAACCAAAAACCTGAACACTGTCTAAATGGAACCTTTTATTTTCTTTTTTCCAACATATTCCTGTGCTCTGAGAATCACATTCTTTCCACTGAGAAGGAAATCTTTTTACTAACTTCATGGAATAAAAAGCAGCTGTCACATCAGAAACTAATGACTCTAGTGACTATGTTAGTAATCCACTATTAAATTTTCACTGTTTTCAAATAACTCCTCAATCATCACTGACTCTCCTTCAAAATCAGAAGGTGCACTTGGTTGTGCGGAATTTGTTAATGACATATTTGAAATTCATACTTCAGAAAACACTGTGAATAATCATCCTTAAAATATTAGAATGTATTTTTGCTTTTTAAAAATAGTAAAATTTGTGGGAAAGAATTCCATTATTCACCCCGGAGCAAAACACTAGAACTTTTCAAAGATTACCCTCCTATTAGCCCCACCCCCAAAAACAAACAGTGAGACTACAAAAAAAAATGGAGATCAAACACTTTTTTTGACTCTCTGGTTCTGCCGTTGTCTTTTATTTAAACAGTTTCCTTTATTCTACTTTACTTCTACATTCCACTGTGTCCTAAACATTTAAGAATCACATTTGCTAAGGGGTCTCAATAGGATTTCGGCATTCATGCTGGCAATTTTGCACACACAACTGTTTGTGCATGCAAAAACTAAATGTACACACAAGAATGGCAGCTGCAGATGCAAATATTTGTGTGCACACAAATAAAGGTGTGCAAATTTAAAAAATTATTGAAAATTCAGCTCTAAATCTCCAAAAATTTCTGAAATAGGGTTACAAACCAGTTGGGCTTACTGAGCTAGGTTAGGAGGAGCAGCTTTGTTTCTAGTTTTGATTTTAATATGGCCACTTTGAGAGTTTAAATGTATTATAATACGCTGTATATAAAATAGGGTAAACAATAGATTCAGAGCAGTAACTTTCACAGCTGTTTTAAAATGTAGGTGGATTTGCAAAATTCTTTTCTATGAAATATGATGCCTGGCATTTTTCATGATAGTCACTGTCAGAAGTCAAAACTGAACCCATCAATAGAATATACAAGACTTTAACAGTCACCTCATCATAAAGTCACTTTATAAAACATGTTTCTTTGTAGATTGTTGCACTTAAATAACACACTATTTATTCTGTGAATCATACACAAAGTAGAGAGTGGAACTGAGTATTCTGCTGGCTGCACGACAACAGTGCAGGCTGAAAGGCTTAAGAATGAGACTCCTGACACCTTCAAACTGGTGACTCGGTATCTGTGTTTATAATAAGTTAGAAGATTAATTTAATATCCATTTCATGCAAAAATGAGACCTTTGTTTACAAAATGTTATCCTTTGTCATTCATATTTCAACAAAACTATTGCTGAAAAGCAGAACAACAAGGCCCTATACAGGTTACAGACAAATTCAAGAAGTAAGTCAAATACAGAATGAACATAGTGTTATGTTTTACAGAACTGCATTTTTTTGCTTTAACTGAATTTAATTTATGATCATAAGAAAGGCTTGATTCCACAAATTTTTACTCTGGCAGGTGGGACTCCTTGAGAATAAGGTATTACAGAAACCGGCCCATAATTAAGGTCTTTCCACCCTCCTTCAATACACCACTAGGCTGCTTCTGGTTTTATGTCTTTTCCAAAAAGAGACAAAAAGGCTATATACTATCAACACCCATTCCTAGCATCTGAAGTCTATTTTCATCTTTTTGCATTCTGGACCACACACATTGGATGGCCCATGACACATAAAAGTAGCTTGAAAACTCTTTGAGATCTTATAAAAAAAAAAGTGAATACCTTGAAAGTTAAATCAGAGATGGGGTTTTGTTTTATTTTTAATGACACTGGAATGAGGATTTTATCAAGGATATTTAAACTCAGATACAATGGGGTATAGATTAATCAGATGTTTTAGATCCTTCTGCACTATATAACAAACAGAAACCCTTCTCTAATCTTCCTTGAGACCACATAAAAATAAGTATGCAAGCAGGATCACATCATGATACTTTCAGTGAACTATTGGGAGAGGGGAGGGGCACTTGACTATAACATTACATGTTCTCTAGTTGATGTTTCTTGCTGTCTTGACATTAGTATAATCTTTCAATTCCCAATCATTACATGAATCTTGGAAAGGAGCAAAAAAGTGTTTCTAATTTAAAAATTAAGTAAAAGCAGATGCTGGAATCCCCATTAATCTCTTCCAGCTGCTACTGAACCACTGGAACCTGAGTCTATTTAATTTGGAACCACTAATGGTAAAGAGGAAAATCTGACTGCCAAAACTGCACACCCTAGATAAACCAGTGAGTAGAAAAACAAAAACCGCCCATGGTAGCAAATGCATTCTAACGAGGTTCTTCAACTGATGACAGGTAATTGTTCCCATGGCTAATGGCTAAAAAAAGGTTATTGCTTACTGAGTCTTTAATTCCAACACAGCTAAACAGCCATCAGAATCTGTTGTGTGTTGGTTGTTTACATTAATTTTGGTTTATGATTCCTAACACTCCCTTCTTGTTACAACGCTTTAAAATACAGACAAGTTTACATGCATTGACAGAGTACCTCAGGGCATTGTTAATATTGATTAATTAAAGTAAGACATCATATAAATTAATATTTAGCAAGGTCATTATGACAGATTGATATGACATACAGGCCCTCAAGCCTGAAGTCTTATCATCACTCCTGAAGAGACAGCCTGCTTTAAAAAAAAAAAAAAAAAAGGCTTACAGGTGGCACTGAATTGACAGCAGTGTATAATATAAAAGCGCTTTGTCATTCACATAATGTCTGGGGTAATGAAATGAATTCACTTTCTGGTTTCCTCCAGTTTTCTGTGCCAAAGAACACTGTGTTATCAGCACAGATGGAGCATGCATGGTTCTGGAGAAGAGCCTGGTGCAAACTGCAAACAAGCTTCTCTGAATACCAATGAATCCCTGAGAATCAGACCCTTGCTGTCAAGTGACAGGTTTGGAAGCTCCATAAAAATGAACTAATCCCTGTGGTCTTGTCCAACTGCATGTACTATCAGTGCTCTGGACAGGAAATTTGGAAATGTTGCACATTGTGCAGTCATGGCTATAAATTTGGTGCAAGATACTAGGCAGATGAGGAGATTCAGCCAAACACCAGCACTTTTCTGGAAGCAATGGTGTGGCAGCAAAAGTGTGACTACTGGGACTAAATGAGTATCAAGTTTTCCAGAAGAAAAAGAAAAAAATATTCTGGTGGCATTAGTGCGAAGAGGGATTACATCAGATGATATATAAGCTACCCACTGCTAAGTGCGTGTAGGCGGAGTCTAAACGAAGGCTTGTCTTCACATACAGCACTTCTCCTGTCAGCAGAGTTAATCCACCTCCTTGAGAGGCGGTTGCTATGTCAATGGCAGAAGTTCTCCCGTCGACATAGCGCTGTCTACATGGGGGTATAACTGTATAACTAAGTCTGTATAACTAAGTGTGGGTTTTCCATACCCTGGAGTGATATACTTATACAGATATAGCTCTGTAGTGTAGACTATGAGCATGGACTGGTCTACACTGAAAAGTTACAGCTATGTCTCGAGGAGGGATGGGGGCGCAGTGTGAAAAAACAACACCCCAGACAGATGTAGTTAAGCCACCCTAACCTCCAGTATAAACAGTACTAGGTCGACTGAAGAATTCTTCCGTACCGCCTCTCATGGGGATGGATTACCTACAGCAAGAGGAGAACCGCTCCCATCCTTGTAGTAAGCATCTACGCTAGGGGTGGGCAAACTTTTTGGCCCTCGGGCCACATCTGGGTATGGAAATTGTGTGGCGGGCCATGAATTCTCAGAAAATTGGGGGTTGGGGTACAAGAGGGGGTAAGGGCTCTGACTCAGGCTGCGGGCTCTGGGGTGGGGCCAGAAAAGAGGACTTCAGAGTGCGGGAGGGGCTCCAGGCTGGGACAGGGGGGTTAGGGTGCAGGGGGGAGGGCTCCGGTTTGGGGTGCAGGCTCTGGGGTGGGGCTGGGGATGAGGGTTGGGGATGCAGGAGGTTGTTCCACACTGGGTCAGAGGGGTTCGAAGGGCGGGATGGGGATCAGGGCTGGTGTAGGGGGTTGAGGTGTGGGAGGGGGTCAAGAGTGCAGACTCCAGACAGCGCTTACCTTAAGCAGCTCCCAGCAGCAGCATCATGTCCCCCCGTCCCCTCCCCCGGCTCCTACACGGAGGCGCAGCCAAGCAGCTCTGCACGCTGCCCTGTCTGCAGGCACTGCCCCTGCGGCTCCCATTGACCATAGAGTTCCCAGCCAATGGGAGCTGCGGGAGCAGCGCCTGGGGCGGGGACAGCGTTCGGAGCCCACTGACTGCCCCTACGTGTAGGAGCCGGAGGGGGGACATGCTGCTGCTTCTGGAAGCCGCACGGAGCAGGGCAAGCCCCCAACCCCACTCCCCGGCTGAAGCGCCGGAGCACAGCAAGCCCCGGACCCCACTCCCCAGCGGGAACTTGAGGGCCGAATTAAAACATCTGGAGGGCCGGTCTACACTGAAGTGATACAGAGGCACAGCTGTAGCATTGTAAGTGTTGATGTATGTTGATGGAGACTATACCAGCATAGCTATGTTGCTATACCGGCATAACTCCATAGTGCAGACACAAATCGGTTTTTCTACTGCTATAGGAATTAGGGCTGTCAAGCAATTAAAAAAATTAATTGTGATTAATCGCACTGTTAAACAATAATAGAATACCATTTATTTAAATATTTTGGGGTGTTTTCTACATTTTCAAATATATTGATTTCAATTACAACACAGAATACAGTGTTCAGTGCTCACTTTATATTTATTTTTGATTACAAATATTTACACTTTAAAAAAAAGAAATAGTACTTTTCAATTCACTTCATACAAGTACTGTAGTGCAATCTCTTTATCATGAAAGTTCAACTTACAAATGTAGGTTTTTGGTTGCAAAGCTGCACTCAGAAACAAAAAATGTAAAACTTTAGCGCCTACAAGTCCACTCAGTCCTACTTCTTGCTCAACCAATCACTCAAACAAGTTTGTTTATATTTGCAGAAGATTATGCTGCCTGCTTCTTGTTTACAATGTCACCTGAAAGTGAGAACAGGAATTTGCATGGCACTGTTGTACCTGGAGTCACAAGATATTTACATGCCAGATGCACTAAGGATACATATGTCCCTTGATGCTTCAACCACCATTCCAGAGGACATGCATCCATGCTGAAGACTGGTTCTGCTCGATAATGATCCAAAGCAGTGTGGACCGATGCATGTTCATTTTCATCATCTGAGTCAGATGCCACCAGCAGAAGGTTGATTTTATTTTTGGTGGTTTGGGTTCTGTGGGACTTGTACGCTCTAAAGTTTTACATTGTTTTGTTTTTGAATGAAGCTTTGTAACAAAAAAACCTACATTTGTAAGTTGAACTTTCATGATAAAGAGATTGCACTACAGTACTTGTATGAGGTGAATTGAAAAATACTATTTCTTTTATCATTTTACAGTGCAAATATTTGCAATCAAAAATAATATAAAGTGAGCACTGTACACTTTGTGTTCTGTGTTGTAACTGAAATTGATACATTTGAAAATGTAGAAAACATCCACAAATATTTAAATAAATG
This sequence comes from Caretta caretta, assembly GCF_965140235.1. Classification (NCBI taxonomy): domain Eukaryota; kingdom Metazoa; phylum Chordata; order Testudines; family Cheloniidae; genus Caretta; species Caretta caretta. Next base: position 66,808,428 of record NC_134209.1, on the reverse strand, counting down.
GTATTCTGTTATTGTTTAATATTGCGATTAATCGTGATTAATTTTTTTGAGTTAATCGCGTGAGTTAACTGCAATTAATTGACAGCCCTACTAGGAATACTACCTCCCCCAATGAAAGTGGTTATGTGGAAGGAAGCATTCTTCCATCAACATAGCTGCCTCTACACTAGGTCATCGTAGCTACCTTGGTCAGGGGTTGTTCCCCCCCACCCACACATCCCTGACCAAAGTAGCTATGTTGGTCTACATTTAAAAGTTAGGCCAACATAGCTACTTTGGTCAGGGATGTGTGGGTGGGGGGGAACAACCCCTGACCAAGGTAGCTACGATGACCTAGTGTAGAGGCAGCTATGTTGATGGAAGAATGCTTCCTTCCACATAACCACTTTCATTGGGGGAGGTAGTATTCCTAGTAGGGCTGTCAATTAATTGCAGTTAACTTAATACTTAATTAAAGTTAAGCAACTTAAGACCTTGTCCACACATGAATTATACCACTTTAAGTATACCAGTATGTAAAGAGGTACAACCCCCAACCCCAGTGTGGATGCAGTTATATTAGTCTATATGTGCTCATACTGATATAGTTTATCCCCCCTTCCCATATGGAAGAAAGCTATATTGGTATAAGCACATTTATACTGATATAATTGGGCCCATACTAGGCCCTGTACCTGGATAACTATATTATTTGGAAAAAAAAAATCACATCCCTAATTGACATATTTACACTGATACAAATCCTGTGTGTAGACCAGGCCAAAGGGAATTTAAGCTCATGTCATTTACTCACCATTAGCCAAAAAAGGTACAAGACAAAAAACAGGAAGGTGTAAAAAAGGAGACTCTCCCATATACCCACTTTTCTAACCCTTCCAGACTGCGGGTGTAGATTAGATTAATTTAAACTCAGGCTCCTTTAAACCTACCTATACCACACCCATGATTTGTCCCAACAGGTACTTTTGGCAGTTTTCTTTGTTTATACTAACAGCTAAAACTTGCTTGCCTTACTCAGCCAAGAGGCCACAGTGAATGCAGGACAAAACTCTATGCATGAGTATGGCAAGCTAAAATTTGACCCAAAATGATGAAAAAGTAAATGTAAACATTACATAAAATATCAACACTGAAATTAAATCAGCCATGAATCAAAATGAAAACATGGTAAAAGTAGTTATAAAATAGAGGCATACCGATTAGCAAACTCAGAAGTCTCTGGACCTTTGAACTCACCCCCACAACTCTGTATAATCCTTGGTCATTTATACCTATTGAGGAAGAAAACAGATCAACCAGAGCATTCAAATATACAGCAAATACAACTTTAAAAACTTCTAAAATGCTAAACAATAAGTTTTCCTCAAAGCTGCATTCACCACATTGTTACTCATGACTACGAGAGGAATACACTGCAAATAAAGTATCTGTCTACAATCATCTTTTTGCTGTCCATTAAAATAAATCCAAGCTAAATAAAATGTTGGTCTTCAGGAAAAAGGTGCATGCACATTTTTTCCAATGCACTGACACAGCCCATTTAGGACTTTGGAAATAGTTTTAGGGTTTGTTTTTTCCCCCCGTTCTACGAGCTCTTTCCTAAAAACTCAAACCAAACTTTTTTCACATCAGTAAACAATGCTCTTTCCTTAAGATACAAGGCATCATTCCAACCCACTGTTCTCCCCACACTGGGTATACCCAGAGCCTGAGGAACCCAACTTCAGGACTGAGGGCAGTAATTTCTCTCCTGTCCTTTTTGTGCGGTGCAACCTCAACAGCCAGCTGAGCATTCACAGCCTCCCGCTATCCTAATTCACTCATCTCTGGAACATGGACACTGGATATCTTCTCTTGTTCCCCACTCTCGTTTTCTGTATTGCCATTGATTGTTGCTCATCTTCCATCCAACCCCTCTCCCCTCCCACTGCAACATTTAGTCGCCTAATCTCACTCAACATGCCATTATGCTGCTCACTTTCCTTTCACCCCCCTTCTTTTTCTTTGCCCTCTCCCTTTGCCCCTTCCCCCCTCTATTCAGTCCCTTCTCATTACAACATTCCCTCTCTCCCCTCACTGAAATCTCACATAACCTCCCTCCAAAAAACTAAGATTTTTTTAGCATAAATAAAAATGTAAAGATCAAAAAAGTAAAAAAACCCAGAAGTTGTATGCCCACCATCACACTGATCACATTGCTTCTATGTTGAACCCCTTTACCCCATCCTTTTTTATATGTCTGTACACAACATGGCACAATAGGGCTGTGAACCTGATTGAGACTTTGGGGCTCTGATGCAATCCAATTTACAATAACAAGCTCAGTATTTCCTGGTTTCATATGGACCTAGAAGTGGAAATGCAGAAATGCCGGAAGGTATGAATACTGTGAGAACAACCTTTATTTTATCTTTGTAACTACAGGGTAGGTTTTCTGTGATTGGCTTTTATTTTTCATATTTTTATTATTATTAATTACTATTATTATTTATTATTATTAAAGAATACAACATACAGAGAAAACACCTGTGGAGATCTCCCAGTTTCAACAGTAGATTGTTTCAACACAAAGCAAAAGAAAAAACAAGCAGAACTAGTCAAATAATGGAAAGCTTATACCTGATGTGACAGGGTCGGGCCAGATGGCTACAAGGGAGTGATAGAAGGCAGATATATTAGCCCCAGGTTAAGCAGGTCCCTTTTCCCTGGGTAAAGTAACAGGGGCAGTTCCTGAACAATCACAAACTTGCTGGAACCAATTAAGGCAGACAGGCTAATTAGGACACCTGGAACCAATTAAGAAGCTACTGGAATCAATTAAGGCAGGCTAATCAGGGCACCTGGTTTAAAAAGGACCTCATTACAGTGAGTGAGGGGTGTGCAAGGAGCTGAGAGTGAGAGGGTGTGCTGCTGGAGGACTGAGGAGTACAAACGCTATCTGGCATCAAGAGATAGGTCCTGTGGTGAGGATACAGAAGGTGTTGGGAGGAGGTCATGGGGAAGTAGCCCAGGGAGTTGTAACTGTCACACAGATGTTACACAAAACACTGTAGACAGCTGTGATCCACAGAGTAGAGGGCGGGTCCGGGTTCCCACCCATCCCCCCAACTCCCTATTGGATACAGGAGGAGCTGACCTGGACTGGGGGTCTCACCAGAGGAGAAGATCTCTAGTGGAACCCACTAGGTGGACCAGCAGAGACTGTGGGGATTGTTCTCCTTCCTTTTCCCCATGCTGGCCAGTGATGAGGTTAGCTGAGTGAACAGCATGTTTGAGCCACTTGCAAAAGTGGCCAAACTGAGGGCTGCCGTGAATCTCTGAGCAAGCAAATCCGCCAATAAGCGCAGGACCCACCAAGGCAGAGGAGGAACTTTGTCACACTGAATATTAGATAAATATCTTCAAAAATCGTAAGTATCATTTACAATAAATATTATTCTTAATGAATTACTCTAGCAGCTTCACAAATGAGACCACCACCACCACCTAGTATACTCAGTGGTCAAAACACCTTGACATTTGAAAAATAAAAGGTCTTCTAGATTTTCTTCTTCTTTTTCTTGGGCTTTCTTCTTATTGTCTAGATGGCCACAGATCTAATGATATAATGTAAATTTACATATACAAAAACTTCCCATACCTCTCAGTTTTCCAGAGAGTCCCATGTTTAAGACTAAAATCATCACCACACATGTACTACACATCACTTAGAAAATTGCCAGCAGGAAACAATTAAAATAATTTCTGACCCACCCAAAACTAAGAAGCCTGGAAATCTTGGGGGACTGGAGAGGATGCAAAGTAGAGAGCAGTTCCTGCTTGAATTTCCCTTGGGATTCCGTGGGAACTCCAGCCCAAAGATATATAGATCTCTCATATTCAACTTTCTGATGCTTTGCCAAATGGCACCAGGCCTTTTTGCAGGAGCATCCAACTTTAGTTTCTAGTGCTGCAGAACAAATCTTTTGCATTGTATGCAAGACACAAGGAAAAGTTGAAGTAACATTCTTACAATCAAATCTATATTATTGTTTTTGCTCATCTCAGAAGTTCAAGCTGTCAGGTTGTATATTGATTTACTGCACTGCTAACATTAAAACTATTAAGAACAAAATTGTGCTGACCTTATGCTTAAAAATAATTTAGGACAAACCACAGCAACCCTTGTTTGGTTTTTAAAACAGATGTGCTGCTGTGAAGTGTCTGAAATGACAGTAATATTGAAACTAGAATGCCACTTTAGCAATAGTAATCACTCTGTGCTGGTAATTACTATCAGATAATTGATCAAGTTCAAATTCATCAACCTGAAAGAAGCAGAGCTCATTGCTAATGCATAATGAGAGGTGCAGAGGGGAATTAATGCTTCTCAATACCGTTTTTATTTTAATGAAATTTTTAATAAAACACAAACACAGTTTGAAATCATGTGATTTCAGATCTCAACATTTAAATACTGCAGAGTATTTTAGAGCGTTAGCTTATTGCCAACTAGAATACAAATTCTGATTGGTTCAGCCGGCAGTAGCGGCCTTTGAACCAAGCACTATTAACAGCTTTGAGAGCTGCAAGGCTCCGCAGTGCATATTCTAATTCTTTTTATATTTACATGAGTTATGGGTGACTGACTCTCAGAATACCAGGGCTTGATTTGGACACATATGGTTTGCTAGGCATGCCAATAAACAAATTTACTATAAGTAAAACAATTCCCCGTTTCAAACTTATGCCATAGCAAGCAGGGTGTGTCTACCAACAACGTACATCTCAAATGAGTTTTTTTTTTAATACATATTGCTAATGTGGGCTATTAATACAGCTGCAGAAATAACATGTTTTACTTAGTTTTCTATCCAATTATGTACTACTGATGTGCTCACACACGCATACTGACAAATCAAGGTAATGCCAGGTTGTTCCTATGGGAAGGTTCCCTATTTTCTCACCAGTGAAACAAAAATTCTGAGGAAAAACTGAGATGACAGCTCACTGCTGCCATCTGTCCCTACATCTCAGAATAGGTGCTGCCGCAGTACCAATTACTAACAAAGTGGAAATTTGTTATTAACCCTTAGCACTGGCATTTTACAAAATGCCGCCCTAATGAGTGCTCAGAGGAAGTAGTACAGTGTCTGTCTGTCTGTCTGTCTGTCTCTCACACACACACAGACCCCCACCTAGTTTTTCCTTTTGGAAGAACAGCACTCAGATGTTTCTATAATCTTTTCTCTCTCATTTTTATTATCCACTAAGGTGCTGAACTGTAAATCAAAATGGAATAATAAAAAACATCCAGTCTTGCTCTAAAATACAGTATATGGTTGAAAATCCCATCAGAATTGTACTCGTGTCAGAGAAAAATGGGGCAGCAGAGTTTTTAAAATATAATGCTGATTTAATAGCTCAAGTTTTCTAATCTAGTAAATTAGTAAATATCCTTATACATCAGCTCACAAGAATTCTAGTCTACTACCTAATACTACTTTTAATTGAAGAACAGTTTTTTTATTCAAAGTGAAATATTTCTTCTCAGCTTGATAAAATGAATAACACAAGTGGGAAAGTCATTCAGCCATTGACAATTTAATGCTCAATATGTTTTCATTTTCTTTTTTTTCCTTTGCATACCAGAGTTATCTGCTATGACATGACAAGACTATTCTCAGTTTCCACCCACACTAGACTGTCCTCTCTTTCCTCCCACACCAACCTCACACCCATTAGGATTAAAAGAGATAAAACATGGCATACAGACACAGACTCTGAGGAGCATCTGTCTTCTATTTTCTTTTATTGAACATTACTTCCTTTAGCAACTTACTGTAAAATATTCACAGTAAAGGTTGTTATAAGATTTATTTTAGTACATCTTCTATTTCCTAGGTATAAAATCTGGAGCTTTGAAGCCTAATAGTTTTCCTCATATTATTATAATAAAGGTACATCAAGGAGACTTGCCTAAATTATTTCATCACTTATGCTCATACAACTCAACAGACATCATTAGAAATGTATGGGTGTAACAGTGCAGAAACTGATCTTCTATCCCTATGAGAGCAACAGCACATGTCATACACAAGGCAAGATTTTGTTTTATTTTGTTTTCAAATACATCTTAAGTATGTTCAGAGTCAATGAACAGATAAACAATAACCATGGCTTTGTATACTATTTCCAAGTCATGTTCCCTTAGGCCATGGCTGGGTGGATTGCAGAATGCTAGATAGCAGACATATTGCCTACACCCACACCTGAATTCCCCACCCTACAAATGAAAGTGAATATTTTTTTTGAAAACTCTTAATAAAATTAAAATAATAAAGAAATCATTTGTTTTCCCTACTAACTATCATTGTTCATTTTATCTACTATATATAGCATATAGTAACTACATTAAAAGAACATTGGCAATGTTGCAAAGTCAAGCACTCCAAAGTTAGGAAACGCTAGAATTCATTCAGCCCCCTTGTATGTATGCATTACAATATAAGTTCAATTACATGATCACAATATTTTTTCTAGAGGACTCTGCCTCATTCAGTGCACAGACTAGACCAGCTCTAGGGATGAATGAGGGTTGTGTAGCAAAAGACGACAGTTGCCTGCAGGACTCCTGCTTCATGTGTAGCATTTGTTAACTTTTGAGTGCTTGACTTTGCAACCTTACTGTTACTTTAACATAGTTTTGAGTGTGCAATTTCCTAGTTTAAAAATAAAACGCTTCACATGGCATCATATTGACAATCATATGGCTCATTAGCAGATGCACCACACAGATCCCTGCCGCTTGAACTAACAGTACACATGATAGCAGGAGTAGGTTGTCATCCTGTATTGTAGACCAGCATTAAAAGAGAATGGGACACTTTGCCAGTAGGTTACAGAGATATTTGATGAAAGCAGAGGAATGGTGAGCCTTGGAAATCTTGGGTTCCATTCTGGTTCTGGTGGGGAGTGAACTCTTCTGGGCACAGACACGTCTGCTCATTTTCCCCAAGCTTGTACCCTTTCGCACCTTCCCCATGCAACCTGTCCTCATTCCTGGTCTTCCCCACCCCAAGATCCTCATCCTAGTCACACTTGCCTCACCTAGCCAGCCTCAGTAGCCACTCCTCAGGCTTCTCATCCCAGTCCCAATTGCCTTGGCCAGCAAGTCCTAATCTCACCCCTCTGGATGCTACATCCCAGTCCCAGTCTTCCCCTCCCAGCTCCTCATCTGATTTCCCTTCACAGCCTCCCATCATCCCCAGCCCACATTCACCTACTGGTTCCCAGTCCAACTCTTACCACATATAGCCCCAGCTCCTTGTCTCAGTCTCTTTGACCAGCCAATCCCAGTTCTCCCCCTTCACACTGTTTCACCTCAGATCCATCTCCACTTCCCACTGGGTTCTCAGTCCCAGTCTCCTCATCCCAATCTATTTCCACCAACAGGTGCAGCTCTTGTCCGCTCTACATTTGAATCAGACATCCTCCTCCTCCACACTGCTTAGACCCAGCAGAGGGTCACTGAGAGGACAGTCGAGACAGTCTTTCCTGCTCTCACAGTTCAGGTGTCCAGATCTGGGCCCAGTACAGCCAACTATAGCCCAAAGCTGAAATTACACGGAAAGTCCAGCTGATCTTAGGGCTGGAGCATGCTCATTGTAGATGGAATTGTTAGAGATTTTAGTAGCTAAAATCTGAGAAATCTTTACTCAGCAAGTACAAACTGTGATTTTTCTAAAGCTTATAACTTGGCCAAATTTGGGCAGATCTCCACAGGGATGCCAAAAGGCACATTCCTAACACACAGGACGCTCCCTCTCCCCTGCCAAATTTCAAATCCTTGCACCAATGCTTGGGAGTACTAGAGTTGTTCAAAGAAAAGGTCTTGAATTTTTTAACACAGGCAAAATAAGGTATTTTTTTCCTAGCCTTGATCTTGGAAAGAGCTGAACCATTTTAAAAGAAATGCTCAATAAATCAATCAATCCGTCGGCCTGAGGCAATCAGGTTCTTAAAAGAAGAATTTTAATTGAAGAAAAAGTAAAAGAATAACCTCTGTAAAATCAGGATGGTAAATACCTTACAGGGTAATTAGATTCAAAACAGAGAGAATCCCTCTAGGCAAAACCTTAAGTTACAAAAAGACACAAAAACAGGAATATACATTCCATTCAGCACAGCTATTTTACCAGCCATTAAACAAAAGGAAATCTAATGCATTTCTAGCTAGATTACTTACTAACTTAAGGAGTTATGACGAGCATTCCTGATCTGTTCCCGGCAAAAGCATCACACAGAAAGGCAGACCCTTTGCCTGCCCCCTGCCCCGCCCCCCCCCCCCCCCCCCCAGCTTGGAAAGTATCTTGTCTCCTCATTGGTCATTTTGGTCAGGTGCCAGCAAGGTTATCTTAGCTTCTTAACCCTTTACAGGTGAAAGGGTTTTGCCTCCAGCCAGGTGGGATTTTATAGTTTTGTATACAAAAAGGTGGTTACCCTTCCCTTTATATTTATGACACCTTTTAAAAAATTAAAAGCTTCATTAGCAGCATATTAAGCCCCTTATAGCCTGCAGAGTGAGGACTAGGAACTGCACGCACCCCTTGATGGTGTTTCAGTAACCATGGGCAAATATCTGACCTCCTTTTTACAAACACTGGCACTGCATGAGGCCTGACACAAGAGTGGGGAAGAATATACCTACAGACCCTCCATCAGGATTTCCTCAGGAGTACAGGACACATTTTTGTATACTCAGGAGCAGATCACCCTTAGACCCAACAAATCCTGCATCTTGGCAGGGGGTTAGACGAGATGACCCTTGTAGTGCCTTCTAACCCTATGGTTCTATGATTCTACCTGGAGCACAGCCACAGCTAAAATGGAGGGGCTGGACAGATGCTTCTTCTGAGTCTGGCCTCCATCTTCTCCAAGCTCTACAATGGGTCTGGTGAGACTTTATAGCAGATACACACACACACACCCCACTCCCACCTTCTCACAGGCCTCAGTCATCTTTGTCCTTCCCTCATGAGCAGTAGCACTTGGCTGTGTTGATCATTACCTCGTGTTTCAACGGCACTGATGCATTTTCTCAGAATGGTGAACCCTATCTTATCCAACTGTGCACCTAAAAGGAAAAACAATTTCAAAAAGTTTTAAGCACAATTAATAATATATTTGTCTTTTTCTCACCGATGGCATGTCTACACAAACACTACATGCAGCAAGCTGGGGTGTAAATTTACAGCGTTCCAGCATGCTTCACACCAACTCTCTGTGTGGATCCTGCTGCTATGCTCTAAACATTCCCTAATGTATTTTCACCTACTTCTGTTTCAAGCCACAGTACGTCAACGCAAACTAGGGAACTTTTAGCGCACATCAGCAGGGTCTACAGGACAGTTAGTGCGCAGCACGTTGAAACGCCGCAGATTTACACCGCTGCTTGCTGTGCCATAAGTGTTCATGTAGACATGCCCAAAGATACAAGGCCAATCTAGCGCTGCTTTTTTGGTAGAAAGTAAGATTGCACCTAACCCTACAGACAGGACCCACTCAGGCAAAACTGAGGAAGAATTCCAGGATTCTTTGTAAAATTTTCTAGAGACATTTTTCTTTTTATTTGTACAGAACCAATCCTGCAAGCACTTGCTACGAGGTATAGTGACTTCAGAGAGTCTATTCACAGTACTAAGTCTTTGCGGGATTTGACCCTTAATTAGAAACATATGTTGGCAGGAAAAGAATGTGGTTTAAGATTATTTAATGCAAAGCAAGACAGACTAATCCTAAAAAATTTTCAACTCATTGGAACACGTCCTGCAAGATCTTGAGTATTTGAATACTAGCTATATCCACTGCAGATTTTTAAAGGAAAACCCCAATTCTTAAAACACACCCATAAAACTAAAATGCGCATGGAGACTTTCTGATGGAAAACCCTCAACTAACAGCCAAAAAGACAATAACTGTATTTCCAGTCTTGTTTAAATAATCCCGTGATATTCCCTTTTAAAATAAAGTGAAAATCATATGAAGAGAAGCCTCATGTGAACTTGTCGTTTATTAAATAAAGGATATGACTACAATCAATTTTTAAGCTATATTTTTTAAGCTATATTAAAATATTTTAAACTTCGGGAGGTCATTTCAAGAAACTGGTTTATCAAAAATAATTATTTATAACTTTTTAGCTTTAAATATTTTGACAAACCTAAAAAATGGATCCAATGTCTCTTTTTAAAAAAGTATTATGTAGAATGAATAAAATCTAAGAAAGTTCACCCAATTGGAAAAGAGAGTACTCGTACAGAACACATTGCAATGCTTCTCCCCTATGGAATTCTTCTAGCATCCCCAACAAAGTATGTCCTACACAAGCCAAAAGATTTTTCCCACCACAGATTTAGGACATGTATGTGCATCTCTTCATGGCAGCTGATGAACGGGCTACCTAAAACATGATGTTTTCAAAAGATAATACTCGAGAACCAACTATCTTTGTGGCACTGTCTAAGCCCTTTTCTGCTAAATCAAAACTCATGTTACACAACCACATTTCACCTAACCATCTGGTCTTCACCTTCACTGTTGGCTTGCTCCTACACCATGAAATCTTATGGAAGTTTTCCCATCGACTTGAGTGGGAGCAGAATAAACCCCAGGATTACAAAGAACACATGCATTAACCCCTGAATCCAAGGAGAATAGTTGCCTTCATTGTTGGGACGGTGCCAAATTATTATGAATTATTGTGATTGATATGAATGAATGTGGTGAACATGAGTTTGGTATGGCTTGATACGTTTGAATTTGCTAGAGGATTCTGGGAGCAGGGTTCTCTTAGCATCAGACAGTCGGTATGGAAATTTATTGAGAGTGATCAGAGGCTCTATCTGTGTGTGTGATTCAAAATGGAACTTTGGAACATATCACCCAATGGCCAGCTCACCAAGTAAAGAAAATGCAAAAACACGCAATCAGTGAGGTTGGCACAGGCTGACCCGGGTCAAAATGACCCTTTAAGATGGCCCCACACGAAGAGCTCAAGTGAATGATTGAGGAGAGGATAAACGTCAACTGATCTTTGGTCTCTGTCCATTTTGCAGTCCCTTCTAAAATATTAATTAGAAAAACTAGTAATGAATAGGGCTCTAAAATATTAATTGCAATTAATCGCAGTATTAATTGCACTGTTAAACAAGAGAATACCAATTGAAATGTATTAAATATTTTGGATGTTTTCCTATATATATCTTGTATTCTGTGTTGTAATTGATAAAGTGTATATTTTGATTACAAATATTTCAATGTAAAAATGATAAATAGAAGAAATAATATTTTTCAATTCATCTCATACAAGTACTATAGTGCAATCTCTTTGTCCTGAAAGTGCAACTTACAAATGTAGATTTTTTTTGTTACATAACTGCACTCAAAAACAAAACCATGTAAAACTTCAGAGCCTACACGTCCACTCAGTCCTACTTCTTGTTCAGCCAATTGCTAAGACAAAAAAGTTTACAGGAGATAACGCTGTCCTCCTCTTATTTACAATGTCACCAGAAAGTGAGAACAGGCATTTGCATGGCACTTTTGTATGCAAATGACATTTTCCATGCTAGTGATGCTAGTTAAAAAAATAATGCATTAATTAAATTTGTGACTCAACTCCTTGGGGGAGAATTGTACATCCCCTGCTCTGTTTTACCCGCATTCTGCCATATATTTCATGTTATGCCAGTCTCGGATGATGACCCAACACACGTTGTTCGTTTTAAGAACACTTTCACTGAAGATTTGACAAAACACAAAGAAGGTACCAATGTGAGATTTGTAAAGATAGCTACAGCACTCGACCCAAGATTTAAGAATCTGAAGTGCCTTCCAAAATCTGAGAGGGACGAGGTAGGGAGTATGCTTTCAGAAGTCTTAAAAGAGCAACACTCTGATGCAGATACTACAAAACCCAAACCATCAAAAGTGAAAATCAACCTTCTGCTGGTGGCATCTGACTCAGATAATGAAAATGAACATGCGTTGGTCTATACTGCTTTGGATTGTTATTGAGCAGAACCTGTCATCAGCACGGACGCATGTCCCCTGAAATGGTGGGTGAAGCATGAAGGGACATATCAATCTTTAGCACATCTGGCATGTAGATATCTTGTGATGTGGGTTACAACAGTGCAATGAGAATGCCTGTTCTCACTTTCAGGTGACATTGTAAACAAGAAGCAGGCAGCATTTTCTCCTGCAAATGTAAACAAACTTGTTTGTCTGAACAAGAAGTAGGACTGAGTGGACTTGTAGGCTCTAAAATTTTACGTTGTTTTATTTTTGAATGCAGTTTTTTTGTACATAATTCTATAATTGTAAGTTCAATTTTTTATGATAAAGAAATTGCACTACAGTACTTGTATGAGGTGAACTGAAAAATACTATTTCTTTTGTCTTTTTACAGTGCAAACACTTGTAATCAAAAATAAATATAAAGTGAACATTGTACACTTTGTATTCTTTGTTGTAATTGAAATCAATATATTTGAAAATGTAGAAAACATCCCAAAATATTTAAATAAATGGTATTCTATTATTGTTTAACAGTGTGATTAATCACGATTAATTTTTTAAATCACTTGACAGCCCTAGTAATGAAATATTTCTGGGACATGTGACTCCTCTGAGAACAAGAGGTATAAATGCTAAGCAGAGTTAGTTCACCAATTAACATCTGAAGAGGTCTGTGATGCTGTAAGACAGAAGGTCTCAGGGTAGCCAACAACCTGCTATGAGGGACCTTTGTAGGACTTTTGAACCAGAGGGCCTTGAGGTAACCCAAGACCCTGCTTCAGGAGACATTTGACAGACCAAGTAACTGAGGAGAGGAGAGATGATAAGAGTCGAGTCTCCATCTAGGACTGGTAGCTACACCTGCTTTGTGTGCCAATCAAGATACTGTGTAAGGCCAACATAGTTACGGAGGGTTTATGCTTGGGGAATTGAGGCTTATTAGGAAGACGTACTATATAATCTTTTACTACTTGTGTAATCATCTCTCCAATAAACTGCTGTGCATTGAGCAAATTGAATCCGAATTTTCATTGGTACTTGTAACAATCTGCCCAGCTGTGGGCCATTAAATATCCGTTTCAACATTCATCACTACCTCTTTCTCCATAGGAAAGAGTAAACAATTAAAAAAATATCTTTTATAATGCCAGGTTATGGTTCAGATTTTGAGGACACACAAGTTTTGATTCTCACTGCTACATTAACTCACTACTCTTGCAAATCTACAGTATTTTATACTACTATATAAGCAGTGAGCCTTTATGCTGTTTTTATATATGTGTGCAATGTGACTAAGTTATGGTTTCCAATGCCGTATCGTTTAATTTTCTGATTTCCATACAAATATAATCTCAACCAGTAAAGTTTTGTTATGTTTAGAAGTAAGTTGTACCCTTAAGGCACTTATAGTATGAAATGAGTTGACATGAACAATGGGATAGTTTTTCTCAAAGCAGGTGTGAACTTAGACCCCAATACTGCACGCATCTATGCCTGTGCTTACTCCTGTGAGAGGAACCATTAACTTCTGTGGGATGATTTATATTAGTCAAGTTAAGCATGTGCATACGAGTTTTCAGAATTGGAGCCAAAGGGATTAAAATTGAGTTCTTTTTAAAAGTGTATAATCTCTTGTAAAACATTTTTATCTATGCATTTCAGAATTAAAATGTTAAATATTTTATATTTTAATATAATAAATTGATAATTATTAAAATATTAACATATTTAATATAATAAATATTAGTTTTAATAGTAGCTCCAGGTACTTACTTCCCTCCTGTCTTGTGTTGGCTCTATTCAAATTGTTGAACAGCTAATAGAAAAATACAAAAATTTAATGCTCTGCAGTAAACAAGTTCATAAGAACAGAACCAAGATGCTTCCTGCTTAATGCCAAACAGGCACAATTGCAGCACTTGATTGCTAACAAATACTGGGCCTCACTTGATACAGTACATTAGCCTAGAGCTGCTCGAATAACAATTTCCAGCCCATGGGGAATTCAGATATTTGACATTTGTGTTTGTTCCAAAGAGCATGAAGAGTCAAACTATCTAAACTTTTTTGGAACGACACATTTCATTTTGGGTTTGATCAACATTAAACTGCAACCACTTAAGCTGCCCCTGAGCCTTACAAGAGCTGTAGTTAAGGTGCCCCACAACCCCCCCCCCCCCCCCCCCCCATTTTTCTCTATTGGCAGACTCCCTGGCTGACTGCTGTGCATTCATGAAAGATGTAATCAGGCCAGAGAGCTCATCCTAGAAAGGACACTGGAGGCATGAGGCACTTATATTACATCTCCCTAGTGGCAAAATGGCAGCTGAAGTAGATGCAAATTTTAATGTCAACCCAACCGGAAACAACATTTTTCAATTAGATTTTCCAGAACTATTAGCAGCACAACATTATATATATTTAACTGCTGAATTCTATTGGGTAAATCAAGTCCTGGTGAATTATAACCGGAACTATTCACAACTTTAAAAAGCTTTTGCTATGATGCTGACAAAAAAGGGGTAACGAAAAGAATTTTTTAAATTCACAGGAACTATCTGTTGTGACACAGAAATAATACCACCTACTATCGATTCCCACTATTCTCGGCTTACAAACCTAAACCCTAGATCTGAATACTCAAATATAACAACATGAATAATCCAGTGCTGTATGCTAACTCTGCAACTCCATCCCATGTTTAAAGTATTTTAATATGAACCAAAAACAGGACAACTACTCAATCACGAACAGATTAAAAAATAAAATCATTTTCAAGTAAGACCTATTATTTTCCAGTGTACAGTACATTTTTAAGCTTATAGAAATATTGTCACATGACTGCTCATGCAAGTCTATTTGAATAGTTTAGATTGTTATCAGGAAAAGTGATTAAGTCTACACTAGCCATTACCTAGAATAGTGATATCATCATTGTAATGGAATCTATAAAATCAATTTTTGCTGTTACAAAAATGAAACACCACAGCTTCACCACAATCTTTACAGACCTCTATCCTGTGCTAATGTTTTATTTCACTGATACTCTCTTTCAGTAAATCTATCATTTTGCAGAACTACGTAATCCTGGCATATAAGCCCTGCAGAAAACATGATCATCATTACACTATAACTGTATGCAAAAAATAATCCATGTATTATATTCTTACAGCTTCTTTTCCATCCAAGGCTTCCATCCACAGCTTCCTGTCGTCCTCAGAAAATGCCTGCATGGTCACAGGAGTAACAGATCTACAGGAACACCAATAAAGGAAAATAACTATATTTGTCTTTTTATTAGCCAGTACATATAACATCAATTTTGCCTTTTTTTGAATGGCACTCCCATCACCATCACAAAATTCACTGTCCAAGAACAAACTTCTTTTTTGTGTGTGCTATATTACAGAACATTATTCACCCTTAATATTGATGTACTGAGAAATCAACTGTATCTCCAAAGTGAACAGCCATTCTGCAAATTAGGCAGCCAGAGAAAAAATAACAATCCACTTTAAACTACTTATTTAAACTAGAAGTTTGTTAATTTCACCAACAACTGAGAATTACTGAATTTTGTGAATTACAAGATATACAAGATTCAGAGTAACAGCCGTGTTAGTCTGTATTTGCAAAAAGAAAAGGAGTACTTGTGGCACCTTAGAGACTAACCAATTTATTTGAGCATAAGCTTTTGTGAACTACAGCTCACTTCATCGGATGCATGTATGTATGCGATGAAGTGAGCTGTAGCTCACGAAAGCTTATGCTCAAATAAATTGGTTAGTCTCTAAGGTGCCACAAGTACTCCTTTTCTTTTTAAGATATACAAGATATATAAGATCAGGGCTATTGTACAAAAATATTACTTTGTTAATTTATTTGAAATGTAGAGTTCAGTTTTAAATATTTGTGCCAATACTCTAGAGTATTCTAGTAAATATTCTATAGTACATTTTATAAAGAGTAATTAAGTCTTAATATAATACCTCATTACAAAATTCAGCTATTAAAATTTTTCTAACGAGTGAAGAAAGTCTGAATTTTGGGATGTAGAGATTAGTAAATAAATAGAGTATGAGGGAACTTTTAAAAATAAATAATTGTGAAGCTTATTAAAGAAACCAAATGCAAGGGAAGTTAACAGCTCCAATGAAGTAGGAGTAGTGATGCTAGTAATTACTTTCCTGCCAATTAAAAACAGTGTATCACATTCACCCTGTTAGGATATAGATATTCAGGCCTGTCTGTAAAGGCCTATACTCTAAGAATTTAGGTGTATTCTTATCACTTAGCTAGTAATAGAGGTATACAAGAAAGAATCAAAATCACTCTCTGCTGGTGTAAGGGCCTTCTCTTACTGTGACAGTCTGAGGCCCTGTGTTTAGGCTAAGGCCTTTGGCTAAGCAGCAGAGGCAGCCACAGGCTGGGAAGTGAATGGTCACAACCTCACATTCCAAACTAGTCACACTGAAATAAGGCAATCTGGGGCTGTTAGAAAGGTGATTTGATCTATCACCTCCAGAGAAAGGGAAGAGCCTAGAGGATGTAAAAGGAAGTTTAGTTTAATAGTTTTCTGTTCAGTAAGAACTCACTTATCAATAGACACAGCTGGGAAACCCTTATGTCTTTATAGATGTAGTTGTGAAATCCTCACTTCTGTATTGTTTTGTCATTATAGTTCCCACTTTGCTATTGTTTATTGGTGTGGTCTCTGTCTGGTTCTGTGATTGTTTCTGTCTGCTGTATAATTAATTTTGCTGGGTGTAAACTAATTAAGGTGGTGGAATATAATTGGTTAAAAATCATGTTATAACATGATTAGGATTGGTTAGTTAAATTTCGGGGGGGGGGGGGGAGGGGGGGAAAGAGGAATGGTAACCGGGACACAGATAAGGCTCTGTGGTGTCAGAGCTGGGAAGGGGGACACTAAGGAAGGAAACTGGAATCATGCTTGCTGGGAGTTCACCCCAATGAACATCAAATTGTTTGCACCTTTGGACTTTGGGTATTGTTGCCCTCTGTTCATGCGAGAAGGATGAGGGAAGTAAGTGGGTAAAGGAATAAGCCCCCTAACACACCCTGCCACTGAATACCATATTTATAAATATGATATGCCTCAATCCTTTTTCTTTCTGCCTTCCAATTACTGAACTAAGTTTTGGTTTTCCAAATTAATTTCAGCATAGCACTGTGCAGATAGGAATTATGGTGCCCTACTCCCTTGCTCAGTGCATCCCTTTGGATTACACATCAGGACAAAATACCCATACAATCCAAGGATTCAAGATACTGTAGTAAATGGAAGCTTCCTGCCTCAGATTTTTTTTTTTTTTTTTAAATTGTCCTTCCTCTGAGCCAATGCTAGACTCAGGGGAGCCAATTATAATTATGGAAACGAACTGCAAATGGCATAAACATTTCTCTTTAGATCTATTAAAGTGAGGGTACGATCACTGTGCATACAAGAGGTATCCTACTCTCCTGAAAAACACTGCTTCCCCCTAGCAGATATAAAAATAAACCATAAAAAAAAAGCCTTCTGCAGGAATTCATTAAATGTGTGCATCTTATACCCTTTGTGGCTAAATATAAGAAAATACAGATATGAATAGAAGAAGTAAGATGTGGGAGATGGAGGGAGAAACAGACTTTCCAGGGCTTAAACTGGACATTTAGTATTATTCAGTTTCAACCATGCTAAATGTACAAAACTGAATAATTCTGCAAGGAAAGAAAAGCAGGGAAATGGCTGAACTAGCAAAAGGACCACATAATATTTCAACGTCTTCTCTTATCTCCATTTTATCAGTGAAAGTAAAAACCCAGTATATCGCTTTTACATAATGCAAATGCTCCTCCTCTTCACTAGAATTACAAAAGTGAAGTGAAAGGACTAAAACACACTCTCTCCCCCACCCTCAGCAGCGTATCAAGAGAATCATCTGTGTTCTGTATTGGTACAAAGCTAGTCTAGGAGAGATATTTATTCCTTCCCCTCCTCCACAAAGGTGGTCTATATTTAAGGTTTCATTTCTTAAAATTTGCCACCACCACCACCACAAGTAGTTAAACTACTGGAATGTTAGTGCAGTCAGGGAACACAGCCTACACAAGAACTTCCGCCACTGCCACTTCTGGTGGAACCAAATCAACTGCTAATAATGCAGGGAAATAAATTTCTTGGGCAGGCAAGGTCTATTGCATCATCAGGACATAAGACTACAGTGATGAAAAGCCTCTTATCAGGATGAAACAGTGTACAGTGGGCTAGAATAAATCTTTTTATGGAGAAGTGTAGGTTTCACTGCAAAGTCAAAGAAGTGTGCATGTTGCAGACATATAAACAGTATGAAATAAGGAAATTTGTACTATCTGTCCACTGATCCTAAAAATGTTAAATACTCAAACTACTCACATCTTCCACTGTTACTGTCATAACAAGTACATTAATGTTTAACTATTTCTCAAGAAATTAGAGTACTTCAAAGCATTAAATAGATTCCCATAGCACAGACCCATTCTTATGTTGTGCATATTTGAAAGTAGAAAAGCATCAAACGTGACACGAGATATTAAATCAGAAGAATTGGTATGTAGTGTTGTTAGCGTGAGGCAAGTTTTGGAGCCCATAAAACCTACAGCTTGGATTCTGATAAGGATAAAGGACAATCACAGCTTTCTGATTAAAAGAAAATGAGAGTTAGTTTCTTGTTACGAGAGCTTTGAAAACAAACAGATGTCAACTGATTGCTAAACCTGAGACTCTTTCCTAAAAATCATTGGTCATTCCCTGTATCCAAAGCATGGGGACACACAAAACCCAGGACCAATGGTTAGTCTTCTGACTACTTTGGTGAGAGAGATGCCTGAGAAATACACAGCAGTGCTGTCCAGACTGCTACTAATGAAGCTAGGGCAGTTGCTAAGCCCCTACACCAGCTGAGACAGTGCCTCTACTGAGTAGCCAGCACAGCCTCCATCCACAAGGGATACACAAGAACATAAGAACGGCCATATTGATCAGACCAAACGTCCATCTAGCCCAGTATCCTGTCTTCCGACACTGGCCAATGCCAGGTGTCCCAGAGGGAATGAACAGGTAATCAAGTGATCCATCCCCTGTCATCCATTCCCATATGCTGGCAAACAGAGGCTAGAGACACCATCTGGGTCCATCCTGGCTAATAGCCATTGATGGACCTATCCTCCATGAACTTATCTAGTTTTTTTTTTAACCTGTTATAGACTTGGCCTTCACAACATCCACTGGCAAGGAGTTCCACAGGTTGACTATGCATTGTGTGAAAAAATACTTCCTTTTATTTGTTTTAAACCTGCTGCCTATTAATTTCATTTGGTCACCCCTAGTTCTTGTGTTATGAGGAGTAAATAACGCTTCCTTATTTACTTACTCCACACCAGTCATGATTTTATAGACCTCTGCCATACCCCCCCTTAGTCATCTCTTTTCCAAGCTGAAAAGTCCCAGTATTATTAATCTTTCCTAATATGGCAGCCATTCCATACCCCTAATCATTTATGTTGTCCTTTTCTGAACCTTTTCCAATTCCAATATATCTTTTTGAGATGGGGTGACCACATCTCCACACAGCATTCAAAAGGTGGACGTACCATGGATTTATATAGAAGCAATATGATATTTTCTGTCTTCTTATTTACCCCTTTCTTAATGATTCCCAACAGTTTCTTCGCTTTTTTCACTGCTGCTGCACATTGAGTGGATGTTTTCAGAAAACTATCCGCAATGACCATTTATTCCTACCCTTTGTTTCCTATCTTTTAACCAGTTACATCTCAGTACCACAAGAGGCAGCCTTGTGTACCGGTTACAGTGAACAGGAATTGGTTCAATTTTGCAGGGGGAAGATGGGTATGAAACATTGTTTTGCAGGATCAGCCAAACATGCTCCATTCCGGCTCAGTGGCAATGAGTACACAAGACTGAAGAATTTGAAGAATTAAGTTTTCACACCATATGCCAGGTTAGAATGGCATTAATTGGCAAGCTCAGGGAGTAAGTTGGATGGCCTAGAAGGAAAGAGCTGCAAAAGGGCAAAGTCAGAAAAATGTTAGAGAAATATCACAGAAAGTGACAGATTACTCTGTGCATAAGGTCACAAAGAATGCATCAGTGTCACATCATCAGAAGACTTGCCAGAGTGACAGAGAATGGCAAAGAGCAAAGTAACATTTTAAAAAATAATCCAGCTCTGATTTTAAAACATTTTTCTAGAATCTATGGATTTCTCCACACTCATGGAAGTAAACAGAGAGTTAGGAGTAAAAACTGTAGCTTCCCTGTGACCTGGTAGGGTATTATAAACATGTTCCACCCTGGCATAGGGCTTAATAAAGATGACAATTTGCATGTGTCAGAGACAGACAAATGCAGATTCCATATTAACCACTAAATCATGCTGAGAGCCCTGCAAATCATATCCACTTTATATCCGCAGACCATTTTTGCAGATCGGATGCAGATACAAATTTTGTATCTGTGCAGGGCTCTAATCATGCTGATTAATAGGGTGTTACAGACACAAGGCACACTGGGAAGTCTCTACCCCAGGATACCCAATGATGCATCAGTGTAAGGGAGTTTGGGTTATATTTGATCATCTCATCTGTAAAGCTGACCTCCAATATGCAGTTTAAATTTAGTATTTTGGAGCCTGAAACCCATAACTGGGAATTGAGACTCTCCTACATTCCAAGTAGCATTTCGTACTAGACCTACTCCAGTTCAGTGCAGAGAGAGAACTGATTAACCAATGGAATACATCTTGATCAAAGAAATATTTTTAATCACAATGCCTTCTAAACTGGATTCTCCCACCCTCACACTGAATGAAGACCAGTTGAGGTGGAAAACATAAAATTTGACATATTTTAAAATATTAGATTTATCTGATAAGCAAAATGAGTACACAGTTTCCTGAGTTTGAGATAACCCAGTAGAACGCAAATGGAATCACACAGGAGAGATGGCTGCAGCACTGTATGGGATGTATCATGCCCTGTAATGAAAAATTAGTACAGTAGAACCTCAGAGTTATGAATACATTGGGAATGGAGGTCGTTTATAACTCTGAACAAAAAGTTATGGTTCTTCTTTCAAAAGTTTAAGACTTAACATTGACTTAATACAGTTTTAAAACTTTATTATGCAGAAGAAAAATGCTGCTTTTATCCATCTTAATTTAAATGAAACAAGCACAGAAACAGTTTTCTTACCTTGTCAAATCTTTTTAAATTTTCCCTTTTTTAATAGTTTATGTTTACCACAATACTGTACTATATTTGCTTTTTTTGGGGGGGGGCTGGCGGGCAGGGGAGTCCTCTGCTGCTGCCTGATTTTGTACTTCTGGTTCCAAATGAGGTGTGTGGTTGACCAGTCAGTTTGTAACTCTGATGTTTGTAACTCTGAGGTGCTACTGTATGTTACTTTTATATTGCCTTTGCATCCCATAATAAGAATAAATTGCCTGGTTCTAACTTAGCCAAAATGTAGCTTTGTAATATACCTTTCATTTCAGCGACCAGCATACAACAAATCACAAGAAACTGTAATTCTCCATGGGCTTCTTCCCTCTAATGTTGAAGTAACAGAGAACCCAATATTTGGTCTTTTGGCCATTAATGCATGGATAATCCATAGTGACCCTTGTCTTCCATCACAGCTATATGTGCTTCAAATAAGGTTACAGCCACCACTTTATCATTATTATTGTACACATTCCTAGCGTGCACAAAGAACCATAGTGCATGAGCCAAGAAAGAATGTATTTCTTTTATGCTTTTTCTTCCAAGTGAAAACCTCAGGCAGTGCGTGCATTTGAAGGTAGATTCTTATTGCCTCATAACTTTGGATAATTCAAGCTAAACAATAAGCCAGGACTGCCTCGCTTGGATATTCCTCTAATGATGATTTCCTTGCAGGAAGCCGTTTTATTACTATGCATCTGAGATCCTCGCAAGGAGAGGCAGTATATAAAACCCAAGTTATTATTAACATTTACCCTGATGCTTTCTTTAGTGTATTTTACCAGCTTACCTGTCTGCAGCTTCTATGTCAAAACAGAAACGCCTGTCTATAGTATCCATATTTCTTTTGGTACAGAATGTAAGGAGGAAAACGTCCCCGTCACCCTATAAACAAAGAGGTTTTTTTATATGCTTGATGTAATAACAAAACTGAAATCCAAAGCTTCTGTAAGCCAAGTGATGAAACCTGAATATGATAAACCTATATTAAAGTAAAAGCAAAAGCTGGACTGAAACTGACATATGCAATGGAATTCAGTTATGGATGCCATTCAGGTCTTTAAAATCTAAACATGTTACTGCAGAAGCCTCAAAAACCAAGGCTATTTTATACATTTTATACATCTGCAGCAATACAGTGCGTCTTTTATTTGAAATTTTGTAGTTTAAATGAATAAAAACACTGTAAAAAAAAATCAGAACGTTGCACCCATTGCAACATCAATGCAGACATATTGTAAGAGAAACTTTCACTGTAACATTTTTTCCCAGACGTGGTAATATTCCAAATTCCACTTTAAAGGGCTACAATTAAAGTAGTTAGGACAAAAAAGGGACCTACAGTACCATGAAATTTGCATTTTATAGCAGGTGTTATCTTCAAAATCCACTGTGTGTTCATAGCACATTTGCAAACTCATCCATACAGCATCCAAAAATCAAATACATGAAATAAACTGTGACTGATTTTCAATAAGCTGCTATATGAGGCACTCTCCTGTATCAGAACATGCAGCCATTAGTTTTGTGTGGTGGGCAGTACGTTATGCATTTTAATTAATTTTAATATTTCTAGGTGCATGAAGCTTTGGTTTGAAAGAATAAATTACACTGTGCGGTTCAAGAAGGGGAGATCTTCAAAAAAGGACAAATGCCGGACAGAACAACAGGTCACATTTTTTGGCTTAGCTGCCTTGCTGGTGTCTCTTTAGAAACTTTGTAGTGCATGATTACATATTTCAATAGGTTAACTAAAATAGCCTATTACAGTCACAATAAGTTAGAGTGTAAATTTACAAAAGTGCCTACATGACTTAGGAGCTTAAGTGCTATAGACTTCCAAGAGCACTTAAGCTTCTAAGTCATGTAGGCACTTATGAAAAAAATTTTCCCAACACATTTAAAGAAATATGTTTTACTAAGAATGATGAAAAGATCCTCCTGTCTACCAAGCATGCATGGATATAATCTTCAATGGAGGTCCAACCCCTGAGGACTATTAAAACTAAACAGGGCAGGATGCTGCATTTGCAGGAAGATTGACTGGGAGATCTAAAATGCCTTTTTCATCTTCAAATTTATTATTTCTGTAACAAAAACATATTTCATTCATACTAATGCCATCACTGAATGCCAGGCCCTGAAAGATGCTGAGTGCCCTCAATTTCCAATCACTTCAATGAGAATTAAGGGTTCAGCCTCCAACAGAGGACTGACCCCTGAATGTTCTAGATGCTATCAAGGAAAGCTTAAATTATTTTTCTGATTGTCCGTGCAAATTGCATTCCATTTTAAGAATTATCTAAAAGCCTCCTAACCTAACCCCTCCTCCCCCCACCGCCAGCTCTCCTGTCTACGTGCCTTGGAAGAAAAATTTGGATGGAGAGTATAAGTGAGAAACCTAATGCAACTGTACTGTCTCAGTTCACACTTGGATATAATCAGACTAAAAACTTTAAATTCCCTTAGTGAAAACTACACATGAAAGGCACATTAGGTGTATTTTAGCTCTCATATGTTTTCTACTTTTCCAACACTAAGCAACTAAAACTTCTACAGAATCCTTATCTATTAAACCATTCCATTATTTTAGCTTAATATCATTAGAGGGCAAATTGTGAACTGCATGAAAAATATATTTGACATATCTTACCTAACATATCCTCTCATTTAGATACAGGGCATGAAGAAGTATAATGAAATGTACTTACAATTTTCCCTCCTGACCTGTGTTCAAATGGGATCATGGTGAACTTCTTTGTTTCCTTCCTATACATGCAGTAATGTTTTACCCAACTGGAGCCAAATGGGGCAGGCCCTTAAAGAAAAATCAAACCATTAACTATGTCTTATTATTTAAGATGTTTTGCTGCTCTTCCCATGTTACAAAAATCTACTTAACCTATCATTACATTCCTAAATGTATCAAGTTACAAAGTCGAGCAATATTGCTGTCAAATCATAATAAATGTTAGCCTGTGTTTAGTGATCTGTACTCTCCTGCATTATGTATTCTATTCTCACTGATATTTACAATCTAATGGAAAACAGCTCTTACTAGATGCATCTCCATCTTACCTCCTTCACTGCTAGACAAAAGCATTTTTGCCCATACAGTTGCTTACAATGAAATCAAGGAATTTCAGGGCACATTAGGTGTGCACAGAAGCAATTAAGCAGTAAACTCATCATATAATCCTAGTTCTAAAACAAAATGCTGTCTGATACATCATTATATACAGGTAAATTCTGCTTATCCAACTACCTGGAAGTGAGGGTATCCAGAACTTTGGATAATCTGTTTTGAATAAGTGAATTTGAGTTCCAATATGAATTTCAGATTAAGAGATACAAAAACAAATTTTGAGTAACTTGAATTTGGCACATTTAGTTCCATAGATATTTTTCACTCTATCCAATGCAAGAAATGCCAGCAAGTCAAACACATACCACAGAATACTACAACATGGCTCATGCTCACCTGCATCTTTTAGAAGAGAAACTGGGCTCTGGTCTACACTATGAGTTTAGGTCGAATTTAGCAGTGTTAGATCGATTTAACCCTGCACTCGTCCACACGACGAAGCCATTTTTGTCGACTTAAAGAACTCTTAAAATCGATTTCTGTACTCCTCCCCAATGAGGGGATTAGCGCTGAAATCGACATCGCCGGGTCGAATTTGGGGTAGTGTGGATCCAATTCGACGGTATTGCCCTCTGGGAGCTATCCCAGAGTGCTCCACTGTGACCGCTCTGGACAGCACTTTCAACTCAGATGCATGAGCCAGGTACACAGGAAAAGCACCAAGAACTTTTGAATTTCATTTCCTGTTTGGTCAGCGTGGCGAGCTCATCAGCAGAGGTGACCATACAGAGCTCATTAGCACAGGTGACCATGCAGTCCCAGAATTGCAAAAGACCTCCAGCATGGACCAAACGGGAGGTACTGGATCTGACTGCTGTATGGGGAGACAAATCCGTGCTATCAGAACTCCGTTCCAAAAGACGAAATGCCAATATATTTGAAAAAATCTCCAAGGGCATGATGGACAGAGGTTATAACAGGGACCTGCAGCAGTGCCGCATGAAAATTAAGGAGTTCAGGCAAGCCTACGAAAAAACCAAAGAGGCAAACAGCCACTCCAGGTCAGAGCCCCAGACATGCTGCTTCTATAATGAGATGCATGCAGGCCGTTCATGTTGAGCTATTCGCGTTTGGCTGGCAGGGATCTTTCCTGATACTAGTCACGCGGTGGGAGAAGGGGTAAAGTAATCATCCCAGAGAACTGGGGCGGAGGGGAGAAAGTTAGTTGGGTTTGTGCTGCACGTTAACCCGAAAACCGCAGCCCCTCCTTTTAAATGGCCAACCCAATGGGTGCTTGGTATGGGAAAGGAGGGCGCTGCTGTTTGAAACAATTCCCACATGTTATGACGGTTGAGGAAGACGAAAGACTGTGTCTTACCATGGCTGCCTGCAAGCCGAATTCTTTTGCCCGGCCCTGCGTGTGTGTTATCTCTCACACCAAACCAGCAGGCCCTCAATATAAGAGGCAAAATGCGACCTTGTACCGAAAGCACATGTGGTATGTAATGTTCACTGCTTGGTTCACCGTGAAAGAGTCTATCCATTGTTATCTAAAATGTGTCTTTTTAAACACTACTCTCCCATTTTTTTCCTCCCGCAGCTGCAAATGTTTCAACGCTCCCCATATCATCTCCATCCCAGAGGCTAGTGCAAATAAGAAGGCAAAAAAACCCGCACTCGAGATGAAATGTTCTCTGAGCTCATGCAGTCCTTCTGCACTGAAAGAGCTCAGCAGAATGCGTGGAGGCAAACAATGGCAGAGTCCAGGAAAGCAGAAAATGTACATGAAGACAGGCGGGATGAGCAAGATGAGAGATTGTGGGAGCAGGGGGAGAGGTGGTGGCAGTGTGATGAGAGGAGGCAGGATGCAATGCTTAGGCCACTGGGGGATCAAACTGATATGCTCCTGCATCTGGTGGAGCTGCAGGAAAGGCAGCAGCAGCACAGACCGCTGCTGCAGCCCCTGTGTAACCACCCGCCCTCCTCCCCAAGTTCTATATCCTCCTCACCCAGACGCCCAAGAACACGGGCGGGGGGGGGGGGGGGGTCAGTAAACTGCGCCTGCGCGCTTTAAAACATCCGAAGGCACATTCTACCACCATTCTGCACGTGCTCAGCCTGTAGTTGAACAGCTCCTGACTACTATCCAGGCTGCCTGTGTATGGCTTTGTGAGCCATGGCATTAAGGGGTAGGCTGGGTCCCCAAGGATAACTATAGGCATTTCAACATCCCCAACAGTTATTTTCTGGTCTGGGAAGTAAGTCCCTTCCTGCAGCTGTTCAAACAGACCAGAGTTCCTGAAGATGCGAGCATCATGTACCTTTCCCAGCCATCCCACGTTTATGTTGGTGAAACGTCCCTTGTGATCCACCAGTGCTTGCTGCACCATTGAAAATTACCCCTTGCGGTTTACGTACTGGCAGCCAAGGTGGTCCAGTCCCAAGATAGGGATATGCGTTCTGTCTATCACCCCACCACAGTTAGGGAATCCCATTGCAGCAAAGCCATCCACTATGACCTGCACGTTTCCCAGAGTCACTACCCTTGATAGCAGCAGCTCAGTGATTGCGTTGGCTACTTGGATCACAGCAACCCCCACGGTAGATTTGCCCACTCCAAATTGATTACTGACTGACCAGTAGCTGTCTGGCATTGCAAGCTTCTAGAGGGCTATCACCACTCGCTTGTGAACTGTGAGGGCTGCTCTCATCTTGGTATTCTTGTGCTTCAGGGCAGGGGAAAACAAGTCACAAACTTCCATGAAAGTGCCCTTACGCATGCAAAAGTTTCGCAGCCACTGGGAATCATCCCTGTTACTCTGTTAATCATCGGCTGTTACTCTGATCCCAGACCTGCAACACTATGCGGTCCCACCAGTCTGTGTTTGTTTCCCGGGCCCAGAATCGGTGTTCCACGGCATGAGCCTGCCCCATTGCCACCAGGATGTCCAAATTGCCAGGGCCCGTACTTTGAGAGAAGTCTGTGTCCATGTCCTCATCACTCTCGTCACCGCGCTGCCGTCATCTCCTCACCTGCTTTTGCAGGTTCTGGTTCTGCACATACTGCAGGACAATGTGTGAGGTGTTTACAATGCTCATAACTGCAGCGGTGATCTGAGTGGGCTCCATGCTTGCTGTGGTATGATGTCTGCGGGAGAACAGAGTTGCAGCGGGAGAGCAGAGTTGCAGCGGAAGTGGTGGCTGACGACGGATGCCACGAGAATAGATATTTATAAAGAATGATGAGAGGACCTGCGAGGTGGATTCATGAGAGCAGGAGAGCAGAGTTTCAGTGGAAGCGGTGGAGGACGACGGTTAGCACTGCGCACGTTTCCCGAGGAAGAACACACATACCCGGGAGCCCATGACAGCCAACATGGAGAAATTCGCTATTGAGACAACAGCAGCAGAGCAGAGTTGCAGCGGAAGCAGTCCTACTGCACCGTCCGCTGAAAGCAGTATGGTGTCCGCATGGAAAAAAGGTGTGAAACAATTGTCTGCCATTGTTTCATGGAGGGAGGGGCAACTGATGACATATACCCAAAACCACCCGCTACAATGTTTTTGCCCCATCAGGCATTGGGAGCTTAACCCAGAATTCCAATGGGCGGCGGAGACTGCAGGAACTGTGGGATAGCTACCCACAGTGCACCGCTCCGTAAGTCGATGCTAGCCACGATAGTGAGGATGCACTCCGCCAACTTAATGCGCTTAGTATAAAATCGACTGTATAAAATCGATTTCTAAAAATCAACTTCTATAATTTCGACCTAATTTCGTAGTGTAGACATACCCTGGGATCTTTTATCTGCAATACAGACATTGCTGTAGCTATTCATGCCTTTGTCGCTTCCAGGCCTTTCACTATAACATACTTTACTGTATTTAGTCTTTGATGAGTCCCTGGAAGCTTAGCTGGTACAGACCAACTTTGAGTAGGATTGGTCATTAATAGTACAGAACACCAGTGCTTCAAACTCTACATTACCTGGTTCTGGCTACCATCCCGGTGCCAGTAATCATCTTTAAAAACCTACCTGATATAAACCCCAGTTATTTTAGAGACCACCTTATGTTATGCTCTATGACAACAGCTGAGATCAGCAAGGGCATCTCAGCTGTTGAAGCCTGGAACTCAGCTTTTTGGACATCAGAAAGGGAATTCTCTAAAGCCCCTTTCACTGACCCTTTCAAATGTCACAGCTACGGCTTGAACTGGGCATACACACAGGTAACACAGCGCATACTCACTTCTGAGCCAGCCACCATTTTTCTCCTAAACTTATGACACTGGTATCACCAGCCAGCCAGAGCCAGAGCACCAAAATCAAAAGTACAGCTGGCAAGCTGGAACATAAAAAAACAAGCCCAGTTTGCTACTGCATCACTTCCCCCAGCAGAGAGCAACTGACAATGGAACCAGCAGGAACTGCCACTGCAGAAATTCCTGCCTTGTCAGTAGTAAGGAGCCTTTACTGCTGCAACCTGACTATTTGCTGGGACAGAAACTCAGGAAGGCAAGAGTCCAGCCCAGCATATGATCTTAGCAAGGGAGCCAAGACCTCAGCATATCAGTGTGGTGAGTAAGCACAGCTTGGGAGAATCAGCCCTTCCTCCCACCCAATCTGATCCTGGTCAAACCCTAAATTTAGTGAGATCACATTCATATTCATAGCTTTTTTTGGTCCAGTCAGCCTTGAGACTATACTTTTATATTTGTTTACTGTTTCGGACCACAGAGTATTTTTTTAAATGTGGATCAGGATGTTTTTAATAAATTTGGTTATTCTGATATTGTGAAGTAGCTGGGTACCACATTTATCTGCTATAGGCACTTCATTATTATTAAACACATGTAGCAGAAATGTCTAAAGGACAGTCAATTAAATTCGGGTGCAGTCCAGGGAGACTACATCCAAGCACATAATGTTCCAAACTGATTTGAGCAGAAGTGTAAGCTGGTCATGTTGTTTGCCCAGATATGCCGTCTACATAGACTACACCCCTATAGTAAAGAGGAGACCAGGTGGGGGAAAAAAGTGCTGCCCCCAGATTCCTAGTCAGCTGCCAATCCAGCACTCAGCTGGACACAGTCTGGGCAGCACTAGCTCTCCAAGATTCCTGAACTCCCACAAATACCCCTAAACCTTTTCACATGATTTTGGGTTTGATATAAAAGAATCAATGTGCCTTAATAGTTTCTATAATTTAGCTGACAATGCTTACACTGAAACAAAAATAAATCTACACATTTGGCATCTACGGACGGGGGAAAGGCATTTAAAAAATTAAAATACACAAACTTATTTGAGAATTATTTTTAAATAAGGCAAACTAGGAAAAGAAAGGAAACAAGGACCCAAAACAGTGTTTTCTTAGAGAATGGAGTCATCGGGACGATTCCTCACTATTGGTGAGTTTAAAACACTTTTTCAGGACGAGCATGTAATACAGTCAGAAGTATGAAGCAATGACTCTGAATCCTTTCAAGGAGTATGTAGAATCTTCAATACATGAGACACTCACTTTATACATGCCCTCATTTGCATCGTACAAGATGTTCCTCTGATTATGCAATTAATCACCATTATTAACGCATTGAGAGAGTACCAGCCTCAGGTTAGATAAAACTCAACATTAAGAGTGTGCATATTTTTAAAACTTTAAATCAGATTTTTTAAAATGATTAGACTTGTTTAAAAGCCAACATTTGAATTCACAGCCATTTGTCCAGGATTAAGATCACTACAACTTATTAGTAATTTAAGTACACTGAAAGTTGGATTGTGTGTACTGGAATGCATTAATAGGATGTTCTTTGAATAACATCTGTGTATCAGCACAACAGGATTCATGATATTTGCTGTCCAACATTCAGCCTACTTTATTAAACAATAAGAACACAGCTAGAGAATGAAAGCACATAGCTGAACTATGGAATAAGAGCTGCAATCCTCAAATTTAACTGGCCTGATTTCAGAGGTACTGAGCACTGACTAGTCTCATCAAATTTCCATGAGAGTCAATACTGCTCAGCACTTCTGAAATTCAGGTCAAATGTCTACCCCTCAAAAATTGAGGGGGAAAATGCTTCCATTTGGCAGCACTTCCTCAAAGATGAATTCTTGCTATTTGGAATGATAGCTTGAACCTTCAAACAGGATTCTCTCTAAATTTATTGCCCATCCAAAAGCCAGGGAGAGGAACGCTGGGTTGGATTGTTGGTCCTACCCCTATTCTATGACAGTAGGTAGATGCAGGGGAGGGAAAACATCTGGAGAGTCATCATGAACCAGAACTGTCTTGGCCACCAAGAAGGTATTAAGACTACTGTCACCTTGCCCATCTTTATCTTCCTGAGCAAAACACGTGGTAGGAGGAGAATGGGAGGGAAGGCATACATCAATGGGCCTGACCATTGTGTTAGGAAGGCATCCCCTCTGACGCAGCAGCAAGCTGTTCTGAGAGCAGTCAGCTGAGCACACTTCTTGTTTGACTGAGTGCCAAAGTAGTCCCAAGATGATATTATTCCCCATTGACAAAATATCTGCTGGACCGCTGACACATGAGCACCGATTTGTATTCTTTGTGAAAATTCCTGCTAAGATTGTCTGCTAGGGAGTTCATTATGCCCAGGAGTAGCACTGCAGAAAGGGTGATCTATGTTGGATATACCAATTCCAGAGTCATACTGCCTCCCAACATAGTGGGTTGGACCTTGCTCCCTCCTGTTTGTTTATATAGTAAACAGTGGTCATATTGTCTGACCTGAGTAGAAAAGAATTGTTTGCATGCTTGGCATACTGATTGTGGCTCAAGGAGGTTGATGTAGCACATGGACTCTTCTGGAGTCTGGGAACTTTGAGCAACTTGGTCATCCAGGTGCCCTCCCCAGCCTAGAAGAGACTCGTCCATGATGAAGGTATACAGGAAACCCACACAAACATTGTGGCTCTTCTCCCACCAGGTAAGATATGCCCAGATGTAGGGAGGAAGTGAGACTCTCTTATCCAAGGAGTCTTGGTTTGGGATGTAGCCCTCACCCAGCCGGGTTTGGAAAGCCTGGTGAAGGGGGTCACACGTGCATGATGCCATGTGTCCTCTGAGGACCACGCAGGATTGGACTGTCATTTGACTACTGAGTCAAGTTGGATGTTAAGGTCTTTCATCGCAAGAACCTATCCTGTGGTAAGTAGGCCCCGGCCGCAACTGTATCCAGGACTGTTCCTATAAATGTTATAGACATTGTGGGTATTAAAATGGACTTTCCTGAGTTTATTTGTACAAGAATTGGCAAAGGGTCAAGGAGGTTGGGGAGTACTATCTGCACTTCCTATACAATCATCCCTTAAACACAAAAAAGAAGCTTACTGAAGTGGAAGATTGGACAAATGACCAGGGAAGAGTATAAAAATATTGCTCGGGCATGCAGGAGTGAAATCAGGAAGGCCAAATCACACCTAGAGTTGCAGCTAGCAAGAGACGTTAAGAGTAACAAGAAGGGTTTCTTCAGGTATGTTAGCAACAAGAAGAAAGTCAAGGAAAGTGTGGGCCCCTCACTGAATGAAGGAGGCAACTTAGTGACAGAGGATATGGAAAAAGCTAATGTACTCAAAGCTTTTTTTGCCTCTGTCATCACGAACAAGGTCAGCTCCAAGACTACTGCACTGGGCAGGAGAGCATGGGGAGGAGGCGACCAGCCCTCTGTGGAGAAAGAAGTGGTTCGGGACTATTTAGAAAAGCTGGACAAGGACAAGTCCATGGGGCCAGATGTGCTGCATCCGAGAGTGCTAAAGGAGTTAGCAGATGTGATTGCAGAGCCATTGGCCATTGTCTTTAAAAACTCATGGCGATCAGGTGAGGTCCTGGACGACTGGAAAAAGGCTAATGTAGTGCCCATCTTTAAAAAAGGGAAGGAGGAGGACCCGGGGAACTACAGGACAGTCAGCCTCACCTCAGTCCCTGGAAAAATCATGGAGCAGGTCCTCAAGGAATCAGTTCTGAAGCACTTAGAGGAGAGGAAAGTGTTTAGGAACACTCAGCATGGATTCACCAAGGGCAAGTCATGCCTGACTAATCTAATTGCCTTCTATGATGAGATAACTGGCTCTGTGGACATGTTATTCCTTGGCTTTAGCAAAGCTTTTCTCCCACAGCACTCTTGCCAGCAAGTTAAAGTAGTATGGGCTGGATGGATGGACTATAAGGTGGATAGAAAGCTGGCTAGATCATGGGGCTCAACAGGTAGTGATCAATGGCTCCAGGTCTAGTTGGCAGCCGGTATCAAGCTGAGTGCCCCAAGGGCTGGTCCTGGGGCCAGTTTTGTTCAATATCTTCATTAATGAGCTGGAGGATGGCGCAGACTGCACCCTCAGCAAGTTTGCAGATGACACTAAACTGGGAGGAGAGCTAGATACGCTGGAAGGTAGGGATAGGATACAGAGGGACCTAGACAAATTAGAGGATTGTGCCAAAAGAAATCTGATGAGGTTCAACAAGGACATGTGCAGAGTCCTGCACTTAGGACGGAAGAATCTCATGCACCGCTACCGACTAGGGACCGAATGGCTAGGCAGCAGTTCTGCAGAAAAGGACCTAGGGGTTACAGTGGACGAGAAGCTGGATATGAGTCAACAGTGTGCCCTTGTTGCCAAGAA
This sequence comes from Caretta caretta, assembly GCF_965140235.1. NCBI lineage: Eukaryota > Metazoa > Chordata > Testudines > Cheloniidae > Caretta > Caretta caretta. Next base: position 66,775,338 of record NC_134209.1, on the reverse strand, counting down.
GTCTAACAGCATTTTGGGCTGTATAAGTAGGGGCATTGCCAGCAGATCGAGGGACATGATCGTTCTCCTCTATTCAACATTGGTGAGGCCTCATCTGGAGTACTGTGTCCAGTTTTGGGCCCCACACTACAAGAAGGATGTGGAAAAATGGGAAAATGTCCAGCAGAGGGCAACAAAAATGATTGGGGGTCTGGAACACATGACTTATGAGGAGAGGCTGAGGGAACTGGGATTGTTTAGTCTGCGGAAGAGAAGAATGAGGGGGGATTTGATAGCTGCTTTCAACTACCTGAAAGGGGGTTCCAAAGAGGCTGGATCTAGACTGTTCTCAGTGGTAGCTGATGACAGAACATGGAGTAATGGTCTCAAGTTGTAGTGGGGGAGGTTTAGGTTGGATATTAGGAAAAACGTTTTCACTAGGAGGATGGTGAAGCACTGGAATGTGTTACCTAGGGAGGTAGTGGAATCTCCTTCCTTTGAGGTTTTTAAGGTCAGGCTTGACAAAGCCCTGGCTGGGATGATTTAGTTGGCGATTGGTCCTGCTTTGAGCAGGGGGTTGGACTAGATGACCTCCTGAGGTCCCTTCCAACCCTGATATTCTATGATTCAAGAGCCAGTCATCCAGGTAGGGAAATATATGGTAGCACTGCTACTACAGACATGACCTTTGAGAAAACACTTGAAGCCATGGAAAGGCTGAAAAGGAGCTCCTTGTACTGGAATTGCTCTGAGCCCACCATAAAACGCAGGTTGCAGTGGGCAGATTCTATATGAAAATAAGCATCCTTAAATCAAGAACTGCAAACCAGTAGTCAATTTTTAGGGAGAGTATTATAGAGACTAAGGTGATCATCCTGACTTGAGTGGCGGATGAAGATGTTCAACTGCCTGAGATCCAGGATCCAGCTCCCAGTCATTTTGGGTATTAGAAAGTATTTGGAGTAAAAGCCCTTCCGCCATCTCAAGGAGGTACTGGTTCCATTGCCTCTATCTGGATCAGGGCTTCTTATCTCTTATCACAAGGATTCTCTTGTGAGACAGGTCTCTGAAAATGGATGGGGAAAGGTGTTTGGGGGAATGCACACAGGAATTCGATCAGGTAGCTGGCTAAGCTGATGTCCAAAACCCATTTGTCTGAAGTTAGGCATTGCCACATCAAAAAGAAATTGGCCAGGCAGCCACCAAAGAAGGTGAGGGAGACTGGATGAGCTGGGACTGGTTGACATCTCTCAAACATCCCTGCAAAATGCCTTCTTGGTCGGCAGTTGGCTTTGGAGAGGAGATGGTGGTGCAGCAGGGTACCTGCCATGCTGTACTCTCTGGTGCTATCTTGGTGGTTCATAAGGCCTCTGTTGATAGAACGGCTACTGGGCTGGCTGATACCTATGTTGCGATGCCTTAGAGCATCTTCTGTGAGGTTTCAGGGTGTATATTCCCAAGGAGCTGAGTATGGCCCGGAGTCTTTGAGTGAGTGAATGACTTGTCAGTCTTTTCATTGAAAAGGTCATTTCCACTGAAGGGAAGATCCTCCACTATTGGGGCTTTCCAAGGAAGTTACGGCAATGTCCAGAGCCAGGAGGCCTACTTCATGACACTGAGGTCACCATGAAGTGAGGTGCCTGCATCCAGTGATGCCTAAAGGGATGACCTGGCTCCTAATATCCCTTTATCAGGGATATCCTGGAACTGGGACCTACATTCTGGTGATAACTGACTGCAAACTCTGACAAGTTAATAAAGTCGTACTTCCACATAACTGCCTGGTAGTTTGCAGTAAGGAACAGTAAGCTGGCAGATAAAATGTTCTCTCTTGACATCCTTGTCTAAAGGAGTAGGTCTTGGCTGTTGTAGTCTGTTCCACTTCGTTACCGCTTGTACCACCAGAGTTCAGGTTTGGGAGGAAGAGAATAAATATTTTACCCCCTTAGAGAGAAAAAAATATTTCTTTTCAGCCCTCTGGGGCATAGAGGCACAGATGGCTAGTGTCTTCAGCAAGCTCCAAAATGGCCTCCATAGGGAGCATTACTTTGGAGGGAGCTCCTGACTAAAGAAAGTCCAGGAACTTGTGTGATGGGGGTCCTGAACTCCTTCAGCGGGATGTGGAGGGTGTTAACAATCCTTCTTAGCAGCTCTTGGTATTGCAACCATCAGGTGGGGGGAGGGAAGCTGGCACCACTGCTTCAACTAGGAATGAAGAAGCAGGCATGTGTGGATCTGGCAGTACAGGCTGTTCCAGTGGCTCCAAATCCTCTTATTCCTTCCTCTCCTGTGGCAGTTGGGAATCTTCTGCTGGAGATGATCTTTGTGAGAACAATGCCCCTAGTGTTCAAATTCTGGACCTCTACGGTGTACAAGAAATAAAGCAGGGGGAGTCGTCAAGATTGTTAAACAGCATGCTTATCCAGACCACACTAGTAGAAAAGGGAATTAAGCTGTATGCAAAATAAAAATACCCGAGTAATGAATACCTGAGTTCTTGGAAAGCCAAGTGGAAAGCAGTCTTGGAGGGAATCCCAACACACAGTAGGGGCCCCAGGCACTCCAGTAAGGCCAGTGGATGGGATCATACTGATAGTTCAGCAGACCCCATGGTGATTACCATGGATCCATGGTTGGTAGGTAAGGGTCCTGTGGAAGAGGAGGTCCTCAAAAGGCTCTGGGGGCCCTGTATGAACTGACATGCTGTGGACAAATCATCAATGGAACTGACAGCACTCATTCCTCCTCAGAGTAAGAGTTGTCAGACTCTAAGGGTGGAACCATTGGTACTGGCTGCATTAAACCAGAGGTGTAACCAAGTGAATAGCATCCCCACTGTGTTGGAGTGTCATAGCCCTGCCAGTGCTCAAGACTGGCAAGTGACGCCTGGACAATGTTGTGATTGGACCATGAGGTTCAATCAGATTGGAGACTCTGGATGCGTGCAAATAGTCAGATCCTCAATAAGGGAATACCAAGGTCTGGCAGGAGAACTGACTGGAGTTTCTGGAATTGGATCCATCGTGTAGGTGTAGGTACAGTATTCTTAGCGTTGTGCAAAACCGATGGTGCTAAATGTCTAGGGATTAACGGGGGGGGAAACCCCTGGTCCACACTCACTAAACTACAACTATACACTAATTAACTATGAAACTGTTGTCATAAATATAAAGGGAAGGGTAAACCCCTTTGAAATCCCTCCTGGCCAGGGGAAAGCTCCTCTCACCTGTAAAGGGTTAAGAAGCTAAAGGTAACCTCGCTGGCACCTGACCAAAATGACCAATGAGGAGACAAGATACTTTCAAAAGCTGGGAGGAGGGAGAGAAACAAAGGGTCTGTGTCTGTCTATATGCTGGTTTCTGCCGGGGATAGACCAGGAATGGAGTCTTAGAACTTTTAGTAAGTAATCTAGCTAGGTATGTGTTAGATTATGATTTCTTTAAATGGCTGAGAAAAGAATTGTGCTGAATAGAATAACTATTTCTGTCTGTGTATCTTTTTTGTAACTTAAGGTTTTGCCTAGAGGGGTTCTCTATGTTTTTGAATCTAATTACCCTGTAAGATATCTACCATCCTGATTTTACAGGGGGGATTTCTTTATTTCTATTTACTTCTATTTTTTATTAAAAGTCTTCTTGTAAGAAAACTGAATGCTTTTTCATTGTTCTCAGATCCAAGGGTTTGGGTCTGTGGTCACCTATGCAAATTGGTCAGGCTTTTTATCCAACATTTCCCAGGAAAGGGGGGGTGCAAGTGTTGGGAGGATTGTTCATTGTTCATGGTGATGTCAAGGTTCCTCCCCCACTCTGAACTCTAGGGTACAGATGTGGGGACCTGCATGAAAAACCTCCTAAGCTTATCTTTACCAGCTTAGGTCAAAACTTCCCCAAGGTACAAAATATTCCACCCGTTGTCCTTGGACTGGCCGCTACCACCACCAAACTAATACTGGTTACTGGGAAAGAGCTGTTTGGACGCGTCCTTCCCCCAAAAATACTTCCCAAAACCTTGCACCCCACTTCCTGGACAAGGTTTGGTAAAAAGCCTCACCAATTTGCCTAGGTGACTACAGACCCAGACCCTTGGATCTTAAGAACAATGAACAATCCTCCCAACACTTGCACCCCCCCTTTCCTGGGAAATGTTGGATAAAAAGCCTCACCAATTTGCATAGGTGACCACAGACCCAAACCCTTGGATCTGAGAACAATGAAAAAGCATTCAGTTTCTTACAAGAAGACTTTTAATAAAAAATAGAAGTAAATAGAAATAAAGAAATCCCCCCTGTAAAATCAGGATGGTAGATATCTTACAGGGTAATTAGATTCAAAAACATAGAGAACCCCTCTAGGCAAAACCTTAAGTTACAAAAAAGATACACAGACAGAAATAGTTATTCTATTCAGCACAATTCTTTTCTCAGCCATTTAAAGAAATCATAATCTAACACATACCTAGCTAGATTACTTACTAAAAGTTCTAAGACTCCATTCCTGGTCTATCCCCGGCAGAAACTAGCATATAGACAGACACAGACCCTTTGTTTCTCTCCCTCCTCCCAGCTTTTGAAAGTATCTTGTCTCCTCATTGGTCATTTTGGTCAGGTGCCAGCGAGGTTACCTTTAGCTTCTTAACCCTTTACAGGTGAGAGGAGCTTTCCCCTGGCCAGGAGGGATTTCAAAGGGGTTTACCCTTCCCTTTATATTTATGACAACTGTTAACTAACAAAACTATTAAAACTATATACAATATTTTTTACAGGAAGTTGAGCCTAAGAAGCTACAACCTACTAACACAGGAGGTTCTGTCCTAGACCCCACGTGGTGGAAAAAGAACCGAAGAGGTGATCGGTCCACATCGCCATGTCTGCCTACAGTTCACCCCACAAGGAGGCATGGTACATCAGCACAGACCAAGAGACATTGCTATTGAAGAATTTCCAGTACCAAACACATGAAATGCATGTTCACCCACAATGAATACCATAGGGTCCACTCTCAAAAAAGAACAAAACGTTTCCTATAAAAGGGCTTTACATTCAACAACAAAATATTTAGTGCACAGTACTGAGAGACAGTTGAAGACTCTATTCCCAGCTCTGCCACTGATTCACTATGTAACCTTGGCCAACTCACTGAGCCTTTCTGTGCCTCGCTGGAATACTAAGACAGGAATATTACAGCCTCCCTACCTCACTCGAGGTTTGCTTAATTGATACTTGTATAGTGCTTGGAGATCACTGTATGAAAGAATATTAAGTATGATATTAAATTTGTAAAGAGATGAGAACACTGAATTATAAATGCATTTTTCTTAAACTAAATGCTTTTTGAGTAGAAACTCTGTGTGTGCATGTGTGTTTGTCGAAGTACATATACAGGCATGTGTATAGCACTTAGAAGATTTTGGGCACTACTGGAATACAAATAATAAAATAAAAATGTATCTTACTTTTTTCCTGCACATAAAGGTAGCCTTCTATTGTAAACTGATTTGCTCTTTTATGTTCCTGAGGACTCTGCCTGATTTTGTTCATGAGCTCCTCCACCTCCGATCTTGTTCCTTCAAAACGATTTCTTGTCTAAATTGAAAAAAAAAAAAAAGAAAAAAGCTATTTAAAATAGAAAAATACTAGAAAAGCTACGTTCTGAAGCTTTGTGAGCAGCCTGCCTCAACCCTCCAGCATCAAGACACACACTCAACGAGAGCAGACATCCTGGTCCAGAAGCAGGTTGCTGTAACCATCTGGAAACCGGCTATCCCTGACTGCTTCTGGTCTGTTGCTAACCAGTTTGGCTTTGGAAAGCTGAATGTGGATAAAGTGGTGGCAGAGGTTTCTGCGGCATTCCTGAAGTAAATCCCGCCTTTGAGAGAATGCGGTTTCCAAACTGTGCTGGGGCCATTGCTGGAATTCATGTGCCCATAGTTTTCTTGCCCTCCTAAAGGAGCATGTGAGTACGTAAACTAAAAAAGGTACTGCTCCATTGTTATGCAGGCCTTTGAAGACCATATCAACATGGGCTGCACTGGAAAGTTCATAATGCCAGGGTTTTCTGCCAATTGGGAGTCTACATTCAAAGACAGGCTGGGACACTAGTCCCATGAAATGACATTGCCATAAACGGAGTTACTCTCCCTACTATTATTCTAGGGGACCCCACGTAACCGATTTTGTCTTGGTTTATGAAAGCATACCCTGATCTCAGAGGTGCCGGTAAAATAAGGTTAAACTACACTTTAGAAGGTGCAGAATGGTGGCTGAATGTGGTGTGGCAGATAGAAACCCCACTGGCACTGTCTAGAGACCCATTTGGATTCCAATGTCATCAATGCTGTTTGCATTACTGTGGCTTGCTGTGCTCTTCACAATCTTTGGGAAGCAAAAAGATGAGACATTTCTCCAGAATGGACACATGACAGTGACAGACTGCTGAGCCAGTACCTCAGCCACAAAATGCAGCTACCACAGTTGCAGCAGGATGCACCCAGGCAACAGAAATTAGAGATGCTCTGTGCTCTCACATCATGGACTAATGGAAGATGGAAAATAATACCTTTTATGAATGTGCTTATGCAATTCTTACAGTACATTAGGTAAGATGAGAGTGGTGGGGGTTGATTGTCATGAACTGTACTGCTTAAAAGCCTTGTGTGAAACAGATTCATAGATTCTAAGGCCAGAAGGGACCATTATGATCATCTAGTCTGACCTCCTGTATAGAACAGGTCATATATAGAAGTTCTCCAAAATAATTCCTAGAGCAGATCTTTTAGAAAAACATCCAATCTTGACTTTAAAATTACATCAACCACGATTCTAAGCCACTCAGGGAGCTGGCATTACTAAATCGGCATAGAGAGACACTTTACAGTGGACAGCACCACTGACCTCCATGTCTTTTGGGCTCTCAACCTCAGGGTCATTTCTGACTCTTCTTTCCATTCTCCTCCAAGGCTGTCACCAAGTATTGCCACTCCTTCCCCTAGAGCATTTTGAAAATCCAACCCAGCCTTTCAATTCCAACAGTTATAACAGTAATCTCACACTTTCATTACTGCAACCTCTCTGCATTTCCTGATACACATATTGCTGCCATTCAGTCCATCCAAAATACTGCTACAAAGATTGTTTTCCTTTCCCATTGCTCTGACCACATCACTTCCCTCTTCCAACATCTCACTGGGTCACCTTCATCTACAATTTCAAGTTCAACTCCTCATCTTCACCTTCAAAGCCCTGTACAACTTCATCCTGGCCTATATTTCAGATCTTATCTCTTGTCTTGTCCTACTTCAGCTTTTTTGCGCTAATACCAATATCAGACTCAATGCCCTTTTACTATCCTTCTCCTATTTGCACCTTGGTGCCTTCTTTTATGCTGCCATCTGTGCTTTTTATATCTTCTCCCAATCCCAGTGGGAAAGACCCCTCATTTAATTCCTTTCAGAAAGGGTGACTTCTTCCAGGAAGCCCACTGTCACAACCGAAAAATTCCCTCTGCAACCCAATACAAGTTGAGAATTCATGAGCGTGGAGAAAAGATGTACACAAACAAAAAGGAAATACAAGTGTGTTATCAAAGATGTTAACTTACATAACCATATATTATTGTAACACTTTTCCGCCTTTTCTCCCCACTACCGTCTGTTGTTCTGACTCATCAATTCATGTCTATAATCAGACTGTAACCTCCTAGAAGTACTGTGTCATAATTCCAGACAACCCTGGAGACCAACAGCCAACCAACAAAACAAGTGTCGCACAGGCCATCACTGTCTAAGTTTCCTTAAACAGCTCGATACTTGAGTGCTTCAAGTACATTATTTTCTGAAAGTATTGTTCTGAAGAAGAGAGTCTGGTTCAGAGCCTCCATGTCATTTTTTCTTTGGCCCCTTTAACGGAAGTACCAACAAGTGTGACAAAAATTGTTAGGAAGCCTGGCTGTCCCACTGAATGTTTTTCAGTTACCTACAGTGTAGTTCTGTAGTAATGACTTAAAGTCAATCCAGCCTGAATTCAGATGTATTCCATTGCCAAACCTCTGAGCCAGCCAACTGCACATAATTAAAATAAACTGTTAATTACATTAAACAAACATATCTAGTGTGAACATGAAAGAATTTAAATGCAAACTATGAAAAGCTGACAGAAAATATTTTAAAGAGTATTAGAGAACACTAGGGTGGCAGGGTTAGCTGTATTCTCAATTATTGCACAATGGATGATTCAGTCACATAATTGGTTAGCCAGAAGATGGCACTATAGCCCCAAGGTTTCTCTTGATTAACTCACAGTACCAAGAAACGAGTTATCCAAATATACAGTACACATTTTTTATTCCAAAAATTTGTAAATGGCTTAAATATAAAACAGCTTAGCTTACATTCTGGATATTGATCTGCAGAGCCATTTTGTAGTGATTGAAGTCTTTGGCGAGTTCATAGCCCTGATGATAGAAAGTGAATATACCCTGAAAAAATGACAGCACCTGGAATACAAGCAGGAGAGCTTTCTTAGCAGGGCGAACGCCAATTGCCAGCAAAGATTGCTGTATTCTCATTTAGTCTTTACTAAGCATTTAAAAGAAGCATTAAAAAGAACAAGTAAACAAAAACTATCAGATTTCTTTAATAAAAATATTCTTACTAATGTCTACTATTCACAAGAATCTATTTTGTTAAAAATGGCTAACAACATAACTAACACCTGTGGAATCTGTCTTGCTTCCAGTCTCTTACAAATTATCTTTATTTTAAACTTGATCAAACAAGTAAGAAATAGGGCTGACGATTAATCGCAGTTAACTCATACGATTAACTCAAAAAAATTAACTGTTTAAAAAAATTAATCGCGATTAATCAGTTTTAAATTGCACTGTTAAACAACAGAATAGCAATTGAAATTTATTAAATATTTTGGATGTTTCTCTACATTCTCAAATAATATTGATTTCAATTACAACACAGAATACAAAGTGCACAATGCTCACTTTATATTATTATTTATTACGAATATTTGCACGGTAAAAATGATAAACAAAAGAAATTGTATTTTCAATTCACCTCATACAAGTACTGTTGTGCAATCTCTTTATCGTCAAAGTGCAACTTACAAAGATTTTTGTTGTTACATAACTGCACTCAAAAACAAAACAATGTAAAACTTCATGCCTACAAGTCCACTCAGTGCTACTTCTTTTTCAGCCAATCGCTAAGACAAACAAGTTTGTTTATATTTATGGGAGAAAATGCTGCCCGCTTCTTATTTACAATGTCACCAGAAAGTCAGAACAGGCATTCGGATGGCACTTTTGTAGCTGGTGTTGCAAGGTATTTACATGCCAGGTACACTAAACATTTGTATGCCCCTTCATGCTTTGGCCACCACTCCAGAGGACGTTTCCATGCTCATGATGCTTGTTAAAAAAAAAAACGTGTTAATTAAATTTGTGACTGAACTCCTTGGGGGAGAATTGTATGTCTCCTGCTCTGTTTTACCCGCATTCTGCCATATATTTCATATTATAGCAGTCTCGGATGATGACTCCGCACATGTTGTTTGTTTTAAGAACACTTTCACTGCAGATTTGACAAAACACAAAGAAGGACCTGGTAAGATTGCTAAAGATAGCTACAGCACTCGACTCCAGGTTTAAGAATCTAAAGCTCCTTCCAAATTCTGAGAGAGACAAGGTGTGGAGCATGCTTTCAGAAGTACACAATTCTACACTGTAAGTTCAACTTTCATGATAAAGAGATTACACTACAGTACTTATATTACGTGAATTGAAAAATAGTATTTCTTTTGTTTTTTACAGTGTAAATCAGGCGTTCTCAAACTGGGGGTTGTGACCCCTCTGGGGGCCACGAGATTATTACATGGGGGGCTGCGAGCTGTCTGTCTCCACTCCCAAACCCCGCTTCACCTCCAGCATTTATAATAATGTTCAATATAAAAAAAGGTGTTTTAAATTTATATGGGGGAGGGTCACACTCAGAGGCTTGCTGTGTGAAAGGGGTCACCAGTACGGAAGTTTGGGAACCACTGGTGTAAATATTTGTAATTAAAAATAAATAGAAAGTGAGCACTGCACACTTTGTATTTTGTGTTGTAATTGAAATCAATATATTTGAAAATGTAGAAAACATTCAAAAATATTTAAATAAATAGTATTCTATTATCGTTTAACAGTGTGATTAATTGTGAGATTAATCTTGACTGTTTTTTGATAATTGTGTGATTAATCACAATTAATTTTTTTAATCGCTTGACAGCCCTAGTAAGAAAACAATAGGCAACTCCCAAAGCAAAGCGAGGGTGAAAATCCCACAGAAAGACGCAGGCCTCTGTATTATGGAGAAAAGGAGCCACAGCCTGATGATGTAACAATACTTTGAAGCCACATTTAAGCAAACTATTTTCAAAACAGTGGTTCACTACCCTTGAAAAAATGCAAGGCTCATAAAATATCTACATGGCAAAGAAGGAGATGGGAATGAGCAATTCACGCCCTCAGTGAAAATTTAAAATGAAAAAAGGAATATAATTTGCATATATTGAGTATAATAGACTCCACTATATTCAGATACAAATCAAGCAACAATTTCCTCCCACATACAACTTACCCAGTCTTCAGAGGAAAAGGTTGTTGTGAAAAGCAGCTGAAAGAACCAGTTCACCAGAGCATGCATGAAGTTTGAGAATGTAATTTGGAGAGGTACTCATTTTAATTGGGCTTTCAGGAAGATAAATGGCTTTTGTTATGGAATCGCTAGATACCACAATAGTAAGCTCATAGACTCATTTATTTTAATTTGTTTTAACAGGACTTAGGGGACATATGCAAAAACACCTAAGGCCTTGTCTACAAACAAGCTGTGCCACCACTTCAAATATGCTTGTATAAGCAGACCAGTACAAACCCCCTACTTTGGGCATAGTTTATATCACAGTGCTTATATCAGCATAGCTCAGTGGTTCCCAGACTTGTTCCACCGCTTGTGCAGGGAAAGCCCCTGGCGGGCCGGGCCAGTTTGTTTACCAGCCACGTCCGCAGGTTCAGCCGATCGCGGCTCCCAGTGGCCACGGTTTGCTGCTCCAGGCCAATGGGAGCTGCTGGAAGCGGCACGGACTGAGTGAAAAACACCATACACATGCACACTCTCTCAATAACTATCATAATGAGAGTGGTTATGAATGTTTCATAAATACATCTGAAACCAGAGGATACTAGCATAGCTTAAGGTTTTGTTACAAACCTAATTCAACTATCTGTGAAGGTTTGGGGAAATTTTAGAGAAAGCCCCCGCAGGAACTTTGAGTAAGCCTGGTCAGCATTGTTATGGTTTAGCTTGAAACCAAGTGAAGCTCATTGGTTTTACACACTTTCAACCCTGGCCAAGTTTGGTAGTTTCAGACTAATTTCACTTTGAGATTTTGGACCAGATTCAACCTTTTAGTGAGTGGGCTCAACTTTAAATTAAGCAAATAGGAGCTTAACCTGCAAACCCAAGCATGGAAACATGCTCTTTGGATTAGTCACGTTACATTTCAGGGGCTATGAATTCAATCAAAACAAACTGTTTGCCCAAAGACCCTGTGAACAAAAGCTGCCAAGTTTTGCACACCTCTGCCCTTAACAGGGTCTTCTGTAGAACATTTCCAGGGCTTGTCTGTACTCAAAAACTTGCATCAAAGTAACTTGATCAGTTATAGTTACACTGGTGGCTTTAAGCTAAATCAGTTTGTCTCTCTCTCTATATATTAGGAGTTTGCATATATGTAACGTGATAGTTTTTCATTCTACTTAAAAAGAAAAGGAATACTTGTGGCACCTTAGAGACTAACAAATTTATTTGAGCATAAGCTTTAATTGGTTAGTCTCTAAGGTGCCACAAGTACTCCTTTTCTTTTTGCGAATACAGACGAACACGGCTGCTACTCTGAAACCTGTCATTCTACTTCGTTACCAGTTCCTTAGTTTTCTTAGAAAGCAGAAATCAGCACTGATCCTCTTTGTTTTCCACCCTCTTACACTCCATCTCTCCCCCTTGTCAAAGCCATCAGGTGCTGCTTTCTTATATAATAAATTCTATAGTACTTACAGGTTCCACACACTCAAATTTCTTCCGTTCCTGTATCTCCTGCAGCTTGCACACATATTCAAGTGACAGCTCATAAAAGTGTTTTCTATTTTGCTCCACTTGGTAATCTGCCTACAGACAGAACAGAGCTGTTTTAGGTTTCACAGACATTATGCCGATAGCTTCAGAATGACATGTATACAGAGCTGAAGATGGTTAGTGATAAAACTCTCTAGGCGAAGGACTAGCGAAGGACTTCATTAAAGTAAAAAGAAAAGGAGTACTTGTGGCACCTTAGAGACTAACAAATTTATCTGAGCATAAGCTTTTGTGAGCTACAGCTCACTTCATCGGATGCATTCGGTGGAAAATACAGTGGGGAGATTTATATACATAGAGAACATGAAACAATGGTTGTTACCATACACACTGTAACGAGAGTGATCACCTAAGGTGAGCTATTACCAGCAGGAGAGCAGGGAGGGGGAAAAAACCTTTTGTAGTGAGCTGTAACTCACGAAAGCTTATGCTCAAATAAATTGGTTAGTCTCTAAAGTGCTACAAGTACTCCTTTTCTTTTTGCGAATACAGACTAACACGGCTGCTACTCTGAAACCTTTCATTACAGTAGCTTACTTTGGATACATTACCAGCAATGCCGTTTACCATTTGCTTGATTGTGTTTTGTTTCAGAAGGTGGAGTGTTTTTGGAAACTCACGTGACATTTCATTATAATTGCAATGCAGATCACAAACAAGTCGGTGCAAACTTACACTGATTATTTAATATCACACAAGAGGGCCCTGCAGGGACATAGAGGTGATAAGACGACTCATATCTAAGAGATGTGAAATGCTTCCATTCAACCCTGGGTGGAAGTGTTACCGCTGAAGATTCTCTGTCATTGTCTGTATTGCTCCTCACCCCCAAAAAACTGCTGTTGCTCTGAAACCTCTGGAAGGTTTCATCTCCTCCTCTCCTGCCCATCCTGAACATGTATGAATTGTGATGGCAAGTAAGATGATAATCTGGCCCCTATCTTACTTGCTTATTTGTCAAGGGTTTCTTTGATGCATTATACAGGCATCCGTACTGTGTACCACTAGCAATAAAAGACAGTTTAAAAGGATAATACCTTTATCTTGGGTATTAAACAAACCATACAGCCTACAAAATACTGAAAATATGTAGCCTTAGTTCTAACCCAGGCAGATGTATTAATATTTTAGCTTTTATAAAGTGCCAATGTCATACTGATCTCATGTACTAATTACATTTTAGCTACCATTCATTCCTATACCAGCACGAATACTGCTTCATGCTGTTAGGAAATTAGTACAGGTTATTAATAAAGATACAGGTGTCCAAGCCAAGTCTTCAACTGAAAAGGAACTGAACAATGGCTAACATCCCCTTATTAAAATAAATTTGATGAAAGGACAGTGTCATTCCAATTGTTAAATGATCATTACTGAAGTCCTCCTCTGTGAAATGGTATCAACTGCCTTCCAGGAATTCCATAAAAGCCTCAGATCCCCAAAAAGTGCAAACTCCAGAGAAAGAGGAAAAAAGGGTAAGGAAGGGAAAAGAAAGGGAAAACCCAGACTTACCATAACCTCCAGCTCAAAAGAATATCAAAACATGGTTCTGGTACAACATTAACTACTGTGCTGTGAAGTGACCATAAGTCAAAAATAGCTTCAAAATGTTTTGTATTTAAACAAAAATAAAAATCAATCCTCTATTGCTCTGTGCCAATAGTTTGTGAATGAAGACACACATATTGAATGATCACATTTTAAAAAAGAACCACACACTGAAGTCATCTGCATGTTTGCAACATTAAGGAAAAAGGTTTAAAAATAAGTGGGTTAGTACCTAGAAACCTAATTTATGCATGGAATACAATTTATGTATGGTTTGTAAAGTTAGTCATGCCTATAATGCATTGTATGCAATACATAGCCATTTAGAATCATAGGATGTAGATACGGAAAGGTTCTCTTAAGTGATTGTGATGGGGTTTACTATCTATGTCCCATGAGGCACCTGCCCCTTAGGACTAAGGTTACCCAGGTGGAGCCAAGGTCTAGCTCTCTATTATTATTATTTTTTTTTTTTAGTGTTAAAGGCCCCAGATGGCACTACACATTATAACAGACGCCTAGTCCATCCCCCTGTCAATGAAGGATTATATCCCTAAACTTTCTGAGGTATGAACTGTGACTTTATTCGGGTACTGTATGTTGTTTGTACATCAGAGGTGCTGTACAAACAATACCTGCCACATGCCTTATAGTTTCAGGAACAATCCTACATTGACAGAGGCAGGAGCCCTCCCACAGTAATATAGCTTCCACCACAACATAGCACATTTTCTTGGTTTGTCAAGTTCACTTTTAAACTATCTCATTTAAATGCATACTATGTACGCATAAAGGAAAGGACACAGAAAGCCAAGTGTATGGCTAATTTTGTAGCCAACTCCATCAATTTTATGCATACATGTTTCCTAAGCTTGTGCAAAAGCTTTTTCCATTTTAAGTCCTATAGGCATTAAATAAAAGCATGCTTTGGCTGTTAAAATGTTTAGTATTCTGTTTTCTAACATTTCTAAAAACAGGAATGAGAAGTTAGATATAACTGACAAGTTTTAAAGAATATTTTTAATTGATAATAGAAGGAATTGTTGTAAGTGAACTTTGTATTTGAAAATTCAGTAAAGAAAATTAAATACATCTACTTTTACTTTCTCTATACTTTGAACAAGTGGTGCTGATACTGTTACTAGACCTCTGTTCAAAATGGCTCTGAGGCTGTTCTCTCTGGAGTATTCTGCATTTCCACTCACGTGGTATCTCATCTCTGTTTTAGATGTTTACAAGTTTCCTGACCTTGAGATATGCCCCATTACAGGCCTATAAAAAGGTGGAAAATAACACTTTCATTTTTCTGTACCAAGTTTTCTATGGTATCTAATCAATTTGGTAAGAACAATTTCTACCCATGATCCTACAAACACTTATGCACATGCTTAAAGTTAAGCACATGAGTAGTTCCAATTGACTTCAATCAGACTACTCACCAGTTCAAAGTTAAGTACACGGACACTTGCAAAACCAGGGCCTAACTTTCTGAGTAACACAACATGCAGAGTCAATATGCTGATAAAATGCAAATACATGCTGGGTGCTCAAATTATTAGGTAACTGGCTGATTGTGAAAATGATTTATATGAACGAGGCTGATGGGAACATTTTGTTCAAAAAACCTTACATTTGGGGGACTTTTAAGTGCTGCTAAATATATGTAAAGCATGTAGAAGCTAAACAGAAAATTAAGAATTCTGGGAGATTTTCCTAATGTAAGGTAACCCTTCTGTCTACAGAGGCTCGAACAAACTTCCTTTGCTCATTTTCTCATACCTTACTTACTGGTCCTTGAGAAATAGCAACTGACAAAATCTATCATGGACCACTGAGGGGACAGAAGGAATGCCAACAAAAACAAGGTCTGTTAGTCTTGAGCTATAAAGACATCAACAATCTTTCCTCTTCCTGTGTAGCATCACTGGATAAAGAGGTGCTCCAAGTTTTAAAAAATATCAGCATGCAACAAGCTTTTGCATTTAGCATTCCATTCCATCATATCAATTGTCAGCTGTCAACCCAATCTACATATTACTGTGTAAGCATATATGCAGTGAAACCTTACTATAAATGCAGGTGTGTCCACACTATGTTCATGCTTTACTACTCCTTCAACTGTCTGTAAAAGTAACAAAGTTCAGTAGTGTTGTGTATATGTACTAAAAATATTCACACTTAATCCAAAAGACATCAAACAATGGCAATGTTCAAACGATATTGATTTCTTGAAGAAAACCAAATTTCCTTGGTTGATGGCAATTTTGCCTTCAACAGCCTAAGTGCTCTTTTGGTACTTTCATTAATATATTTAAGTACTCAATACAAAAAGGAAAAACCTTCATTTTCAGCATCATTGCTGAAGAAATAGTAGCAGCAGTACCTCTAGTAGCTGTGGCTCTTTCTTCTTAGCTGATAAATTTAAATGTTTCTCTAAAAAGCTGTAGTTTTTCTCTGTCTCCTTATCAAACTTCTTCTTTTCCTCCTGCAAGTAAAAAGCAATAAATTCAATATCATTCACTTAAATATGAAAATACGAGAACAATGTGTCTGTTCGCTTGTTAAAACTGTAGGTGAGAGGTGTAGCACAGCAGCAGTAAGGGAGTAAAAAACAAAATACCATGCCCCCTCCCAATAAATGAGAACAAGCAACACTTTAAATCATTTTTTTAAATCCTGTCTGAGGGCCTAAACTGAATAAAGGCCAGTTGCACTGTAATGACAGAAACTCTATCATGCTAACAAATGCCTGAGCTTTTCCAGTGTAAAAACAAAACAAAACAAATCTACAACTATGTTTAGTGTTGCCAACTCTTGAGATTTTATTGTGAATCTCATGAAGCTTGCCATTTTTTTAAAAAGCCCCTGCTCTTTGCTTCATGATTACATGAGAATCGCATCTTTAATTTTTAAAAAAGGTGTATGTTTCTAGCCCTCATGGTGGTAAAGAAAAGCTTAAAAATATGACCCAAGTATACTCTAAAGGTTCAGAAACAAGAAAATAAAATTCAATTAATTATTTTTTTTTAAACTCCGTATTTTAAAAGCAATCTAATTTGTTTGGCTTGATTCATGATTTTTGATCACTGGGTTTGGCAATACTGAGTGTTACTAGGGTACAGGGAGTTGTAAAAGGCCAACTGCTAAGTTTATGACAATCTTGAGCTAAAGCCTGGATCTCTGTGCTGAATTCCTCCATCATGCTGTGGGGCATTCAAGAAAGAAGTGGCCTTCTTTCCACCTTAAAGTTACTAGTGTTATATCAGTAATGGCTTGTCCACTGGAAAACCTATTTGTTTGAGTACTAGAGTAGGGTAATTTGGGGTTGTCTGTACATCTTTTATTCTGTATGTACCCTCAGCCATACACATGCACACGTGCACGAAGCAACGCAAGAACAAAGCGTTGTATTATTAAACCTTTGTTGTCAGGATCTGACCAACAGTCTTACTAGTTATTTTAATAATTGTTTATAAGGTTTCATGGAATTCTGTTACATGTCTAGTATCAGAGATTTCTGTCCCAGAATGGTGCACGTTTAGTTATTTTCAGCAAACTCAAAACCCAGAACTATAGTGGGAGTCTTTAGGATAGAAATGTATGTTTATGTCAAAATTGCTATACGCTTTGTTTAAAGCATAGACATACTCTTAAAAATGACTCTAAAATGCTATCATGAGGATCCATATTTTATTTTCTCTCGATGATTTCCCAACCAAATCCACTCAGATTACAAAGGAAGTGTTTTTTCCCCTCCTAGTTACTAGCTCAGCAAACTTAAATTGGGCTGAATTAAAGTTAAATTGTGCAACTGAAACCTATTTAACAATCTTGTTATGCATGTGCCAGAACAGAATCCATTTGACTCTCTAACAGCATTGCAGAGTCAATGCGTCTAATATGAGTAAAAGCACTAAACTGCTTAATTTAGACAAAGTAAGCAAATAGGACTCCATATGTACACCCAAAGGAGATCAGTTGAGTCTCAAGAGGAAATGCACCTTTAGATTTGGGACTATACACACACAGCCATCCCTTCTCCCTTTCATCTCTAATCTCATTAAACATGTTGTCTACAATCACTGCTGGAATTCCTCTCCTCCAACTTCATCTTAGACCAATCCAGCTTCTGCCCTTGTATTCCACTGAAACCACTCTTACCAAAGTTTCTAATGACCTCTTCCTAGCCAAAGCTCAGAACTAATAGTCAATTTTCATCCTCCTTGACCTGTCAGCCACCTTCAACACAGTGGACCATGCTCTTCTTTCTGAAATCATGTCTTCCCTTGGCACCTGTAATTCTGTCCTGTCCCAGTCCTCCGACCTCTCTCATCATTCTTTCAGCATGTCCTTTGGAGGAGCCTCCTCATTCCCCCCCTTCAACTTTCTGTGTGGGTTCCACCAAGCTCTCTGTCCTTGGTCCCCTTCTCTTCTCCCTCTACACCTGACCTCTGGGAAATGTCATCCATAAACACAAATTCAACAACCATCTCTACGCTGATGACTCTCAGACCTCTCTCTCTACCCCAGGCCTGTGTCCTCCGGTCCAAACTAAAATCTCAGCCTGTCTCTCTGACATCTCCTCATAGACGTCTAGCCACCAGCTGAAGTTAAACACGGCTAAAACAGCTTCTAATCCCCACTACACCTCTCTCCCACCAAAGCCCTGCCAGCACTGTGAACACCACCACAATCCTGTCTGTTGCTCTGGTCTGTAACCTAGGCATCTCTTTTGACTCAGACCTGTCTCTAAGTCCTCACGTCTAGGGTATGTCTAAACCTTGCTGCTTCTTTCTGAAAAACGTCTCTAAGATGAGGACTATCCTACCAGCTAGAACTCTGGTCCAAACTCTCATCAGCTCCTGTCTAGATTACTGCACATCCTTCTCTCTTGCCCTGACAAACACAGTCTAACCTTGCTCATATCAATTCAGAATGTTGACCCTATCACCCTGTCTTTGCATTCCTCCACTGGCTCTCCTTTCCCTATCACATCAAACATAAGCTACTTGTCTTCTCTTTCATGACCTTTCAGGGTCTATCCCCTCTCCATCTCTCAATTGCTATTGAAATGTTGACTCTTGCCTTCCATCAGCCCATGATGCCAGCCTCTGTAGCCCACTTGTTAAATTTTTTAACAATCACATTTGTGCTTTCTCCTATACTGCCCCTCAGGCTTGGGAGGATCTCCCCTTAAAAACCTGCAAAACACACAGAAAAAGATAAAAGTACTTTTATAAAGTGTATTTGAAAGTCTCTTCATAAAATCTTAGACCTTTTGTTCAAAAAAAAGCAGACAGGTAGTTCAATCTATGCCCCGTTGCACCTTACAGAACTACTTCCTACAGTCCCCACTAAAGTCTCATCTCATTAGCTCATTTGTATTTCCTGGGAGGGGAAGCGGGGGACTAAGAAGCATTCAGTGATATTTTAAAATCATGCACTAACTTGAGGAATCTGCAAATTCAATATTAAACAACCCCTGAAGTCCTTGATGCCACTGGTCATGCCCACTATTTCATTTTCTATTAAATCGACTGATCTTTTTGGAATGTTTAAGGCAGTGCAATATCCTGACTACCTTCAATGGCTGTATAGGTCTTTTTCCTAATACACAACATAATCCACAGCTTACTTAATTATTTCCATGGACTTCAGTGGGCTGTGGCTCAGGTATATACAGCCAATATTTTTTTTTCCTGAATCTCAGAAATAGGTGCAACCAGGAGCAATTTAACTATTAGATTTGTGTGCACAAATGCCATCTACACATGCAAATCAAAATTTTGCAGTATTTTGGATGCTACATTTACAAAAGTGACAGCCTAAGTATTAGTTATTTTAGATTTGTTGGAAATATGATTCTATAGGTCTAATGTAGCAGAAACAATTTCAGAACAATCCTTCCCTTTCATCATTTCTATTTTTCTTGATTCAGTTAATTATAGAGTCAAGTCAAGACTAGGGCAACTGGCAATCAGAACAATTTTTGTGCTGTCTTGTTATAGGAGTAGTAAAAATTAAAATTTAATAATATAATATTGGGATCAAATTCTAAGAATGATAACAGGTTCTTTACCACAAGATGTTAATTGAATTCAAATTTCCTATCACCCTATATTATTTTGAAAACAATCTATTACAGGGTTCTCAAACTGTGGGTCGGGACCCCAAAGTGGATCGTGACCCCATTTTAATGGGGTCACCAATGCTGGTGTTGGCCCTGGGCCCCAGCAAGTCTGAAGCCCAAGCCACACCGCCTGGGGCTGAAACCCAAGCCCCACTGCCCAGGGCTAAGGTTACATGCCCCCAGCGCAGGGTAGAAGCCCTTGGCTTCAGCTTTGCCCCTCCCCCTGCCCAGGGTCTCAGGCGGCGGGGCTCGGGAGGGCTCAGTCTTCGGTCCCCCCCTCCTGGGGTCATGTAGTAATTTTTGTTGTCAGAAGGGGGTCACAGTGCAATGAAGTTTGAGAACCGCTCATCTATTATATCAAAGACATATTGGTTATGATCTACTCACTGAAGTACTCACTACATTTTCTCTTACACTCTTTCTGCTTTGTTCTTAATGACACCAGATGATATTCTGTTCCTTGAGCTGAATGACTTTGAGGAAACCTTTGTCTTATTTGAAAAGGAACACTTTTAATCTGTTTAGGACCTGTTCACAAGCAAGGTTTTACAAAATGTAATGTTAATAAAAAACCTAGGTTAGACCTAGAATGTAGGTTTCCTATCTCATGGGGTTCTTTAAGCATACCACTATTCTAGACATCGTCCCTTTAATTAAACTCATCTAAAATTAAAGATGATGATGATGATGATGTGTTTGGGTCAATCAGATCCTTTACCAGAGTCAAGCCCAAACATGTAATTGAATTCTAAAGAGAGGAAGAAGCCAAAACCAAACTGATAAATTACTGAAGTGAAACAATATAATAAATGGTTTCAGCATCATTATAGACTATGTGAGATTAGCACATGGGAGGCCGCGGAGGCGGAGGGGGAAAAGAAAGAGGATAAAGATGTCATTGTGTTTACATATTATATTAAAGTGAGTGCTTAAGAATTTGTGCTTTGCCAAAAAGATACTTCCTTCCCCATATGCACAACCCCACTGTACTCTGGTTAAATTCAGGCTGTTGTTGGGTTTTTTTTTTCAACTGTGATGCTCCTTTTCAAGGGGTTAATTCAGTGAGGGCTCAGAATTGGACCGGATCTATCCAATCCAGACTCATTTTTCCATAGGAGTAAAACTGTTTAATATTAAGCAGCAGTAATTTAAGGTGAACTAAACATTCAGTGTTTGCTTTTTGTAGTGAGCATGTGCATTTTTCCTACAGCAAATATACTTACTGTTCTAGATTCAGACGTAATAGTTCTAACTGTACTTGGAGATGTTGATACTATGCAATGTTATCTTTCCAATACCATAGCTAATGTTTCAGTGCTTCCATTATACTGGATATTTTTTAAAAATTCCTGAAAAGTATTCTTCAGATCTCCATAAAACTGCTTTAAGCTTAAAATTTAGCACTATTCAGTACTTAATATAGAAGATGTTTTGTTCTAAATATATTTAAAATTCTAGATCAAGAGGCCAAATCCTGAAGTTCCTACAATTTTTATTTTGTCCTTACACAGGTAAAACTATTTAAAGTCAATGTGAGGTTTGCCTAAATAAGGACTGCACAAAAATGGAGTAAAAGCCTAAAACTTGGCCCAAGGTAATCTATGTTGCGATTATGCTTTTGGAGAAATTACCCTTTTGATAATGTTAGGAGACCCAGGTTTCAATTCCCTTGAAGAAAGCCTTTTTGTGTTTATAGATACAGTACATATATTTATCATGACCCTGAATTTATACAGAGCTTTTCATCCAAAAAAAATCCTGAAGCATTTCTCAAATCTTATGTACTGGGATCCTTTTGGCCACAACTGAAGTCCAGCCACTTCCAGGATGGAACATGTTCTCTGTTTAACAGTGCACAGTAATACTGTAGAGGTTGAGACAGGAAGTGAGGAATGATGTATCCAAATGAAATTGTATTAAGAAATTCAGGGGGGAAGAATGCAGTTACCCAGTTGACAGGACAGAAGGGTGAAACACTGGTGAAAAGTGCCATGGGATTTTTAATGATTTTTAATTCATAAATGATAACGAGCTCTCATCTAAAAGACAGCAATACCCTTTGGCAGTCAGGGGCTAACTATGGGACCACTAACTTCTTGTTGTTTTTTTGCCTTAGAAGAGGCCCAATTACTGAGACAACTTTTAAAATATGCTAGACAAAAACCCTTCGAAGCTTGTGAGCTCTGACAAAACTCTCATGGCCCCAGAAGATTAAGCAAAGGCGGAACTGATGTTCTGTTTTAATTGTTTACGATCTAAGATAGAACATTTTCCCCTCATGTACCGTGAAGAGGTATTCTTGTTCTGAGTTTAAAGTGAATCAGGAAGCAACATTTAGAGACTCAATAAAAGAGAAAAAGCTCTTCACCCTGGTGCTGAACAGAGTGGAATTTTACCTTCCTGATGGAAAAATTCAGCAACCAAAGTTCAGTCAGGAGGAAACGGACCTGTTGTATTACAGAAGCACTAACTTTTGGCTGGAGAGATTTTGGCTCAGGAGGGGTTTTTACAGACAATTTGGCTTCTTGCAAGTTCTTGCATTTTGCTGCAATTGCTGTAGAAGAAAAAGTTTTAGAAGTGTTTTCGGTATTAGAAACTATTTCGAAAATTCACCATGCCTGTGTTCCTGGTAAGGGAGATTTAAGCATTTTAAACCTTAATTGAAATTTCCCTGTATTTTTTAGATACACTTCCAAGTGAAACCTCAAAAGGGTCAAGCTCTGACATCTGCAGACCGATTACACAGTTTATTAAGGTGAGTTTTGGAAATGTACACAGCGGAAGAGAGTGTTAAGGAGTTTCTCTTAGGGCTTTTTTGTTAGAGTTTAAAAACTGTCTTTAGGAGGAAAAGCTACAAGGAGGTAAACTCTGTATCTACTATTTCCATCTGTAAAGAATGTCTTTAAAGAATGGTTTAATAGAGGGTGTTCAGGCTTCATTATTGAAAATAAATATGATACAGACAGGAGAGACAGACATCCTTAATCACAAAGAATCACGAATTCTTTGGAGCAGGCTGAGACAAGCCAATCTCTAAACTACCCACCCTCCCAATCCACTACCCTAAACAATTTGGAATAATTTTATTTTTAATAAAGAGTTATCAGTTCTAATTTCAACAATGGGAAATATAAGAAGAAAGGGTATGAGGATAAATTCTTGAGGTAGTTAACATGTAGCAGGCTTTTAAATATGCAAGTAAGTGGACGTACAGCAGAAGATTATGGTCATCCATTAGCAACACGAGAATGCTCTTTGTGGCATTTCTTTTATCCAAGACAGAAAAGACAAGGGAGGGGGGAGAGGGAAGGAGAGAAAAGGACACATTCCTCCCCTCTCACGGCATATTTCCCATTCATTTCTGAACCAAGTTCCCAAAGAAAAAAATTGGCACATAAAAAAAGATAAATACCAGCATTTCTCTGTGCGCTGCCAAATTGGTGTCATGAGGATACTTTGACCAAATAGAGAAATTAAACTCATCTCTTTAAAAAAGGGCAAACAAATAAATTTGAGACGAACCTTTACAGCTCCTAGCTGCTCCTTCCTAAATTTTTCCAAAGGTTTGATCAGAGTTTCGGTAACACTGAGTGCCTAGAGAAAGAAAAACAACAGAGTATATAGTGTGTTATCCACAGAGGAGAAAGGCTAGTCATTTATTTTACCCTCCCAACTGCAAATAGTACAAAAAATTAAAAGCTCCAGAGTATCATTTTCAAAAGCACTTAAATGAGATAGGAGCCTGAGCCCCATTTTCTAAACCCATATGGCTCCTAAATCACTTAAGAGCTTTTGAAAAAATTATTCCTCAGCTCATCTTGAAGCAGACATTAAAATATTTTCAAGTTGAGCATCATGAACTATGCAAATACAATAGTGAAGGTTTGGCTGAGGTTTCCTCCAGTCTTTCTGAACAAGGCAACAGTCTCTTAACAATTGAGCTTTGTCCCATTCATTAACAAAACCTTTCATTGCATTTTTTCCTTATAAATGCCAACAATTTAATTTTACTTAGGGGCATCAGATCACGTTATTGCAACAAATGCAGAACTGAATAGCAAATACACTCTTCATATACCCGCCTGCCAATTAAGTCTGTACTAAGATTAATAGTACACAAAAAAACACCCTACATTAAAAGAAAATTATTTAGGTTGCAAAGTCATATTCTCAAAACTTAGGAAATGATAGATTTACAGTTGCCTTCATTTCATGTTCATCCTGCATGTTCATTCTGTGCACTGAAACACGGCAGTTTTTGCACAGGAACATCAAGCCCCAAACTCTGTCATCTCCCCCAAAAGTTGGATAAGCTCCTGCTCTACATGAGGTGGAAATGGCTGAAGTCAAGTGCTTGGAATGGGGGTGATGGGGAGGTTAAAGGGAGGGGGAGCCTGGCTCAGTCCACATCGTCACACACACTACAGATACTACAGCTGTTTCCAATGCAGCAGTGGCCATGTGGGCCTCACTCTTTAGAACATTCATGTCTTTAGTTATTTTGACAGACTGCTAACATTTTTCTGAGAAATGAAAGCAGAGAAAAGAAATGGCAATTTTAACACTTTATAACCGGGTGAACCCTAAAATTAATATCATGGGACAAGCAAAAGGCAAGTCTCTAGCCCCAAGGCTCTGTCCCTGCAGAATATTAAAGGCCCGCTGTTTACAATGGAGGTGCGAGAGCTTCTCATAAAAGCCCTACAAGACTTCTATAATGGAAAATGTTAGGCAACCTAAATATAAAGCTTGCTACAAACTCTCTCTAGAATTCCAAAGTGAGGGAGCAAGACAGAAGTTCAGCTCTCCCACATACACACACAGTCTGGAGCAACCCAGCACCAGACTTGGGGAAGTGGGCTCCCCAGTCATCCCCTGAAGCTCAGTGCTTGCCAGGAAGACAATACACCATGATGAGGGAGTACTGTGTACAGACGATTGTGAGGTAGCTAAGGAGCTCTCATAGGTTCAAATAAACTTCAAATGAGCAGCTAAACACTATTCACCAATAGTAAGATCGTAAAATATAAGGATATTAAATAATAAAAGTCAAAACTGAGGTGCAGCAACTTGTTGCAGCAAAGGAGAATTATAATTATCAAAACTGATTAGGAACTTCAAACAAACAGGTGAGTAAACAGTTAACTGGCCTCATGACATTTTCAACAGTTCAATTAAAACAGCTCTGAGCCAAGCCCAGCATTCGTTGGAATAAGGGTTTCACATTGTAAAAGAAAGGACACAATGAAATACTTATAATTTACCCATGTTGGTCGGGTATGGAAAGTAAAGTACTTGTAAAGGAAATTGATCTCTGATGATTTTCTTCTATATTTTTTAAAATAGCGTTTCCCTTGTCCTTCATAATAAGAAGTCTTTCCTTATCCTCTACATGGCAAGAAGAATTTTACCCTCATTTAATTGCATATATCAATCATTACCCAATCGCACAGAACTGAAGGTTAATTTGCAGAAAGGGGACATGGTTACACTGCCGCCCTGCTGCCACCCTACCTCCCACCCCTACCCCAAAAAAGTATATGGACAATGGGTGACATTTTTTAAATAAAAACAAGTGCCAACAAAGATAGATCTATGAAGAAAGGATCTGCACTATCAAAAAACACGAGGAACGTAGAGCGAGGAGAAATACTCAGTATATTCTTATAGGAGAGGATACTGCTCACCTACAAGAAAGCTATTTACCTGCAATTGCAGTTCTCTGACAGTACAAACTGTACAAGAGTCATATTCTTAGGTCAACACTTCCAGTGTAAAGGCAGCTGGTAAATCCTATAGATTTAGAGCTTAAAGGAAAGCTCTGTCCCTCCTAAAGTTTCTATTGCTTCACATGCTAGTTTGCTGAATGACATTTCCTTGGAAAACCATATCTGACTGAACACTTTCATTTTATATCTTGGACAATCCACCTCCAATGTTATAAGACAGTACGGCTAAATTCTTGGACAGTTTTCTTGCAAGGTATTAATCTTACCCTTGCTGCATGAGTCTAATTTAACTGTCTTAGAGTTATAAGAACACGATCTGAGTTGAATATGCCCAATGCCCCTTCTATGGACCATAAGTGTGGTAGACTCTCTCTCTAATTAGCCATCTTTCAGCTGTGATATCTTTATGTTGAAACTGGAGCACTAGAGCTTGCTCGACACTGCCATTTAAAACCTGTACTCTGCCATGTCCCCTTGCAAAAACCTCTGGCTAATGCTCCCTACTCCACAGACATCTCTAGAGCTCTTTAGTTTTGAATTTCTACCTGCCACACACTGGGAATATGAACCAGGAGTGGGTCTATTAAAACTGGGTTCTTTAGACTAGAGGACATTTAACAAGCAGCTCCCTGCTCTTCCATACTCTGATGTTTTAAGTTTGTACAAGAAATCTACAAGTAAGATATACAAGAGAAAGGAGACCAGACATCCCTTCCTGGCTCACTAGAACATTTGACAATAAGCAGTATAAATTATTGGATTGTATCAAAGTGAAACATAAGCCAGTCCTGAGATGATATTGGAACTGGGAATTGGTCCTGCTTCGAGCAGGGGGTTGGACTAGATGACCTTCTGGGGTCCCTTCCAACCCTGATACTCTATGATTCTATGATATAATTTCATTCCTTTTATCAGAGATCACAGCCTAACTGAAGTGAGTTAACCAATCTCCTAATGTTTTTTTTTTTTAAAGTTCAAGAAACTACCAAAGCGGTTTGATAAGGGGAACTGTTTCTAAATCAACCCTACATGGAATTACATGCTTTGGTCCAATCACACTCCCATGGGCTAAAATGGAAGCAGGATCAGGTTTTGCACATTTAACATTCTGAAAAGCAAGACCCTTGGCATAGAGAAAAAATGCTGGCAGCATGTTCTTGGGTCCTCATTTCAGTTTTAATTTATTTTCTAGTCAGTGGAAGGTTATGATCTGGTCCAAAAGACACTCAGAGATGTCTCCAATGACTTATATGCCGCTCTGTGTTTCACTCTGGAAGAACACTTTGCATCCATTTTATTGGCAAAGGGACTGTGGGTCTCACAAAGTTAGTAACCTAATATCAGCCGAGAGGACAAAAATGCAACAATATTTCATGAAGTCCTTCTTCTAAAAAGGGAAGACAAGTGAAGGAGGTGATTTTCAATGGAATGGTATTAAGAAGGCCATGGACAATTTCTTTGGAAGCTTTCACTTTTTAAGAAGTATCTTCTACAAAACTGGTTATGAACAGAAATATTTTCAATTACACCGCAACAGGAATCAGGGAAGATGGGGATTCAAAGAGTCTAAGATACTATTAGCTTTGCAAGCAAAAATATTCAGTGTTTCCAGCTGGGAAGGGGAAGAGTTGGAGGAAAAATATCCCTTCCAAAAACCAGTTTCCAAATGGAAAATGTAGGATGTGAGAAATAGACAGTGAAGTGAATCAGAAAACAGGTCTAGATCTTAGGAAATAGAGAATCCTCTGAAGTTTGCCCTTTCAGTCAGCAACTAATTTTTCCTTGTTCTCAAAAATGTAATATACTTGAGTCAGACAGTATTATGGAACTCATTTCTCCTGTTTAGTATAAAATTAATCAGGGGATGAAACGGCTGCACTGAAAAGCAAGGAATCCAAGTGACAGTGACAGCTGCAGTGTTTATGATCCAACATTTCAATTCTTATCAGTTTACTCCTTTTCCACAGAACTTAATAAAAACACCACTAACTACCAGCAAACCAGCTAATACCAAGTTTTAATTTTAAATGAAAAACAGAACCAGTCAGCTAAAGGTTAGGACTGAAACTCTTTAGTAAATGTAAGTCTCGGGCTATGTAGAACTGATCAATTAAATTGTTTTTAATTGTTCACTTTATTAATATAACTTCATAAGCAAAGTTTTATGAAAGAAACAACATTCATTCATAAAACCGGTTACCCCAATAACTGGCTAATTGAGTTTCACTTTCAATCCAATTGCTGCTTAAATCGCTGAAACTTACACTGTTTCAACATTGTAACTTCTACTCACTGCTCGTCATTCATTATACTTGTCTATATTGTAACTTCTGTTCCCTGTTTGCCATTCCTTACACTTGTCCATACTGTAACTCAAACTCCATTTTAACTTGTCCCAAACTCCATTTTAAAATGCTCACTCCATTTTGTAAAAGCTTGCTGCAACCTTCATTTTTGCAAAACCCTGCTGTAATCTTATTAGTTTAGTTTAGAAGTGTGAATGAGGTATGTATGGATGATGGAATCAACCTCCAGCCCCAGCCTGTCCTTATGAAATAAAGTGTAAACACCCAAGGCTGAAGATGCAGACAACAGCCCTGACAAAGTCAGAGGAGTCCACCCTCCAAAGAAAAGAACAAAAGTACAATTGAAGAAATATCAAAGCCAGGTCCTAGGCTGAAAGTCATGTCTGCAAGTGACAGGTGATCAATGACGCTGAAGCCAGAGGCAGCCTGACACAGCAAGACCCATAGACTCTGGATTCAAACTGAAGCCTATAAAAAGGAGGGGTGAGATGGAAGCCTTTGAAGGGTAACTTTCTGCTGCCAGCATGGAAGGGCATCGGTGTATGCCCAACAGAGACCCAGATCTTCTTTGTGCCCGGATTTTCTGGCTAGTTAGCCGCCACAAGCTATGAACCCAAGCCACAAACTCAAGCTACATTCAGGACTGGTAACTATACAGCAGCTGCAGAACGTGTGTGTGTGTGTGTGTGTGTGTGTGTGTGTGTACACGAATGTGACACTGAATAAAATGTTATAGATATAACTG
The DNA here is from genome assembly GCF_965140235.1 of Caretta caretta. NCBI lineage: Eukaryota > Metazoa > Chordata > Testudines > Cheloniidae > Caretta > Caretta caretta. The sequence goes on along the minus strand of NC_134209.1, from coordinate 66,746,718 downwards.
ACTGCCTCCTAGGATTCTTTCTGTATTCACAATAAATGTAACATTTTGTCTTATCCCCTTTAATAAGATCCTGCTGGCTTTTATTTTATTGGTATAACAGCTAGGCACCCAAAGGGGCCTGATTTCAGAAAATGTTGGACTCTTTAAGGTGTCTCATTGTGGGCAACCACAAAGTCACCATTCACTTTCCGAACATCTTGGCCTAGGGATTGGCAGAGATCAGATTCTCAGTAAAGCTAACTTCACCAGGGAGTGGGGGTGGTGCATGGGACAGAAGAGTAAAGTGTTTAAGGTTTGTGCATTTCTATATTATATATACACAAATACACACACAACTGTACATATGCACATATATACTTTACACAAAAAAAATGTTAAAACAACTTTAAAGTTGCAAAGTCAAGCACTCAGAAGTTGAGATAATGCCAGAATTGTGCGTTATTTCAGCCCCCTTGTTTGTATGCATTATGATATAGTCTCCAATTACATCATCAAATACGATCCCTCCCACCCCCAGACCCATCTCACTCAGGGCACAGGATGGATGGTCCTCACTTAACAAGCAGGTTTTAAATATTTTGTTTTCTCCTCATTGATCAGTGTGTGCCTCCTCCCTTAATCACTGCAAACTATTCAAACCCTGCTCTGAAGACATAATTATTAAATTTTGTCAGAGGCCTTCCTATGGTGCTCATTACTATAGCATCAGAGTGTAGAACATATTTATTTTTACAACACCCCTGTGCAATAAGGAGTGAGGGCTGGGACAGAGAGAGATTAAGGTCAAAAGCATCCACTAATTTCAGATGACTAGGACCTGATTTTTCAGAGTACATAGCATTATATAGTAGTTTGTATAACCAAAGCAGAGCTCCCGTTAACTTCACTTGCAGTTGTGAATGCCTAGCACTTCTGCAAATCAGACCCCATATTGAGTCTGCCCCCCAGAAAATGAGGTATATTCAGTTAAGAACTATATGTGAAAAGTTTAGTTTTAGTGACTTCCTCAACCATGAGACCCTCCTCTTTGTTCCTGCAATCCCCTGCCTCATTCACCACACAACTTCTAACTGTTGCAACAAATAAGTTCTACAGACAAGTCTCCTTCACTACACAGCCCTGATTCATAGAATCATAAAATATCAGGGTTGGAAGGGACCCCAGAAGGTCATCTAGTCCAACCCCCTGCTCGAAGCAGGACCAATTCCCAGTTAAATCATCCCAGCCAGGGATGATCATCATACCCAGAGCAGATCCATCCTCAATGAGGTGAGGGTTCTGTGGGAAAAACTAGTATACAATCATGTAATTAAAGACATATATGCAAAGGAGCTGAGTTTGTCATCCTCCTGCCCCAGTCCTACCTCCTCCTGCCGCTGACTCATCATCCCAGTCCCATTCTCTTCCCCTACCCAGTTCCAGTTTCCACTCCTGGGGTTTTTCTCCTAACCCTTATCTCCTTGGCCAGCCAGACCTACCCTCCTCCAGACTCCCCATCTCACCTTCACCACACACTCAATCCCAGTAGCTTTGCCCAGCCATAACCAGTTCCCCCCTCCCATGTCCTCATCCTATCAGTCTGTCTCCTCCCTTTGGCCTACAGTCACCCTCACACTCACTGCCTGCTCCACCCCAGCCTCCCTCCCTGGGCTCCTCAGCCAATCTCAGTGTCCCATCCCCCTCCCCAAAGACTCATTAGCCCAGTCTCTTTGACCCAGGCTTCTCCTCTCCCCATCACCCCCATCCAAGTCTCCAAAAGCACATCCCTGACATGAAGGCCCCACACTACCAAATTGAGTCCCCGCTGGAAGGCAAGGGGAAGCTGGAGCTTCTCAAAGAAAAGGTTGTCAAACATTTCACATTGGCAAAACACATTTTTCCCTAGCCTCGGTCTCAAACGCAGCTGAACAGTTTTGGCCGAAATTGTCCAAAAAAATTCAGTGTGAGGCAGACACACACTAATCATTTGGGCTGAAGTTTTCTGTGCTGTTTGGCAAAGGTTATAAGCAACTGAAAACAAGGTGTTGTAAGGGGAAGCAATAGCCAACCTTAATTACAGGTGGTGCTATCAGCCCAACCAAAAATATACACACTTACCTATGTTCCTACATGCATGTATTTGAAGGTACATACACTATTGAGAGAACGGACAAGGTTCTGAGGTGCAGCACTGAACTCGCAGCCAAGGGTTACGGGGTGGCCAAGGTGGCTTTAAGTCACCCTGAGAGCTTGATTAAATTACAGCACCCTCCCTGGCTGCCCTACAGACTGCAGAGATGTGTGCTCTGGTCCTGTTTGCAACATCATTGCAAGTCCTTAGCCACATCTCCCATCACCAGCATCCGTTTGCAGGTCCTTAGAAGACAACTTCATGACTGTCGTCTGCAACCCTGCACTAAGGGAAGCCCTCCTCTGGCCACAACCAGGGCTTCTGGGAGCCCTTTTTACCACTCCAGCCCTTTCATGTGGCATAAAGATGCCACAACAAGAGTAAGGATCTCACCCTTAGAGAAAAAATAAATTAAATTCAAAACATGGGCAGAAAATACTCCACAATTTACACACCTTGTTATTTTTCAAATATTTTCAATTTCAGGCCAATTTTAAAAAATGTTAAAGCTCTAACTCCCTAAGATATAGGATCTACAGTGGAAATAGTAACTAACTATCAATCCTAGAGTTAGGATCTATCATACCTAAAGTAAGTTGACTGGAAACAAGATTCTAAAGTAAATTTTAAGTTAACTAAAAAGAAAGTTTTCCATTAATGGCTGACGACGACTCAGAGTGACTACAGTTCTCTAATTAAACTAGAATATTTTTGTAATGCCGAATCAGTTAGACATGACTTCTGGTATTCCACTCATCCTTAATATAACAAACATTTCCAGAATGGCCTCCAGAGGCAAAGTATCCTGCTTCATATTTGCCTCAGGGAATTCCACTAAGTTACAGTGTTATGGAAAAGTTCAATTTGTTTTATGTGGGCCACTCTATAATTCAACTGAATTCTTGAGTTAATTCGGGATTTTCTTTTCATAAACCTCTAAATCCCTCAGTATTTAGAAACATGACCTTTGCAACCAATGCAAGTCCTTAAACTGAAAACAAAAATAAAACTGCTTGATTGCAGCTATTAAATATCCAACCCATGCCAGATCAACATGGTAGCAGACCAAATGAGTACGCTTGTGATGGACAGTATGGAAAATTAAGATTCACGTCTACACATGTTGCAAATGCCTTTGAAAACTATGTAAAATATACTTGAAAAACCTTTTAATCCAAGTCTGGAATTCAAAGTCTGAAATAACTGCATTTACCATATGGATATTAAAATCATTTTTGCATTCGCTGAATACACAAAATTAAATTTTAAAAAACAGCAACCTATTAAGTGTGTCAGTAATTAAGCAAAAGGAATTAATACAGTATATCTAATCTGTAACTGTATTTCTTATCTGCAATTCTCTCAACACAGTCACAGCCACTCTACCGGTCACAAGCCTCCACATTGCCTTTCAGGATAGCAAAGAAGAAGAAAAAAAGCCTGATAAGAGGATGCTGTTATGGGAGGAACTCCTTTGTGAAAGGCTTTGAAATGTGTAGCATAAACATTGCACCACAACTGAAAATCTTTATAGCTCTGGCGCCAAACGTGGGTGCAGAGCATCCTAACATTCCACTGATTTCAACAGAACATCCATGTAACTTTGGCACGATTACACTGTTCATTGAGAAGCCAAAGAAAAGGAGTCAGATCAGCAGTCCATCTCTCCCCAACAACACACAAATTATGTTTTCAGAAACTAATCCCCTTGGTTCTCTTTCCACTTGCTCACTATAATGGTGATACAGTTCTAAAATATTTGCTAGAGCAGGGGTGAGCAAACTACGGCCCGCGGGCTGCATCTGGCCCACCAGCCGTTTTAAGACAGCCCTCAAGCTCCTGTGAGGGAGCGGGGTCTGGGGCTTGCCCTGCTCCAGCCGGGGCACAGGGTCAGGGGCCACCCCACGTGGCTCCCGGAAGCCATGGCATGGCCCCCTTCCAGCTTCTACACGTTTCAGTGGCCCTGCTCCAATGGCCCCCTCTGCCTTCGGATGGGGCAGCGTGCAGAGCTCCTCGTCGTGCCTCCGTGTAGGAGCCGGGAAAGAAACGTGCCGCTGCTTCCGGGAACCACTTGAGGTAAGCACCACCTGGAGCCTGCAGCCCTGAGCCTCTCCCCACGCCCCAACCCCCTGCCCCAGCCCTGATCCCCCTCCCACCCTCTGAACCCCTTGATCCCAGTTCGGAGCACCCTCCTGCACCCCAAACCCCTCATCCCCAGCCCCACCCCAGAGCCCACACCCCCCAGCCGAAGTCCTCACACCACTCCCCTACCACTCCACTACAGACTACCTTGAGTTAAATTAATCTTTTAAAAACACCATATTCCTTGCATAAAACAAGTAACAGTGAAATCTTACCAGTTACCATTAACTATCATCACCATTTATTTAATGGGGGCAATTACTAATAAGTACTGAACCTTAAAATCAAAATCTATGAGCAGAAAAGCCAGGCATTTAAAGTGGAATCTATATATCTTATGTTTTTCTAAAGCCCCTTTTACGGTAGCATTTAAGCACTGTTAAAAATTAGTGAGCATAAAATCTCAAAGTAAGTCCTGTGAGACAAAATCAGCATTAATTCCACTGTGGTGGAGTCCCCTGTTCTTACCAGATTCATATGCTGTTCAGCTCTTGTCTTGGCGTGTCATACTCCCATGTATACAGGTAGTTGACAGGTCATCCTAGATCTCTCAATCATCCTACCCCACACACGAGATGGGGGAAAAAATTAGCAGTACAAAGCCTCCATTTTAATCATTCATCTATTGTATTAAATGGAAGAGATGCAAGTCAACAACCTGCATAGTCAAAAACCATGCCAATAAGCTTACTTGGTAAGCAAGGAGGCTACCTAAACAGAAGAACTGATGCGCACTGTGCTAGAGTATATAAGTACTGATATAAGAAACCACATCTCAGGAAAAGTATTCAATCTCCATTTGGAATTAAATATTAGCTCCACGAGGAACTTTGTCATCAGATCTTTCACTGTCTGAACACATGCATTACATGATCTTTTCCATTCCCGTTAGTGTTTTCTATAAGGCAATCAGCATACAGTACACGTATAGTGTCAAATAACCTCCTTACCTGCAAACGGGCTGCATATGAAAAGAGGAAGTAACACCATAGCCATTGCACAACTGCAGTGTCCAGAGATTATACAGCCAAGAGTGTAATTTTCCTTAAAGATGTACTGAAAGCCAATCCCAACATCTTGCTGCACAGCACAACTATAATGGAACAAGTTCATCAACTGAAGGCAAAGACCAAGCTATGCCCCTCACTTCTACCCACCAAAAGTTCTGCCTCCAATCATGGAACAAATCTGGTTATTAAACTCCCTTTCTTCTCTGCTTTTTCACACTTGTTTTTAATTTATCCTTTTCTTTAGGCAGTGCCATGCCTTCTTCCTTTTGTTCTCATCCTATCTGTGCACAAGGAACAGCAGAGTATAGAGGCTTTTTTTTTTTATCATGGGCCCTCCAATTTAGCATCTCCATGTCAGCCAATCCCTCTGCCATAACACATGTTCAATACATAATGCAGCGTCCCTAGGCAATTCAGAGGAAGAACTGCCTGCTCACTGCCCACTGACCCTAACTCTGCCAGAAGACCTGGCTCCAAGCTGGGACAGAATGGCAGAGCCTCACATTTTTCCACCCTGAGAAACCATGACTGCCCCTGGACATGCTATTGCCAGAAACAAAATAGGGACATTAAAACTGGACACACAGGCAGGAGAGAACTGAACTGCTGAACTTCTTTCAGTGCTGAATATAGAGCATTTGGCAGGCTTTGAGCAAAATGGCTAAGGTTTGTGTTTTGGAGCTATAGTGGTCCTGGGTTCAATCCCTGATGATCATCCAACCATGGCGTTGTTACAGGTGGTCTCACAAATTTTGCATTTTTTGTTTTTTAGTATAATATGAAAACAATGTTACATAAGTGTATGTTTTTGCATTTAATCTGTTACTACAATTCTGGGCCAGTTCCTTGTCATTGTCTTCATTATCAAAGCCGTTTCCTTTCGTGAGAAGAAACTGCAACCTGTAAATCCAGATTAGTGAAAAAGAGATTGCACAATAATAAATCACTGATGCTAACACTTTGCTGATTAATACAGTGGCAAACAATGCTAATTTGCTCTTATCTTAATCCTTTTAACAATTTGTTTACAGTAAGTTGCAACTCACCAAGATTTCTCTTTGCTCTTCCAGATTTTTTAAGAAATTTGAGAACTCATGCAGGGATGCATCTGTAACACCAAAAAAGAAAAAAGGAAATAATGGAATAGGAGTGCATAACAAAACCAGTAATGTACACGCACGTGCGCGCACACAGAGCTCTTACATACCTATACATCTTTCATCATCCGTCTCTGCATCACCAATGAATTCAAATTTAAAATCCCTCAGAGAGTGGGCAAACTTTCTTTGGGCTGCTGAAAGGTCTGCAAGGCAAACAACAAGGATTTAAAACTATATTTGTCTTTAATTCAAACAAAAGCCTTTAGCAACTTGAAAGTCATGTGAATTTGATATTCGGGAAATGTGTAATTTTTTATATCTTTCAATAGACTTCAGCAATTTCTTGTCCTATACTGAAGTTCCACAGCTATGCAATTCTTAAATTCCATTTAAAAAGACAAATGCATTGCACTGCTAATATTTTGTACAGAAATAATTCCGACTTCCCTAGCCAGTTTCTCACTGCTGCTTTTATTGATAGTATTTGACTACTATTGGCACAAAACTGCTCTTGCTTTGGGCAGACTACTTCCTTCCTTCAAGAAGCTACCAGATATATTAACTAGCCAAAATTCTGCTCTCAGTTACAATATCACAATGTTATAAACTATTATGAAGATTTCTAATATTGAAGTTGACATCAAAACATACACTTGTCTCCTGTAATGTCTGATTACAGTACATGAGAGAGTTTGGAATGTCATTGACCCTAAAAGGCAGGTCTCAGTGGAGAAAAGGATGAAAGTCCCCATACGCTCTTAACTTGCAGTAAAGATTCTCCTTACATCTTCATACTTGGCCAATATTAAGAGCAATTTGATATATTTAGTTAATCTTTTAGCTATCTCATGCAATTCAGAAGGACTAGGAGTAACTATTATAAAACACACTGTGTAAACACTTTATTCTCTGGGTTAGCTGGAGCTGAAACAACACAAACTGTTTACACACCCTTTTAGCAGATACTGTTTCCAGTCTGCTGTATGTTTTTCCCAATTTCATAGATAAGGACATATCGGACTCGAAATGCTACATTGCACTGTGTGGTGCCAACTAATTAAAGGGATACTATCCAATTCCTATTCACCCTAGCAGGACACAGACACAAAAGCCACATATTTTCAGATCCCTTTCCTCTTACATTCCCTTCCTCTCACATCTCTCACCAGATTCCTATTCTTCCCTCCACCTTACACTTCTCTTACACTCCCCACCCAGTTTGTGTGACAGAACCATTCTAGTTGATCCCACAGTGCTGGGTTTTTCTCCCATGAATGGTGCTACAACTATGCATTCTCCCTTCAACATCAAGACTCGGGGGCGGGGAAGGGGGTGGCAGGCACAGACTGACATCACGAATACTCCCACACCTTGGGAAAGGGGAAGGCATTTTCAAATTAAAATGCAACCTGTTAGCTGCAGGGGTGCATGTAATGTAGAAAGCGTGGACAACATAAGTTCAGATGCTTCTTTGTTACAAGCAGCTTGGGACAAAATATGTCACGATTTACAAATTGAGAATAAAGTCCACCTCACTATTTGTCTGATCCAGAAAACTAGAACTGAAAGTAGGAGTCACGATGTTGCATTGAATTAATGGAACAAGGGTATAAAAATAATTTAGCATTGTTGAGCTACGGGTGATGGGAACCAGCCATGTAGTGATGCCTTCTCTACAGCTCCTTCTCTTTGCCCTTTGGCCAAGATGCTGAAGACTTCAAATACCAAGACTGGGAAAAAGAATGCATATCATCCCATCACTAATGGCAAGTCCTCAAAGGTTAATAAAACCAAAGGCTACGTTAAGTTTTTTGCACTGCCCCCTGTGCTCTGTCGAGTCCCTCTAAGAAGGGCTCTAGAGCTGCAGACAGAGTCCCACTGGAGCATTCTGCCATCGAGTAGGTTGGATTATAGGTTGAGTATGAGTAAGCATGGGATTTGTGCCCATCATCTCTACAAGGACAGACTGAAGAGATAACAAAATCTCTGTGACAGGCTTTAAGGGCCAGGAGGCCTGGGCTAGTCAGCTCCACTTGTATCATAATTACATGTCTCCCAGTTTTAGGAGGCTGGATTAATTGGGGTCAGGTGACAACCCGAAACACCTTGACCTCATAAAAGAGCTGAGAAATCAGTTTGGAGGAGGAACCAAGAGAGCAAGTTGGGCTCCTGTGGAAGGCCCTGAAGTAGTGTCTGGAGGACGCCTGGAAAGCAACCTGGAAATCAGTGGACTATCCCAGAGTGGAGAAGATAGAAAGGTAGCCCGAAAGGGACAGACTCTGAGGGGACTCTAGGGAAGAAGACTAAGAGTCAGGGCTCTATCCCAGTGCCAGAGAGACTTAAAGGTAATCCAGAAGGGACTAGGAACTGAGCCTAGAGGGTGGGCTAAAGAAGAGCCCAAGAGGAGCAGAAGAACTTTTGGTTGTTTGGACTTTTGTTATCCAAGAAGGGAATTGAACTCAGTTATCCAGTCAGAGGTCTGAGACATGTGAATCCCTGGGAAAGTAAGAAAACCCAGGTGAGGAGAAAGTGAGGCAAGAAGCCCCTGCAGCACCATGCTCAGCCAGCTGGGCGGGGGAGGGGGGAGAGAGTTTACAGGACAGGCATGCCCTATGGTAACCTCTATCTCCCAAACTTTATATTAGGGGTGCTAAATCCTTTAAAGACTGACAGAGGGAAAAAGTGCAGCGTGAACAAAACAATCACAGTACAGATTGGTTATTTGTAGTCCCCGTTGCTGGGCACAGTGATTAATCACCACAAAGTGATCTAATAATGTGTAAACCTCTGAACAAGCCATGGAATTGGGGGGGAGGAGAGGGGAAGACAAGGACATAACTGGGAAAGAACCAATCATTATTTCCAGAAGGGGGGTGACAACTAGAGAGAGAGAGATTCTGATCTACAGAAAGGATGTTTGAATTAAATGATTCAACAGGCTGCAGGAGACAAAGCATACAAGCATTGTTGACATAAGGCTTTTAATTCTATTTAGTCAATAGACTGTCACCACAAGATTTACCCCATCTCAAGAAGGTTTGCCTAGAATCCAGCACTGTCTCATTTTATTCTGTTAATTTATGTTAAAATTCATTTATATTTTTCTTTCCTATGCCAAATAAATCTTTTCCTAACATACTTGGATTTTGTTTCTGTGATAGGAGACAGTCACTGGGGACAGTTGTTCCCTGGAAACAAAATGGAAACTTTGCCCCTCTCACCTCCCAGAGAGGTCTGAGGCTAGGTGACAGGCTTGAGCACTCAGTTATAGACATGGGTATGGAGAGCTATTCCCAAGGCACTGGACTCAGGACACTGAATGTAGTCAGCTCAGCATGGGGAAAACCTGAAGACCATGATCAGGGACAGCACAGTGCAGGATTTATTTGAGGCTTGAAGGGGCAAACATTTTAATCCTGTCTGGAAATCATTAGGCAATCAGTTCACCCTTCTAAAATCAGGAAAAACAAAGTTGTTGATGTCATTACCACAAATACTATAGAACTCTATAAAAATATATGGTGACTCCAGAAACAAAATGTGGCAATCCACCCCCATACACACATATAGTACTGTGTTATTAAACAACAACATGCAGTATTTAAACCATAAGTTACAAGCTTCATAGACACTAACTCTCAGATATACATTTCCTTGCATCCTGTGCTAGGAAAAGCACTTTGCTAATCTGCATATATCCCGTATATCCCTAGTTGTTAATACCCAGATATTTTATGATTTGGTAGAGAAATACATCTCAGTTCTGTTTCATAAAACAAGCTTCCTTTATATGGAAACATTCTACTGCTATAACTTCAAATAAGAAGCAGTATCTTGGGTTTATAGCACCTGTGCCTCAAAGGACCCCCCCAGAGTATTTCACAACCGCATGGGACCAGGGGCTGTGAGTTATATGGGCCCGTGATGCCCTTGCTCCAGCAAATTCAGGGCACGGGAGTCCAGCTCCACCAATGTTCGGGGCCGGGTCTCTCCCCTGGCCCCGCCTGCCGCCCCATGCACCTCCCCCGGAACGTAGCCCAGCCCCGCCTGCCAGCCCCAAGCGCCTCCCCTGGAGCATCCCTGCCTGCGCCCTTGACAGCTGCCCTGCCGCTCCATGCTGAGCTCCCTCGCTGGCTGCTGCCAGTTACAAAAGGGAGAGGCACCGCCACCTGCGGAAGGAGGAGGCGGCGCACATGTGATGGCAGCCCTTTCCCCCCCCCCCGGCACCCACCACAAGGGAAGCAAAGGGGCTTCCTGGATCTGAGAGGGGGCCCAGCCCCTAGGACAGAGGTGGTCAAACTACAGCCCACGGGACCGTCCTGCCCGGCCCGAGCTCCTGGCCAGGGAGGCTAGCCCCCCCCCCCTCCCCCCCCAGCACGCCGCTCCTGCTGGGCAGCGCAGGCGGCATGGCTGGCTCCAGCTAGATGGTGGGGCTGCGAGCTCCTGCCGCTCTGAGCAGCATGGTAAGGGGGTGGGGAGAGGGGGAGTTGGATGGGGCAGAGGTTCGGGGGGGGCGGTCAGGGGACGGGGAACAGGGGGGGTTGGATAGGCATGGGAGTCCCGGGGGGGCCTGTCTGAGGGCAGGGGTGTGGATAGGGGTCGGGGCAGTTAGGGGACAGGGAGCCGGGGAGGTTGGATAGGGGGTGGGGTCACGGAGGGGGGGGGCGGTTAGGGGACAAGGAGCAGGGGGTCGGATGGGTCGGGAGTTCTGAGGGGGGCAGTCGGGGGGTAGGAAGTGGGAGGGGGCAGATAAGGGGTGGAGGCTAGGCCATTTGGGGAGGCACAACCTCCCCTACCCGGCCCTCCATAGGAGTTTCACAATGCCGATGTGGCTCCCGAGCCAAAAAGTTTGCCCACCCCTGCCCTAGGAGCACATGCAGTGATTGTGCTGGATGAGTGTGCTGCCTGCAGGGAGAGAGCTGGGGGGACTGTGGAGTCCTCCTCTCTGGCCCCAGCCCCAGGGCAGCATGCTGCGCCCCAAACTCCTCATCCCCAACCCCACCCCAGAGCCCGCACCCCCAGCCAGAGCCCTCATCCCCCACACCCCAACCCTCTGCCCCAGCACTGAGCCCCCTCCTACACCATGAACCCCTCATCCCTGGCCCCACACCCCAACCCTCTGTCATACCCCTGAGCCCCCTCCCACACCCCAAACCCCTCATCCCCAGCCCCACCCCAGAGCCCTCATCCCCCCGCACACCCCCACATTGTGCAATATAGGGAAACTGTTAAATGCTTATTGTTTCCAGTCCATTTTTACATTATTTTAAAAAATAGAAGGCGGGTGTGGAGGAGTGGGGCAGGACTTGGACCCATTCTGAGCACAACCAGAAATTATACAAACCTGCCACCCCTGCATGGGACTAATCCTTCAAGGTGCCTCAAATCTTTCAATATTGTCTTGAAGGCCAAAGGGAAATGAGGTCATGGAGCAAATTGCAAGTTCTGGTCCCATTAACAATGCACCAGGAATTCAGGAAGGTAGAATGCAAAGACTTTACTCATTATAATTTTCCCAGCAGTATAGCATGATGATGACAGGAGGAAACATGCAGAGACCAGGAAGAGAGTTGTATGTTGCTGAAAGTCACTGCTACCATCTAATGGGAAAACAGGAAAAAACAAGCAACATCTCTAGACATCACTGCTTAAAACCATTTGGTGAGAGGTGTCAAATATCAAAATATCAGTATTAGGACCAAGACAGTTTTAATTATGATAGATTGCCGGCAAAAATCAGAGCTAAGGCTGCATCAGAGAATTGTGTGTAAGCAGGGAAAGAATGGGAATATCTGCTAAATGTTTTACTACGGGAAAAAATTAAAACAACCTAACAAAATCGACCACTGGACGGCTTTTCATTTTCTGTGTAGCTGGAACTCGTATAGAAATAATGTATTCTAAAATACTGGGGGAAAAGAGACAGATGTTTCTGAAATTAGGTCCCTGGTGTCTCACTTTTTTTTTTTTAAATAGTTTTGCGAAGTGTACAAATGGAGATTCTACACTAAGCTTCTGATGTAGGTTACAGTATACCTAAAATTTTCACACATAACGCCTATATTTTTCCAGTTTATTGTTCTAGAAAATACTGTTCTATCTCATAACTGATTTAAGCTGTGCCAGTTTGGAAGCACCCCATTAACACTATGACAACACTGCTTTCTAGGCAGTGACCTGTCTACATATGACACCAGATTCCAATGGCTCCATTTACTCTAATGTCAACAGGGACTTCAGAGTCACCAATCTGAAGTGCTGCCTTAAGTAATGACAATGTTCTCTGCTAGGTAATGTCCTAGGTCTTCTATACATGACAGCACATTCACACCAAGTTGCAAAAGCCACATTAAATCTAAGTTTTCATAGTCAAAAACAAACTATAATCTCTAGTGGTTCACTACATCATTATTCTTTGCAACGAATTGTATTACCTGCTTTTTATTTTACATCACCAATTTATGCAGCTTCTTTAAAACATAAGGCAATTCACACATCAAAAAACAACCACCTTCGTTTAATGTTAGTTAAGGTTGTGTTGTTCTACCTTAATAACATTTTCCTCAGATGCTGAAAGGGCACCACATACCAGCTGTGGTAGCTCAGCAACCACACTTCTGTTTCTCTGCCTACAACAATAATACAAAACTCGAACTCTTCTTACTCCTTCTTCAAGACACCCAAGGCTTCACAATTGACATACAGCCTTAACGCCAACATACATACAAGGACATATTAAAAGTAATAATTTTTATTTTCTTCTTGTAAGATCTGCTTCTCTTTTTGGATTTCTTAAACACAGGTTTTGTGTTTGCTTCAAGACTCTTTAAAATGCAACAAATTTAATAGAAATTGCCTAGACAACAAATACAATCCAATTTTTGTTAATTACCTTATGACAAAATTAGGATAGTCACAAACAAATATTAATTCCTCTCACTTCTCACAAAACAGAAAAGGTTTTAAAAAAATTCAAAGTCAGCCCGTCAATCCCAATAAGTTTGCAAGTGAAAACATGTTTGCTGCTTATTAAAGAAAAACAAAATATTTGGCATTAGATTGAAGTTTCTTTAGGTCAAGAGGGGATATTTCTCATGAAGAAAATAGTTTCACATATAAAGACATTTTTCTTGCTGGATTAATATCCTTTTATAGACAGTACTATTCTCAGAACAGGACTTTTAAGATGTTAACAACCATGTTTTTAAAAAGTTGATGTATCCCACTATCAACAAAAGTACCCATCAAATTGAAAATCCAGAAACCACAGTATTTAAGAAGAAACACTAACGTAACTCAGGTGTAAATAGCGGATTTAACAACAGTTTACTGGCTAACTATGTGTTTCTTTTTAAATGGATGACAGTTTGAATGTTTGATTCTGCTGCATCTAAAACCCCAGACATTGCCGCCTGATGCTAATAACATGAGAGGCTGGAAATGAAGGTCTAGAAACAAGAGAAATTGACTAGTCTATTTTCACTGTCCAACCTGAGAGAACTGCAGAAAATAAACAGCATAAATAGTGAAAAGAACATCCGATATCAAAATTTATTAATTCTTAGTTACCTAAAGACACAATAGGAACAATGTCTCTAACAGGAACTAGCTAGTGCTAAAAAGGGTGGGCTATCATGATGGAAGAGATCTATCTGTAAGTAGCTATATGCATCACATGCCAAATTCTATTTTGGTTTATTTTCTGTATTTTTAATTAAAAACAAATGGTATTTCTAACAGTTGCATAATTAAGATATACTATCAGCTTCAATGCATCTTGAAGTCATTAACAGTGCTGTAGACTTGCAGACTTTCATGGTGGAAAAAGTTATGATTTCAAATGATAGAAACTAAGAAATATTTTGCATATTTATGAAAATATATATATACTATATTCGCTAAATATTCTGCTCTGTAGAAGAAATATTTAAGGCTTGTTTAGACTTGCATATTTTGATTATTGGAGGGAAAAGATAATGTGTACACTACGTTTTGGTACTTGCCCAACTAATTAACACCTGGAAGAAGTCAGCTGCAAAATCATATGATGTATGAGGAAACTGCTGCATTGAAATCTAGCAAAACAATCAGGTTACCCTGTCTATAAACAATTCAACAGGAATTTTAAACTCTGAGATAAATGGGACAACAGGAATAGCAGGGTAAATTACTTTTGATGAATCATGTAAGAACTGGAGCATATTATATACAGTAGAATCTCAGAGTTACATACACCTGGGGAATGGAGTTTGTTTGTAACTCTGAAATGTTGGTAACTCTGAACAAAACATTATGGTTATTCTTTCAAAAGTTTACAATTGAACATTGACTTAATACAGCTTTGAAACTTTACTATGCAGAGAAAAATGCTAATCCTAACCCGCCACACCAATCTGCTTCCCCCATTTCCCCTGCCCCACCCCACCCCACACGCCTTGCCCTACCCCACTGCAGGCACTCACCGTTGTATAGGAAACAGGATGGTGGCCATGCGGAGGGCCCAGCACACACAGAAGAGGAAGATGGTCAGCACTAGGACCCAGGAGGCAATGAGCTGGAGAGGCCACCCTCCCTCACCCAGCAGGAGAAGTGCGTCCGTCCCATCCCCTCCGCTTGTCACCCAAGCCCTGATTGCAGGAAAAGGGGCCAAGCGAGCTGGAAACGTTCCAGGGGCGAGGCATGAGAGCAACAGAGCCCTCCTTCCCCCGGCAGGCCAAGCAGAACAAGCCCTGGGCAGCTTGGCACTCACAGAAGAGCAGTAGGGGGAAGAGCAGTGGCACTTGACCCCATGAGACCCCCCCCATGCCTCACCTCTGTTTGAGGGAGCAATGTCCACTTCCCCCCCACAAAACTACACCCATGTGTGTGGCTGACAAGTCAGTTCGTAACTCTGGCGTTCGTATGTCTGAGGTTCTTCTGTCCTGAAATTTTTAAAATGAGATTAAATAATTAAACACAGACAGAAGCATACCCTGCTGGAACAAAACCAGCTAAGTTTTTAAGTATACAGTTTGAAGTGCTCGCACTCCTTTAGAAAAGTGCATAAGTTGTACAAAATTATTAACCCTACATATTATCTGTATACACAGCAGGCTCTCCACTTAGTCATCAATGATAGCAGCATATCTAATTGGGATTTAATACCCTGCAAGCAATAATACACAAAAATAAAATATGAAAATGGAGTTTTTAAGCACGATTCCATTTATAACAATCTGACGCTTCATACTACAGAACTGTGTTAGGAAGAAATTTGCCAGAGACACTACAGCAAAGTCAATTTGATCCCATGTTCACTGTGCATTGACAAGGGTAGGCTGAAAGCAAAGGAGGGATGGGAAGACAAAGATACACATTGCAAGGGAGCAAACATGCAATAACCTTCCCTTTTTTAGTAGTGTGTGTGTGTATGATTACATAATGAAGTTCCACTTTGTGAAAAAACATTATTTTATTTGCCTTACAGTACAGAGATGTAAATCCTCCGAAGCAATAAGGCCCCCCCTGCATCCAAAAAAAAAACTAAGTAAAATAAGATAATTACTATATGGTATAATAACAAAGTAACAAACTGTCTGGCACAGGCAAATCCTTAAAATGTGCTTCCAAGGCTACTCTCAGCCACACAGCACCGGATGGTCTCTAGTAAATGGCCTTGGATCAGGCTTCTCAAAATCAGCAGATAATCTGCCCACTTCCCTTCTGTACCCTGGTGGTAGCATTTCCCCCCTACATCTTGCAGATATTATACAAACTACAACATGCAGCAACAGGAACATTTGGCTCACCAAGATCAAGTCTTTTCATAGGACATCACCACCAGCCCTTTAATCTACCTAAGACACATTTCACAGTCATCCTGCACCTGTTCAGGTGATAGTTAAATCTTTCCTTACTAGTATCCAGGTGCCCAGTGTCTGACTTCATGAGCCAGGAGAGCAACTAACTCTCCCTCCCTCCCCCCCTCCCCCCCCTGTGCGTTCATGTTATGCACTGAATGATGCAGGGGTTCTGCTGGAGTGGAGGGGAGGGAAGGGGGAAAAGTGATCATGTAGCTAGAGTCTGTACCATAACAAACACATATATACAAGGAGGCAGAACTAGTGTTTCACTGGCAACCTTAAATCAGGTATTTCTGCCTTTTCAGTGTTTGACTTTTCAAACTTAAATACCATTCTTTTAATGTTGCTTATTTGTATACAATTTCCCAGTTTGTTTGTTTAAGGTAAAATCAAAAAAAAAAATTCTATAACGTATAAATGTAAGAACCTTGCATCATGAGCAGGATTTGAACAATGAGCCTTCCAGCCTGCAGCACAGACTTCTACCCCTTTAGCTCCAGGACTAACTTGATTACTTGGTGGCAGCAGCAGAAGGCTGTTGTCCTAGGAAAGGAGCCAGGCTATGTGGGCTCTGTATGGCTCCCTCTACCAGGGGATGGTAAAGGGAATCTGCCTAACACAGCAGATTGCAGGTTTTTCCCAGCGCAATGTTGTCATCTTGGCATTATGTGCCCAAACTTAAAATTCTCATGTTCAGTTATTAATTTTGGCATGTTTCCAAAATCTTTCCTGATTTCTGCAAGCAAGAGAAGGGAAATGGCCGTTTTCCACATTTTATCTCTCAGCAAAACCTAAACAGAATTTTACAGGCCAAAGAAAAGGCACTTATCTAGAATGACCAATTTTTCCACCTACTTAATTACAAATGTCTGCTGCAAACAATGGAGATATTAATGCTTCCAAAAAGAGGTAACAAAAATATTTTATATTGGAAAGTGTTAGGCAGCCAAAACATAGGAATTGCTACCTGCTCCCCTATAATAAATACACACACACTTAAATTACCTTTAAAATGTATTCAGTTCAAGAGATGTTTTCAAATACCCTATAAAGATGTATATCAAGAAATCTGCTGAGATTACAACATTAAACATATTGTATGTATATGAATAAACCCCTTAAAAAAAAAAGAAGTCATTCAAAACAGGTTTTCCTCCTTCAGAACAGCATACATCTGAAAATAGCGTCAGCTGTATGGAGCCACTTCCTATCAAGGAATCTTTTGCATGTGAAGACAAAGCCAACAAGAAGATCAAACTTGCAACATACTCTGAAATATTAAGACAATTGTACATGTCAAAACATGAACTCAACATTCCGGCATATTTACAGTTACAGAGTACTAGGCCACATCTGCTGAACTTTAAGTGTTATACTAAAGCCACAAAGGATCAGAGACTAAGTTATATTTCCACCCATTCCCCCCATTCATTTGATCCACGAAAGTTAAGCAGATTTCCTCCAATACCCAGAGAAAGAACCTAGATGGTATAATTTCACTCTGTGCCTCACCCTTAAGAGAGATGGAATCCAAGCAGACATAGGAAACTGAAGTATTACACAAGCGAGGAATTCAGAGATTAGCAAAATCATTGCCCAGTGCCCCACCTCCACATACAAAGGCTACATTTTCTCTCAACACTTCAGATTTTAAATGTATATATAACTGACTGCCTAATGTGTCACTGTTCGGAAGAACCTCAGATCCAACTGCAAACTGCTTAGGCTGAGGTGATCTCTGCCTCAGATGAGTTCCTCTGATTAAACTTTAGGTTTGTCAATCTATTTCAAAGAGCTCTACATCTAGTCCTCTCCACGGGGGAATGAGATACCCAGTATAAGGCTTTTGAAGGGTTGAGGGAATCCTAGGGTATACCTACACTACCTGGGACCTGGATCGACAGGCAGTGATCGATCCAGCGGTGATCGATTTATTGTGTCTAGTCTAGATGCGATAAATCGACCTCTGAGTGCTCTCCCATTGATTCCTGTACTCCACCGCCACGAGAGGTGCATGCAGAGTCGACAGGGGAGTGGCAGCAGTCAAGTCACCGTAGTGAAGACACTGCAGTGAGTAGGTCTAAGTACTTCGACTTCAGCTACATTATTCACATAGCTGAAGTTGCGTAACTTAGATCGATCCCCCCCCCGTGTAGACCAGGGCGTAGAGTGGATCAGTAACAGGTAGGACACAAGAGAAGAGTAAATCAAACAGTTTAACTGAGGTCTTGTCTTCACATGACATTAGGGTGCATCATCATATCACACACTAACTGGCTGTGTGGACCCTTCTGCCACACACTAAAAGTTCCTTCAAACAGGACTAAGTCAACATGTATTTGGGAACTTTTAGTGCATGCAAGCAGTATCTATGCAACCAGTTGCAGTGTAACACACAAGTACACACTTAAGTTGACCACATGCTTTGGCTGGGACAGTCCTTTTTTTAAGTCCTGTCCCAGCTGTCCCAACTTTTTTTCCCCAAAAGGAAGAATTTGTCCTGTTTACTCTTGGTGACTTGATCAGTTGGCAATAGGGTTGCCAACTTTCTAACTGCACAAAATCAAACATTTTTGCCCTGCCCTGCCATTTCCCTGAGGCCCCGCCCCCATTCACTCCACCATCCCTCACTCCATCGCTCACTCTCCCCCACCCACACTCACTTTCACTGGGCTGGGGCAGTAGGTTAGGGTGCAGGAAGGGGTGAGGGCTCCATCTGGGGGTGTGGCTCTGGGGTGGGGCCATAAATGAGGGGTTCATGGTGTGGGAAGGGGCTCCAGGTTGGGGTATGTGAGGGAGTAAGGGCTCCAGCTGGGGGTTAGGATGCAGGGTGCGAGCCCCAGGAGAGAGTTACGGTGTGGGAGGGGGTCCCAACCTGGGGCAGGGGGTTGGGGTATGGGAGGGGGTTTGAGGTACAGGCTCCAGCCAGGCGGTGTTTACCTCAGGAGGTTCCCAGTTGGAAGTGCAGCAGGGCTAAGGCAGGCTCCCTGCCTGCTCTGGCTCTGCGCTGCTCCCGGAAGCAGCCGGCATGTCCGACTCCTAGGCAGAGGCATGGCTACGGGGCTCAGTACGCTGCCCGTGCCTACAGGTGCCACCCCTGCAGCTCCCATTGGCAAGAGGAAACAGAGCAAATGCCCACTTTTATCAAAAAAGTGGGGTGCAGCGCAGAGGGGGCAAGCAAAGATGCCAACCGTCCCGCAAGAGGGAGGTAGGGGTGGGGGGAGGGAGCAGGGTTCCAGCAACCGAGCAACAGCCTCTTGAGGGGGCCTTCTCAGAGTTCCAGTGACCAAGCAATAGCCTCGCAGTGTGTTGGGGGCGAGAGGGGGAGGCAAAGGGTTCCAGTGACCAGGCAACAGCCTGGCACGGCAGAGGAAGGTTCCAGCAACCGGCAACAGCATGGAGAGGGGTAACCTCGGGCAAACGGCTGGGGTGTCCCATTTTCTCTTCAGGAAATATGGTCACCCCATACACACTAGAATTCACCCCCCAGCTGGTGCACACTAACACACTGTGTAGACAAACCCGAGGTACAACTTGCAGTGATAATTGCCCTGGGGGCAGCCTGTAAATGCTATGTCACGTACAAATCCCAGGAAGAGCACTGCACAGAAGGGACTGTGGCTATACCAGGTGCCCAAATACCTTTAAAAAAATCTGAGTGTTTCAGCTGATTATATAGCTTTTAAAAATGTCACTAGGTGCCTAACTGCATCTTTAGGCATCTAAAAACCTTTACAAATCTGGCCTAACGTATCTATCTTAGTAATTTCTAAGGAGATCACAGCACACAGGCTCCAGAAGGGAGTCTTTCCATTGGCTTTAATATGAGTTGGATCAGGCCAAGTAGCACTGAAATTATAACCCCTCATCGGAGCAAACCGAAAAACAGAGTGTGACAGCACTGACATGATGTGTGGGCCCTCTCACCCTCCTGTGCTCCTTCCTGCTAGGGAAATCTTTGCCAGTGCTCTCAAAAGCTGACTCCATGCCAGAAGCGTCTTCTCTCCCTACCCAAGCCTATGTAACTGGGTGGAGGGGAAGAGAAGATGCTTGGCACCTGCTGACTCAGGCCAAAGTTTCCCCCACCTAGACGGGACTCTTCTCCCCATTTATGTCCAGGGCAACCTCCTACCCAGTATCAACCATTGTCTAGTAGGTGTCAGAGCTGCACCTTTTTAAAAAGATCTTCTCTGAGGATTCTAGGGCGGCCTCCCTCAGGAAATATTTTTTGAAAAAGCTTCACTGTGCAACCTGATGCATTCTAAGAGGTAAAATATTAAGGACATATTGACTCTGAAACTGGGAATGAGCCTCCCAGCATGGGTAGACAGACTCACGCTAGCAGGGCTCAAGCTAGTGTGTTAAAAATAAAAGCATGGATGTTCCAAATCAAGCTCTGAAGCCTGCTCATCCCCACGTGTTCTGGGTCTATTTGATCACTAGATTTGGGGTCGGAAGGGAATTTTCCCCCAGGTCAGATTAGCAGAGATCCTGGAGGGTTTTCACCATCCTCTGCAGCATGGGGTACAGGTCACTTGCTGGTTTAAACTAGTGTAAATGGTGGATTCTCTGGTTTCAGAGTAGCAGCCATGTTAGTCTGTATTCGCAAAAAGAAAAGGAGTACTTGTAGCACCTTAGAGACTAACCAATTTATTTGAGCATAAGCTTTCCAATGAAGTGAGCTGTAGCTCACGAAAGCTTATGCTCAAATAAATTGGTTAATCTCTAAGGTGCCACAAGTACTCCTTTTCTTTTTGGTGGATTCTCTCCAACTTGAAATCTTCCAATCATGATTTGAGGACTTCAATAACTCAGACAGAGGCTATAGGTCAATTACAGGAGTGTGAGAGTGAGGTTCTGTAGCGTGCAATGTACTGGAGGTCAGACTAGATTATCATGATGGTCCGTTCTGACCTTAAAGGCTGAGTCTTTTGATAGAATAAGTTACAGAAAAGTTTAAATTTTCATTCCAGTGTTTTGGACATTTATTAATTTTGCTCTCTTAATGCACTCTGTACCAGACACCTTCCCTATTGCTTAATCCCCAGAAGCCCAGCGGCACTTTCAGCAGCAGTTTGCAGCCCAGCATTCAATTCACTTGCTTTTTTATTACATAGTAATATGGAACACTGAAAAGCTCCCAGTTTAGTTTTTAAATGATAAGTTAGAACAGTACAAAATGCTGCTGCTAAGACAGTTTGGCAATTTATGAGGAGGGGGCTATCACTGTTTATTCTTCAGCTTTTCTTCTACACCCTACTTCATAAACTTTGTGCATGCGTTTTTGAAATTAGGTTCCAATTGTGCACCAACGACAGCTGGCTGTCAGATGCAACATCATTAAATTGGCCCAAGCAACTAATCAAAATGTGGCTTCGAATAACCAATGGCCACCACATTCTAATCAGAAGCAAATGGGGTATAGTAGCAATTTCTCCAGAATGGAGTATGTTGTTAAAGGATAAATCCCATGTAATTATACTATTCTTTGGAAGCAGAAGCCAAAACCTCTCCGAAAATGGCAGTTTGTTTAGTTTTATATGATGTGACTTTCGTGTTTTAATTATTTCTAATAACCAATGGTTTCAGTGTTAACACCAAACAAAAAATCTTACAACAAACAGCACACTAAGGATTTTGTTGCAATATATTTTTGTGCTTTTATATTTTTCTGCCAAGAAATAGTTAAAATTTACTGTCGCACTTGTGGAGGTAAATTACTCACTATGGAACTGTGGGGGGGAGGGGTTGCATATGCGTGCAGGTGCATGCACACCTACCAACACGGAAAGTAGTCTCTACTCTGTCCAGGATCAGCAAGTAAGCCAAACACATATAAGCATAAATGTACATACATACACATAGTGAGGGGCCATAAACAAGCTTTATTTTTACTTTGTTCCTCTAGTTACATGCCAATGGCATTTCCATTACATGTGTACTTTTTAGCGGTCTGAAAAATGCCTAACAAAGATACTTCTTTAAACTCTAGCTGTACAAAATGTCCAGTTTCTATCTGTTGTATTTCTTGTCTTAATTAAAGTTTGAGGTGTGAGACATGGGAGTTAAGTTTTACTCTAATTTTGGTTTGCTGAAATATGTATTTGTTACACTATTTTTAACTATTAGATAAAGATTGCATTTAGTAATTTTCAAGAGCTGATGCTTAATACAGTTACCAAAAAGAATTTCTATAGGTTCTGCACAACCAGTACTATTTACCCTATATTTTGTGTTAATCATTAACTTAGCCTCTCCATCTCAGCTGCATAATTAGGTATCTTGGTTTATGAACATGGTGATCTCCCATGAGAGACAAAACAGCACTGCTTTTTTCAGAAGTCAGGTTGCATTGTTTTAAGCAGTGCACTAACTACACCCTCCCCCAGAATCTAGAGCACAGCTTCTGAATTGGTAATGATTGTTCTCATTACTTTCAGAATACAAAGAGCAAGCTACGTAATAGTGTAGGAGTCAGGCAGTTATTTTTGTTAAGTACTGTTTAAGAGTTTCACTCTTGGTAGTTTAAAAATAATGGTAAATACATTAAAAGAAAGGAGAAGTTTCATTAAAATATGTTCGTGTTTGGAAGGTTTCTGTTACAAGTTCCACACAGCTGACATATTTAAATTGGGAGCTCTTCAGGGCAGGAACCATAGTTTTGTTATGTGTCTGTACGATATTTAGCACAGTGTGCCCTGGTCTTTACTGGGTCTTGGGGCCACCACCACAATACAGATAAGTAACAATAAAACTGCCAACAATTTGAAGATGGGGACAATAATTCTAAGGAATGGTTGTTACCTTTGCCAGTGCATATAATTTACCAGTACAAAATAGAAATGACATTATATATAGTTATTTATGTACAGATACATTCTATGGAGTTAAAAGTCACCTTGCTGCGTAAAAGCTATGCTAGGCCTTCCACACCAGTTGTGCAGGAATGGCAGCAAAAACCCTCTAGCTCGTTCTAAATAGGTGGGGCAGTGGCCACTATGGAGATCTAAAAGGATGTGCACAGGGCCAGTGGCTCCTATTCCAATGCATAAAATGGAACAGCATCACAAAGAAGTAGTCCCAATACAGGGTAACTGCAGTTTGGAGTGAAATCCATGCCAACACAGTTTATGTCCAACCCCAAATCAGATGACTCAGGCAGTGTGCGGGGGAATAGTGATGGTCACCCTTATGTAAGTCTTCACCATATGTCCTACTTTGGATATAAACTGGCATTAATACAAAGCAGGGTAACTACAGTATGGTTTCTGCCAAGATATCCAGTTTGCACACCGCTTAACAGATACGAGCAACGATTTCACTCTGACACCACAAATGCTGCATCAGTAAAAGCACTGCTGGAAAACAGAAGCACTCTGGTGAATCACAGGCAGCAAAATTACAACAAACTAATCTAACCCAGTCTGCAGCACTTTGTTAACAGGGACTACCATAAACAGGGACTGCCATGGCAAACAGTAGTCTAGACACTTCATGCTATCCAGTCTCCACGTGGTGGTGGGGAATTTGAAGGAGGAAGAAGAGTGCATAATTTTAGTCTAGAAATTTATTAGGACCACAGGACTCATCTGGAGATGTACAAAATGAATAGAGTGGGGTTTTATTTAACAAAATTCAGCATTTATGTAACAGAATATTGCAGCACAATGTTTCTATAGGTTACAGTATACTGCATGTCTTACTAGCTAATACTATTAGCATAAAATACAAAGCATTAAATACTATATAAATCTGAAATAATTTCAAGTAAACAGCAAAATGTAGCCTATTATGTAGCATTAAATGAGTAAAGGGTTTTGTTCAGTGGCATTTTATGCAAGACGGGTCACATGGAAAAGTTATGATTTGCTGAAGATGATTATCGTATTTGTATGCATTTATCATTTTTGTATCTGAAGTTATAAATATTGACTATGTATCTTTATTTCAAATGTACTTACACCTGGGTAACACGCACTAGACAAGATGCTTTCAATCTCTAGATAGTAGGTGGGGAAGGGCCTATTCAGGGCAATGGGCCATTAGGAAAAAACAACAGGCCTTAGGAGAAGCTTATCTCCCAACTGGGGATCCTTCCTGAGAAGCTACAAAAAGCCTGTAAGTAATGGCTGCTATGACTCTACAAGGACATGTGATCAGACCACACCTCTGGACTCCATCTTGGGATGTCTGTATTTTTCCACAGACTGGTCTGGGAACCAAACTTTGGAACAAAGGATTCCTGCCCTATGCAAAAGCTATATAAAGGAAGGGAGTGACATCATCTTCACTCCCCAAAC
This sequence comes from Caretta caretta, assembly GCF_965140235.1. Classification (NCBI taxonomy): domain Eukaryota; kingdom Metazoa; phylum Chordata; order Testudines; family Cheloniidae; genus Caretta; species Caretta caretta. Next base: position 66,722,214 of record NC_134209.1, on the reverse strand, counting down.
AAGATGACTCCTGGAAACACCTGAGGAAAAAAGACTGAACTTGGGGAAGTGCTGGACCCAAGCTAAAGGGATTTCTAGTCTGTGAGTGAAGAACCTGGGGATTCCAATCTGTAAAGCAAGTGAAGCTTGCCCCTTAAGAATCTGCAGCCTGCTTGTATCATCTCTTAGGGTGAGAATCTGCTCATTCATATCCAATCTATTTAGTATATTAAGCTTAGTTTGCATTTTTTATTTGCTAGGTAATGTGCTTTGATCTGTTTGCTATCACTTATAATCACTTAAAATCTATCTTTTGTAGTTAATAAACTTGTTTTTGTTTTATCTAAACCACTGAGTTGGAATGAAGTGTGGGGGAATCAACTCAGGGGCAAAGGCTGTTGCATTTCCTCTCCACATTGAGGGAAATGTGATGGGTTGGATCACAGAAACCCACTTGGGGCTGCCAACTGATGTGCCAAAGACTACCTCTGCCCCTGCTTTCCTGCCCTGCCAGCTTGGGACTTCAGTGCCCTGCCTGGTTTGAGCCAGACCCACTGCAAACCCAGACCCAGGTCTGAACCACATCCCCTAACAGCTGTAGGCTTAATTGAAAACAGCTTAAGAAGTGTTCCTGTTTTTAACACTCAGATGCCCAACTCCCAATGGGGTCCAAACCCCGAATAAATCTGTTATACCCTGTATAAAGCTTACACAGAGTAAACTCAAATCGTTCGCCCTCTATAACACTGATAGAGAGATATGCACAGCTGTTCCCCCCCCATTAATATTAGTATTAATAAATACTCTGGATTAATAAGTAAAAAGTGATTTTATTAAATACAGAAAGTAGGATTTAAGTGGTTCCAAGTAGTAATAGACAGAACAAAGTGAATTACTAAGCAAAATAAAATAAAACACGCAAGTCTATGTCTAATACAGTATGAAAACTGAATACAGATAAAACCTCACCCTCAGAGGTGTTCCAGTAAGCTTCCTTTTACAGACTAGACTCCGTCTGGACTGGGTCTAGCAATTGCTCACACCCCCTGTGGTTACTGTCCTTTGTTCCAGTTTCTTTCAGGTATCCTTTGGGGTGGAGAGGCTATCTCTTGAGCCAGCAGAAGACAAAATGGAGGGGTCTCCCAGGTGTTTAAATAGACTTTCTAGTGGGTGGATACCCCTCCCTCCACCATGTAGAATTCCAGCTACAAGATAGAGTTTTGGAGTCACATGGGCAAGTCACATGTCCATGAATGACTCTGAACTTACAGGTAGCAGCCATGGTTCACATGCTTCCTTGAACGTCCTCATGTAGATTACTTATGTGGATTGGAACCTTCCAGGATCCATTGTTAAGTGCTTCTTGATTGGGCACTTAACTTGCAAATTCTTTCTAAAGATGCTGACCAAATGCTTTACTAAGGCTACTTAAAAAAATCAAGCACGTACCCAGCCAATATTCATAACTTTGAATACAAAAATGATACATGCATACAAATAGGATGAATAGATTCAGTAGATCATAACCTTTACAAAGCTATGTTACATGGCATATGTAGCATAAAACATATTCCAGTTATGTCATATATATATTCATAAGCATATTTCCATAAAGCCTTACGGCATGCACCGTCACAGGAGGGAGCAAACTTTATGAGCTTACATTGTACAGTTCCCTGTGCAGCGCAAGATGGTATAATTTTGAGTTTATACTCCAGAAGGGTGCGTGCCTGGGAAGCTGGGAGTTGCCTTAGCTGTAGCCTTACTATGCAGAGGCTGGTCAGAGAACCTGCATGTAACTGCAGCTGGGTGTGTCCCTACCTGTATGTATGCTAGTGAAAGTGCAGGCTGGAGGGCTTTGCAGCTTGTCACAGCAATACAGTGGAGGGAGCCCAGGCTGGAGAGTCAGGGGGCTCAGTGGTTCCCCCGTTCCAGGTAGGACCCCGGGGTGAACCCATCACACTGACCACAAGTGAATTAACTAAATATTAATTTTAAAATCGCTCTGTAAATGGAGTATTATGCCAATTAGGCATTTTTAAAACTGCCTATAGATCTGACTTTTAATACATGTAAGTTGCAAGAATATTTAATACTCATAACAAAGAAAAAAGGAAATATCACAAAAAAGGTAACATTAGCTAGCCCTCAACATTTTAAGTCTAGCTTCTCTTTTTCATGAATGGCTTGGTGCTAGGTTGGGGACAGATTAATTAATTCAATCATATTTACATGTCTAGTGATTTTTTTCAACATCCAACATATTGGCACCTGAGCCATCATCAAGGAAACAGAGCAATTCAAGTTTCTTGTACAGTGAACAATAAGGCCACTATTATTCATGCTGACAGACTGCTGTGTCCCAGCAATGCCTAATATAGTATTTTTCTTCCCTTCCTTATCATTTTGGGCCTGACTGGAAGTGGATTAAAGTCAACAGAAATCTTTCCATTGGTTTCACTGGACTTTGGTTCAGGGCCTTACTGTTCACTCCCATCATGTATCTTCTCACTATGCATCATCGTTTTGCTGCAGTCTCTAACTGTGACTTCTCTGACCCCACATAACTTTTAATCCCTTTTCCAGAGCCCTCCTATTTCTCCGCTTAAAACGACCTGTTGTAATAATGACATTTCTCCTCTTCTTTTGCATACCCAGTATTTTGTTTTTACTTGGGATCACCATTTGCTGACTCATGGCAGGGGTGGGTTGCTATTGATATCAATTATTTTAATGCTATTGGCTGCATTCATCTATTGCCAGTGCATTGGATCAAAGGACTTCTGTAAATTAAAAGGTAATGAAAAAGAATGCACTATAAAGAAAGCAAATCCTCATCCATTTTATTGGGTTTTTTTTCCTCTCCATTTCTTTCCCAAAGTCCATTACAACTCTTGAATGTAAAGTGTATGCCATATGTAAGCACTCAATTGCCTAAGGTGCAAAGCTGCTGCAACTGCAGTCCAGCAAGGAAGGAGCATGAACTGGAGCTTGGCTTGTTTAGCCTAACCAAAAGAAGGCTGAGGGGAGATATGATTGCTCCCTATAAATATATCAGAGGGGTAAATACTGTGGAGGGAGAAGAATTATTTAAACTCAGTACCAATGTGGACACAAGAACAAATGGATATAAACTGGCCATCGGGAAGTTTAGACTTGAAATTAGACGAAGGTTTCTAACCGTCAGAGGAGTGAAGTTCTGGAACAGCCTTCCAAGGGAGGCAGTGAGGGCAAAAGACCTATCTGGTTTCAAGATTAAGCTCGATAAGTTTATGGAGGAGATGGTATGATAGGACAACATGATTTTGGCAATTAATTGATCTTTGACTATTCGTGGTAAATAGGTCCAATGGCCTGTGATGGGATGTTGGATGGGATGGGATCTGAGTTACTACAGAGAATTCTTTCCTGGGTATCTGGCTGGTGAGTCGTGCCCACATGCTCAGGGTTCAGCTGATCACCATATTTGGGGTCAGGAAGAGGAAGTTACTCACCTTGTGCAGTAACGATGGTTCTTCAAGATATGTCCCCCTATGGGTGCTCCACTTTAGGTGTCTGTGTGCCCCTGCACCTCTAATGGGAGATTTTTCGTAGCAGTGTCCCACTGAGCCTGCGCATTTGCTCTCCCTCCCTTGTGGTCTGCCTCAACGCTATTTAGCACTGCACGGGCAAACCCCCTCACTTCCTTCTCTACCATAGAGAACTCCGAAGTAGAGGGGAGGAGGGCAGGTTGTGGAGCACCCATAGGGACACACATCTCGAAGAACCATCGTTACTGCACAAGGTGAGTAACTTCCTCTTCTTCTTTGAATAATGTCCATATGGGTGCTCCACTTTAGGTGACTCCAGAGCAGTACCCACCACTAGAGGCTGGGACTTCGGAGTGGAGTCTTTTACTACAGAGAGTACTGTGAAGTTGAAGATGGTGTCAGCGGCCAAATCTTCAGTGATCGCATAATGTTCTGCGAAAGTATGGACAGAGGCCACAATCATTGCTCTATAGATTGGGGAGATGGGGTATCCCTATGGAATGTGATTGAGGTAGGAACTGATCTCATGGAGTGCGTATGGACAGAAGCAAGTTGCACCCTTGCTAAGTGATTAATGCAACTAGAGACCCATTTGGATAGTCTTTTTAGGAGATATCACAGAGCTTTTGGATCTTTCTGTGGACGAAAGGAAGAGTTTAGGGGAATTCCTGAAGTCCTTAGTCCTGTCCAAATAGAATGCTAATGTCCTTCAATTGTTTCCCAATTGTCACAATGTGGTTTTGGGAAAAAACAGGGAAATGGATCTGTTGATTTATACGGAAAGGCAGAAAAAGTAGGGAGAAACTTGGGATATGGCCTTAGAGTTATTTATTTATTTAAAGACAAAGGCCATGAATAATGGGTGTGCCATCAGGGCCGCTATTTCTCCTATGTGCCTAGCTGAGGTGATGGCAATTAGAAATGCTGTCGTCATGGCCAGGTATAAGAGAGAACAAGTTGCCCTGGACTCAGAGGGAGGTCTAGTCCAAGCCCTGAGAACTAGATTAAAGTCCCAGGTTAGAGCGGGTGGTGTCACATGGGAGAAGAGAGTCCCAATGCCCTTAAAGAGTCTACACATTAGTGGTTGAGCAAACTCCAAGTGGGAAGCCATTTTCGCCATGAGATGTACCTTAAGGGAGCTGAGTGAGAGTTTAAAATGTAGTGCAAAATCAGAGGGAGGAAAGATGAGGTTGGATCTGTCCGTTTGGAATGGTACAAACATGGAGTCATTTCCATTTTGTAGACAGGTATGTGGAGTGGTCAGCTCGTGGTTGTGTTGCAACATGTGTTTCAGCTTGTCAGAGCATTCTGCTTCTAAGCCTTGGAACAAAGAAAGATCCAAGCCTGGAGGCGGAGGACCCATGGGTTGGAGTGAAGGGTCAGCCATTGTTTTGAGAGAGCGGATGAGGAATGGGCTGAAGTCACAGGAACAGGAGGGCATATTGCCATCTGCATCAGGTAAGGGAGCCAGACATGTCATAGTCAAGAGGGGCAATCACAATAACTCTTGCTTTGTTTCGTTGAATTTTCAACAGAATCTTGGATAGGGTAGGAAACTGGGAAAAGACATATAAGTGGGCCCTTGTCCTCTGGGAAGATGAGGGCAACTGCCAATGAATGTTTCCCCAAAGGGTGGCTATATCTTGAAGCACCTGTGAATTCAGTATACACTCATTGTTGTGAGAAAATTCCAACTGAGACTGTTGGTTATCCCGTTCTGTATCACTTGCAGACAGACAGCTGAGATGAGCACATTGTGATGGGTGCATCAATTCCAAAGTCTGAATGGTGCCTTGCAGAGGGAGGGAGATCCGGCATCTCCTTGGCAGTTTATACAAAACATACAGGTCACATTAAGTCCATCATAACCTTTGTGTGTTGTTTTTGATAAAAGGCAGAGTTTGTGGACAGGCACGCCTGACAGCCCTTAACCCCAAAAGAGTGATATGGAAGGTCATTTCTGTGGAAGGCCATTTGTCCTGAACCTTGTTGTTGTGTAGGTGAGCTCCCCAGCATATTAGGGAGACATGTCCCAGGGTGGTGAATGTGGGTAGTGACAGGAGCGCTCTCGCTTGTACTGCATCAGGTTGGTGCTGATAAAGTCCAGTCATTGTACCAGAGTTAGTATGCCACTACAATGAAGTGAACCTTGGAGACTACCCTGTGTGGAACAATGTGTACCTATAATGATCCTGCCGCAAAGGTAAGCAGTAGGAAATCTCCTGTACGATGGCTGTATTGAGAAATGGAAGTCGGCACCCTGTAAGTTCAGGGCTAGAAATCAATCTCTTTGCTCTAGAGCTGGTCCTAACTGCTGTGAAGTAAGGTAAGGTGACTTCTGAGAGGCATGACAGGTGTACAGATGGCAGTTGATGCTGTAAGGTATCATTGTTCAGGCCCCTGACCAGCTCATCAAAGTGCTTATAAGAGGCAGTTTGAGCGGTCATGGACTGGGGTGCAGATTGTTCTCACTTTTGAGCCCTGGGCCTCTTACACTGTGGCTGATAACAGCACAGAGATGGTGAGTATTGAGAAGATTGTGATCTGTGGTGTTGTTGAGACGTATATCTTCTCTTCTGTTCCCCAGCGTAGATTCCTAAGGCGTGTAGTGCGGTCTGAGAATCCTTCAGGATGTGGAGAGAAAATCTGTCTTCTCCGCAAAGAGTTTGGCCCTTCAAATTGGAAGTCTGTAGCTCTTTGGGAAATCTAGAGAGGTGTAGAGAACAAAACAAAAAACCACCCACAACCCACCTCAGTACCACTGTTATGGAGACTTGGCGGGCAGCTGTAACAGCTACATCCAGTGGTGTCTCTAGGACCGCTCTGGCTATTAACTGACCTTCTCTAAGAATGGTCTGAATCTGTTCTTTTTGTGTTTCCTGTAATGTTTCAGAAACATCCTGGGTTTCCCAAGATTAACAAAATTGTTTTGGCCATGACAGTTTGGTAATTTATGACTCTAAACAGTAATGTTGTTGATGAATACACCATCTTGCGAAGCCTGATCATATGGAGTTGACTTGGCATTATGTTGCTTGTTTCATGCATTAACCACATCCACTATGATGGACTTGGGTTGCAGATGTTGAAAACAAAGCCTGCCTCTTTGGGTAGAGATGTAGAGTTGTTTTTGTTTACACTCTGTTGCTGATTGGTGCGATGGAGGCTGGCTCTGACAGATGATTTTGGTAGGATCCAGAATCAGCTCATTAATTGGGAGGACAGTTCTAGATGAGAAGGTGTGTGCAGAATTTCCACCAACTTGTGATGTGTATCTGCCACCCCCTGTAAGGGAATGTGCAGCTCGTCTGCCACCCTCTTGGTAAGATCCAGAAAGTTCTTAAATCTTCACCTAGTGATGAGGGGTGGGCAGCACAGTCTCATCTGGGAAAGATGAGGAGAAGTGTGCTGAAGAAGTAGCTTCCTCTTCAGATGTGGAGGTTTTTTTTTTTGTTGTTCTTTTTTTGTTGGTTTGTTTTTCCCCTTCCCCCTTCTTCCCTGTTCTGAAAAAGCTTTCTCCTGTCCTGGCTCGGGTGCCAGGCTGTAGCAAACCATCTGGTGGACTTTCCCTGAGAGACGCTGGAGACGGTCGCGCCATGTGTGTGTCTATACCCAAAGAGTTACAATATGGCCTTGGGAGGGAGAGGCAGGAAGACAGGCATGGGCGGTTGGCATTATGGAATTGGGAATGACCCTGGTAGTGTGGTGGTGGGCCACCTTGAGGGGCCAGGGAATGATCTTCTCCTGGCCCATGTCAGATTTATCAGTGGGTAAGGGTGCCGCTGACTGGGGTATTGGCAGTATACAGCCCAGTGCTAAGAGCGATTCTCGGTGCCGGGACGTGCTCGATACCGCAGTCCTGGTACCAAGTAATGGGGACTGTGGTTCTTCCCCAATCATCAGGTCTCCAGGCTACCAGACCTCATGCAGTACCATGGGTTCATTTGGTACCACAGAAGCGGGTCTGTGGTACATTGTCATTACTGATAGTTGGCAGAACACTTCGTAAATGAGAGTTTTGCCCAGTACAAAAAGTTTGTTGGTGCGACTTTTTTGGAGACAGTATGGTAATTGTCTCTCCCTGGGTACTGAGGCCACAGGTCTCCAGAGTATCAGAGTACCTGTGTTACCATGGGCTCATCCAGAACCCCAGAGGAGTGTCTGTAGTCGGTATCAATGGTTGGGAAGGTGCAGAACACTTCCTAGATGGGAGTTTGTTGCATCTGGTACCAAAGGGTTTCTCTATGCCGCTCTTTTAGAGATGGTATGGTAACTGTCTCCTCTCCTTGGGGCGGGGAGGGGTACTGTTGCCTCAGAGCATGATGGTAGAAGCCTCTGGTGTCTCGGTGCTGAAGCAGAGCTGACAGCAGGGCTTCTTCTGTTACAAGAAAAGGAGGACTTGTGGCACCTTAGAGACTAACCAATTTATTTGAGCATAAGCTTTCGTGAGCTACAGCTCACTTCATCGGATGCATACTGTGGAAAGTTTAGTGATCTAAAGTGATCACTATACCAGCAGGAGAGTGGAGTGGGAGGAGGTATTTTTTCATGCTTTGTGTGTATATAATAGGATCTTCTAAACTTTCCACAGTATGCATCCGATGAAGTGAGCTGCAGCTCACGAAAGCCTATGCTCAAATAAATTGGTTAGTCTCCAAGGTGCCACAAGTACTCCTTTTCTTTTTGCGAATACAGACTAACCCGGCTGTTACTCTGAAACCTGTCAAATCAATTGGTTAGTCTCTAAGGTGCCACAAGTACCCCTTTTCTTTTAGCGAATACAGACTAACACGGCTGTTACTTTGAAACAGGGCTTCTCTGTGTCGCTCTTTTAGCGATGGTACGGTAACTGTGCCCTCTCGGTGCAGTAGTTGCCCAGAGTAGAACTCAAAGCAGCACAGAGCTTACAGAAGCCCCTTGTTGGTGCAGAGCTCAGAGCAGGGCAGAGCTCACAGCAGGAAGCCCCTTCTTAGGTTTCAGCTTCCAGAGCTTCAGTGCCCAACCTGAGCGGCAGCTGAGCTCACAGCAGAGGAATGACTGCACTGGGGAACACCCCTCTGGCTGGCCAGTTGCTCCGGGGTCCCTGCGGAGATGGTCACACTGGGCAACACGCCTCTGGCTGGCCAGTTGCTCAGAGGAGCCTTTCCAGGGGGAGTCTGCTGGTGGCTTCTTCTCTCTCTCTCTCCTCCTCTTCACCACTCAACCCCTTTTGAAGTGAAGGCTCTGGGGATGATCTGGGGTCAACACCCACCGGAGTCCCCTGCAGACTGAAGTGTTTTCTCTCTAAGGAGGAATGTTTACTTCTGCTCCCAGCTCCTGTGAGGCTGCCGTTTTAGGTGTGGCAGCTAACGCACTTCTGTGAGGGTCTCCCAGGCACAGTGAGTGTCTGGCCATGACAGGAACTGACTCCTGGCAGGAGAGGCACCGCTTGGAGCAGAGAGAGCCAGGCAAGCCCCTGGGCGGGGGGGTGGGGGGGTCATCCTCTAGCAAGGAGGAATATGCAGAAGAACATCCTCTTTATTTTTTTTTTTAAACTGAAAAATAAATAATTATGAGTCCACTAGATGCCTGGGGGGTGAGGGGGAATGCCCCCAGACAGGGAAGGAAAGTGAAGTTCTTTTCCTTTTTCTCTTTTCTTTTTAAACCAAAGAAATAAAATAAAATAAAATAAAATAAAATAAAATAAAATAAAATAAAATAAAAAACACTAGCCTGAGTACTTTTAGGGAGAACAAAGGTAACAAAACAAACACTACTTATGCTAATGACACAGATAAGGAAGGGACAACTGCTCCTTCTGTCAGAGGCCAAAGGTGGTAGAGAAGGAAGTGAGGGGGGTTCACAGTGCAGTGCTAAATAGCCTGAAGGCAGACCACCAGGGAGCCGGGCTCAACAGGACACTGCTACCAAAAATCTCTGATTACAGGTGCAGGGGCACACGGACACCTAAACTGGAGCACCCATAGGGACACTACTCGAAGAAGGAATTTTCCTCCAGGGCAGACTGGAAGAAGCCCTGGGGATTTTTCACCTTCCTCTGCAGCATGGGACATTGCAGGAGGATTCTCTGCACCTTGAAGTCTTTAAACCATGATTTGAGGACTTCAATAGCTCACACACAGGTGAGAAGTTTATTGCAGGAGTGGGTGGGTGAGATTCTGTGGCCTGCCGTTGTGCAGGAGGTCAGACTAGATGATCATAATGGTCCCTTCTGACCTTAAAGTCTATGGAGAAGCAACCCTCAAGCGTAGATACCAAAGCAAAATATCTGTTCCCTCTCTTGGTTGATACTACTGCCTGTCTCCTTGTAAAAGGAAGAAGAAAAGGAGTACTTGTGGCACCTTAGAGACTAACCAATTTATTTGAGCATAACCTTTCGTGAGCTACAGCTCACTTCATCGGATGCATACTGTGGAAACTGCAGAAGACATTATATACACAGAGACCATGAAACAATACCTCCTCCCACCCCATTCTCCTGCTGGTAATAGCTTATCTAAAGTGATCACTCTCCTTACAATGTGTATGATAATCAAGGTGGGCCATTTCCAGCACAAATCCAGGTTTTCTCACCCCCCTCCCCCCCAAAACACACACACACACAAACTCACTCTCACAACCGTGGGTTTAGCAGGCCAATGCTCAAACCACTGAGCTATCTCCTGCTGGCAATAGCTCATCCAAACTGACCACTCTCCTTACAATGTGCATGATAATCAAGGTGGGCCATTTCCAGCATAAATCCAAGTTTAACCAGAATGTCTCGGGGGGGGGGGGGGGGGGGTGTAGGAAAAAACAAGGGGAAATAGGCTACCTTGCATAAAGACTTAGCCACTCCCAGTCTCTATTTAAGCCTAAATTAATAGTATCCAATTTGCAAATGAATTCCGTGTGGTGTGGTCAGGGTGAAAGCTGGAGGCATGTAGGTAGGAATAGCGGTCAGTAGGTTTCCGGTATAGTGCTAATAAACAATGGTCACATAAACACCACCCTTGACCGGAAACCTACTGACCGCTATTCCTACCTACATGCCTCCAGCTTTCACCCTGACCACACCACACGATCCATCGTCTACAGCCAAGCTCTGCGATACAACCGCATTTGCTCCAACCCCTCAGACAGAGACAAACACCTACAAGATCTCTATCAAGCATTCTTACAACTACAATACCCACCTGCAGAAGTGAAGAAACAGATTGATAGAGCCAGAAGAGTTCCCAGAAATCACCTACTACAGGACAGGCCTAACAAAGAAAATAACAGAACGCCACTAGCGGTCACCTTCAGCCCCCAACTAAAACCCCTCCAACGCATTATTAAGGATCTACAACCTATCCTGAAGGATGACCCAACACTCTCACAAATCTTGGGAGACAGGCCAGTCCTTGCCTACAGACAGCCCCCCAACCTGAAGCAAATACTCACCAACAACCACATACCACACAACAGAACCACTAACCCAGGAACCTATCCTTGCAAAAAAGCCCGTTGCCAGCTGTGCTCACATATCTATTCAGGGGACACCATCACAGGGCCTAATAACATCAGCCACACTATCAGAGGCTCGTTCACCTGCACATCCACCAATGTGATATATGCCATCATGTGCCAGCAATGCCCCTCTGCCATGTACATTGGTCAAACTGGACAGTCTCTACGCAAAAGAATAAATGGACACAAATCAGATGTCAAGAATTATAACATTCATAAACCAGTCGGAGAACACTTCAATCTCTCTGGTCACGCAATTACGGACATGAAAGTCGCTATCTTACAACAAAAAAACTTCAAATCCAGACTCCAGCGAGAAACTGCTGAATTGGAATTCATTTGCAAATTGGATACTATTAATTTAGGCTTAAATAGACACTGGGAGTGGCTAAGTCATTATGCAAGGTAGCCTATTTCCCCTTGTTTTTTCCTACAACCCCCCCTCAGACGTTCTGGTTAAACTTGGATTTATGCTGGAATTGGCCCACCTTGATTATCATACACATTGTAAGGAAAGTGGTCAGTTTGGATAAGCTATTGCCAGCAGGAGAGTGAGTTTGTCGGGGGCGGGGTGGAAGGTGAGAAAACCTGGATTTGTGCTGGAAATGGCCCAACTTGATTATCATACACATTGTAAGGAGAGTGATCACTTTAGATAAGCTATTAGCAGCAGGAGAGTGGGGTGGGAGGAGGTATTTTTTCATGCTTTGTGTGTATAAAAAGATCTTCTACACTTTCCACGGTATGCATCCGATGAAGTGAGCTGTAGCTCACGAAAGCTTATGCTCAAATAAATTGGTTAGTCTCTAAGGTGCCACAAGTACTCCTTTTCTTTTTGCGAATACAGACTAACATGGCTGTTACTCTGTAACCTGTAAAAGGAAGGAGCATCTGTTGTCCATATTGGTGGTTGAAACTAAATGAGTTCTCTTAACAAGTACATTTACAAACAAGAACAAAGTGTCTTTGTGGGAGTATGTCATTCAATTCACTGCAGCTGACCAAACTCCATTGTGGGTTACCGCATTTTACTCAGAGCGCAAAGACAACAAAACAGCCACTAACAAACTGCTTTTTCATTCAAAATGGCCCTTTCTGGGATTGCAATTTTTAATCAGAACAAACTATTCTGCCTTTTATGGACTTGCACATTGAAAAAGCGATTTGTAATATTCAATTTCAATATTAGGATTTGAGAAAAGAACCCTGCATGCACAAGTTTCAGTCATCATTATGAAGATTTCAAATCTAAATCTATAAACACTAAGACCAGGTATACACTAAAAAGTTAGGTTGACCCAGCTATAACTACTCAGGGGTGAAAAATCCATACCCGTGAGTGATGTATTTAAGCCAACCTAATCCTTAGTGTAGACAGTGCAAGGTCGACGGAAGAATTCTTCCAGGACAGGAAAACCCCTCCCGTCTCTATAATGAGTGTCTACACTGAAGTGCTAGAGCAGGACAGCTACAGCTGTTCCACTGCAGCATTTCTAGTGAAAATATACCTTTAAGCTTGCTGTGGGCTAGTAGGCAGATGTATAATCCATCTTTCCGATAAAAAATGTTTAAGAAAATACTGGTTTTGAGGATACATAAAACTAAACCTCGACAAGCCTTATTTTTTAGGTTAAACAAACTTGCTGGGTGAACCATGGAGAGACTGCCCAGGGTGAACCCACTGGAATCTATGTTATGTTAGTTTCAGCTACAGATTGCTCTTACATAGATTTGAAAGAGGAAGGGGTTAAAAATGGCACCAAGGTAAGTTAGAAGATTACGTTTCAGAGAAGCAGCCGTGTTAGTCTGTATCTGCAAAAAGAAAAAGGAGTACTTGTGGCACCTTAGAGGCTAACAAATTTATTTGAGCATAAGTTTTCGTGAGCTACAGCTCAAGTTTAGGAGTCACAAACCAGAAGCTTGCCATGGGATCTGAGAGTCAGACAAGCAGAGGGGATGGCTGTCCTAGATGATAATGCAACCCAGGAGAGAAACTGTAGAGAAACAAATGGGGGAGGGCAGACAAAATTCTGGAATTGGAGAGGGAGAGGAAATAGGCTGAAGAAGAAAGGAGGATGAGAAGGAAGGGGGAAGCTGTCCAGGTCCACAAGTCTCTTGAAGACATTATTTAAATACTGATGTGCTTGGCATACCAGAATATGAAATGGACTGGGTTACAGTGAAAATTTTTGCAGCTGAGATGACACATAGCTATTGCTGAGCACAGAGACAGTGTGGCCACAACTTTGGCATAGTTTGTCTAACATATACAAACCATGGCAGAGGGACCCAGAGAGTGGCAAAGTCATTCACAGAGTGTCTGCAGTGGAGCAAGACAAACACAGCTACCTCTCCACCAGCACCCAAAAATGGATGTTTTGATGAAATGCACTATTCAGAACACCCCCATTATAGCCTCCACTGCTTGGACTCCCTGAAACAGATTAAAGCTACTCCTGATCACAGTGAACTTCAACAAAGGGTAGGCACTTCCGTGAGGTCACCTAAATAACCCCACCGCAGGAGCAGGAAGATGTATTTTCCATTCCTTGGGCAGCAAGAGTTAATCTAATCCGAAGTAGGATACAATTCTGATTTGCGAATTTTAGGTGCCTAGAACCCAGAGATAAAGAAAGTAGCAGGAGAATGAAGAGTCCTTCAAAACAGCTATTGTCCTGTATTGTCATCCCAGGTAATCTAGAGTTTTTTTTAAAAAAAAGAGGTTAAGAGTTTTCAGTGCTAAAATATAATCTGTGGCTGGAATTAAAATCAAGGAGTACAAATCCAGTGATTGGTAAATTTATTAAGCAAAGCAAATTTTCTGGTGACTAGCAAATAAAATCAGGCTCAAGAATGGGCCCACAGCTGAAAGTTCCAAATTAGCCACATTGGAATCCATTTTTAACTTCTCTCCAGGAACAACACAACTACAACTACCTGGTGACTGAACTTTGTGACTTTGTCCTCACCCACAGCTATTTCAGATTTGGGGACAATTTATACATTCAAGCCAGCAAAACTGCTATGGGTACCACATGGCCCCACAGTATGCCAACATTTTTATGGCTGACTTAGAACAATGCTTCCTCAGCTCTCATTCCCTTACACCCCTGTCAAGGTTCCTCTCCCACTCTGAACGCTAGGGTACAGATGTGGGGACCTGCATGAAAACCTCCTAAGCTTATCTTTACCAGCTTAGGTCAAAACTTCCCCAAGGTACAAAACATTCCACCCTTTGTCCTTGGATTGGCCGCTACCACCACCAAACAAATACTGATTACTGGGGAAGAGCTGTTTGGAAACGTCTTTCCCCCCAAATACTTCCCAAAACCTTGCACCCCACTTCCTGGACAAGGTTTGGTAAAAAGCCTCACCAATTTGCCTAGGTGACTACAGACCCAGACCCTTGGATCTTAAGAACAATGAACAATCCTCCCAACACTTGCACCCCCCCCCCCTTTCCTGGGAAATGTTGGATAAAAAGCCTCACCAATTTGCATAGGTGACCACAGACCCAAACCCTTGGATCTGAGAACAATGAAAAAGCATTCAGTTTTCTTACAAGAAGACTTTTAATAGAAATAGGAGTAAATAGAAGTAAAGAAATCCCCTCTGTAAATCAGGATGGTAGATACCGTACAGGGTAATTAGATTCAAAACAGAGAATCCCTCTAGGCAAAACCTTAAGTTACAAAAAAGATACACAGACAGAAATAGTTATTCTATTCAGCACAATTCTTTTCTCAGCCATTTAAAGAAATCATAATCTAACACGTACCTAGCTAGATTACTTACTAAAAGTTCTAAGATTCCATTCCTGGTCTATCCCCGGCAAAAACAGCATGTAGACAGACCCACAGACCCTTTGTTTCTCTCCCTCCTCTCAGCTTTTTAAAGTATCATTGGTCATTTTGGTCAGGTGCCAGCAAGGTTACCTTTAGCTTCTTAACCCTTTTACAGGTGAGAAGAGTTTTCCTCTGGCCAGGAGGGATTTCAAAGGGGTTTACCCTTCCCTTTATATTTATGACAAGCCCCCCAAATCTCAGCTAGGGTGAAACACTGGCTGGGATTTCTTCCTGGAGCTCTAGGAAAAACAGAGTTAATAAGACACATGCATCTCTAAATATACTACCAAGTACATAAAGACTAACAATATTTTCCACATCTCAAGGACGATTTTAACCAGTTGATTCTGGGAAACTTTCACGGGAGAGTGCATCAGCCACTTTGTTAGAAGCTCCTGAGATGTGTTGGATGTCAAAATCAAAATCTTGGAGAGCTAAACTCCACCAAAGAAGTTTTTTGTTATTTTCTTTGACGGTGTGAAGCCACTACAGTGCAGCATGGTCGGTTTGCAGGTGAAAACGCCGTCCCCAAACATAGGGGCGTAGCTTTTCCAGAGCGTAGACAATGGCGTAACATTCTTTTTCACCGACTGACCAGTTGCTTTCCCTCTCAGACAGTTTTTTCCTAAGAAACACTACAGGGTGGAATTCTTGATCAGGTCCTTTCTGCATGAAAACTGTTCCCACATCACGCTCAGACGCATCTGTGGTTACTAGGAACGGTTTGTCAAAGTCGGGGGCCCTTAGCACAGGGTCAGACATGAGTGTCGCTTTAAGCTTGTTAAAGGCCTTCTGACACTTTTCGGTCCACTGAACAGCATTTGGCGGTTTCTTTTTGGTTAGGTCTGTCAGTGGGGCGGCGATTTGGCTGCATTGCAGTACAAATCGTCTGTAATAACCGGCCAAGCCTAAGAAGGATTGAACCTGTTTCTTTGACTTTGGGACAGGCCACTTTTGGATAGCATCCACTTTGGCCTGTAGGGGGCTGACAGTTCCTTGACCCACCTGGTGTCCAAGGTAAGTCACTCTGTTTAGGCCTATTTGACACTTTTTAGCCTTAACAGTTAGTCCTGCCTCCTTTATGCGCTCGAAGACTTTTTGTAGATGTTCCAGGTGGTCTGCCCAGGAATCCGAAAATATGGCCACATCGTCAAGGTAGGCGACTGCATATTCTCCTAATCCCGCTAGGAGACCATCTACCAGCCTTTGGAAGGTGGCGGGTGCATTTTGCAGCCCGAAAGGGAGTACATTAAATTCATACATCCCGAGATGTGTGGTGAAGGCTGACCTTTCCTTGGCAGATTCATCTAGCGGTACCTGCCAGTACCCCTTGGTTAAGTCCAAGGTAGAGATGAACTGGGCCCGTCCCAGTTTCTCTAATAATAGTTCATCTGTGCGTGGCATTGGATAGTTGTCTGGGAGAATTATAGCATTTCGCTTACGGTAGTCCATGCAAAAACATATTTTCCCATCTGGTTTGGGAACTAAAACCACTGGAGATGCCAATGCACTTCCAGAGGGGCGGATTACACCCATCTGTAACATATCCTGGATCTCCCGTTCTATAGCAGTTTTAGCTTGAGGAGACACCCGGTAAGGTTGGACTTTAATTGGGGGAGCATTACCTGTGTCAATGGAGTGGTATGCCTGTTCAGTCAGTCCTGGGGTGGCTGAGAACGTTGGGGCATATCTAGTGCACAGCTCCTTGATCTGCTGTCGCTGCATACGCCCAAGGGTCATGGAGAGGTTCACCTCTTCCACACCACCACCACATTTCCCTTCGCAGTAGGCACCTTCAGGCCACTCTGCGTCGTCTCCTCCCTGGGCTGTAAACTGACAAACCTTTAATTCTCTGGAATAAAAGGGCTTTAGAGAATTAATATGGTACACCTTAGGCTTTCGGTTGGAGGTGGGGAATGCTATGAGATAATTAACAGCTCCCAGGCGCTCCTGGACCGTGAATGGCCCTTCACACGATGCTTCCATTTTATGGGCCTGGAGAGCCTTTAAGATCATGACCTGGTCCCCTACTTTGAAGGAACGCTCTCTGGTATGTTTATCATACCAGGCTTTTTGCTCTTTTTGAGCATCCTTTAGGTTTTCTTTAGCAAGCGCTAAAGAGGTTCGGAGGGTGTTTTGTAGGTTGGTTACAAAGTCCAGAATGTTAGTTCCTGGAGAAGGTGTAAATCCCTCCCATTGCTGCTTCACCAACTGCAATGGCCCCTTAACCTCACAACCATATACAAGTTCAAATGGGGAAAACCCTAAACTGGGGTGTGGTACAGCTCTGTAGGCAAAGAGCAACTGCTGCAACACTAGGTCCCAATCATTGGAGTGCTCATTTACGAATTTACGTATCATGGCCCTCAAAGTTCCATTAAACTTCTCCACCATGCCATTTGTTTGATGGTGGTAAGGAGCGGCAACCAAGTGATTTACCCCATGAGCTTCCCAAAGGTTTTCCATAGTTCCTGCCAGGAAATTAGTCCCTGCATCTGTGAGGATGTCAGAGGGCCAAACTACCCTGGCAAAAATGTCTGCTAGTGTCTGGCACACACTTTTAGCCCTGGTGTTGCTTAGAGCTACTGCTTCCGGCCATCAGGTGGCAAAATCCATGAAAGTCAGTGTGTACTGCTTTCCTCTGGGTGTCTTTTTCAGAAAAGGACCCAGAATATCCACAGCTACTCGCTGAAATGGAACCTCAATGATGGGGAGTGGCTGGAGAGGGGCTTTGACCTGGTCTTGGGGTTTCCCCACTCTTTGGCATACCTCACAAGACCGGACATAGGTAGAAACATCCTTGCCCATTCCCTCCCAGTGGAATGACCCCTCGAAACGGTCTTTGGTCCTGTTCACCCCAGCATGGCCACTAGGGTGATCATGGGCTAAGCTCAAGAGCTTGGCCCGGTATTTAGTTGGAACTACCAACTGTCTCTGAGGATGCCAGTCTTCCTGGTGTCCACCAGAAAGAGTTTCCTTGTAAAAAAGTCCTCTTTCTACAACAAGCCTGGATCGATTAGAAGAGCTGAGAGGCGGTGGGTTGCTCCGTGCCGCCGTTCAAGCTCTCTGGAGGCTTTCATCTGATTCCTGTTCGGTCCGGAACTGTTCCCTTGATGCTGGAGACACCAGTCCCTCATTGGATTGTGGACCTAGGCTTGGTCCCTCTGGAAGCGATGTAGGGGACGGGGCTGTTTCCGTTGACTGTGAACCGCTCTCCGCTGGTGCATTATGTTGGGATTCAAGCTCCAGCTGAGCCTCTTGTGTAGGGTTATGGGCTGCGGCCAGTTCAGGTTCGGATGGGGCCCTCTGGTGCTGAGGTTGCAAGTACTGGATTCAGTGCTGGCAATGGGTCTGGTGTTGGTTGTTCGGCTGGTTCCGGTTCTGGGACTGGTTCCCTCTGGGTCTCTGGGACTGGATCCACTACTGCTGTTGCAGACATTGGCCTGGGGTCTGGGTCCATCACCTCTGCCTGGGTCCTGATAGAAGTTTCCAGAATAGAGCTAGGCCTCACGGCTTGTTTAACCTGGCTACGGGTGACCACTCCCTCCCTCTTGGCCCGTTTCACATGATTGGCCAAGTCTTCCCCCAACAGCATAGGGATGGGATAATCATCATAGACTGCAAAAGTCCATGTTCCTGACCAGCCCTGGTACTGGACAGGCAACTGGGCTGTAGGCAAATTGAAAGAGTTGGACTTGAAGGGTTGAATCGTCACTTGGATCTCTGGGTTGATTAAATTGGGGTCCACTAAGGAAGCATGGATAGCTGACACTTGTGCTCCAGTGTCCCTCCACGCAGTGACCTCTTCCCACCCACACTCACAGTTTCCCTCTGCTCCAAGGGTATCTGGGAGGTATCTGGGCCTGCGGACCTCTGGTGTGATTCCGGTGTAATGAACTGTAATCTGTTGGGGTTCTTGGGGCAGCTGGCCTTTACATACCCCAGCTTGTTACATTTAAAACATCGTCCAGCTGACGGGTCACTAGGGCGAGGTGGGTTGCTGAAGAACGGGGTGGTGGGACGATAAGGGGTCTGGACGGTTCTTTGGGAGGTATGTGGGGCTTTGGGCAGCCCCCGGTGATAGGGTGTGGTCTGGGGTTGTCCCTTCTGGTCTCCGCTCCCATTGAGACCAGTTTTCTTCTTCTCGGCCACCTCCACCCATCTGGCTCCAATCTCTCCTGCCTCGATTACAGTTTTGGGCTTCCCATCTAGGATGTATCTTTCTATTTCCTCAGGAACACCCTCTAAGAATTGTTCCATTTGCATTAGGAAGGGCAAATTTACTGGAGATTCAACACTTGCTCCTGATATCCAGGCATCCCAATGTTTCACAATCTGGTAGACATGTCGGGTAAATGACACGTCTGGTTCCCACCTTAGGGCTCTGAACCTCTGACAAGACTGCTCGGGTGTTATCCCCATTCTGACTCTCGCCTTGGATTTAAACAGTTCATACTTGTTCATGTGTTCTTTAGGCATTTCAGCTGCCACCTCAGCTAAGGGTCCACTGAGCTGCGGCCTCAGTTCTACCATGTATTGGTCAGTAGAGATGTTGTACCCAAGGCAGGCCCTTTCGAAGTTTTCTAGGAAGGCCTCAGTATCATCGCCTGCCTTGTAGGTGGGGAACTTTCTGGGATGGGGAGTGGTACCTGGAGAAGGATTGCTAGGGTTTGTTGGTATATTCTGCTGAGCCTTTATCTTCTCCATCTCCTCCACATGCTTCCTCTCTTTTTCCTTCTCCTCCATTTCTTTGGCCCTTGCCTCCATTTCTTTGGCCCTTGCCTCCATTTCTTTGGCCCTTGCCTCCATAGCTCTCCTGTGAGCAGCCGCTTGGTGTTGTTCTGCCTCTTTCGCTACCTCCCTTTCTTTTTCCTTCTCCTCCTCCTTCTGGTGCATGAGTTCTGTCTGTCTTTCATGTTCCCTTTGTTTTTCCTCAGCCTGAAATCTGGCTAATTCCAGCTTTTGTTGAGCTGTGGATTTTGTCATTCTAACCTCTCTGTTTTTAACTAACTTTACACCCAAGGGTTAGAAATAAACAAACAAAACTTGGCTGTAAAATTTTGCTGTGCTGGAATAGAATACCTATTCTCTGATAGTGATTGTCAGCCTACAGAAAAAAGACAATTCCCTTGTCTCTGCTCTGGGCCCAACTCAAAGCAAAAAACCTCCAACTACTTGGAAACCTGCTTACCAGCAGCCTTAAGGGGAAAAAAAAAATCCTTTTCAAACTTGTGCTCCTTGTAAAAAATCAAAATCCTGTGAATTTCCCTACAGGAGTTAAGTACCCTGCCTCCAGGCAAAGAAAACCTGCAATTCACAAAGATAATCCCCTTTTGTCTCTGCTTGGCCACAAAGCAGAGAAAAAACAAGCTGCTTTCAGTTTCAGCTGCTTTCTGGACTTCCTTTCCAAAGGAAAAAATATTTCCTTTTTAAAATCTGTATTTCTAGTTCAAAAAATCTCAACTGGATCTCAAAATGATTTCAGGTTAATCCCACCACTATGCCACCATGTCAAGGTTCCTCCCCCACTCTGAATGCTAGGGTACAGATGTGGGGACCTGCATGAAAACCTCCTAAGCTTATCTTTACCAGCTTAGGTCAAAACTTCCCCAAGGTACAAAACATTCCACCCTTTGTCCTTGGATTGGCCGCTACCACCACCAAACAAATACTGATTACTGGGGAAGAGCTGTTTGGAAACGTCTTTCCCCCCAAATACTTCCCAAAACCTTGCACCCCACTTCCTGGACACGGTTTGGTAAAAAGCCTCACCAATTTGCCTAGGTGACTACAGACCCAGACCCTTGGATCTTAAGAACAATGAACAATCCTCCCAACACTTGCACCCCCCCCTTTCCTGGGAAATGTTGGATAAAAAGCCTCACCAATTTGCATAGGTGACCACAGACCCAAACCCTTGGATTGGAGAACAATGAAAAAGGATTCAGTTTTCTTACAAGAAGACTTTTAATAGAAATAGGAGTAAATAGAAGTAAAGAAATCCCCTCTGTAAAATCAGGATGGTAGATACCGTACAGGGTAATTAGATTCAAAACAGAGAATCCCTCTAGGCAAAACCTTAAGTTACAAAAAAGATACACAGACAGAAATAGTTATTCTATTCAGCACAATTCTTTTCTCAGCCATTTAAAGAAATCATAATCTAACACATTATTACTAGATTACTAGATTACTAGCTAGATTACTTACTAAAAGTTCTAAGACTCCATTCCTGGTCTATCCCCGGCAAAAACAGCATGTAGACAGACCCACAGACCCTTTGTTTCTCTCCCTCCTCTCAGCTTTTGAAAGCATCTTGTCTCCTCATTGGTCATTTTGGTCAGGTGCCAGCGAGGTTACCTTTAGCTTCTTAACCCTTTACAGGTGAGAGGAGTTTTCCTCTGGCCAGGAGGGATTTTAAAGGGGTTTACGCTTCCCTTTATATTTATGACAACCCCTACTCTACTAGCACTACACTGATGACATCATCATCTGGACCCATGGGAAGGAGGCCCTTGAGGAATTCCTCCAAGATTTCAACAATTTCCATCCCACCATCAACCTCAGTCTGGACCAGTTCACACAAGAGATCCACTTCCTAGACACTACAGTGCTAATAAGCAATGGTCACATAAACACCACCCTATACCGGAAACCTACTGACCGCTATTCTACCTATATGCCTCCAGCTTTCATCCAGACCACACCACATGATCCACTGTCTACAGCCAAGCTCTACGATACAACCGCATTTGCTCCAACCCCTCAGACAGAGACAAACACCTACAGGATCTCTATCAAGCAGTCTTAAAACTACAATAGCCATCTGCTGAAGTGAAGAAACAGAACTGACATAGCCAGAAGGGTACCCAGAAGTCACCTACTACAGGACAGGCCCAACAAAGAAAGTAACAGAGCGCCACTAGCCGTCACCTTCAGACCCCAACTAAAACCTCTCCAGCGCATCATCAAGGATCTACAACCTATCCTGAAGGACGATCCCTCACTCTCTCAGATCTTGGGAGACAGGCCAGTCCTCTCTTACAGACAACCCCCCAAACTGAAGCCAATACTCACCAGCAACTACACACCACACAACAAAAATACCAACCCAGAAACCAAACCCTACAACGAACACCAGTGCCTACTCTGTCCACATATCTATTCAAGGGACACTATCATAGGACCTAACCACATCAGCCACACCATCAGGGGCTCGTTCACCTGCACATCTACCAGTGTGATATACGCCATCATGTGCCAGCAATGCCCCTCTGCCATGTACATTGGCCAAACCGGACAGTCTCTACGTAAAAGAACAAATGGACACAAATCAGATGTCAAGAATTATAACATTCAAAAACCAGTCGGAGAACACTTCAATCTCTCTGGTCACTCGATTACAGACCTAAAAGTGGCAATTCTTCATCAAAAAAAACTTCAGAAACAGACTCCAATGTGAAACTGCAGAACTGGAATTAATTTGCAAACTGGACACCTTCAGATTAGGCCTGAATAAAGACTGGGATTGGTTGGGTCATTACAAAACCTAAACCTAATTTTCCCCTACTGTTACTCACACTTTCTTGTCAACTGTCTGAAATGGGCCACTCTCATTACCACTTCAAAAGTTATTTTTCCTCCCTTGGTATCGTGCTGTTAAGTGAATTATCTTGTTAGACTGACCTCATACTTGATAAGGCAATTCCCATCCTTTCATGTATTTATACCTGCTCCTGTATTTTCCACTCCATGCATCTGATGAAGTGGGTTCTAGCCCACGAAAGCTTATGCCCAAATAACATTTGTTAGTCTCTAAGGTGCCACAAGGACTCGTCGTTTTTGCTGATACAGACTAACACAACTACAAGCATCAGAATGGCAAGCATGCTTTGTATGGAAAAAGGTATTATCTGGAAGTTTAGTATTCTTCTCAAGATGCTGTTAGTGCCAAAGAAAAGGGCTTGCTGCAGGACTAGGTCTATATCTTGGGTATTAGAACTCAGTACCCCTGTAAGGTGCTGAACTGATTGTCCTATTGCCTTAAGTCTTCCATTCATTCAGGGGAGTGGAAATACATCAGTGATAGCAGCAGAACAAGCTCCCCACTCTCTATTGCAAAAGAGTCTTACACCTGACCCTGTGGGACCCACTTCCACAGGAGGGACAGTTCAGTCCCCATACCCTTTCAGTGCCTGGCCTTTCCACTGAGGTCATCAACAATGTTGCCATTTATGCCCATGATTTTTTTACCCCCCTCAAGTATTCACTTATCCTGTGGGAACAGAACTGAGACAACTCACTCATTTAATGTACCATCTAGTTGGTAACTTTCAATTATTTCCCACCTGGGTTGGGGCTGAAACACAGATATAGGTGAAAGGTTCTATATCCCATTTCCGATCCACTGTGACATCCAGTCACCCCAACTAAACATTTGTTACTGTTTTCCTTAAAGGGGAGACAGTTCGTTACTAAAACTGCATGAAGTGGAAAACTTCTGAAAAACCTGAGAACATAACATTTTACAAAGTCTGTCACTGTGTTCCCCCTCCTCTGCTGCTGCTGAAATACAAGAGCGTTAGAACAGTTTGTACTTTTTCCACCTACCTTAGCCTCCTCTCAGATGTGATCAACTGATTTAAGATCATTTCTGTTAAAAACTCCCACAATAAAAAGAAGTTGGCCTGGGCCCCCTGGAAATCATGGTTATTTTGTCAGCTTTTGTACCGAACACCTTTAGCATTAGTATGATTTCTAAAACAAGAAAGAAGCATGTGAGAGAGAGAGAGATGGGAGTCACTGGTGTAACACCGCACCTGCTGAGTAGGCCCTTAAGCAAAAAACTTGACTATAGTGAGTATAACAAGGCTGAGAAACAAATCTATGAGCAAATAACCATATTTGATATACCACATATTTCAAAACTTCCCCAAAACAGTTCTTGAACATTGAACTCTGCAGACCATATGTTACTGCAGTTTGATAGTCTGACACAGGTACAATTTACAACAGAAAAAAAATATTTTTTTCCTGTCTACCGCAGCCAGAGCTAGAGTGGAACATTTGCAGAGGTTCTGGATGTGTTCCATCTCCATTTTATACAAAAAAATGCAAGGTATCCCCATTATTGGGTCTGCTGTCTGTTGCCCCTTTTTGAGGTCTCTATGAATGCACCTCCTCAGCTGTCTTACTCCAGTTCTTTGCCTCCTCTAGGGCAGAATTCTGTTATCACCCACTCTTACATCAGGACCAGGGTTACAGTCCCCTAAGTACCAACTGTGACTAATTCAGCAGGTCTGTGGTTGGACTCTGGAAGGGGTTCTCTTTGGGATGTTGTGTCAGCTTACGTTTGCAGTGAGATAAACAGTTTCTTCAAAACAGAACATTATTTCGCCCACAACATACAAAGCATTTAGAGAAGTGGATTTAATGTAACAAAGAGACCCTACTTCTTACCTAAACTTAACCTCTCTATCCATAGTTGAGGCTGCTCCAGCTGATTTCCCATCTCTGAGATGGGAGAACTAGCCCACATTACCTTCAGCCTTCTTCTCCCTTGGTCTCAGTCAGTCAGCCTGCCTTTTCACTAACACACCCTGACCAGCCTCTCAATTTAAACAACCACCCCTCTCCCTTTCTGCCTTTTTAACTTCTGAGGATTTTTTTTATTCTAGGCTTAACCTTGGAAGAGTAAAACCTGGACGGAGCCAGCTTGGTAAATTCTTCTCCCAACTGATGTCCCAGCAATTGTTATCGTATCTCCTTTAAAGATGGGAACCTAAGAGGCTATCTTATCTGTATCATTGTTTTACCTTTCCTGTTGGGCCCCTTAACAGCCCCTGTAAAACCTCCTTTGAGTTAACTCCATGCATTCTGTCAGTGAGCAATACAAAATTGA
This sequence comes from Caretta caretta, assembly GCF_965140235.1. NCBI lineage: Eukaryota > Metazoa > Chordata > Testudines > Cheloniidae > Caretta > Caretta caretta. Next base: position 66,697,468 of record NC_134209.1, on the reverse strand, counting down.
ACACGGAAACAGTCACACATACTTTTTATGAATATTAACAGACATCTCACCAGCTTATAATGTAAGGATGCAATAATCTATTTAGGACTGCTGGTTATCCTCTTCTAGCCCTTAAGTATCTGGCTAGTAACACCACAGTGCAGTTCTGCAATGAAGCCAGTACAGAAAACCATGTCTTTCTGATACAGTTATCTTTCAGGTCAACATACTTAGGAACAAACTGCTTGTTAAGCTTCACAGTTGGGTGTATTCTGAAGTCCTCTATCTGAACCAAACAAAAAACCTCACTAATTTGCCTTGCTATTCTAGTTACTTCCCACCTTCCCCTCATTCACAAACCACCACCAAAAACCACTAACATTTATATGTCATCTTTTGTCATGCATTTTGGGATGCTTGGAGGAACTTTATAGACAGGGATACACATACGCAGGGATTACACAACTGAAGTGAAACCATCTGGGGAGAATGAAGGAGTTATGTGTATTTTTTTATAAATACCACATGCACCTCAGTTTACCTGTTTGATATTACTCTGCCTGACTGGAAGAAGTTAAATCAATGGAGACTGATTGGACAGGAAACAAAACAATGGCAAAAATAAGGTCAAGTCTAGACATAGCCTTAGTATTCTCTGCACTTCTTAGTATACCCAGGTCCATGTACCTTTTCATGCAAACCTGTGCTTTTCAAGCTCATCTTTGAGCACTCCACACTGAGTTGTTATGCATGCCCCATACCCGTGATAGCATGACCATACTGTGATATACTGACATTGTCGGCTGCTGTGGCTTGTGATGGCATATCCCAGGGTTCTTAGCATCTAACTGTAGCCTCTCTAGGGTTTGGTTCATGCTGGAGTGTGGGACTTGTCTGTCCATCCCGCAGCACTTGACTGGAAGTGCTTTTAGCCCACCAACACATCCAGCTGAGCCATTTTGGATCTGCAGGATCCCTGCTGCCAAAGCCAGCACAGTTACACCATTTCAGGATTCAGGTAGAACATCTGCAAGATGCTGGCGGACAATTTGGTAGCAGTATCTGTCCTATAGAAGGCAGATATCAAGAAGGGAGAGAGAGAGAGAGTGTACAGACATGTCATCCATGACCCAGATGATGCAGCTAAATGTCTCCTCCCACTGCCACAGATACTCCATATTCAGGTCAATGATTCTGGAGCAGAGCCTCAAGCACAGACTGTTGGGATCACGTTGTTTATATGGAGCTTGGATGACCAGCAGTGGCTCCAAAACTTCTGCATGAAGCAGCAGATGATCCTGGACCCATGTGAGCCACTCGCACCTCCCTTGTGACATCAAGACACACACATGAAGGAAGCCATGCTGGTCCAGAAGCAGGTCACATTATCCATCTGGAAGCTGACTACCCCAGACTACTACCAGCCCATGGCTAACCGTGGTGTTGGCAAGTCACCTGTGAGGTTTGTGATGGTGGAAATCTATTAGATGATTAGGACTGCGTGCACAAAGGTGGTGGGCATAAACAAAGTGCCTGAAATAATTACTAACTTGGAAAGAGTAGGCTTCCAAAAAACTGTGGGGCGGGGGGGCCAACAATGGGACTCGTGTCCCCATAATTCATCCTCCACAAAAAGCAAATGAGTAGATAAATTGCAAAGGGTACTATTCCACCATTATGCAGGCATTGATAAGTCACAGAGGCAGGTTCACGGACACCAATGTGCAGTGTATTAGCACAATGCAAGATGCCAGGGGTTCCTTGGAAATCAGGACTTTACCTTCTTGGACAAGCAGGGAACTTGTATTTTCTCCAAATGACACTTATAAATGAAGTCTGTCCCCACTGTTATTCTAGGGGACACTGCGTACCCATTCCTGCCATGGCTTATGAAACCATATCCTGACTTCAGAGGGCCTGGCAGAATAAGGTTCAGTTACAAGCTCACTAGCTATAAGGATCGCAATGGAAAGTGCATCTGGCAGGTTGAAGGCAAAGCTGGCATTGCCTTCAAAACTATTTGGATACCAGTGTTGCCAACCCTGTCTGCACTATTGTGGAAGCTATGCACTGCACAACATCTGTGAGGCAAAAGGAGAACGATTTTGTCAGCAGTGGATTCAAGACACTGCTGGACTGCAGGAATGGTACATGCAACCAGAGAGAGCACCTATCATTACTGGTGCAGGAACCCATGCACAAGGGAAGTCAGAGCAGCCTTGTGCACCCACATGATCAGTTTGCACAGTGATACGGATGACAGAAAATGAACTAATATAGTTATCCCACAATTTTTGGAGCCACTGCAGCCTACAAATATAATAAAACCTGTTAATGTAGCTCTATGCACATCTTATGTACTGCTGCCATGAAGTTTCATTTTTATGAATTTACCAAAACCTGTTCATGTAGCCTTGGAACTGGTTCTTGTTTGCAACCAAAACACTTTATTTGAAACATGTATATACATAACATTTTAAAAACATAGGCAGACCAGCTTCCATCAAGAGGCAAAAGATAAAAAAAAACCACTAATAGAAGTGCAAAACTGGCAAACTATATACAGTGACAACACTTCAGCTTCCACTTGTAGTGGAATGTATGTCTCCTTCATGCCTGTACTCCCTGTCCCTTCAGAAGCACGTTGCCTGTGTGGGCCAGGTTTGTTCAGGCATTGTCTGCTGCACACAGTATATTACATTATTCCACAAACTGTTCATTGTATGGGTCATGGACCAGCTAACCTCAGAATTGTCCAGTAACTGCACCAGCTGCAGGACATTGTAGCCTCGGGAGGCAGCGCATACTGTAGACGGACCTTGGACAGGAGCTGATGCTGCAGCTGGGGCCTGTTGCCTGGTGGCCATATAAGCAAGCGATCTCTCAAAAAGGTCCTTCTGCTGCACTCTGTCCTCTCCCCTGAACCCCCGGTCACGTTCCAGGAACTGTGCAACCATTCTCTCCTCATGCTGCGCCGTCTCATTCTCCCTCTGCAACCTCCTCTCGTTCCTTTCTCTCTGGAAATCCAGCTCTTCATCTGTCTGGGCCACAACATCCTGCAGCATTTCAGCCCTGATTCTCTTCCTTCTCCAGTATTGGTTCAGTGCCAGTCCTTCAGGCTCCTGGTTACTTGTCTATGCTCAGAAGAGATGGAGGGGACTGCCAAGGAAAATGGAAGAGCATATTATTGTTTGAACATTGGGGGAAGGGGATTCAAATCTTCCAGGGCTGCACCATGACAAGATAACAGGTTGATATCTTTATCATTTGGGGTTTTTTTTTAATTCATCCTTTGTTCACTGGCCTGTTCAGAAGCTGCAGCAAGCCAGGGGGCAAGCACAGATACATTTTGGTAAGCTTAACATAATAAAAATAATTTTAAATATTTTAAAAATCTCCTTAATTCCCCCTCCCATCACACCCCCCACAAAGCTGGGATGAGAAGGTTTTCCTATGAAAGCCCAAGTTCCTGGCTTTGATTTTAACATCCTTTCAGGCACAACAAGATTTGGTGGTCATAAGCTTTCTAGAGGTGGCTGCAAAGAGGAGAGAGTTCCTATTCCAGGCCAGCAGAGGATTGCCATCCATCTATCCAAAGGAGATTTTTCAACATGTGGTGACTGACCAGTATTTCTATGAACAGAGAGGACTCATGAACTACAGAAGTGGCTGTAATAAGTATGTCTTACCCCAGAATCTGACTGACTGTCCAGATTGCCTACTCTGCAAGAAGTTTGAATGCTAAACCAGTCAGGAATGGGGGTGTGGGGGGGGGAGGGCACGGAGAAAATCAATAAGATGCAGATGTTTAGACTTCTTACAACCCCTTTAAACCACCCTGCGCAGCATGCAAAGCCCAGACAGGGGCCCAGGAGACTACACACATGCACTGCTGACATTGGGACTGATAGTCTAGACCAGAGGTGGGCAAACTATGGCCCGCAGGACCCTCCTGCCCGGCTCTTGAGCTCCTGGTCCAGGAGGCTAGCCCCCGGCCCCTCCCTTGCTGTTCCCACTCCCCTGCAGCCTCAGCGCGCCGTGTCGCCAGCACAACGCTCTGGACAGCTGGGCAGGGCAGCTGCAGAGCCGCGGCCTGACCCGGTGCTCTGGGTGGCACAGTAAGAGGGCAGGGAGCAGGGGAGGTTGGATAGAGGGCAGGGGAGTTGGGGGGTGGGGAAGAGTGGTCAGGGGTGTGGATAGGGGTCGGGGAGGTCAGAGGGCAGGGAACAGGGGGGTTGGATGGGGCAGGAGTCCTGGGGGGAGCCGTCAGGGGGCAAGAAGTGGGGGAGGTCGGATAGGAGGCGGGGGCTGGGCCACACCTGGCTGTTGGGGAGAGACAGCCTCCCCCAACCGGCCCACCATACAATTTTGGAAACCCGATGTGGCCCTAGGCCAAAAAGTTTGCCCGCCCCTGGTCTAGACACTAGCCTGGGACACTTCAGTTGTACCAGAAGGGCACTCTGGCATGGCAGCATTATAAACAGAGTTTTATGTGCAGATCTATGAAGCTATGCTCAAGAAGGCAAATACCACCAGCCCTCTTTTGATCAATAAACAAGCAGCTAGCGTTAACCTCTTACTAGAGACATGGTTAATTTTGTTTTCCCCATCTGGGGATCCATCTTGGCTCCCATCTTGTGTCAGGTATAGGGGCAGTCAGGGAAATGGCATGGCTTCCGTCCTCTCCGGGAGCAAAGTACAACTCTTTGCATCTAATAATAATTGTATTGGGCAAATCCCTCCCATTCTTAATGGCAATAATAAAATATAGTGATCATAACATACCAGACTCTGGCGCTTCCTCTGCGGGCTGCTCCCCAGGGCCATCCCCAAACAGGTCCTCCGACAATAGACCCAGGACCTCCCCAGCTGGTCCATCTGTGTAGGCTGATCTGGGCCTGGCAGCAGCACCCTGGTTTATTCAGGGGTCTGCTCCAGTAACTCCAGGCTCTCCTTTGGTGGTGTGTCTGTTCCCACTGCCTCTGAGGTAATAAGCATACTATCCCTGCTTAGGAGACTGTCATGCAGGACTTCGGTGCAGTTCCCAGTGCCTGGTTGAATTCACTGTACCATGGGCAATAGCTGTGGAGTTCCCAGATTTATCATTCCCATCCTTCACTTTGCAGTAGGCAGTCTTGAAGTGCTTGATCCACTCCTAGCGTGGAATACCAGTTCACTTGATCCCCAGCCCCACCAGCCTCCGATATGCTTTCATAAGCATGCAGGTTTCTTGGTGCCATCACACCACATATTGACTAGAACCCTAGTGCATTCTTCCAGCGAGCTAGCTGTGCGCAGGGCATCTTTTAAGTTTTCCAAAGAGCTGAGCTTACTTGTGTTTACAGCTAAGCAGCCACATGGAAGGGTTAAACGTCAAGAAGCTGTATTTGAAGTAGGAGGTTGCTTCCAGTTCCTGAGACTCGAGTGTGACGTTGGGAGCAAGAAGGACCAGGACATGGACACAACAGACCCAAGGGAACGTGGGATAGCATTGGCAGACTCTCCAAATACAAACATAGGCTTCAGCAGGGTCCTCATTGCAAAGTGGGTAGGCTTGGTTACAGGCTTGAGTGAAATGCAGGTTCATAGTTATATGCCTAGGAGACCCAGCAAACCCACGTTTTGAGGAGGTACTGCCAAATGTCAGAGGGCCGCGTGTATGGACGGTAGAGAGGTTTGGACTTAAACATGTGCCAGAGACCAGATATACTGTGTAGACATATCCAAAGGGTCCTTGAGGAAATAATAGGGGAGCTATCAATTGGAGAACACCTTTACCTTTCTCCAGCCAGCTGGCAAGGTTTACTCTTCCCAGAACTGAGCCTACGATCAAAGTGGATACTAATATCTTAAAAGATGCTGACCTAAAAAGAAGGGGGTGGGGTGGGTTGCCACCAGCTGCTCATGGAGGAGACACTGACAGAGATGCACTGTGAGAAAGACACACAAACTGTAGCAAGTAGTCTCTCTCCACCAACCGAGAGATGGAGGTAACTGGGCCGGAGGGAAATTTTTAAAAAAAGCTTCCAAGGAACAATTCATGTTTAGGTGAGGGAAACATGCATTTAGGTCTTTATTGTGTTAACCCTTTGCTTTGCATGCTATGTACCTTTGGTGGAATAAATGCTTTGCTTTGAAGAAGCTGCATTTTGAGTCACTTTAATCAGCTGCTATCAGTGGCTCTTGGAGGTAAAAGGCTTATAAGTGCCAAAATACAGTTGGTCCTGTCAGGAGAACACCATGAGTAGACAAGGGGGCTGCAGCCCAGAGATCCAGTTTAAGAGTGGGATAACCACATGGTTCCTTTCCCAGAGAGGGGTAAAGGTAGCAAAACCCATCCACATCTCCACCGTGGTACACTCAAGAAGGACTAAAAGAAGTCTAAAAGCAGCTTGTCCTGTGACCATGATCTAATCTCTCTGGTTAGAAGTCAGCAGCCTACATGACAGTTTACAGGAAGAATGAAGAATAGTTCCCATTCCCTAAAAGAGAGAAATTCTGGGTCAGCAGAATGTAATTACCAAACTGGAAACTAGCCAAGACACTGGAGTGAATCTCCCTGCTCTTACAAAGGGGGCCACCAGATCTTTACTGACCACAATTGGGCAAGACTTCAATTTTAGGTGTCTCATAATAGTCAGAGGCTGAGTTAATGTAAAAAAGTTAATGCTTTTTAACACTGAAAAAGTATTTAAGTGCAAATAGGAAAGTCAGACGGGACTGTAATTTTCTGCACTGCTTATCACTACAGTGATATATCCTCTGCCAAACCCTTCTAGAGCTCTAACAATCTTCAGTAACATAGACCTGGCCCCTTCGTTACCCAGGAAACCTGGCACCCATTTGCTGTATTCCTTTCTGTTGCACGTTTTAGAATACCGAAAACCTGTTATTGCAATTTTTCCCTAAAAATTCAGCTTATTCACAGGCTTTCCCGCACATTACTTCCAAGCCTACAGAAACCATGGTCTACCCTTTCCACTCTTCAGTTTTTGAGGGGAGGGAATCGATACCAGTTTGTGGCCACCTCATTCACTGCAAACTTCCCCTCTGCCATCAGAATCTGTCTGAAGCTGAGCCAACTCCTATGCAGGCAGGGTTGTGCTGCTTTTTAAGGTGTGTGGGGGTGGGAGAGGAAGTAATGGGTGCCATCAACATTTAACATAATAAACAATGGTTTCCTGTAGTCTAATCATGGGTCCAAGAGTGACTGTGTCTATGATGAAGTCATGTAACTTTCCATCCTACCCCCACCCCCATCTATAAAATGGGGATAATATTTATTTACCTACTTCACAGTAGAAGGGTGATGGGAAGCTTTTATTAAAGCACTACACAAGTGCTAAGAGGAGTGTAGATGACATATGAGTGGTAGAAAAGGAGACAGATCACAGTGTGGGGAGAGTAAAAGAAAGAAAAAACCATGGAGGGGGAACAACATGAAAGACAGAGGGAATGGACAGCAGAGAATGAAGATCAATAGAAAAAGTTAAAGAAAAGAGATACTACTCTACAGAGAAAAGACTAATTAAAAAGACACATGGGATGAAAGGGAACAAACAAGTCCATGATGGAATGAGAGAAGAGCAGGCTAAATAAATGGAAAAAGGAAAAGCTGCAACACAGCCACCACACAACTAAGCTTAGTTTATACACCTTCACTTGTTGCACTTCCCTGGCAGGCAGAGATTCTACCCTACATATAATTACTGGATACTAGGTTTGTGTTCTGTTTTGTTAAACAATAGAAGGGAGTAGAAAATAACCTGAAGTTCACCATAAACAGAAACAAAACCACTCCAGCCGTCCCCAAATCCTTGACTTGCTTTCACTGAAAACAAGTTTTGACTAATATGCATGTAGCCCAGCTCTCTATGCTGTGGAGCACTTGTCCTGAAGCACAGAAAACTGGTAGAGGCCTGAGGACTTCCCTCCCCTCTTTACGTTTAAAAAAAAATAAATAAAAATGAATCTGGTGACCCCAAAGAATTCTCACCAACCATCCCCAAAATCCTGAGGCCAATCCTGTGCCTAGTGGTATGCTCATACAGAGGGAAATCGGGTAAATCTGTCAGCAACATTTGCTTTTGCACGCCTACTCAAAGGGTTAAAGGCTGGTTTAAAAAGAAAGAATTTGATAACTTCAAGTATCTACACACTACTCCCAAGTGTTTTCTTGGATTGTTAGAGAGTCTTTTTATTATTTTAACCTATATTAAAAGGTCACACAGCTAATTCTGTTCTGTTCTGCTACCAGTGATGTTCTCACAAGGTCACAACAGTGACCTTTTTCAAACATCAATCCATTTTAGGCATGAGGCTTGATGGAGGAGCTCAATCTTACACCTGTTGAAGAGCTCATTTCTGTAGCACACAGACACTGACTAGCCCAGAATGGCACAACTAAATCAGAGAAAGACAATAATACTTGATAAATCTTTTAACATGCAAAGCTGTCTGAATGATTTAGAACTGTACAAACCATGAGATGAGTAAACAAATGATTAAGGACTTCTTTTTTTAAAAGTTCTGTCTGTAAAAGCCTAGCTATAAAACTAATTTGGACTTTAACAGCCAAATTAACTGAGATGGGTGGGAAGTGGCATTATTTTGGAGTACCAGGCAGACACGGTTATCTGATTAGCCATCAGTCCATCTTCTTTCCTCCACTCTGTTCTTGACCACACGTTTAACAACAATCAGGTCAAAGTAAAAGAGGAACCTTCTTTCATTGTATGAAAAGTTTAAGATTATAAGCAGAGACAGACTGGTATAATGACTACATCTCCTTAGATGGCTTACATAAAGATTTTAAAAAACAAGTAATGGAACAGTATGTGTTACATCTGAGAAACCTACTCGCAATTTTTTCCCTCTTTTATGCAGCTATTTTTACTGTACACTTTTAGTTACTGAATATTTCAGTAAAGGTAATAAACAGATGCAAAAAAGTTAAGTTACTTTCCTGAAGGAAACTAATGAACTTCTTGAGAGAATTAAAATAAGACAACTTGTTTTTCCCTTTCAGAGTTTTGTTGTTTGTTTGTTTGTTTTTAATCAAAGTGATGAATTGGAAGGAGAAATGAAGGAGCAAGTTCTGTAGGTGAAGAAACAGCAGCTGCAACACAATGCACAGAAGTGTTCCTTATTGGCTTTAATCTTCTACCTCTCTGACAACCAGGCCCACCTTTGCTGAGTATGTGAGATCAGTCAAGATTACCAACTGGCAAATTTGGATTCAGGCTAATGATTTGCTCTGGAAGCATGCCATGTACTGAGGCTGCAATTTCTTCACTTGCAGAACCTGTTCCTGAAGTTCTGATAGTAATTCTCCTTCCAGTTTTTCACTTCTTTTTTTTTTTTTAATTAACTATACAAGGTATTTCTGAACTTTGGGGCAGTTCAGATCCAGACTTTGTGACTCTTACTGCAAACTACCAAGCGCTGACATGTTGCATTGTTACAGCACAACCCAAGACTTCCACCATTGAGTTCAATCCTCCTACATAGGAACAGCATTGTTCTAGAGCACACCTTGAGGGAAGGGTTGGGGAGGGGTATCATGAACAGGCTATTGAGGTAATTGTTGGGTTTTGGTTGAGTTGTTGCTTTTGGTGGGGGAAGGGAGGGAGGAGACGAAGGAAAAAAGACAATTTTGAAATAAACGTTGATGGCAAGGTTTCAGAGTAACAGCCGTTGTTAGTCTGTATTCGCAAAAAGAAAAGGAGTACTTGGGGCACCTTAGAGACTAACCAATTTATTTGAGCATAAGCTTTCGTGAGCTACAGCTCACTTCATCAGATGCATACAGTGGAAAGTGTAGAAGATCTTTTTATACACACAAAGCATGAAAAAATACCTCCTCCCACCCCACTCCCCTGCTGGTAATAGCTTATCTAAAGTGATCACTCTCCTTTCAATGTGTATGATAATCAAGTTCGGCCATTTCCAGCACAAATCCAGGTTTTCTCACCCCAACCCCTCCTCCCCCCCAACACACACACAAAATCCAGGGTTTAACAAGAACGTCTGGGGGGGTGGGGGGGTAGGAAAAAACAAGGGGAAATAGGCTACCTCGCATAATGACTTAGCCACTCCCAGTCTCTATTCAAGCCTAAGTAAATTGTATCCAATTTGCAAATGAATTCCAATTCAACAGTTTCTTGCTGGAGTCTGGATTTGAAGTTTTTTTGTTGTAATATAGCAACTTTCATGTCTGTAATCGTGTGACCAGAGAGATTGAAGTGTTCTCCGACTGGTTTATGAGTGTTATAATTCTTGACATCTGATTTGTGTCCATTTATTCTTTTACGTAGAGACTGTCCAGTTTGACTAATGTATATGGCAGAGGGGCATTGCTGGCATATATCACATTGGTGGATGTGCAGGTGAACGAGCCTCTGTGTGGCTGATGTTATTAGGCCCTGTGATGGTGTCCCCTGAATAGATATGTAGGCACAGTTGGCAATGGGTTTTGTTGCAAGGATAGGTTCCTGGGTTAGTGGTTCTGTTGTGTGGTATGTGGTTGCTGGTGAGTATTTGCTTCAGGTTGGGGGGCTGTCTGTGGGCAAGGACTGGCCTGTCTCCCAAGATAAGTAAGTCTTTGTGGCAGTCTCTTTCCCTTTCCTTCCATCTCCACCCCAGCTTCCACTAACTCACCATACAAGTTATAAATGAATGCCTTTTATGAACACGCACACACACTAGTATCATGCAACAATCTGAAAACATTAGTTCAAAATATGGATGTAAAATGAATCCCTGCCACAGTCCCAAATTAACATAGAAAAAGTACAGTTCTAATGTAGGAATTATTTCAAATATTTTAAAATCTGTATATTTGTCTCTGTTCAATATTGGTGCATTTTAGGTCCAGGTTTTAACAGAAATGTTTATAACATGCAAGGCAATAAAAATGAATGGGCATTTGAATATATTAGTGAGGTCCCACATAAAGTAGATCCTTATGACAGCATTAAGCCTAACTCATTTGGGAAGTGGCAGCCTGGGACTTTGACTCCTATTTGATTTGCCCATTCAAGCAGTTAATCTTTTATTCCATTATCCATCCTTCGAAATGAAGTGTAGAATATATGCTCATCCAATTTATGAATGTTTAACTAGAATTAAATTATGTAAACCACAGATTTAAAAACCCCTCTTTTAAGCCATAAACTCTTTTCTTTACGTACCCATTACACTTGTAATGTTGCAGCGGGGCTATATAAATAATTTATTATTTAATTTGTATGTACACATACACAAAACCTGGGAAGTTTAGAATTTCACAAGTTATGACATTTTGGTTTTGTGTGAGGGCCACTCTAGCTCAAGTTGACCCTGGATATTCACAGTTCAATAGGAGATGAAGATTCATAGTTCAATGTATTTTTCCATAGTCTTGAACTTCTTCCTACTTAATTTCTTCTCTGAGACTCTCAATTGCTAATCCATGTTAAAGTTGCCAAACCACTACTGTTTTCTAAAAAAAATCCTCAACCATTTAGCATCAGCTCTGGGTCTCCCAGTGCATCCTTGTACAGCCTGTTGGAATTGACTGCAGTATCAGGCCCTTAGGCTTGGTCTACATTTAAATTTGGCCAACACAGCTACACTGGTCAGAGGTGTGAAAAATCCACACCCCATAGTGCTGTATCTATGCAGACTTAACCTCCCAGTGCAAAGGCAGCTAGTTCAACAGAAGAATGCTTCCATCGAACTAGCCACTATCACTTGAGGAGGTGGTGTTCCAACAGAAATGGAAAAACCTCTTCCATCAGTGCTGGCTGAGTCTATACCATGAAATTATATTGGAATGACTACAGCACCATAGCTACATTGGTACAGTTTCCAAGCATAGACAGTCTCAGATTCCAATTAGGGTAGGGATAAAGTATTCCTGCATGTCTAAATGTTAAAAAACAGCACTCAGTCACAAGAGGGGAGACAAAGAGGGAGCTGGAATAAAGACCTATTACTGCTACTACCAAAAAAATCTTCAAGCCACTTTTTTTCTTCTGATTTTATATCCACATTTTCCCCTTCTTTTTTTTTCCCCTTTGTTACCTTACTCTATAGTTTTTGGAGGATAAAGGAACAGGCAGTAAGTACAGTGATAAACATGTAAAAAAGGTTACAAAGATTAATTTTAAACAAAAAATGTGTCATTTACTTGGGAGGGAAGGGAGACCAAAAATAAATGATAATGCCACTGCTCCAAGTTTCCTTCATAAGATGCCTCTTCTTACACACTTAATTTCTCTCTGTGGTTCATTGTCTTGGCAGGCTAGCTGCTACTGCTCTCAAGACCTATATTCATTTTTCTTCTCTTCAAGTGTCTCCCTTCTGTGATTGTGTTCCGCAGTAATGGGCAGATACACCCAGTTTCTAGGCCCTAGACTGGAGCTTCCTGAATTAGTTACAGTTCAGTTTTCACTTTGTTTCCCCAGTCTCTAACAATTTCCTTCTCGGAAGATAGACATTCTAATTCCAAGTTCAATGGAAGCTATTGTAAAAGCAGCACTCCATGTACTACTGTTGCTGCCTCTGTTCCTTTAATTTGTTCTCCTGGCTACACAAATGAGCGAACAATGATGCATGGCTTCCAACAGTGTTCACACTGAGTAGTTTACAAGACAATTTATATATTTCTGTCCTTACAAAGAAAGAGGGGGCATCTTCAACAAGGAAATAAATTTAGAATCACTACCATTTAGGGCAATCTGGAACTTAATGGAAGTGGTATGCAAAACCTGTATACATTCACAAAACAAAGGTTTGTACTACTGCTGATGCTTTGCTCATGTGAGACCTTTCGGTTTGCCTCATCCAGTTTAAAGCACCATATAGTGAACAAGTGCAAAAAACTTAATTGCACACCTCTTTCTGAATTGTGGAGGTTACAGAATGGAGGCATTTTTATCAATACGTTATTTAACTCTACTCAAAGAGGGTTCACTGGCTGTTAATTACATGGTCTGGTTTTCATAGTGTATAAGAAGTCAGAGATCCAGTTCGCTATTGATGAAAAATATTTTAATGCCATAAGGAGCAAGTTTATGCTAGTTACAAAAAGCAAATATTCAAGTCCTTTATTTTGGACTTCATCTCCTTCTCAATATTTTTGTGGTGCTGAGCAACATCAATTCATGCAAAAACCAAAAGGGAGTTGAGGGCACTCAGCACATCATCATGTTAATATAGATTCTGGTCCAGGAAATCAGGCAAGTCTGATTTCTAAAGGGTGCTATTAGTTAAAAAAAGGACTTGAATGCAGTTAAAGAGAAGGATCAGGACTAAAAAACTGACTGCAGAATAGCATTTCAAAGACACAGGCCCCATCTACACTGGCAAGTTTCTGCACAGTAAGGCCCCATCTACACTGGCAAGTTTCTGCACAGTAAGGCCCCATCTACACTGGCAAGTTTGTGCATGGTAAAGCAGCTTTCTGCACTGTAACTCCCGAGACGTACACACTGCCAAGCCACTTAGTGCACAGAAACTGCACAGTTGTAGTGCTCTAAAAAAACCACCCCAACAAGAGGTGTACAGCTCTCTGCGCTGGGGCTACAGTGCTGCAGTGCCAGTGTAGACACCATGGCAATTACAGCACTACGATTGGCCTCCGGGAGGTGTCCCACAATGCCTGGCCTCACCTCTCTGGTCATTGGTTTGAACTCTACTGCCCTGCCCTTAGGTGACCAACCGTCATCCCCACACTGTACATTCCTCTGCAAATTTGAAAGTCACCTTCCTGTTTGCTCGGTGATGCATGCAGTGGTCTCACTGCATCTTTCCAGGTGGCCATGCCTGCTCCACGCACCAGGCGATCCCCCACTTGGAGCAATGCCGAGCTGCTGGACCTCATCAGCATTTGGAGAGAGGAGACTGTGCAGTCCCACCTGCACTCCAGCTGTAGGAATTATGATACCTATGGGCAGATTTCACGATGCATGACAGAAAGGGGCCATGACTGGGACACACTGCAGTGCAGGGTCAAAGCAAAGGAGCTGTGGAACACCCACCACAAGGCGTGGGAGGCAAACCGCCCCTCCGGTGCTGCGCCCACGAGCTGCCAGTCCCACAAAGAGCTAGACGCAATACTCTGCGGTGACACCACCTCCACTGCAAAGACCACTGTGGACACTCCATTGGCTTGCGTGCCAGTTGAGAGTGGAGCAAGCCAGGAGGAGGAAATCTTGGACTAAGAAGGGGAGGGGGAGACAGAAGATGGCTCGGAGGCCGGAGATGCATGCAGTCAGGAACTCTTTTACACCCCAGAGGAGCCTAGCCAGTCACAGCTCTTGGATCTCGGCGAAGCGCAAACAGGAGAGGAGGCCCCTGGTAAGTGCATCTGATTTTGGAAATTGCTGAAGCGATTTGTGGGGGGCAGGAAGGTTGCAGAAAGCGGGCTTGTCTCCCACTGCATGCCTATTCTGAGTGGCGGAACAGGCTGTTGATAGAATCCCTCACTTCACAGGAATCTCCCTCAGAGATCTCCAGGAAAGTCTCATGGAGATACTGGGCAATCCGCGGTCGCAGGTTCCTCGGCAGAGCTGCTTTGTTTCTTGCCCCATTAATGGTAACTTTCCCAAGCCATTGCTGCACACAGGCGAGCCACAGAGGGACCAGGGCGGAAGCCACAGGCTTGGTGATTCCCTTGATTCCTGATCACCCTCAGCATTGAGATATCTTCCATAGTGATCACATCCTGTGGAAAGTATGGGGACAGGAATGATTATCAAGCCCCCACTACAGTGCTGGCTCTCCCCACGAGCCACATGCCCAGTGTACAGCAGGGTCCGAGAAGAGTGATTTACCCTGCCCCTGTGGCTACTCACCATTTTGGGGGTCTTGTGGCTCATGTGTGCTTGCCTGGGGTCAGCCAGTTAGTGACAGGTGTGAGAGTACTGGCTGTGTTTTAAAGCACTGAATCAGTGTTGTCTGTGTTGCAAACAATACTGCTTCTGTAAAATGTTGCATTTAAACTTCACAGAGATGACCTTGGGAGGCCAGCCTCCCTTACTGGCGGCAGAACGGCTGCGCAGAATTAGAAAGTGGCCACGAAGAACTAAAGAGGACTTTCTCCGTGAGGTTATGATGCACACCGCCGCCGAGAAATAGGAATTGAAGGAGAGGTGGGACAGCGAGAAGAGGGACCGAAAGGAGAACGCAGCACACCAGAAAGAAGCCACGGAGCCACTCTTAAACATTATAGACTGCCAAATGGACACTCTCCAGACAATACTAGCTCTTCAAACCAAGCGGCCCCAAACCCGCCCTCTCCTGCAGCCACTGCCACAAAACTCTTTCCCATATGCCCACACACACACCCTGCCAACACACAGTTATCAACCTTCTGGCTCTACACTCTACCAGGGGCATTCCACTCCTCCCTCTTCACAGTCAAGCACGGTGGACTCCCATTACCCACTGCACTCAACACCCATCCCTCTGCAGTTTAGTCCTGCTGGAGTACAGCACCCGCTGCATCGCACTCCAAAGGAGAAGGTTGGGTATGATCCCTGGACATACACAAATCTGTAACATTCCTGGGACCCCTCCTCCTCTGGAGACCTTCCCCTCCGCCATTCCCCTCCCTGCTGATGTATTTTTGTCATTTGACTCTCTCCTCTGGTTGTTGTCTTTTAATAAAAGAATTGTGATGGTTTGAAAGCAATGTTTATTCTATTAAGTGAACGCAAAAAGAGCACTGCAAAGCAACATGCAATTATGTTAAGCCCCTTATTGCATTATGTGTACCAGTCACCTCCTAGCATTACAAGCACTGCAATCCTGAGCATAGCAGCAAATATTAGTGGCTTTCAGCTTCAAATTGCTGCCTCAAGGCATCCCTGATCCTTATGGCCCCGTGCTGCACCCCTCTAATAATCCTGGTCTCCAGCTGTTCAAATTCAGCCTCCAGGTGCTGAGCCTCTGCGGTCTAGCCCTGAGTAAAGCTTTCACCCTTCCCTTCACAAATATTATGGAGCATACAGCACGTGGCTATAAGTATAGGAATATAGTCATCCAGCCTCCCATATATGCAGCACCAGCAGGCCTTTAAGTGGCCAAAAGCACACTCAGTCAATCTTCACTTGTTCAGCCTGCTGTTGAACCGTTCTGTTCGGCTGTCAAGGTTTCCCGTGTATGGCTTCATAAGCCACGGCATTAAGGGGTAGGTGGTGTCGCCCAGGACCACATTGGGCATTTGTACTTCCCCTGTGGTGATCTTCTGATCCGGGAAGAAAGTCCCTGCTTACAGCTTGCTGAACAGGCCAGTATTCTAAAAGACGCCTGCATCATGCACCTTTCCAGACCAGCCTGCATTAATGTCCATGAAACGCCTACAGTGATCTACAAGCGCCTGGAGAACCACAGAGAAATAGAATCATAGAATATTCAGGTTGGAAGGGACCTCAGGAGGTCATCTAGTCCAACCCCCTGCTCACAGCAGGACCAATCCCCAATTTGTGCCCCAGATCCCTCAATGGCCTCCTCAAGGATTGAACTCACAACCCTGGGTTTAGCAGGCCAATGCTCAAACCACTGAGCTATCCCTCCCCCCAAATACCCCTTGAGATTAATGTACTCAGTGGCTAGGTGGTCTGGTGCCAGAATTGGAATGTGCGTGCCATCTATCGCCCCTCCGCAGTTAGGGAAGCCCATTTGTGCAAAGCCATCCACAATGTCACGCATGTTGCCCAGAGTCACAGTTTTTCAGAGCAGGATACGATTAATGGCCCTGCACACTTCCATCAACATGACTCCAACAGTCGACTTTCCCTCTCAGAACTGGTTAGCGACCAATCAGTAGCAGTCTGGAGTAGCCAGCTTCTACAGTGCAATCGCCACGTGTTTCTCCAACAACAGGGCAGCTCATTCTCGTGTCCTTGCAGGGCTGGGGTGAGCCCACACAGTGTCCCATAAATGTAGCTTTCCTCTTCCGAAAATTCTGCAGCCACTGCTCGTCATCCCAGAGGTGCATCACAATGTGATCCCGCCACTCACTGCTGGTTTCCCAAGCCCAAAAGCAGCGTTACACTGTGGTCAGCACCTCCGTGAATGCCACAAGCAATCTTGTGTCATAGCTACTTCGTGTGATGAGATCAATGTCGCACTCCTCTTGCCTTTGTAGTTTAAGGAATAACTCCACTGCCACTTGTGACGCTTTGGTCAGAGCGAGCAGCATACTGGTCAGCAGTTCAGGATCCATTCCTGAAGCCTCAAAGAGGCAGGGCGCGCAGTACACAAACCGTTGAAAGATGGCGCCAAATGTAGACGGAAACACAGGGATTGCTGGGATGCGAAGCAATGCATCAAGCATTAATGTGGGGCACTGGGACTGGACCCAGGATGCCCCACAATCCCCTCCGCCTTCCCACAAATCTTAGCGGCAAAAGAGAGAGGTGCTCTGTGGGACAGCTGCCCAGAGTCCACCGCTACGAATGCCGATGCAAGTGCCGCAAGTGTGAACATGCTATTGCGCAGGCAACTGTCAGTGTGAACACAAAACAGTGGTTTTCCTCTGGTGCTCTCTGAGTGGCGCTGTAACTGCTGGCACTGTAACTCTGCCATTGTAGACATGCCCTAAGAGCTACATCCTTCCTTTTAGCAATGAACATCAAAGGAGAGGAGTACTTGATCCCCTGAACTGGTGCTCTGACACATCATTCCTTCTCAGAGCCCAGGCATGTGGCAGTTTAGTTCCATAAGAAGAAGCAGCCAACACAAAAGGTGTGGCAACCCAGTATGCAGGCAGACTTGATCACTCTTGTTTATCCTATTTGTGTTAATCAACTAAAGTATTTGTAATGAGGAAACAATTCCCATCTCAGTGGTTATTAAACCTCTCCTCTTCCCCAGCCTACTATAAAATCCTCCCACTCAGCATTATTGCTTCACTTCTCAAGAAGTGAGAGAGCTGTCAAGAAGTCTTATCCTTACTTATCATATTTGCCCTGATTTCTTTTATCTCTGGCATGAATAGCTAGGCTACAGAACAATACGAGGATCTACATTGCAACAACACACAAAGCAGCTGAATTGCAACAAACACCAAAAAGTGCCTGTGAGCGTTTAGTTATTACAGAGCAAGCTGATCCAGGACTGTAATACTTTTCACAGAACAGAGAAAGATGGGGGCAGGGGGGGAAAAAGGGAGTGTTTTGTGGACCACACTAAGAAAGCTGAAAATTAATATTTCAGAAGAAAAAGAATCCAACCAGAATTGACAATCACAAGCTAAAGAACACCCATTTGACTCAACATTGAGAGGATAATGTTTACATGCACACACAAAAGTATATATTATCTATAACAAAAGCAGAAGCTACAGAAGTGAATTTTACCTTCAGGGAAGTCATGAATGCACAATCTGAAAACCCACGTTATTAGATATGCAAAATATATGTAATTTAAATTCCGCTACCACAGATTTAGATATGCACTCTGGAAAATCAAGTTAAGTAAATCTTTTATGCCAATATAATAGTCTCATATCTTACATACATTAAATACAACTTTAAAAAGTAGTAAAATACTAGAAAACATTTAAAGAACATTTTCTTTTTATTAAACTGGAAAATGCCAATTAATCAAGACTCAGATAATAGGGGTCTTATTTAATCAGGATGCCTTGACAGAAACATCTAATATGGAATATACTGAATAACATTTTAATAATCTTGTAAATTCACTCAGAGTCCTTGTGCAACCAAACATAAACAGCCTGAGTAGTTGATTTCCCATAAATTAACTAAACTGAAAGCAATCTGCCAACTTTTAATGCTTATTATAACAACAGAATACAGGTGCAGCAAATCATCGCAGATCTATATTGTGAAATTACATGAAATACATTTCCTATAGCACAATCAATTTCCATCAAGCAGGTAGATATTGGTGGTAGAAACCCTGTACTTGTTAAGTTTATCTACAGTTCCCAAGTGTTTAACATGTCAAGGAAGAAGAAAATGTAATTGAGAAGATAATCCTTGTACATGGGACTGAAAGTTAAAATACAAGTGGAAAGCACATAAGCAGAGAAAGGCCTGTATAGGAAGATTCTCTCTTCGTTCAATTTCAGCAAGCATTCTAAAGTGACACCAGACCAAAACAGATGACTACAGTGTAGACAAAAGAATAGCTATTTGAGTGTGTGGCTTGCCAGTTTTCAAAGTGGAAGTCGCTGTACAACATTGTCTAGTTATAGGATATACAACATTGTCTAGATATAGAATACTTATTTAAATGTGATGTGTATGTACATGGCAGAAAGATATGGAGACAAGGCTGTTACAGCTGGCTACTGCTCAAAGAGATTTCTAAAAACTGAATACGCCATTCCATCTAATCAGCTCTGATCATAGTCACATCAAAAGACCAATAGTAACAGCAAAAGACAAAAAGGGGAACAGGGGGCAATCACATCTCTGTGCGCAACAGTCAGGAACTGGAAAAAAAAGCAACAAAAAATTAAAGCAACAGGCTCATCACACTCCTTTCTGTGACATAATCAAGCACTACAAATATACAGCTGAATGGGACCTATTTTCCAAGAAAAGCTGCATATTTGAAATAGGTTGGGTATCCAAAACAAAACAATAAGCTCACTTGTTTAACTCACCCAAGAACCCTTAAGAAGGAGCTGACAACATCATCATTTCTGCAACCCTCCCACATGAACAAGAGTATTACCACAAATGACACAGAAGTAGTTTGCTATTTGAACAGCTATTCCAGGACCCAGGTAGGTCACTAGCAAAATCATACAGGCAGCAGAAAAAAGTTGTTTACGACATACCAGGAGAAGCGTAACCCTTCTGGATGTGATCTACATGTTACACGCTTTTTGAAATGCCACAACAGGCAGAACATTGCAGTAGCATTACAAGAAAAGCTGGATTCAGACCAATCTGACTACATGCTGATTACGGATAATGAGTCTCTGCTTACAGTAAGACAACAAAATCATCACACTTCTTTCTAGTATGAATGATCTTAAACCAACATTTCAAATGATGTAGTCACAACTGCTTCAAAATATTATTGAAGAATAAACAGGATACAGGAAATGAAGGTACCAGATTAACTATGATGCAGCTGACTGTAGCTGGAATGGGTTTTGTTTAGAGTGTATTTGGATGCTTATGATATGAATTTTAAAAGAACGGGAAGCAATAGTTGAAAGCATTCAACAACATGTATTGATTACTCAACTTTCATAAACTGATTGAATTTGTACAGCATTTTAGGAAGTTCACTGATAAATTACAGCACAAACTATTTTAAAACATTTATTTATATACGTACACACACCCCACAAACTTTTAAAGCATAGTTATATATACACACAGCACAAACTCTTAAATCATTTATTTATATAAGCATATCAATCACTGCACTTCCTAAAATACTGTACACATTTAATCAGTTTTAGGGGATGTATACTGTACACACTCTTAAGTCGACCTATGTTAGGTTGACTTACAGCCACCGCAGTAATTACTGCAGTGGCTGCTGTCCACACTACCCTCCTTCTGTCAGTGGTGAGTGTCGTCACCATAAGCACTTCCACTGACTGAAGAGGGGCAGTGTGTGGGGGCTGAGAGACAGGGCTCTCAGCTCTATGCAGCTCCCCACTCGGAGTCCAGCTGTCCTCTGTGACTGACTCATAGCTGGGAGTAGGGGCAGAAGACGCAGCTGCCCAGGGCTTCTCCCCTCCGGTGGGTAGATCTGCACCTGGAGTCCAGTTGGTTGCTGTGCTCCCTGTGGAATAGCAGGGCACCACGTGGGCATTGGGGAGCCCAGATGGCAGCCCAAGCCAAGAGTCTGTGTGGCAGCCTGGCTTGAAGCCAAGACCTGGCAGCAGCCCAGCTGGAGAGCCAGCTTTCTTGTCAATTTCGTGGTTCGGTAAGCCTTATGCCTCTTATAGAGACGGAGTTACTATGTCGGTGTAGTAGGGCACTTACATTGGCGGGCGCAAGGCTGTAATGTAGACACTGGCATAAGCTGCCTTATGATGACTTAATTCTAGTGTAGACCAAGCCTAAGACAGTTTGAGAAACTAAAATATATTTACTGATTTATTTGGGTAGGAAGGTTGGCCGAGCGGATAGCACATTGGACTAGAACTCAGGAGGCCCGAGTTCAGTTACCGACTTGGGCACAGTCCTTGGCCAAGTCACTTAATCATATTGTGCCTCAGTTCCTGCATCAGTTAGGAGGGAATAAGACTTCCTTCCCTTCTTAGAGTATTGGAAAGATAAAGCCCATCAATGGTTGTGAGGCATTCAGTTACTGAAGTACTGAGGGCCTTATAAGTAGATACACACACATATCTGAGTCTCCCTCTAGCTGCACAGATGTTGCAGGTGTTTCGATAATGAAATACTGCACAGATATTTCACAATAACACAGTTATAAAGAAAATAACCTTAAACATGAGTTTTACAAACAATGGATAGTTTACATAATGTTTACCTTTCTGCTCTTTGTTGTGCTTCAGGTAAAATGTACAGACAGAAAAGTCACAAGGTATGTGAAAACACCAACCTCTTATGCACCAGCATAGTTTGTTTGTTTTGCTTTTTAAACTAAAAGCTTCTTAAATTAAAGACAGGATCAGGGACATCTCTCTGTATCAAAGTTTGTACAAGCACTTGCCTAACAGTGATTGGGGCTTCCAGGTATTACTGTAATATAAAAATATTAAACACCAGAAGCTATTTTAACAAATATTGTGAAGTCATTAATTCTAAATCAACTTCTAAATGGAAGCAAGAACCAATAATTTAGAGCTAGATATTTATCATCATCACCACTCACCTTTTCACTCATTTTTCACTTAATACCCAAGAAAGTTCAACCTTGCAACCCAAATTGGTGCAAGTGTACACATGCAGAATTTCTGCAGGGACATTTTATTCTCTATTTTCCTGGGCCACATTAATCCACCAGACATCCCTCCCGTGCACTGAGTAAGTCTGTCAAGAGCTTATTTATTATCCAACTGCAGGTGGTAAGTTTTAACAGTAAGTAAAATGGGAACACACTAGGCTTTAGGAAGTTCTGTTTCATGGTAATTGGACATGGATTTTTCCAACTCTAGGTCACCAGTTTGAATTCAGTCCAGAGCAATAGTGACTAGCAGCTGTTAAGCATTCAATGGCCATTCAGAATCACAGAAAGAGTTCAGATATTAAGTTTCTACTTCATAATATAAAACTGCTGAAGATTTAGAGTTAACATTTAATTTAAAAAAAAATATTGAACGACACCTATACAACAAGTACATCATGACTTAACAAGGCTAAACACACTGATGGGCCAATAAACATACTTTTCTGTAGAGTTTTCTAAGTATTGATCTTTGACCATTTTTCCTACTTTCTACTCTCACAACCAGAATGACAGGTTTCAGAGTAACAGCCGTGTCACTCTGTATTCGCAAAAAGAAAAAGGAGTACTCTAAGGTGCCACAAGTACTTTTCTTCTTACAACCAGAATGCTACATCACTGGTACAATATATCTCCTTACAAACATCCATCATTCATCTTCTTTAGCAGTCAGATTACAGAATAGGACTTCCAGAAATGCACAGTTTTCCTTTATATACACACCACAAATGTGATTATTTTACTTTTTTGAGATTCATTTGGCATCAGGTACTCTTTCATAGTACTCATCCCTAAATTTTTTCTGGTTTCCAACAGGGAACGAGAAAGGGATACAATACTGGAGTTAGAGACAAACTGGAGAGAACATGAAGTGTCCTTGAACTCTCTAGAGCTTCTGGCAAGAAGAAGTTAGTACAAAAAGCTGGAAAATTTGACACACCTAAAAAGCAGTAAAAAAAGTTTGTGGAATGAGATTACTTTATTATTATATTAATTTAAAGCACTGACATTCCACAAAAAAAAAAAAGGGACATTCCCTGTCCCTGAGAAATCTGCAGTCTAAACAGGTACTAAAAGTTATAACTGACCATGGTGATAGGGGAGAAGTGGAAATGAGATAAAACAGAAGCCAACAAAAAGATACTATAAAACATTGAAGCATTATTTACAATAATTACACCCGTTACTGTGATTCAGTTTAAATAAAAAACAGTCTTGTTTGCCCTACAGCCAAGCAAAATCAATCAATACACCACCGACAGCGGTGTGAGCACTCCTTCCCATTAGTCTTCCACTTATTTGAAACATTGCCAGCAGCCATCAGAACAGACAGCCAGAACTAACACTTTCCAGCAAGGTCTACCTAATCTACCAGAAGCTAGGGGGAAGGAATCTGTGGCTGCCTGTATTATGCAGCAATGCTCAGGGCAAACCAGCAGCCAGATTTATATTATGAAGAATAATGTGTGCATACCCCAAGCCAGCAGTTGGAAGTTATTTTAGACAACTGCAGATCTGGCTACTCTCTGGCACAAGGGTATTTCAGGCACAGACTGAAATGTACAAGTTCAAGGCCACACACCCAAGTTTAAGAAACAAGGAGCCACTAAAAATGGGGAGGGGAAGACTATAAATAAAGGAACTGGTCACAAGGTGACAGCTTGTTTTTTGGGGGCTTACTAGATTTCAAGATTTATTGGACTGTAGGAATTTACTCAGCAATCCATTCAGCTGTTCCTGGCCAAGAGAATGCGGACAGCTAAAGTTGTTTCATCTCAAACTCTGTCTTTGACTTCTGAGTAATAGGAAGTTCATAAGGAAACAGAGGAGTTCTTGATGAAAGAAAAGGAGTACTTGGGGCACCTTAGAGACTAACCAATTTATTTGAGCATAAGCTTTCGTGAGCTACAACTCACTTCATCGGATGCATACTGTGGAAAGTGTGGAAGATCTTATTATAGACACAAAAAAGCATGAAAAAATACCTCCTCCCACCCCACGCTTTTTATGTGTCTATAATAAGATCTTCTACACTTTCCACAGTATGCATCCGATGAAGTGAGCTGTAGCTCACGAAAGCTTATGCTCAAATAAATTGGTTAGTCTCTAAGGTGCCACAAGTACTCCTTTTCTTTTTGCGAATACAGACTAACACGGCTGTTACGCTGAGTTCTTGATGGTATCGCTTTTAATTGGAAGCCAACATTTGTGGGCTTTGCATTTCTTTTGCCAAAAGTACTGAAGTGAGATGTTTAGGCTGCTGAAGGAATCGCCGTCTAATGGGAATGGTGAGAATGTGTGCAGTCTTAAGATAGCAAGTTTGCCAATATTCTTGCAGATTTTTCCTGCTTAGAGGTTTTCTTCTCCAAGCCTTATTTCACTGTCATTGATTGACACCATGGTTGTCTTATTAAAAGCAACTAGCAACAACAATAGTATATAATAGATTAAATAACACAGATGGAATATAACATTATAACCAATTTAACACCAAATTCCTGGAGTTTTTTTGTTTGTTTTTAACTGGAGGACAATGTTAATGTGTTCCTATATCAGAATTCCCTACTGAAAGGCCTGTAAAGGAGGCTAGGCTCTTGTCACTAGTTGCTGTTAATTTAATCAACCTACAATGGGTGTACTGTCAGACTGTGTAGTCTTTCGTTTTTGAATGAGTAATTGTCTATTGGTTTTTAATTAAATGTGCAAATCTCCAATTAACAAAAGGGAACCATGGCAAGTTAATACAATATTTCATCATGGGACAAGTCAGCTATGTTTGTAGGATTCTTAGAGGTGTTCCTTTTTCCCTCTAAGCAAAGCGACCAGCTCATTGTGCACAAACACATTCACTGCTAGTAATCCATGTCTTCGATGCATGACTGCCATGCCTGCATTTCAGGTATTAGCTATGTCAGAATTAATTACCACATAAAGCTTGACAAGATCCTTCACAGCATTCAATGAACAATGTACTTGCAAAGGCCCCAGAATAGGGCACAGTGAGTAACAGATCTTGTGCAGGTCAGCAAGGCCTGTACTTCTGCTGACAGCCCTTTCTATAAATCATTGCTCCATAAACACTGGCTAACAAGCCACTAAGTATACTGTCAAGTTTTCAGTGACCTGTGATGTGCAAAAACTACAGCCTGTCATCCATGAGCATCACCTCATTGAGATGATATTGTATATGTAAACCTGCACAATCAATGCAAATAAGTTAGCCTGGCATATATTTGCTTCATATTATTCTACTGAGCTTTAAATTATGGTTATTCATTTAATTGCATTTAATTTATTTAGCAACAGTTGCATATCAAGAAAGTGCTCCAAACTGGTAGTTTTTCTCATTAGTAACCCATTTCCCCTCCCTTTTCCTGCCCTCACCCTTTGCCATGGATACAAATGTGTGAAAGTCATTGACCTGCCTGGACTCTGACACTGCACTGAGTAGCTATTTTCCAAGTAACACTGTAAATTCGTCACCCTATTTCAACATCTCGTTGGTAGTTATGGTCCTGAGCCACTAATCTCTACAGATAACATTTCTTTGTGGTTGGCAACCAACCAAAAGAAGGAAGTGGGGGACAAACATATTATTCTGAGTATATGTCCTTCCTTCGTTATACCTGATGAAAGAAGTGGAAGGCACTTCCACCACTCTTCTTACTGTTGCTAAGTGCTTGCATTGTTGTGGTTAACATTGTATCTCTATTTTGCATTACACTCTCCTGATTTCATGATTTTTTACATCTCCCATTAAAATTTTGCTCAATATTAGAACTTTATATCTGCAGTACTAACAATATAACTGCAGCACATAAGTACAGACAGAAAATAGAATTTCTAGCTTCATATGTTTAATTTGTGCTTGAAGTTCAAAAAAAGGGATCTGTGGAGACAATTCAGTATTTATAACTTGGTCTGACTTTTCTGATATTTTGAAAAAGACAAGCCAAGGAGATCATCTTTCAAAAAGGTCTCCTATGCATTACTGATATTTGAATTTGGCCCAATGTTTTTATCCAGTTGTCTGGAATAGATCTGAAATATTATAAATGCCTTTTTAAAACTTTCCATTAAAAATGAAATCTATATAGCTCTGCATTTAATATCTATATATATTATTAACTTTCAATGAAGCATTTAGTATGTATTCCCAAACCAAAAGACGAGTATATACATATGGACCTGCATAATATAAATATCAATTAATAGAGCACAAGTATAAAAATACTTCAATTCCAGTCATATTTCCCCTTTCATGAAATACAGAAGCAAATTCTTTATTTCGGAATCAAACTACTGGATCTTTGTGCATGATCTACCGGTTGCTAGACTGTGAGAGTGCTGAAATACAGTCTAACATATTTACATATTGCACAACACCACCCTCCAAGTCATTTATTCAAAGAGCTTCTTTCCCCATCCAGGTATACAAATTTACCCAAAGTAAAATGTAGATACAGTATATCCATACTACCACAGGCTGCAACTGAAAATACATATTTGCCTGTAACAGACATTTTAAAGGTTAGAACTTGCACACTGATCCAACCTAAGAGTGCAGAAACAGAACGTAATTCAGAGTAAAGTACATTAGCATGCCTGACTGGCAAAATTCCACTACAGACCAGAATGGATGGGATCTTTATGGGAGATGGATCCCAGCTCTACCTGTGACACAATCAGTTCGCCTCCACTGGTGGAGAGAATGAATGTTACCTGACAGGCAGGTCACATGGCTAAATCAAGCCTCTGGAGGTAGACCAGAGAGGGCTGTGAATAAGCAGAGGGAAGAGGTGGCCTTGGGTCTTCTCCAGAAGGAGAAGACAGACTTCAGGAAGCCCTGTATAATAAGGGCAAGGGAGAGCCTCACAAAGAGCCCAGAAGGGGCTGACAGGAGAGACTGAGCAAAGTAGGCTGAAAAGTGTCTAGAACTTGAGAAGGCAGACCCTCAGGAAGTCTGTTGGAGACTGGGGTGACAACTGTGTGCTTACTAAGGACAGGTTTCAGACAACCACATACCACACAACAGAACCACTAACCCAGGAACTTATCCTTGCAACAAAGCCCGTTGCCAATTGTGCCCACATATCTATTCAGGGGACACCATCACAGGGCCTAATAACATCAGCCACACTATCAGAGGCTCGTTCACCTGCACATCCACCAATGTGATATATGCCATCATGTGCCAGCAATGCCCCTCTGCCATGTACATTGGTCAAACTGGACAGTCTCTACGTAAAAGAATAAATGGACACAAATCAGATGTCAAGAATTATAACATTCATAAACCAGTCGGAGAACACTTCAATCTCTCTGGTCACGCAATCACAGACATGAAGGTCGCTATCTTAAAACAAAAAAACTTCAAATCCAGACTCCAGCGAGAAACTGCTGAATTGGAATTCATTTGCAAATTGGATACTATTAATTTAGGCTTAAATAGAGACTGGGAGTGGCTAAGTCATTATGCAAGGTAGCCTGTTTCCTCTTGTTTTTTCCTCCCCCCCCCCCCCCCCCCCCAGATGTTCTGGTTTAACTTGGATTTAAACTTGGAGAGTGGTCAGTTTAGATGAGCTATTACCAGCAGGAGAGTGAGTTTGTGTGTGTATGGGGGTGGGGGGGATGTGAGAAAACCTGGATTTATGCAGGAAATAGCCCGACTTGATTATGTAAAGAGTTGTCACTTTGAATGGGCTAGCACCAGCAGGAGAGTGAATTTGTGTGGGGGGGTGGAGGGTGAGAAAACCTGGATTTGTGCTGGAAATGGCCCACCTGATGATCACTTTAGATAAGAGGGGGAGTACTTGTGGCACCTTGGAGACTGACCAATTTATTTGAGCATGAGCTTTCGTGAGCTCAAATGGGTTGGTTAGTCTCTGGGGTGCCACAGGTACTCCTTTTCTTTTTGCGAATACAGACTAACACGGCTGTTCCTCTGAAACCTGTCATTATACTTTAGATAAGCTATTACCAGCAGGACAGTGGGGTGGGAGGAGGTATTGTTTCATGATCTCTGTGTGTATATAAAGTCTGCTGCAGTCTCCACGGTATACATCTGATGAAGTGAGCTGTAGCTCACGAAAGCTCATGCTCAAATAAATTGGTTAGTCTCTAAGGTGCTACAAGTACTCCTTTTCTTTTTACTAAGGACAGTGGTCCCAAGAAGGGATGATATTCTATCTTGAGGGACCAGGCTGGAAAGCCAGGATGCCTACACAGGAGACAATACCAGCTAAAGCAGAGAACAAACTGGCCGAAGGAAAAGCCTCCGCCAGAAGTTTTGTTTTCCTCTTGAACTTTATATCAATAAACAAGACCCAAGCAAGGGTGTTGCCACTGAACACCTGAAAGTCTTTGTGGGGTTACTGAGGCAGGGAAACTGAGGCAGCAAGTGTGAGCTCAGACCACAGAAAGGTGGCACAGCAACTCCAGGGCTATATGCTGTATCCTTGTACATGTAGAAGAGGGGAAAAAACACAAGCCTATAATTTAAAAGCCATTAATAGGACGTACTGGAACAGAAGTTCTATTATCATTAATGTCCACAGGCTTCCTTTGCTTTGGCTACAATAAACATACCTGTGCCGGGGGGGGGGGGGGGGCAGGGAGGGGCTTTCATAACTGAGATGTATGGAAAAGGTACATGTTTAAGACACTGGAAAATATGTATTTGAATAAATCATCCTTGTGAAGCCATTTTCCCAGTAACTGAAGAAAGGACTGCTTTGGGTCAGAGCTACCTGAAGTGAAAGCCAAATCTGCACACCAGGATTTTTACAATGCTGTGGTTTTTTTGGTTGTTTCTTTTAGATTTTTCATGGAAGGTCATTTCCACACTTGTGTGATTGATGTCTTTTTGGACCAAGAAAAGAACGATTCACTTCCTTCTCTCAGATGTCAAGTACCCCTAGACAGTCAACATGCATTGACTTGGGCGCCAATCAATCTAATATGAGTGAGTTATCTTGTATTTATACAAGGTGCCCCATACACAAGCACCAACGTTTTGTAGCTTTCTACAATACAAATACAAAGAATTAAGAAAAAAGTAAACTTTTTAAAAGTTCCCTAACTACAGACAGACTGGGAAAACTGTTAAACATAGGGACAATTACAGACAGCTCCAGATCTCCTGTCTCACAAATAGCTGGCCTGTGCACAATTTAAAGAACAAGTTGGAAAATATGTTGGAAGGAAGAAAAGGAAAAAAAAAAAAAGAAAAAAAAAAAGACGTGCAAAGCCATTCAAAAGTCTTAAACATGAAGGAGAAGTTTACAGTCAATAAGAACTTGTTGGAACATGGGCTATTACAGTCAAGTTAGGATGCAATAATCTAGGTGCAACTAAAACAAGAACATGCACACAGTAGTAAAAAGCTCTTCCCCACACAGCAATGGTTTTAAAACTGGATATAAAGCAAAACTCAAACTTTATATAAATCTGGGACTGCATCATACCTACACTTTGAACATTAGAACAAATATTGTCATACAAATTATCCATTGCTCAATTAATGCTACAACACTACATTTAAAAATTAATTTTTAGTTAGGATAATTTCATAAAATTGTGAGATATTGAATATTTGTTGTACCTGGTGATTACATAGAGATTATACAAATATCTGTACAATGGAAATAATAGCTATTCTTTCTATTGACAGATTCAGGGAAGATATGTGGGCGGAACAGATATGGTCCTAAAATAAATTGCCATGGGATGTGACAATGAAAAAGTAAATAGATTCTGAGTACTGTAGCTATTACTAATCTAATGCAACAGTCAGCTAATGCTATGATAAGTAAGATTTAAGCCACACCTAACAATCCAATTTCAAATCCTGAAATATAACTCAAAGCATGACTTGAGGACCCACCCTGCAGCCCATATTCTTATGAAGTCCATAGGAATGCTCATATGAATAAATACTGCAAGATTTGGGGTGGTGGGGAAGCGGGGAGGCAGGGAAAGGAGAGAAGAAGGTACAGACAAACAGGGGCTGCAGAAAACAAAAACACAGACGGTCACATACACTCTGCCTTTCCCAATGGACCCCAAAGAGACCTTTCCATGGAGCCCCGACTACTTCTGCTCTCTGGTTCTGTGACATTTAAACAGGAGAAACACACAACCTGGCACTATACTATCTTTTCGACAGAACCCCTTGCTTCCTCCCCTAGGACAGGGGAGTCTGAATGAGCAACTCTAATGGAGCCATGGTGCCAGAACCCCCAACACAGGGCTTCCACACAGATGGTTCTAGGCTCCCAAGATTCATGTAGTTTGGGGGCAGATCCGATAGCATTTTCCAGTGGGATCTCATGCAGAAGGGACAATATTGCTCCAGGTGGCATGGAGTGAGAAATCACCACCTCCTTTCTCGGAACCATGTCAGATACAAAGAACGATGAGAAAAAGTCCAGTACTATCTGTTGTTATCCTATTGATCTACACTGTGATATGGAATAGGTTTATTTATAGGGATTTCTATGGTTCTTATCACCACTTTTAAAATCAGCTCATAACACAAATTTAAAGTCATATTTAATTTGTATTGCAGATAGGCCTTTCATTCCCTTAAGTCACAGGAAGTTGTAGTGAGACTTGCACATTTTGAAGCAGTTCTATATAAAATGTGAAGGAGTTACTCCCAACCCTAAAGAGCTATTCCATGTTTAATGAATCTAGATATACCACATCCTCTGATTTGATATGTACTTCCCCCTGTCTTCATCTGTGCCCCAATGGACAAAGGGATGACTAAATAAGGAACTCCAGACTTTTGCAACAGATCTGACAAGTCTCATTCACTTTAAAAACTGCCTTAAAATGAATCTCACAAGCAAAATCTCACATCCCAGCAAAACTGTGGCAGGCCATAAATGCTGCAAAATTTTTGTGAGGGGCTCAGGTGGATGAAGCCATGAAAGAGAATTCTTCTCCATGCTGGCTCTCTGCAGTCATGTGGAAGGGAAGTTAAGGACAGGATAGGTTAGGAGTGGATCCACCGGCCAAATCCACTTGTGGAGCACAGATACCACAGTGGTGAGCACCACAATAACAGGTTACTGTCAGCCTTAGAATTTTTTGGGCGGGCATACAAAACAATGTTTTGGTCATCCCACACAAGTGAAAGATTTCTGTTCACTGAGATCATACTATTACGCACAGGGTCAGCCTGGAAACTTTGGACATGGCTTAACAACAAGGCAATTCTTTGGTGTCTGACCAAATTTGAAGAGACTAAAGTGGGGGGTGGGGGAGGGAGGAGAAACAGGAAAACTACTCCTGCAGACACTCCATATGCAAAGCCAGTTTGCTCTGGCATTGCACAAGGGTTAAGGATTTAGGCAGCAATGATCATCCTCCTCTTGGAAGGTGTTTGTAATATGTTCCAGTGTAACATTGAAATTAAAACAATTATTTTGTCTCCTTCGTTTAAAACTGACTGAGAGCCCTGCCTACACCAAAATGGTTTGCTGTTTGTGTGACAGCCACTCATGTGGTGTTGGTCTAACATGAAATTGTAACTTTGTCCAGAAAGCCAGAGGGGAAGAGAAGGGAATCTAAAACCTAATGTTTTCAGCTCAAACGATCTCACAGGGCAGAGTATTCTAGTGCACTGAGGATGAGAAGTGTTTTCTAATTACTAACTCCAACTCTGATAGACTTGCTGGGTGATCCTAGGTAAGCTACTCACTCACCTTCTTTGAGTCTCACTTCATCCATCCATAAGATAGCTCTAATAGTTAATCTACCCCACAGGATGCTAGAGGTTTCATCAGTATCTCTAAAATACTTTAAAGATGGCAGGTAACAACGTTGTGTTAGCATTTCTATGTGCTAATCAACAAAAAAAACACAGTTCTTTAAGATCCTCAGACAAAAAGAGGTGCCATAATCTATTTTGGATACTGTACTTGATTCATAACATGATTAGTACAAATGGAACAAACAAAGTCATTATCAGGAATTTAAAATGGGTGTGGGACCAGGAAAATCCTGGCTCAAATGTTTCCATTAAAAAAAAGTTCTCTGACCAATCACTTTGTTTCCATTTCAGGCTGGTATTACTTCCAATGGGGTTTATCTGGTGGTAACAGTAATTTCCTGGCCAGATTTACTTAAATACCAAAACACACCTCCAAGCTGTACATTACTTTATTACAGATCAAAATGGGAACAGAGAGAAACAGAAATTCCTTCTTTAGTTCACCCCATTGGTACTAAATAACAGAACATGCCAAACTGCTGACTAGTAAAACCCCTACAATACCTAGGCCCAACAGGGTAAGTAAAGAATAAAATGAGTGCAGTAACTCAAATTTCCTGGCTTCTACCCATTAATT
This sequence comes from Caretta caretta, assembly GCF_965140235.1. Lineage (NCBI taxonomy): Eukaryota > Metazoa > Chordata > Testudines > Cheloniidae > Caretta > Caretta caretta. Next base: position 66,665,231 of record NC_134209.1, on the reverse strand, counting down.
AACCCTTTAGATGCTGAAAACATTTGCTATGTCTGTAGCATCCAAACAGATGAAACCAGGTGACTGGGCAAAAAAATGGCAGATGAAATTCAATGTTGATAAATGCAAAGTAATGCACACTAGAAAACATAATTCCAACAATACATATAAAATGATGGGGTCTAAATTAGCTGTTACCACTCAAAAAGGATCTTGGCGTCGTCATGGATAGTTCTCTGAAAACACCTGCTCTATGTTCAGCAACAAGTCAAAAAAACCTGACAATGTTAGGAACCATTAGGAAAGGAATAGATAATAAAGACAACACATATCATAAATCCATGGTATGCCCACAGCTTGAATACAATAAGGAGTCCTTGTGCCACCTTAGAGACTAACAAATTTATTTGGGCATAAGCTTTCGTGGGCTAGAACCCACTTCATCAGACGCATGGAGTGGAAAATACAGGAGCAGGATGTGAGTTGCCTTACCAAGTGTGAGGTCACTTGAATACTGCATGCAGTTTTGGTCACCCCATCTCAAAAAAAAATATATTAGAAACGGAAAAGGTCCAGAGAAGGACAGCAAAAACGATTAAGGGTTTTGGAACAGATTTCATGAGGAGAAATTCAAAAGACTGGGACAATTCAGCTTGGAAGAGACAACTTAGAGTATGTCTACACCACCCGCTGGATTGGCGGGTAGTGATCGATCTATCGGGGATCGATTTATCGCATCTAGTGTAGATGGATAAATCGATCCCCGATCACTCTACCGTCGACTCCTCTACTCCACCGTGGCGAGAGGCGGAAGCAGAGTCGATGGGGGAGTGGCGGCAGTCGACCCCACGCCGTGAGGATGTGAGGTAAGTTGATCTAAGATATGTCAACTTCAGGTACGCTATTCTTGTAGCTGAAGTTGCATATCTTAGGTCAATCCCTCCCCACCCCCCAGTGTAGATCAGGCCTAAGAGGGATATGATAGAGGTCTACAAAATAATGAATGGTGTAGAAAAAGTGAATAAGGAAGTGTTATTTACTCCCTCACATAACACAAGAACCAGGGGTCACCCAAATGAAATTAATAGCAGTAGGTTTAAAACAAACAAAAGGAAGTACTTCTTCATACAACGCACAATCAGCTTGCAGAACTCGTTGCCAGGGGATGTTGTGAAGGCCAAAACTATAACCGGATCCAAAAAAGAATTAGATATGTTCATGGAGAATAGGTCCATCAATGGCTATTAGCCAAGAAGGTCAGAGATGCAACCCCATGCTCTGGATGACCCGAAGCCTCTGACTATCAGATGCTGGAATTGGACAACAGGGGATGGATCACTTGATGATTACACTGTTCTGTTCATTCCCTTTAAAGCATCTGGCATTGGCCACTGCCAAAAGACAGGATACTGGGCTAGATGGACCACAGGTCTGGCCCAGAATGGCCATTCTTATGTTCCTATGTTCTTAGGACAGTAATAACACTTCATACTTCTGTGCCACAAAGGTTCTCAAAAGCACTGAACAACCTCACAACAACCCCAAGGCAAGTACCATCCTCCCCATTTTAGAGTCAGGAACAAAAGAAGGATAAAAAGCTGGAAACTATGCAATGCTTTCCTTGGAAGTTGCTCAATCATTTTGCATTTAATTCTTCTCAGAGCAAGTCAAAACCATACAGTATTAGAGGCTGATAACTGCAAAAATCTTGTCTAGGCTACACTCTGCATTGGTACTAGTGGTGAAGCTGCACTGGTGTTAGTAACGGTGATTTTCCAAAGAAAAATGTAGACTCGTAGACCAGGCCACACAGGGAGAAGAATATGTTTCTGGTGAATGAGAAACAATGAGTAGAAGATGGGAGGAAGCCAAAGAGAAATAGAAAAAAATATATATATTAAAAAAAACTGAAAGAGCCAATAGATCAAAGAAGGAGGAGGAGAGCTAGAGAGAAGAAGAACACAGAAGATAGCTAAATGGAGAGATGGAAGTGAATGGAAATGGGACAAGGAAGAATGACATGAGCTGGGAGCTAGCAGAGGGATTTCCAATCACCAGCCTAGCAGAAGTGAGTTCCCATGTCTCCCCCCGCAACAAAAAATAAAATAAATAAAATAGGTTGGAAGCCACGGGGTTACTGTCAACTGTTTTCAAAGAAAGTTCCATAATGGCTTCACCTTAGTTCCTTATACTTATCGCTTGTGGAATTCCATCCAGTTCCGCCCATCCAGTGACACAAACTGAAATCTCAACAGCTGTTCATATCTCTCTCAACTACTACACTAATTATAGTTTTCAGGAAGCAACGTTCCAATGAGAGCAACACTGGATAACCTCAAGACATGTGAGGCCAACTCCTGACCATTAACAAAATGTAAATTTTCCATTAAAAAAGAAGAACCAAGACAAACGTGTCTGTGAGGCAGAATGACTTTCATACACCAAATTCTAGAACTCTCTTTAGGGCTAAAGCGTCCAATTCTTTTCAAACATGAGCCTCTAAGTGGGCAGAATATTTCTTCCAAGTGACTTCTGAGGACAGGGATGGCCAAACCATGGCTCGTGACCAGCATGTGGCTCTTTTACAGTTAAAGCATGGCTCCCAGAGCCCCCCAAGCCCAGCCCATTCTCCACCTACCAGACTGGAGATGAAGCTCGGGGCAGCTTCTGCCCTGTGGTGCGGTGATGGGGATAGGAGCTTCTGCCAGAGACTGGCGCCTACTGTGGGAGAGCGGGGTCTGGGGCTTGCCCCGCTCTGGCCGGGCAGCTGGGTCGGGGCCACTGCAGCGTTCCAGCCAGGGCACAGGGTCGGGGGATGCACCATGTGACTCCCGGAAGCCGCAGCATGGCCCCGCTCTGGCTCCTATGTGCTCCAATGGCCCCTTCCAGCACACCAATGGGACCTGCAGGGGCAGTGCCTGTGGATGGGGCAGCATGCAGAGCCGCCTGGCCACACCTTGGCATAGGAGCTGGAGAAGGGACATGCCACTGTTTCTGGGTCCGCTTGAGGTAAGTGCTGCTCAGAGCCTTCACCCCTGAGCCTCTCCCCATGCCCCAACCCCCTGCCCCAGCCCTGATCCCCCTCCCGCCCTCCAAACCCCTCGGTCCTAGCCCAGGGCACTCTCCTACACCCCAAACTCCTCATCCCCAGCCCTACCCCAGAGCCCGCACCCCCTCCCACAACCCAACCCCAATTTTGTGAGCATTCATGGCCCTCCATACAATTTCTATTACCTGATGTGGGGATATGGCCCTCAGGCCAAAAGGTTTGCACACCCCTGTGTTAGATCCATGTAGAGAGACAGTGGCAAACAGCTGTGAACTGCAGGGAGGGGCCGCTGCTTTAGCTCTGCAAGGAGAGACAGCAACAAAAACAGCATCTCTCCCTGCACGTCGCCACTGCCTCTTCCCATGGCCACAGCTCCCAGTTTGCCCACTCCCGCATCTGCTATGTGGGAGGGGGCCTGGCGGCACCATGACCAAGCAGGGTCAGCGCATTGCCTTTGGCTTCTGCCCAAAGGGGAGAGGGGCTAGGGGACTTAGGGAGGGCTGGATATAGAGAAATTTAGAAAAATTTCTGCTTACATAGCCACATTTTCTTGAACTATTAATCAAATAATAAACAAAAGTAATCTATTCCAGTTTGCTTGTTCCACCCAAACCAAGACTAAATCCTCTTGAAGTTATTTAGACATGTCCAGTATAAAGTAGCAGAAAAGAACTAATCTTTTAAAACAAAAAGCCATTTTCCTTGCAAATCCTCTCAATGATTGAACACATGCACATACACACCAAAGAGGAAGAGAAAACAAGCAACACCATCTCTAAATACAGAAGGTATTTTTATGTTTTCCATGAGGCTAAAGAAGTGTGGCTTTCAATAAACGTATATAGGGCTTACAGTGAGAGGTTAGTATGCCCCAACTTTTCCTCTTGAATTACTGATGAGTATTTCCCATAAGAAAATTCCTTACACTGTCTGCAATAGGTAATAGCAAAAGCCAAACACTGCTGGCTGAAGTTTCTACTCCAAGAATCAGCATAGAGAGTGCAGTACAGCTGCTCTGTGAGCTCATAGAGCAGTTTTCTCCATGCTAGGATATCTCTCTGGTATGAGGATAAAGGTTGACTCCCATCAGTCTATTTTTAGCACATTTCTTTGTAAGGGGAATGTGTTCCGCTTTATAACATTATGGTTTAATTCAAATGCTGAATGTAGAGGTAGTCTGAAGTGAAGAGTAACAGAGGGGTCTTGAAAAAATAAAAGGAGTACTTGTGGCACCTTAGAGACTAACAAATTTCGTGAGGTACAGCTCACTTCATCGATGCATCTGATCGAAGCAAGCTCACAGAAGCTTATGCTCAAATAAATTGGTTAGTCTCTAAGGTGCCACAAGTCCTCCTTTTCTTTTTGCAGATACAGACTAACACAGCTGCTACTCTGAAACCTGTCATTACAGGAGGGGTCTTGGAGGACTATCATTGCACAAGATATTAAAAGCAGCCGATGTATGAAGGTTCCAAGTTTACACAGTAACTTGATACTGAGCACTTTTCTATGGCTACATCTATACTTAGGAGATAGGAGTACGATTCCCCTTTTCATGTACACATTCTCACACTAGCTCTCATTGAGCTAGCACAAATAGAAGCATAGCTGCGTGAGTGACAATGGAAGTATGACTGAGCAGTGCCAAGTACAAATCCACCTGAAACCTAATGGGTAGGTACTCGGCATGGCTCAGCTATGCATCTGCTGCCACAACCCATGCTACCACGGCTACACTGTTATTTATACTAATGTTAGCTCAATGAGAACTAGCGCGAGTATGTGTACATGAGAAGGGGAATCACACCCCTAGCTCGTAGTGTAAACTTAGCATACAGCACTCACTTATTCAAAGTACTTAAACACTAATCCTCCCAATAGCCATGAGAGAAACAGTTTCATAGAATGGGATGGTATTGGAAGTAGGAACATGAAGGGAGTTGCCCAAAACCATACACCAAGTCATTCATAGCATTTTGTCAAGGTTCCTTCCCCACTCTGAACTGCAGGGTACAGATGAGGGGACTGGCACGAAAAACCCCCTAAGCTTATTTTTAACCAGCTTAGGTTAAAACTTCCCCAAGGTACAAACTATTTTACCTTTTGCCCCTGGACTTTATTGCTGCCACCACCAAGTATCTAACAAATATATCACTAAAATCATGTACGTGACCAAATTAGAGACTTTCCTCACAGTTGTAATGGTCTCAACTTTTACTTTACAAAATAAAATAAAGAAGAGAATGTTTTGTAAGGAAATGAACAGATAAGGGAGAAAAGAGGTGGGGGGGAGAGGGAAGTAACATATGTCCTCTAATCCATACCTGAAATACAATAACCAAATCTCTTTAGATGAAAGCTCAATGTATGAAAAAAAATGGTACGTTTCCCACTTCGTCGCAGGCATTTTTTCTCAATACAGTGTTACATTAAAACTACATTAGAAACATTTTTTCTAATATGGAAATATTAACGTGCTTTAGGGCTGTCCAGAGTGTACAATAGCAATAAAAAGTAAAAGATACAAGAGGGAATGTATGAAGATGACTTCAATTACTGGCACAAACTGGTGGTTATGAAAAGATGTTGTGTGGAGTGGAGCCCATAATTTTAACAATGTACTGGATTTAGTAGTTTCTGTTATTGATTGATATATATCAATCTCTTGTTTTCCTATGGGAATCTAGAGGTATTCAGTGAAGCAATTTTACACACTGCTATTAGAAATAATGAATGTATTTTGGTACATAATGCTATCCAAGCAGGTAGTTCTATTTCTTGGTGGCATGAATGTTGAGTCGGCTATAAAACAGGAATTAGCAGCTATTCAGACTGTCTGAGGTATAATAGGAATTTTAAATAATTTTAAAGTTGTTTTAAGTACAGGGAGTTGATTTTAGGGGGAAAGATTTGACGGGACAGTGGGAGGGGAATGGAAGCATGAGAAAAGAACTAAGATAATATCATCTACCTTATATCCTTATCAGTGGATCTCAAAGTGCTTCCAAATTTTTAATGTATTTATCCTTACAACACCTTTAAGAGGCAGGGAAGTACAGTACTATTTGTCCCTATTTTACAGATGAAGAACTGAGGCACAAAGAGCCTAAGTGATTTGCCCAGGGCTGCATAGGATGTTAATTGTATTGTAATACTACTGAACAGCAGGAAAGTTTGGAAGTGGAGTAATTATTCTGGAAGAAGAGTATCCACATGGGGGAGTTGTACTAGCATAGCTATAGTGGAATAATCATTCCATTATAACTATACCTGTCAATTTCTGCAGTAAACAAGCACAGAAAGCTTACAAATTCACTTTTTAAAATAAAAAGCACAAAAAATCAAATTGTATTGTTTTATTTTGAAATTACACCAAATACATCTTTAAAGACAAACATGCTTTGAAACTACAAAATGTTCACTTTGCATTTTATGTGGATTAATCAATTGCTAACTCAGCCACCTGACAGTTACGGGTGGCCCCACCTCTACAAACTAGGCCTTGAAAAGTTTATCTGTTCCATTGTTACATTGCAGCACGTTCCTTCAATTATTTACAAGTTAATCTTTTTTAAAATTAGGCTTTTCCTAACAATTCACTGTTTCATTGTAATCTTGTTATAGTAATGTTATAGGTTATAATTTCATGTATATAGTTATGAGGCTGAAAATGTATCCTCATGATTTAAAATAAGCCCAGGCAAAAACTCTCCCAAGACCAGAGAGGCAGTTCAGACCTCACCAGGGCATGTATGGGACAAACCCAGTCCAGCCTCACAGGAACAAAGGACGCTGGCCTTGGCAGCAACAAAAGGATCTGTTGGACTCTCCAGTGAGTCACCCCACCCCCCTTCCTTTGATCAGTTTGGGACTGCGATGAGGTAATGCTCACCTGACTCTGAAAGGGACGGGGGGGGGGGAGCCAACAGGGAAGAAAGAACACGATAAAAGGGAGAAACGTTTGCCATGCTCTTCCTCTCTCTTCCATCTACATCTACAGACACCACACCAAGCGACTGATGCGCTGATCAAAGGGGAGAGGCTGGCTGAAGAGCAACCAGCCAGCCTGTGGTGAGAAGCATCTAAGTTTGTAAGGGCATCGAAAGCATTAAGGTCACCTTAGAATGCATCTTGCTTTTATTTCATTTGACCAAACATGACTTATTATGCTTTGACTTATAATCACTTAAAAATCTATCTTTATAGTTAATAAATCTGTTTATTCTACCTGAAGCAGTGTGTTTGGTTTGAAGTGTGCCAGACGCTCCCCTTGGGATAACGAGCCTGGTACATATCAATTTCTTTGTTAAACTGACGAACTTATATAAGCTTGCAGCATCCAGCAGGCATAACTGGACATTGCAAGACGGAGGTTCCTAGGGTTGTGTCTGGGACCAGAAATATTGGTTACAGTGATTTGGTTGCACAATCCAAGGAGCAGCTTACATGCCAGAGGCTGTGTGTGAACAGCTCAGGAGTGGGGGTTCTCACAGCAGTGCAGGGTAAGGCTGGCTCCCAGGGTCAAGGATTGGAGTCACCTAGCAGATCACGGGTCCAGATAGGGGAATGTCACAGCACGCAATTAAAAAAAAATAATACAGGGAACAAACTGGTTTTTAAAATTAGAGAATACTTGCTAGCAGCATGCTGTCTCCTGGCATACTTTTGTTCAGGACATCATTCCAATTTCTGCTACAAAAAATCTTATTACTTCTGATAAACTCATTGCTGAGGTAGGAGAGCCCTATTCAGACATTTACGCTTTGCAAGATACCCAGTTTACCTTGCTTGTTTAAACTGGGATAATCCTCCGTGATGGACAATACCAATAATCCAATCAAACTTTCAGCATATACAAAGGTGTAGAATTAGAGTCCAGTTACAACTTTTTGTTTTTAAATCCAGGACTTGGGCGTACCAAGGAAAACAAATCAAACCTAATAGGAAAATAAAAACGTGAACCTTTTAATGAGCCTCTCATCTCCATCTGAGCTAATCTTCCCAGGAAGACAGACAGAATCCCAGGTTGAAGACCAGCTTTAGGCGGGTACACTTAGTTAAGGGTGTGAGATGGAAATATTCAGAAAATGTTTTATTTTAAGTCCTTTATGCCCCCACCCCCCTTTTGCAGGTAGCTTTTCCTGCTACTTCTCTCCCACAAGGGAGTAACTCACCATAAACAACTGGCAAGAACTCCCCAATTCAGCATAAAGCCATTGCAGGCATATAGCTCAAGGTTAGAACAACAGGGGAAAATATTCCATCTTGGGACAAGGAAATATAGAAAGGAAAACAAAAAGTTAACTGACTAGCTGGAATAAGACAAGAGCCATTCTCACAAAAACATAATGATAGCATGACCCCGTCTGCACAAGTAGGCATGAAAAGAGAACTCACACCCATCCAACTCATAGTTTGCTTTTCGGAAACGCTAAAGCACACATTTTTCTGAAGCAAGAACTTGTAGTAAGCACATGCCTTATCTCAGCTCTCCCTTAAAGGACTTCAGCTCTACTTCCTCTTTCCAATTCCCATGCAGCACGGGGACTGCAACACACTCCTGAATGTGCATTCTTACACTCACTGGACAGTTCTACTTCCAATCAGAGTTGAAGCGACTAGGCCACCCCCTCAAAATGTTCCAAATACCTGAAAAATACTATAGTAAAAGCTCTGGTATCAGACACATTGGGGAAATGGGTGGGGGGTGTGCCGGTTAATCGAATATTCTGAATTATACTTTACCAATGGAATACCAATTTTCAAAGAATCAGAATACAATAAAATGAATAAAGTATAGAATAGTACACCGGTACTCACCAATCCAGTAGTAGTACTGCACTGCAGTGCAGTTGGTTCTTTAAGCACTTAGGTTTAATCAGGTAAAGTTTTCTCTTATGAGGTTCTCTTATGACGCTACATATAACTATGGGCAGTGCATGGTGTACACCCAGATCACTAAAAATACACTTCACACTAAAACTATACTGAACATAATTTAATCTCTCTTTGATGATTCAGAAGACACTTCAGGATCTTGCAGTGCCTCAGGGCCATCATCAACAACATCAATCATCACTGTAGATGTATAAAGTGCAGGAGATTGGGCTGAATCTGTAAGGACCCTATGACACTCTGGAAGCTGCTTTTCTGAATAAATCCCTGATAGCTTGCTTACTTGTCTTCTGCCTCTTTTGCATAAAAGTAGAGAGCAGAACGTGCAATTGCATTACGTGCTGGGCAATATACTTGTCCCGGTTATTAGATTGAAGATTTCTATTGGGAGATCACAAATACCCATTGATTGAGTGTCAGATAACAGAGCTTTTACTGTAGTATACATTCATTGTGTTTTTTTTACCACTACTAGTCTATTGTCATAAAACTCTCTCTGAATCTTATTTGGAAATTCAGAGAAGTCATGTAAGAGGAAGACTTTAGCACCACACTCCCAAGATAAAACCAAAAGAAAATCCCCAATATAACAACTGCCAGTCAGACAAACTACTCTATAAAGCTATGAACTACCTTCCAAGAGCATTAAGCTTGGTAATATTCATTTAAATTATGTTGCATCTTCACTTCATATTTTTGGAACATTTTATATGTTGATTCATTTTAAAAAGTTAACATTTCACACCAAGCACAGAAGACCAAACATAGGCCCAAAGTATGTAATGTTAATGTACATTACCATTTCAAATGCCTTGTTTCTTTTATTTCTTTTAGGAAAACAAGAAAATGAGCAGAAATAATTTTAATTCTATATTTTCTACCAATAAGTAGCACCAGAAACAAAGGGACTTGTTTGTTTTTTAAATAAAATTCAACAGAATTTCCTAACAAATTCACAGAATAAGCTTTGTAGTTGCTCTCTGCAAACACTTACACCACCCTCTCAACAACAACAAAAAAGTTTGCAGCCAAGGATTAAGAGGGGAAATTACAAGTGCTGGCTCAAATCCTGCAAACACTAACACACATGCTTAACTGTATGTACCAGAAAATTCCTACTGAGTTCAATGACACTAATAACGTATGGGGAATTAAGAATGGGCTTGTTTCTAGGACCCAAAGAGGTGGAAACTGGAATGCCTAGGGGCATGGGAGGAGGATACAGAGCTCCAGGTTCTAGGTCACCAGTGACCATGTTATACCAATAAATTAAAAACCAGCAGGATCTTATTAAAGGGAAAAAGGCAAAATACCACATTTATTGTGAATACAGAAAGAATCATAGTAAGCAGTTAGTTACAGCTATAACGTTCCATTCAATCTCATATTTATTCACACATTCATTCATTCATACACACACACACACACACAGAGGTTCTGCAAGGTTGTTATCATAGTTACCAGCCTTAGAGTTGCTCATGCCAAGCCACTGGCCAGGTGGCCTGGACATGAGGAGGGAGCAGGGCCTTGACAGATGCTCATCTGATGCTCCTGGAAGTTGGTTTGCAGAATCGGACCCCAAAGTTCTCACTTTTTAGAGTCTATTTTTATAGGAATTTCTTCCTATGCCAGTCTATGGGAATCGCTTCATCATGCTGTTGCTGAATCAATCAGCAGATAGCACATTCCTGACGGCTCCGTGCTGCCAGAAGTTATCTTGTTCTTTGGTTCTCCCATTCTTGAGGCTGTTGGGTGGATTCCAGTCTGCCCTCTGGGGGGGGGGGGGGGGGGTCCTCTGGTTGTTTCCACTTGACGCCTTCTTCAGCTGATGGACACTGGATTCTTAGGCTGGCACCTCCCTGACCATTCAGTTATTATCCACACCAAGCATCCATCCACATACATCCTCTATCTCTATTTTAATCACAATTGTTAATACAACAAAAGGGCGGGGAGTCTCTGGGTGCTGTTTCTGTTGTTAGAGTATTGCTTTGAGTCTCTCTCTTTGTGAATTGCTTTGAGAACAGACTCTGTCTTAGAATGTACTAACACAATTAGCAGCTTGCAAGTTTCACACATAGAGGGAGAGAAACAGTACCAAAAACCAAGAGACCTCTTAATTAGTAATACCCTGGAATTTAAACTATGGGGAATCAAACTCATTTGTGATTTTAATACAGAACTTCTTTAATATGATCCAACAACCATATATGTTACCACAGGTAGCTTGTGAGAAGCAAGTTAGTATTCTGTTTCTAATTATTAGTACACATCACAAAAACCACCACCAGACCACTGCTGACAGTCTCAAGTAGAAAGGCCAAGCACAAAATAAGCAAAGACGTAACTATTCTACCTTTCCTTCAGGAGAAGGCAGAAGCACACTGGCAAGGAAGCTGCACTATTCTTGCCTGTGCTATACGTTTCAGGTGAATTCTAGGATGTCAAGTTCTGGGCCATCAGTCTGACAGATTACACCAGCAGTAAATTCACTGGGCCTGATTCATGTGTACTCATTCATGTCTGTGCAAAGGGGATATAAAACACTACCAAATCAAAATGCTGCGAAGTATTTTATTATTTTTAGTACCATAGTGCCTCAGAGCATCATGGAACCCCACTGTTCAAACACAGAACAACAAGACAGTCTCTTCCCTAAAGAGCTTAGAATTTATTGCTTTAGCCCCACTTTGCATTGGTTTGACTGCACAGGTAACAAGGCAGTGGAGAACAGTTGCCCAGAATGAATAGATTAAAACCCCAGAGGATTCATTCTAAACCAGCCCGGGGCAATGGTCAGTCACTCAAAAGAGACTCGGAGTTTCTAGACTCCCACACCCTCGAGTGATCTGGTTCAGGAACTAAAAGTATAAGCATAAGGCACCTTTGTACAAGTATGACTGTGTCCAAACTAGGGCTTTTCCAGAGCAGTTATGGTGGCAAAAAGTCACCCCTCTAACCAACAGACACACCAGTACCACTTCTAAGTGTAGACCGGGGTGGCCAACCTGTGGCTCCGGAGCCACATAAGGCTCTTCAGAAGTTAATATACAGCTGCTTATATAGGCACCGACTAGGGGCTGGAGCTACACGCTCCAACTTTCCAATGTGCTGGGGGGTGCTCACTGCTCAACCCCTGGTTCTGCCACAGGCCCTGCCCCCACTCCACCCCTTCCTGCCCCACCCCCCCTGAACCTGCTATGCCTTTGCTCCTCCCCCACACCCCCAGAGCCTCTTGCACTCCAAGTCAGAAAGTGAGGGGAGGGAGGAGGAGGTGCTGATTGGTGGGTGGGAGGCACTGGGAGCGGGGGGTGGGGAAGGTGATGGGGGGCTGCCAAAGTATTACTGTGGCTCTTTGGCAATGTACATTGGTAAATTCTGGCTCCTCCTCAGGCTCAGGTTGGCCACCCCAGTGTAGACCATCCCCAGATGAAGCACGCTCTCTATTTTTTCTCACTTTCTAAAACCAGTAAAGTCTCTACGGTGTGTTATATGCCCATTTGAGCAACAACTGTCATGCAAAAGTAGGAAGTCAGCATCTTTTAATTTTGGAAGGTGGAATGTTCCTGCCTGAGGCTCAGTAGCAATTCTCTCATTTGACCCTCAATTTAGTTTCAAACCAGGGATTCAAACTACAGTCTCCACAACAGATCCAGCCTATTTTGCAGCTTCTATGATAGACTCAAGTTCTGCAGAACATAAGCTTTCATTTATTTAAAAAAAAAAAAAAAAAAGACTGAATGAGGCCTACCAAATGTGATCTACCCAGCAGCTCTGAAAAGTGTGAACTACACCACTCATTTCAATTGACTCTGAAGCCTAATGATGACATTAACAACCAGCATCTCAAATATTGCAGGTAAAAATTCTGAATTGCAAGTAAAAATTGGTCTAGTGCATGCACAAAATGATCAAAAGACAGAATTAGCTATGGTCCTAGAAATGTCCTACATCATTCCCCACACCACCAATGGATCCCAAATGCAATAACAACTTCATAAGACAGCTGAGCTACTAGTTAAAGACTATTGCTCCATGATAGGAAATGAAGTGAGATTGTGAGGGACTTAATGCGGGTTGCCCCAATTGAAGATAAGTTGTGGGAGGCTAGGCAACAGTCCTTAGTATGGACATGTCCAATAGAGACCTGAGAGTTATACTGGTAGGATAAACAGGTTTCAGAGTAGCAGCCGTGTTAGTCTGTATTCGCAAAAAGAAAAGGAGTACTAGTGGCACCTTAGAGACTAACCAATTTATTTGAGCATAAGCTTTCGTGAGCTACAGCTCACTTCATCGGATGCATTTAGTGCAAAAAAACCTGGTAGCATAGAAATTATCGTGTACAGGGAGAAGCCAAAGACTTTGTACATGGACTGAATATCAGCGGACCTTAGAGAGACCAATTTGCATGACAGCCAGGCATAAAATCATTAGTTTTGGAAAAAGGCTATAAAAGTTGCCAACCCCAAATACAGAAGTGACAAGAAAGAAGACAACAATGATGACTAAAGACAATATGCTATCCTTGATCTTCAGGCAAACCTCTCCTTGACATTAGTGAAAGATGTGCAGAGGAGAGAAGGTAGGCTATGGCACTAATTTTATAATCCCAGTTCAGACCACATTTAAAAATTGTAATTTGGTCCTCCCCACAGAATTAGTTTGACATTTCTATTATAGAGCAATACCATTCCATTTACATAAAGATGAATGCCTTCTTTTGGGTGGGGCTGAATGGAAAGACTCTCAGACCACTTTCTTATACAATAGCAACTTTTTCCATTAGCAGGGAAGTCATGCTATTAGTATGTTAATTACAAGGAGCACTAAGAAGTGTGGCTGCTACAGGCTAAAAAGAAGCAGAGGACTATGCTCTCTGTGTAAACCTTTCTTAAAAGAAAGTCAGATCAGATATGGCCCAAAATTACAAAACTTAAGATCAACAGAAACGTTTCCACTATATTTTTAAATTCCATTTTTTTAAAAAAAAAGCAAGTAAACATTCTCTGGCAGCGTTTCCAACAAACACTATAGCACTGTGCTAGGGCATGGGGATGCAAGTACAAAGTGAACTAGTTATTTTCCACTTTGCAAGCTTAGAGAAATTCATAAGGTAAACAAATAGCATAATCATCCTACTGAAGAGCAAGTGAGATATTTATAAATCAGTTTAAATAATCTACAATATTACTTGTAACAAAGAACAGCTTTTCTTTTTTTTTTTTTAAATAAAAGCAAACCTGCTGAGAACCAATATCAGATGCTTTCTTTGAAATATTTACTGAGCACTCATTTAAACTACAGAAATTACATACTTTTCAGATTGAATGCTTTCTCCATTTCCTTACGTATTTTACAAATTAATTCCATCATAACTATTTAAACTGGCCACAATTCCAAAGTCTTTGAGGGCTAGAATCCGTTACAAAATGCTACTAGCCCAAGCCACTGAGACACAAGTTTAGCTGACACTCACATGGAAAGCTTAAAAAACTGGTGTTGATCAAGAGTCACATGACTTTGTTCCTCAAATGTTAATCTGAATGCATGTTATGTTGGGGCTATGTAGGTTATAATCACGTACAGTGTTTAACAGCTTTAAACAAACTTTTCAAATGCACATTTTATCTCAAATTAAGGATTCATTTATTTACTGAGTGCATTTTCATTCAGTATCTCTCAAAACCCCAGTGGCTACCTCTATTCAGAAACGATCCTTTCAAAAAACAAACTTTACATCCTAAATGGTTGGAATTTCTTGAGAAATAATTGATATTTCTATCGTAAGTGTGTGTACTGTTTCATACATTTAATAGCAACCCCCCAAGAAAGTCAACTTAAATATGGAAAAAGGGAAGTGTAATGAAAACAGGTCAGCGAATAGCTAAAACCACTGTTTGTTTATTCTTTCTTTCTTTCTTTCTCTTTCCAGTCTTTGGTTTCAAGAAACGACACCTCAATGATGCAAAGTTTTAGACAGGAAACACAAGAGAACTTCAAGTCAGAACTGGTTACCTTTCAGATTCATGAAAGAATTAGAACTTGGAGTTTTAAAGCAACACGAAGTCTAGCTTATGTGGAAAACTAGAAACTTCAGTTAAGGCTGCAGCAGAGATGGTTTATTTATTGGTAATGTACTTGTGTACCAATGACAGGTTTCAGAGTAACAGCCATGTTAGTCTGTATTCGCAAAAAGAAAAGGAGGACTTGTGGCACCTTAGAGACTAACCAATTTATTTGAGCATAAGCTTTCGTGAGCTACAGCTCACTTCATCAGATGCATCCGATGAAGTGAGTTGTAGCTCACGAAAGCTTATGCTCAAATAAACTGGTTAGTCTCTAAGGTGCCACAAGTACTCCTTTTCTTTTTGTGTACCAATAACATTAACTCTGCAACTTCTACTTATAAACAAGTTTGAACTGGGGAGAAAACACTGCCCAGTATAACTGAAAAGAAAAGGAGAATAAAGAAGATAAGAGGGGGACCACAACAATACTACCGCCTTGATCCTGAAAGGCAGTGACAACTCCTACTGTCATCAAGAGAAGTAGCATATGCTTACTACCTCTCAGGATGTGGCCCAATGCAAATGTCATAGTCATTTACAGTGCTCGCAGTTAAACAGGAAGTGGGACTTATTCAATTAAATGGATTTCCCTCACATTCAGCAGAAGATGGAGAGGAGCATCATGAAGTTTTTGTCAGCTGTTGCTCTTGTTTTTTTCCTTTCTTTTTTAAAAAAAATAAAATAAAGGAAAGTTCTGTATTTATCATAAATGATGAGGGTACAGATATGATGCTGCAGGTGATGGCATGAGAAAAATGATCTTGAATAACCCAATTTACAGAATAACATTTAATATACCTTAAGTTGTATTTACCATAAAACAATTTCCCATTCAAAAACAAAATCCAAATAGTTGAGTACTTCAATCTAAAAAAAATCCTGATATTAATGATTTTAATTTATTCTTCTTAAGCTGAAAATCAACTACTACCCAATACTAAGTGTCAACCTTCAGGAAATGCCTATGGCATAGCCTTTTGCCTCCAGTATTTACGGGTGACAAAAGCTGAAACAGCTCTCATAGGGGCAAAAATCCACAATCGGCAAAGTCACAATGCAAATAATTTTCTTGACTAGATATATAAAATCAATGGCACCCACCACCCCCTTCTATACAATATCTCTACTCAGAAGAGTTAATAGGATGAAATGTCATTTCATACAGTAGGCACAATTTGTGCTGCAAAAGTATTTACCCACTAAAACTAAGGATATTAAAGTAACACTGTGGTTATCATCAAGATAACACATTCATTCAAGAGACAAGGTGAGCAATATCCTCAATTCTATTGGTTCAATAAAAGATATGACCTCACTTACCTTTCTCTCTAATATCCTGGGACCAGCACAGCTACAACTACACTGCATACTTTCATTCAGTACCTTTCCTGTCAGTACCTTTCGCACGCCTTAAAAGTTATATAACTTTTTTATATGAAGTTTCATGTGGGTAGATTAAGACCAGAAATGGAAGTTTTGGAAAAGATTTAGACAATTCCATCCAGCTGTTTGAGGTATCCACGCAAAGAGGAAAAAGAATGATTTTTCACAAGTTTAGGAACACAGAAATATTTTTACTTCACACTTCAGTTTTAAAGAATTTTGGATTTCAAATCTATATGATTTGGACATGCATGCAGTCTCCAAAGAACATATCTTATCAAAATGCAGAAAATGTATTGCCCAACAAATAAAGACGTGTTATAAACAAGGGAAAAGGGCATAATGCATGCTCTCCCCTTTACCCATTTAAGAAAACACGAAGCAGAGACATACATGTTCTGCCCTGTTTCTACTTGGGTAGAATGAGATATCTGAAAAATCTTCAGCCACAGAAGCCTCCCCAGCTGCAGCCACTTATTCTGTCCCATGAATAATCTGATGAATTCCTTCCAATTTACAGCTGCTGGGCCCTGCTGTCTGCATTTTCAAATTTTACATGCTCTCAAGGGAGCAGTATAGTTCAGGGCAGTGGTTTTCAAACTTTTTTTCTGGAGACCCAGTTGAAGAAAACTGTTGATGCCCACGACCCAACAGAGCTGGGGATGAGGGGTTTGGGGTGTGGGAGGGGGCTCAGGGCTGGGGCAGAGTGTTGGGGGTGAGGGCTGCGGGGTAAGGCTGGGGGCGAGGGACTCAGGGCTGGGGCAAGGGTGCGGGAGGGGGTGAGGGCTCTGGGATGGGGCTGGGGAAGAGCGGTTTGGGGTGCAGGACAGGGCTCTGGGTTGGGGGGGGGGCTCAGGGCTGGGGTGTGGGAGGGGTCAGGGCTCTGGGTGTAGACTCTGGGGTGGGGCCAGGATGAGGGGTTTGAGGTGGAGCAAAGGGCTCCAGGTAGGGTGGGGGGGTCAGAGCTGGGGATTTGGGGCAGGGGTTAGGGCAGCTCCCGGTTGGCAGCACAGAGGGGGTGCTAAGGCAGGCTTCCTGACTGTCCTGGCACTGCAAACCATGCTGTGCCCCGGAAGCAGCCAGCAGCAGGTCCAGCTCCTAGGCAGAGGTACACAAGCAGCTCTCATCCACAGACATTGCCCCTCCCCCAGCTCCCATTGGCTGGTTCCTGGCCAGTGGAAGTACAGAGCCGGTGCTCAGAGCGGGGGCAGCACGCAGATCCCCGTGGTCTTCCTGCCTAGGTGCCAGACCTGCCACACCAGCGTGGTGTCAGAACAGGCAGGGACTAGCCTGCCTTAGCTGAGCAGCACCGCTGATGGGATTTTTAACAGCCCCTTCGGTGCGACCCAGTACTGGGTCACGACCTGCAGTTTGAAAACCACTGGTTTACGGAACATAGTGCCAGCATATGTGAAAATCAAAGTAAAATAAACACATTTGATTGTTTAAATCATCATTGGTTTCAAATAAGCTTTTATAAACTACACTAGCCTGTTTGAACTTAAAATTTAAGAAGTTATCTGAATGCAACACTACAGACAAGAATGTAAATATGTAGTCATGCCACTCAGTGGTATGGTACCCCCACACCATGATGTAGCCATCTTTGTGCATTTAAAACCCCAACCATGATGTTTCATCCATTTGATTTAGACAAAAGAAAAGGAGTACTTGTGGCACCTTAGAGACTAACAAATTTATTTGAGCATAAGCTTTCCTGAGCTACAGCTCACTTCATCAGATGCATTCAGTGGAATTTAGAGAGTTACTATGACCACACACCCTATTGTCCTTTCAGGATGGAAAATACACAAGCAAATGCAGCGTGTGGCACAAAATCAGTGTCATGGTTCTGTGGACATACAGTATCCAAAGCATGCTATGGGCTTTAAAGACATAGAATAAGGAAGGCCTGTGCCAGGAAATCACAGAGATGTAACTGAGGTTACAAAAAGTTCTGTGAAAAGGGAGTTGCTGTCAGTAGCAGGCCTGTTATCACTTTCCCACGATGACAAGGGCAGAAAGACAGCGGTTTCCTCGCGCTGGAATAAGGGGGTTCTAACTAGAGCGAAAGGTGATGAGGGAAATGAACTAAATTAAACTCAGAGCAAAGCCTTTCCTTACACGAAGCGTAAAAAAATTAAAAACTGCATGAGGCGGCAGGCTCCCCTCTCCCCCAGCTGAACGCAACTTGGCACCTCTTGCAAATACCACTCTCTCTCTCCGCGCGCCTTAGGCGGCAGGAAACCCTGGCTTTCTGCAAGGTACACCGCCATCTGCCCTCCCAGCTCAGGCAACCCACTTTGCAGCAGCAGCTGCTAGCGGCACAGGACAGCAGCAGCTCGCACCCAGGATGACAGCAGGGCAACCCAAAGCCTGCAGGGCAGGAAACCTCCCTGCTCTGCGCAAGGAGGCTCTCAGCAAACCTCTCCTTGATGCAGCGCCGATTACTGCCCCACATACAGGGACCCGCCCCTGCAAAGCACCGCACCGGTCTTATTATTGCAACAAAAAGGGGCTACGTGGCCACACTGCACACACTGCGCCCGCCCCCCCCCCGCCAACACCTCCTCCTCCCCCCCCCTCACTTTTGGTTGCAGCGATGAGGTTCTTTCCATCCTTGAGCAGATCCTTGATGAACTTGTTGGTTTTCTCCAGTTCGGCCTCATGGGCTCTGATCCTCTCCCTGAACCAGGGGCTATCCAGGTAGCAATCGCTGAACTCCAAGGGCTGCAGCCCCATGGCTGCTGCAGCTGCACCAGGGCTCAGCTCCTTGCAAATCCCTCTTCACCAGGCAGCAGCAGCAGCCTCAAGAGCCGACACTAGGGCGCAGGGCCCGCGGTGCTTCCCAGCTGCACAGCGATTCCCCCAGGTGACCAGGCAGCTGGCACTTTCAAACCATGGCATGGGGGGTGGGAGAGCGGTCCCCGAGGCCAGCCGCACCCCGGGCCTGGGGGCTCTTGAAACAAAGGGCGAGGAGGGAGCAGAGCAGTAGCAGCTACTCCGAGAGCTTCAGCAGCGGCCGCGGAACCCTCCCGCCCTGAGAGCAGCTGGGACGACTGAGGAGACGCCGCTGCCCAGCTCCCGGCAGCCTCCACCACAGGCAGCCTCGGCATCCCAGCCCCGCCCCGCTCCCGGCTCCACCCTGCCAAGTTCCAACCCCCCGCCCCGGCTCAGCCTGAGCTGCCCCGGTCTCTAGCCGCTGGGCGCCCTCCCCGCGCGGAGCTGACCTCGGTGCGCTCCCAAATTCCAGGGACCTTGGTGCATGATTAGCAACTTGTGACGAGGCGAGAGACGTGCCAGGAAGGAGGCTTGCAGCACGCCTGCCCGGGGTGCGGCTCTCCAGCGTGCTGGGGTTGTGTGGCTCCCGGGAGGGCATGAATTACCCTACCTCCCCCAGCGCTGAGCCTGTAGCCCCGCTGTCCCCTTGCCACTATTGCCCGTTGCAAAATCAGCGGCAAGTTGCCGCGCGGCCTGTTATTTGTCCCCTGCATGCTGATTTTACTGCGAGCCAGGCTTTCCCCCTCTCTGAACTCCCAGCCCCTCACATACTAATATCAGAACATAACTGCCGCCTTATCTTCGCCCAGGTGCACATCCAATCTACATCGAACCGGTTCGTGTCTGTACGCAATACATCGGGTAAATGGTGCTGAGATGGGCCTTCAGGTTTTCTCCTACCTGCGCGCTGAGTTTAGAAAAATGTTAGAAATATAAAGTTTGTAGTAGAGGTGGGTGGGTGTCAAAGTTTGTTCAGGAAGGTTCCCTAGCTGCACATTTCTCTGCTTTTCAGGGACTTTGCACTGAAACAACTTAAACTCTAAATCAACCAAGGTTTCGGTGGTGGGATGTAACTTTGGTGTTGCAAATCACAAAATCCATGTTATATCCTCGCATTTATTCCTTTCATTTCAAACTCCCATTCAAGTATATCATTTTTGGGAGCAAATACCAAAGCACCAGTCGCTCAAGAGGACTTCTATATTTGGCTTTCATTTTGATTGGGGGCGGAGAGGGTTGGGTTTTTTTCAGTCTGTTAGAACTTCACCAACCCCTGAACACTGCAAATTTATGAAGTGAAATAGCTCTGACAGTACAATAACTGGATGTAGTCACTTCGATGCCAAGAACTCTGCCTATGGTATTAACTATTGCAAATTACTTGTAAGTATAACAAGGAATTAATTCTTGATTTTAGGGGATATTTTTAGATGAAGAACAGTAAAGGAGTTTGCAGTTAGTCCAGGGAAATCTGAAAATTGTTGGTGTTAAGTTTTGTTTTTGTTTGTTTTTGCCGTCACTTTTAAAGGGTCTCCCTCAGCTATTTCACCTTGGATTTACATCAGTGCCATACCACAGGATTTGGTTAATATTCTGATCTTCTTAAATGTGTTGCAAATCAGGTGAAGGTATAGGCTGTCTTTGTAAGAGATAATGTTGAAAGATATCTGGTCCTTTCTCAGAAGATGAGTATAAAAAGATTAGGAAGGAATTTGGGAAGCTCTGGAGTGATCAAGTTATCACCAGTGTTATCTAATTCAATCAAGCCAAAGAATATTGTTGCAAATTCCTCAAAGGCAACACTAAACACCAGCAGTGTAACAAGCCATTTAAAATGTGCATACACATTTGTTACTTTGTGACTGCCCTAGATCCTTAATCTCCTAAAGTTATTCCTGATATGATCAGAGCAAATGAAATTAGATACACTTTTCTAGAAGTATGTTATTTAAAAACTTGATGAAGAACAAAATAATCTGCCAGTGCACAGAGATGCTGGCTCTAGGAAATTAAAATACTGTTCAGTGAGGTAGACAGAACATGTAACACCCATACACCCTGGTTAAAGGCCAAGACTGGCGTGTTTATTTTGCAATATAAAATATCTTATATTAGTCATATTATATATTTTACCATATTCATCTTCAGTTTAGTCCCTACAAAACTGTGAATTTCATCACAGGAATTCCATGCCTGGGACAGGATTTATAATACATGGCCTGATCCTGCTCCCTTTTAAGTCAGTGAGTTTTGTAATTGATTTCAATTGCAATACCATGTGGCCCAAAGTTAAGCCCACGCTACACTGTCCAGGGAAATTGTATTGAAATCATCTTAGCACCTTGTTGGGAAGAACTGTACTAAAAAGGACACTGTCATTTTAAAAATTCTTATTGTTGTTACAAAAAAAAATCTGAAAGAAAAGAGGAGGGGAAACCTGTATTTTTTTCACTTTGTTTATTTTGTGCATTTGACAGCATTTTGTGTATGGTATAGTCAGTTTATCTGTTTTCACTGTATACTCCAAGGCTCCATCCTGCAACCAGTTATGTATGTGAGTAACTACGTATTTTAGGAGTCTCATTAAACTCAATGGGTCTTCTTGCATTTAGAAAATTACACGTGTGTAAGGCCAGGTCTACACTGAAAAGTTAAGTTGACCCAGCTACATCACTTAGGAGTGTGAAAATGCCACAACCCTGATAAACATAGTTAGGACAACTTACGTAGACAGTGCTAGGTTGATGGAAGAATTCTTCTGTTGTCCTATATACCACCTCTCAGGGTGATGGATTAACTACAGCCACGGGAGAACCCTCCCACAGCTGGAGTGTTTACACTGAAGCACTATAGCAGTGCAGCTACAGCTTTGCAGCTGTGCTGCTGCAGCAGTTTAAGTTTAGACATTGCCTAAGGCCTGATCTACACCACAAAGTTAAGTCAACATAAGCCGCCTTGCGTCAATGTAGTTGTGCACATGTCTACTCTTAAATTTGTCTCCCACTGATCTGAGCACCCCATTAGGCCGACACACAAATATCACCTCCCCGAGTGGCGTTGAGCCATAGTCGAGGTCGATGCAGTGCAAGTGTAGTTGTTTATGTTGACCCCAAAAGTCCCCCAGCAGCAGTCACACAATGAGTAACACTGACCAGTCTGGTCACAGTTGTGAATTCCATTGCCCCACAGTCACAGAGACTGGAAAGACACCTCCATTCTCCTTTAAAGCCTTTTTTTTTAAATGCCTTTTTCAGAATGTACAGCTTGGCGAGCACACCTAGCAACTCTCTATTGTTGTGTACAACTGCCTAGTTGACTATGACAGCTACACACTCCAGACACGCTCGGAATAAACAGGAGATACTGGATCTCCTGGGCCTGTGGGGAGATGAGGCAGTGCAGACACAGCTACAGATCAGCCATAGAAATGTTGACATCTACAAGCAGATTGCACGGGAGATGCAGGAGAAGGGGTACAACAGGGACCAGCAGCGGTGCCATGTGAAAGCAAAGGAACTGTGTCAAGCATATCAGAAAGCCAGGGAGGCCAACAGTCAATCTGATGCCAAGTTCCAAACCTGCCACTTCTACAAAGAGCTGCATGCCATACTTTGCAGAGACCCCACCACCACATTGCAGACCACCAAGGAGCCCAAGTTAAAGGCCCCGCCATGAACAGTGAAGACCAGGAGAAGGAAGAGGGACTTGCAACTGCCGGATCCAATAATGCCACAAGTCATCGCAGTCCAGTCAGTCCTGGCAGTTGAGTACAGTCAAACCCAATGCAGAGGAAGGAACCTCGGGTAAGTATGTAACTGTATGTCCCATTACAATGATATACTGATGGTACCCCCAACTAAACAGGACACAGCTATCCACTTTTCATTAATTTACTTAATGAAGAGGTAGAAGAGATACTGGTATAAGAAAAAGAGGTAGCGTTATTATCTGCTTTTCATACCCCTGCAGACTTAGGCGGGGAAGGAGGGCATGTGGAGCAAATTTTTTATGTACACGGGGATGTCCCTTGAATCCTCCTGAGAGATCTCAAAATTTTCATGGAGGAACTTTGCAATCCTTTCCCAAAGGTTTCTAGAGATGGCAGCCTCATTTCTTCCTCTGCAGTTGGACACTTTCCCATGCCTGTTGGCAATAACTTTGGCAGGCACTGTTACAGCACACAGGCTAGGACAGGGGTGGGCAAACTTTTTGGCCCGAGGGCCACATCTGGGTATGGAAATTGTATGGTGGGCCATGGATGCTCACAAAATTGGGGGTTGGGATGGGGGAGGGCTCTGGCTGGGGGTGCAGGCTCTGGGGTAGAGCCAAAAATGAGGAGTTCAAGGCCCAGGAGGGGGCTCCGGGCTGGGACAGGTGTTGGATCATATTAAAGAAGTTTTGTATTAAAATCACACATGAGTTTGATTCTCCATAGTTTAAATTCCAGGGTATTACTAATTAAGAGGTCTCTTGGTTTTTGGTACTGTTTCTCTCCCTCTCTGTGTGAAACTTGCAAGCTGCTAACTGTGTTAGTACATTCTAAGACAAAGTCTGTTCTCAAAGCAATTCTTTGTAACAACTACTCACAGAGAGAGAGAGAGACTCAAAGCAATACTCTGTAACAACAGAAACAGCACCTAGAGACTCCCGTCCTTTTGTTGTATTCATCTCGCTCTGTTAACAATTGTGATTAAAATAGAGATAGAGAATGTATGTGGATGGATGCTTGGTGTGGATAATAAATGAATGATCAGGGAGGTGCCAGCCTAAGAATCCAATGTCCATCGGCTGAAGAAGGCATCAAGTGGAAACGCGGAGGGCGCGCGGAGGGCAGACTGGAATCCACCCAACAGCCTCAAGAATGGGAGAACCAAAGAACAAGATAACATCTGGAAGCACGGAGCTGTCCGGAATGTGTCATCTGCTGATTGATTCAGGAACAGCATGATGAAGCAATTCCCACAGACTGGCATAGGAAGAAATTCCTATAAAAATGGACTCCAGAAAGTGAGAACTTTGGGGTCCGATTCTGCAAACCAACTTCCAGGAGCATCAGATGAGCATCTGACAAGGCCCTGCTCCCTCCTCATGTCCAGGCCACCTGGCCAGTGGCTTGGCATGAGCAACTCTAAGGCTGGTAACTATGATAATCTTGCAGAACTTGTGTGTGTGTGTGTGTGTGTATGAATGAATGTGTGAATAAATATGAAATTGAATGGAATGTTGTAGCTATAACTAACTGCTTACTATGATTCTTTCTGTATCCACAATAAATGTGGCATTTTGCCTTTTCCCCTGCAGAACCACCTGATCAACATCCTATACAGCAAACAGGAGAAGATCAAGAATGAGCTCTCAAAACTGGAGACTCTCATAAAAAAACAACCTTCCACACAACTGCCTCGTGGCTGGACTTTACAAAAACTAGACAAGCCATTTACAACACACACTTTGCTTCTCTACAGAGGAAAAAGGACACTAAACTATCTAAACTCCTACATGCCACAAGGGGCCACAACAGTGGTTCCCTTAAGTCACCCAACAATATTGTTAATCTATTCAGTTATACTCTTAGCCCTGCAGAAGAGTACCCCCCACTTGGTAAGGCAACACCTATCTTTTCATGTGCTGTAATATTTATACTGCTTACTGTATTTTTCACTCCATGCATCTGATTAAGTGGGTTTTAGCCCACAAAAGCTAAAGCCCAAATAAATGTGTTAGTCTCTAAAGTGCCACAAGGACTCCTCGTTGTTTTTGCTGATACAGACTAACACGGCTACCCCTCTGAAACCAGTAGGATACTGTACATCATGGGACCATGTATGAGAAGATAGTGTGTTCTTCATTTGTACCATATCACATGAACCCCATTATGGAGCACTAAGCATTGGCGTAACTCAGTGTTGAGTGATTTTGAAAATCCCACCATAGTAACTATACGGGCGATACATAAACTAGGAAGTATTAATTCTGTAACCTAATAGCCAAAATTCTGCTCATCTCTGTTTCCACTTTCCAAGGTGGATTAGACTCCATGCATTCATCATTTTTCATATACAATTTTGTAAACAAATTATGTAATTTGTAATTATGCCATTTCTTATTTTGTAGTGTGGTTATATACAATTGTTTTAGTTTTTTTTAAAAAAAAAAGCTTTTACACAGTACACTGGAGACATCTATTGGAAATGTTAAAATGAAACATGCAGTATTTACAATATTGTTATGAGCTGGGTGAAACCTTGTTATGATTTGGATTAAGCCTCACCTAAAACAAAATGTTTGTTTTAACTTACGCAGGAGCTTTTGGTCTGGGTTGGGTTAGATTGTTTTGAGTAGGTGTGTGTGGGTGTGGGAGAGAACACAAAAAGATCACAGATAAGAAGGCAGAGGAAGAGAGGCATGAAAAAGCCAAGAAGGAGCCTTTAAGCATGTGCGAGCCTGGAAAAAGCTAGAGAGAGAGTTTTTGAGTCTGCTGTTGGCTACAAGGACTTGTGGGGATGGTAAACTGAGAAGCTGCTCCTTTTTTTCCTTGGATCCTTCTGTGGTCAGAGACACAGGACTTTGTACATTCCTTGTAAATAAACAAGATTGCATAAAAGAAATACCTGGCTACCACCACATTCTATTCCCAACTGGACCACCCACTGAGCCCAGAACTTTGACTAGCCACTTGGGTCGAAAAGATTCAATAATATCTTTCTGATATCATATATGACACAACAGAATAGTTGATGCGTGACATAGTTACAAATGTAATATAGTGTCAGAATGGTATATAACAAAGTATTGTATCAAAGCTTATAAAGTCATAAAGCTCTGTAAATGTGAGTTAGTTAAAAGCTCTTCAGTAAGTCTGCTTTCTCAAAAACTGTTCTGTTGCATGAAATTCAATACATGTTATACAATTCCTATAATATTAAATAATAACAGTAACTAATGCTTAGCTTCTATATAGTGGTATTCATCCAAAGATTTCAAAGGACTTTATATCTACATTTTTCTTATGGGGAAATAGAAACAGAGATGACCACATTTCAAGAGAGCTCAGGACCAGATTTTCAAAGATCCCTTTCCCCCTTTAGATGCCTAAATAAAGGCCAGATTTTAAAAACGTATCAGCATGCAACAACTCCCACAGTGATACTTATGATTAGATTTTCAAAAGAACTCAGCACCCCCAGCATGCTGAGCTCTGTTGAAAATCTTCCCATTTATTTTGGTGATTTTGTGATAAGGTGTTCACCCCACACAAGGCAGAGCCAGTAAATTTGGATAATTAACCTGATAGGCTACAGTGGGGGAAGAGCCTGGTCCTGAAGGACTGATTGAAGATGGAGCCCTGCTGGGGAAGAACAGTAGGAGTTGTATAAAGCCAATAAGTTGACAGCAGAAAGGAGCAGCAGAGGAAGTAGGCTGTATTCACTATCTGGGAGTAGGGAGGTATTTGAGGCTATGGAGTTCAATAGCTCCTCTCTAAGAGGAGGGAGTTTGAGTTGGTACACCAAGAGAGGGAGGAGCCAGAAGCTGTAGGAGGAAGTCCAGGGAAAGAACAACAAGGTCTGAGGGAAAGCAGACCACAGTTTCCAGGTATAGGTTCCTGGACTGAAACCTGGAGCAGTGGGAGGGCCTGGGTTCCCCTACCAGCTACTGGGGAAGTGGCACAGACCCAGGCAGTGGAGCACAGACTACCTATGATGGTTGTCAAGTGGGACTTTGGTACCCTGGAAGGGGAAAACATAGTGAGCTGCTGGGAGTGCTAGGCCATGAAGACCCAGCACCCTGAGTTGCAGAGAGAGAGAGAGTGGCAGCAGAGTGTGCAGCAAGCAGCAGAAAGGAGCACTGGACTAGAGTGGTGATAATCCCCAAATGTGGCTAGGAGGTGGCACGCTAGTGGTGAGTGGATCCTGTGACAGTGCCTAATATGACAGTATGCCAACATTTTTATGGCTGACTTAGAACAACGCTTCCTCAGCTCTCGTCCCCTAACGCCCCTACTCTACTTGCGCTATATTGATGACATCATCATCTGGACCCATGGAAAAGAAGCCCTTGTGGAATTCCACCATGATTTCAACAATTTCCATCCCACCATCAACCTCAGCCTGGTCCAGTCCACACAAGAGATCCACTTCCTGGACACTACAGTGCTAATAAACGATGGTCACACCACCCTATACCGGAAACCTACTGACCGCTATTCCTACCTACATGCCTCCAGCTTTCACCCAGACCACACCACACGATCCATTGTCTACAGCCAAGCTCTGCGATACAACCACATTTGCTCCAACCCCTCAGACAGCGACAAACACCTACAAGATCTCTATCAAGCGTTCTTACAACTACAATACCCACCTGCGGAAGTGAAGAAACAGATTGATAGAGCCAGAAGAGTTCCCAGAAGTCACCTACTACAGGACAGGCCTAACAAAGAAAATAACAGAACGCCACTAGCGGTCACCTTCAGCCCCCAACTAAAACCCCTCCAACGCATTATTAAGGATCTACAACCTATCCTGAAGGATGACCCAGCACTCTCACAAATCTTGGGAGACAGGCCAATCCTTGCCTACAGACAGCCCCCCAACCTGAAGCAAATACTCACCAGCAACCACATACCACACAACAGAACCACTAACCCAGGAACCTATCCTTGCAACAAAGCCTGTTGCCAACTGTGTCCACATATCTATTCAGGGGACACCATCTATTCAGGGGACACCATCACAGGGCCTAATAACATCAGCCACACTATCAGAGGCTCGTTCACCTGCACATCCACCAATGTGCCAGCAATGCCCCTCTGCCATGTACATTGGTCAAACTGGACAGTCTCTACGTAAAAGAATAAATGGACACAAATCAGATGTCAAGAATTATAACATTCATAAACAGTCGGAGAACACTTCAATCTCTCTGGTCATGCAATCACAGACATGAAGGTCGCTACCTTACAACAAAAAAACTTCAAATCCAGACTCCAGCAAGAAACTGTTGAATTGGAATTCATTTGCAAATTGGATACAATTAACTTAGGCTTGAATAGAGACTGGGAGTGGCTAAGTCATTATGCAAGGTAACCTATTTCCCCTTGTTTTTTCCTAACCCCGCCCCCGACGTTCTTGTTAAACCCTGGATTTGTGCTGGAAATGGCCCACCTTGATTATCATACACATTGTAAGGAGAATGGTCACTTTAGATAAGCTATTACCAGCAGGAGAGTGGGGTGGGAGGAGGTATTTTTTCATGCTTTGTGTGTATAAAAAGATCTTCTACACTTTCCACAGTATGCATCCGATGAAGTGAGCTGTAGCTCACGAAAGCTTATGCTCAAATAAATTGGTTAGTCTCTAAGGTGCCACAAGTACTCCTTTTCTTTTTGCCTAATATAGGTGCTGAACTCTTGAAAATCTGGCCTGTAGTAGTTAAAGATGAAATTTTCAAAAGCAGCCTCTATGTTTTACTTGCCTTAGTTTTTTTGGTACCCAAAATGAGAAGTGTGGCTCTTCTGAAAGTCAGTCCCAAGTTAACAGAAGTCAGTTGGAGTTGTGAGTGTTTATCACCTTTGAAAAGATCAGGCCTCGCTGTCTCAGGTTGGGCACCCAAAAGCTGCAGCTCTCAGAATCTGTGGCAAACTTTGAAAAAATGGATCTAAGTTATTGATTCATTTGAAATCACAGAGCAAGTCAGGGAGCAGAGTTGGAAATACAATCCAAATATCCTGACTCTCACTGCAGTGTCCGATTTGCCGAATCATGTTATCTTCTGTGATGGTTATTTTTAAGATTATTTTATTTTCAGTTGAGAGGTAGCTCTGTTTCTGGACATATAGAACCATATTACACTGAAAGGGACACTTTTAGTAAAAAAAAATTGTATATTAAAAAAATCCATACTGCCATTTAGATTGAAACTAAAATTTCATAATCAAATTTACTTTCACCATTTTTTTTAATTGCCATTCACTCTGCTTCAGCAAGTAAATTAGAATAGTAGTTTCCCCTATTTGTTTATAATGCCTTTGATTAGCATACACTGGAAATATTGCAATATTTGGGTTGCATACACTAAGAAGTTTTTAAATTAAAACAAAATACTTTCATTTAACAAGGAAAAATAATTGAAATGTTTGTGTTAGCACTGAGTTTAAAAACAACTGATAAAAAATATATAAAATACAGAATTCTAATATCTGACAATGTCTCTATTGGAAACCAGTATACCACAACTGGTGATGTGAAAATACATTCCATTATATTAACAATTAGGAATTTTATAATGAGAAACATTCCATCAGATATACAACTTCAGCAGAAGTATCATAGTGACAGTCAATCCTTCAAAACAATGTAAACTGCCAGCAAATTACCCCAACAAAAATGGTTTGTATATGTTTACTAGATGGAGTAATTTACTACTTTTTTGGATATTCCCAGTTCAGTTCCTATCCACCAAAGCAAATGATCGAGTGACTCTTCCTGTACATCATACAGTAATATAAAACACTGTCTGATCCAGCCGGAAGAGCTCTGCGATATAGGGGAAAATCCTATATCACATCCTGGTTTAAAGAGAGACATAAATCAAGGTTACATGTCTAACAAGCAATACCAGCAAAAGTCTTCGGGATCCACACCTCACTGAAAAGTTGGTTCAGACCACTTTAGATAATTAAAATATTTATACCAGCAGCCTACAAAATACTAATAAATTTAATGTGAGGGAATTTCACAGGCACCTTTGCTCTTTGTCTTTGGAATAAAGATTGGGAAAAAATAGCCAAAACTAGTGGACTGAGGCTATAAAAAAGACACATAATATACTTCCAAAAATACAGCATTTATGCAAACCCACATCTTTATAGTCCATAGGAAATGACAGTGATGTAGCTAAACTGATGCAAACTCCAAGAGAAGATGTGTTGCAGTGGTGTAAAAGAAGTGAATGGCATTGCAGTGACTTACCTCAGTTTCACACAGCAGTGCAAAATAGACAAACTGATTTAAGATGTCAGTTGAGGATTATCCTTGTTTAGGGGAATCCTCCAGTGATGTAAGTTTGGGGTAGCCAGCATTATGCTACCCTCTCTTGCAGACCCCCTACCATGCAGTGTGTGGTTGGGGAAAGGGATATTGCCAGTGCTCAAATTATGGGAAAAGCATAGGTGGGTTCTGAATGTCAAGTAGCTTGTTTTAATTTTAACAGTAGTGAGAACTAAGAGGGCCATAAAAGAAGTGTGATAACCCCTAAAGTAGTAAGAGGGCCTGGCTCCTTCACCCCCTCTCCTCCATAATTTAAGCATTGGACTTGGCTGGAGTACAGCTAAACTGTAGCAATCCGCAGCTACCAGAATGATCTCTGGGGGAGCTGTTGCAGCTGGGCACAAATCAGAGAAGCCCTGAAACTGCTCTGGGCTCTGCCAAGGACTGTATCAGCCCCTAGCCAGTCTCAAGATCCCAGGGGTAGGGGTCAAACCCAGGAATGTATCCCTAATTATTAATGAATGTACAGTCCTTGAAATCCTCAGGTGGAAGGTGCAATAGAAGTGGAAAACAGTAACAATCATAAGGAGTACTTGTGGCACCTTAGAGACTAAGGTCTCTAAGTCTCTAAGGTGCCACAAGTACTCCTTTTCTTTTTGCGAATACAGACTAACACGGCTGTTACTCTGAAACCAGTAACAATCATCATCATAATGTCAATGAAACACATGGCTCAAAATCAATGTATGCTGCTTTGAAAACAAATGTTGAGAAAAGCCTCAATAAAATTTACATTGCAAGAGGAGGCCATTACTTTTGAGAAAAGTCAATTCCATGAACATTTCATTGTTCTAATGAACAGGTAATGTCATCCCTTTTGTCCACATGTGCACTGTAAAGCACATTGTTTTTAAAATAATATCTTATAGTCGTTCTGCTCTTCTTTCAAGTAAAGTTATAAAACCCAAACTGTTAAATGCATATCATATGGTATATGTCAGATCTGACTACCAATATTACTTAATCTCAAAACCGTATCCTGCCCTAGATATTTTTATTTAGTACAGTGGGTGTACTAGATTTGACAATGAAAGAAAGCACAATTATAACTGGTCAGGGAGTTTTTTAGTCAAAGTTTCACGGAATAGGATAACAGCATTAAAGAAAAGCAATAGGAAACTTGTTTCTGAAGATTTTAAAAAAATGTCCTAAACTTGCTCCCCGTGAGATACTAACAGTACTGTTAGAGGTAAGCAGCTGAGGGGATCAAGTCTAAAATCACTGTGTAATAATGACTCCTAGTGGATGACTTAGAAGCACCAGTGATAAAATCTAAGGAGTTCCACACAGTCCTTTTTGGCCATTGGTTAATGTGGTATATCATCCACATGAGATTTATATTTGTGAGGCCAAATATTGGAATCAGCACAAATAAGCAAGTTGTGCTGGAGACTTCCTTCCTCCCATTAGCAGCAGTGCTCGTATTTCAGCCTCTCAGCACACCTTCTCCACAAGCAACAACGACTTATGGATCTATAGTTGCAGATCGACAGCACATTCCTCTGTAATAAAAAATATGACACGCAGGAGTACTGGGAAGAGAATAAACTTTATTTCCATGGCTCATGGTTACAAAAGGTTTTACACCATCTCATGGAAGAGGTCAATATCCGTTGACTCCATTGGGCATTGTTACAAGCCCCAATCTCGCCTTGCTTCTCAGCCTCCACTGTTTACTGAGATGCATGAGCACAGGAATCCCAAAAATCTGTCCCAACCCCTTGTCAAAGTGGAACCAGACCACATTCTACTGGTACATGGTAATTTGCAGCCAGGCAGAAAAAGGGGAAGATCTGGCCCCTATTAAGTAAGGGCAGAGACCCTGAGGTTTTCTGCTGACAATCCACCATTCCTATTTTTTACTCTCCAAATACCCTAAATGACGTATTAAGGACTATTGAGTAGTGTAACTCAAAAGTCATTTCTTGCTAGGGTGACCATATTTCCAAAAAGGAAAACAGGACACTGCCTAGGACTAGCCAGAGGGTCCTGCCCCCCCCCCCCCCCAAACAAGGCTGGTGTTGCTGCTCGCTGGAGCCCTGCCTGCCTGCCCTCACCCTCCCCAACATGAGGCTGGGGCTGGTGTTGCTGCTCCTGGAGCCCTGCCTGCCCCGCCACATGAGGCTACAGCTGGTGTTGCTGCCTCCCCCCCGCACACACACACAGGGCTGACATTGCCACTGGCCCACCCGCAAGTTCTTACGCACCCCACTTTTTTGCCAAAAGTGGGCATTTGTCCCATTTGCTCTTGCCAACTGATCTGGGACAGGACTTTAAAAAGGGACTTTCAAGGCCAAAACAGGACATATGGTCACCCTATTTCTTCTTGTACTATGTATTCTGATCACCACCACGACAGAGACCTATGTGCAGCTATGATTATATATTTGGAAGTTGGGATATGTGACTTTAAGGGAAGGAGTCGAGACACAGAGTTTAAGGCCGGAAGGGACTACCAGCTCATCTATTTTGATCTCCTCTACATCACAGGCTACTAAACACCACCAAGCTACACCCACACCAAACCAGCAACCAGAAAGAAAGTAGAAGATTATGGAGAAAGCCTCAGAAACCCTTCTAAGGGTTACTTAGATTACTTTAAATGGATGTGAACAGGGGTGGGGAGTTCTATAATGGGTGGGAAAAGATGTAAACTGAATAGTTACAGTGAACTCATTGAACATAACCTTAAAAGGATGAGATCAGCATTAAAAATTAAATCTACCACTATGAGATAGGCAGTTTTTAACATACTTTGTTCATACACATGGCCTTTCTAGTGTGCATTTGATCCATTACTAAAATTGTGAATCAGAGTAAGTTTGCTTATATTGATACATTACAGTACCTCAATGTTGCCAACTCCCATGATTTTATTATGAGTCTCACAATATTTCACATTTTTCTTAAAGCCTCAACTTCTGGATTAATGTGAATACCTGAGAATCTCAGCTTTCATAAAAACAGTTATTGGACCTTAGTTGTGAAGAAAAGCTTGAAAATGTAATCCAAGTGGACCCTAAAGGTTAAAAACCCCCACAAAATAAATAAAAGTAACCCACAATATATTTTTAAAATCTCATGTTTTAATAAAATCTTATGATTTGGGGGGTTTTATTTAGAATTTCTGAACAGTTACAGTTGGCAATACTGGTACCTATCTTTGAGTCAAGTGACGATAATCAACGGACAGATCTTGCCAAGAATTTGTCATGTGATTTGTTTTTCACTCATGCAAGAAGTCCAGTTCACTTCAGTGATTCCACTTGCGTGATTTAAACGGCTTAACAAAGTGATTTTTTTTTACAAGATTAGCCCTATATTTGTGTTTGTGCAGCATGCCTGGCAAAATATGCTGTCCTCTGGGCCGGGGTAAAATCCTGGGCTGGGCAGTTGGAGGGGCAAAGCTTCCCATACTGGTCAAAAAGCCCTCCTTTGTCCCAAATATGTCCCCCTCTTTGTCACCCTCCTACTACCCCGCTGTCCCCGCACTTTCCCATTTCACATAGCAAACGCCCTGTCATCTCTGACCAAAGTTACGTGTGGAGCAGCTGTTATATAAGAAAGTGGAGTTTGGCTGGGAGACCAAAGATCATCTTCCACTTCCATCCTGGAAGGCAGGGCTCTGGACAGCAGAGACAGAGGAGGGAACAGCAAACTGCTGTGGACAGCAGGGGTTGGTTACTGTGTGTTCAGGAAAAAGTAATATAACAGTTAAATATAAGCTCTGGATACCTTACTGAAGTACAGTACAAGTCTAGGCTCCATGGTGGGGGCCACAGGGGCAGATATCTGCATAAAAATGGGCTCTCTCTCTATCTACCACAGCTGTAATCTCTCATATTATTACAGAATCCCTACAAGGAAGCTCAAAGGAAAAAGTAAATCACTGTCTATGGTCAGCCACACTTCTCACTCAGTGCACTTGGGAGTGAGACAAAAAGAGGGCAAATGGCCAGTGTAATGTTACATTTGCTACTGGTAGCAGTTACTGATGTCTAGGCATTCTCTTGCTGAATTGTCATAATTTGCTACTAAGCCCTTCCCCGTCTTCCTGTCCAGGGATAGCAAATTGTGATAGACGTATCTCTATCAATCTCAATTTTCTATCTCTACCTTCTCCCATTTTCTGGTCCAGGGGTAGTAAATTGCGACAGACAGGGGTTCACCTGTCACAATTTGCTGCCTCGCACCTATCCCCGCTTCCTGGTCCAGGGAGTAGCAAGTTGTGATAGACAGAATTTCCTACCATTGTGAAATCTCCATTTTAAATTTGGACACAAATAAAACAAGGTATTATTGTAATTTGGAAAAGCTTTCTACAGAGTTAACCTCAGGACTACTGTATGTAAAACCCTGACTGAAGGTACTGTTTTTCATTGTTAGTCTCTTTCCATTGTAGATTAGGCCATAGAGCGGTGGTTCTCAATCATTGTGGGCCACATATGCCCCAGGATCCCGGACCCTGCCCATGGGGTCGGGTGGCAGCCCCGGACTCCAGAGTCTGTGGGGCTGAGTTGCAGCCCCGGACCCTGGACTCTGTGGGGCTGGGTGGCAGCCAGTAGCCCCAGACTCTGGACTCCCGCCACACATCTACATGTTCCTTATACAGACTTCCCCACCATTGTCACTCTTACACATATTGAGCAAGCTTTCAATACAACATTTGCACTGCTATACTTTGGCACACAAATATGAGCAGGTTACCTTCTGATCTGATTGTAGACATTTTCTCAGGCTTTTCCCCACTGCTAAAAACCAAAGCACCATTTCCTCACTGTGTTTTTACCTCAGAATAGCTCCTGCAGCTTCCTTACCCTGAGGTGTTAAAAAAATTATCTTTTTTTAGCAGTGAGGAGAAGGCCGAAGGGCTAGATTCACAAAGGGACTTAGGTGCTGGGATACTGAGTGTTAATGCCTAACTTTCAGGTGCCTAAAGTCACAGGAACAACACTGATTCACAAAGCCTGGATTTTATGTCCAAGCTCCCAATACAGTGCATGGGACAGAATATGATCCACGCAAGTCAGTTTGCTAAACTGTGAGCCACCTAAGATAACCAATGGGAGATGCCAACAAGAAAGGTGTGTCCTAAACCCGCCCCTCTCATAGAGTTCATCTCCTAAGACCCCACTGCAGGTAGGTGCCTACCTGTACCTAGCAATCCATGAATGGGAACCCTTCTGACAAGCGTCTTACGCACCTAAGCTGTTTCTTGCAAGACTGAGCTAGGCAGTACCTAACTCCACAGAAAACATTCAGAGGAGAAGGTGGTGGTGCCCATCGTGTACCTTTTAGCCCTGTGATTATGGCACTCATCTGGGAGGTGAGAGACCCCTGTTCAAATCCTCTCTCCCTCTCTGTCTGAGGGAGGATTTGATCCTCAGTCTCCGCACATACCAAACAAGTGCGCTAACCACTGGGCTAGAAGTTACAAGGAAGGTGGTGACACCATGTCCTTCTCCAGCCAGATTTTGAATGGACCCCAATCCAGTAGGTGGACTCTGAACATGCCTACCAGAGCAGGCCCTGCACACAAGATAGGCATTCATTCGCTTATCTTCTCTGATTCATGATCACTCTGCGGCTTAGGCAGGAGATAGGCATCCAAATGCCTAGAGTAATGCATTTTCAGAGGCAGAAATTTAGGTGCCTAGGGAAGTTTTACCTTGTAAACATAGGTGCTGAGTGAGTTTAGGTGCCTAAAAGGGTTGGTTGGAGTTTTGGGAATTGCAGTGGAGCTAATAAAACTGGGATTTGGGCACTTAAACCCAGACTTGGGTGCCTAAGTACCTTTGTGAGTCTAGCCCTGAGTCTCTATAATGTGGCCATACAACGTATTGTGCCTAGCTTCTTTAGATCTTCATAAGAATGTGAACATCATCTTTTTTTCAAAACACTTCTCAGTGTTGTCAGCAAAACCATTGCTATCAGCAAGCACACGTGTGTGCTCTTCCATTAAACAACCACCGATGCCACAGGGCTATCTGAAGCAGATATATTTATAACATTTCTCCCCTTGCACTCTGATTGGCTCAGGAAACAGGAAGTGACCTGCCAGATGACTTGCCTACAATGAAAATATCCTATATAGCTTCAGAACCAAATATAGAGCATGTCTATAACTGCCACATCCTCTTTGTGGATGATTCTGGACCAGGTGGTCAGCTTTGCCCATGTGCTGAGACAAAACAGCACAATGTTTGAAGTGAGCTGAATATATTTTTGTTGCTGCTTTTCAGACTGTATCCTCACACTTGGAAGTCTTCCTACATGGAGTAAAGCGAGGAGGCAATAGTTTAAGTACTAAGTGATTAAC
Source organism: Caretta caretta (assembly GCF_965140235.1). Lineage (NCBI taxonomy): Eukaryota > Metazoa > Chordata > Testudines > Cheloniidae > Caretta > Caretta caretta. The sequence continues at coordinate 66,628,709 of NC_134209.1, read as the reverse complement.
TAATTAACTGGATGTTTCAGCTCCTCAAGTGGAAACCGTTCAAAGAGAGACAGGAAGAGACAGTGGAAGGAGGAAGGCTGGCTGGAAGGGCAAAGCAGCAGGTGACTTCCCTCCCCTTCTGGCCTGTGCCTTGGTAACAGGTACAGGTTTGGGGAGAAGCTTTATGCTGTGGGCATCAAACACTTGTAAAACATATTATAAATAAAGCACATGGTGTTGAACTTGCCACAAGTATATCTGAGGACTGTTTGCAGCAAAAGAATCCAGGCTGAGTGAATCCCACCCTGTAACAATTTGGACTTCAAGACAGGTCAAAGGGTTGATGATTAATAGTGTTTTTGGGAAGGAATGCTGCAGTCTTCTGTGGTTGCCCTGATTGCTGTTGTCAGAATTAAGGCCACTTTAGTTCTGAAAATGAGCATCTACAAAAGCGTTTAAGGTGCTGTACCTTACGTTCATCAACTTCACACTTTAGTGCTGGGGTGGCCAACCTGAGCCTCAGAAGGAGCCAGAATTTACCAATGTACATTGCCAAAGAGCCACAGTAATACATCAGTAGCCCCCCCTCAACTCCCCTCCTGCTCCCAGCGCCTCCCACCCACAGATCAGCACCTCCTCCTCCTTCCCCCCCTCCCCAATTAGCTGTTTCCTGGCATGCAGGAGGTTGGGGGGGAGGGGGAGGAGCGAGGGCACAGCAGGCTCAGGGGAAGGAGTGGGGGCAGGGCCCGTGGCAGAGCCAGGGGTTGAGCAGTGAGCACCTCCCAGCACATTGGAAAGTTGGCACCTGTAGCTCCAGCCCCGGAGCCGGTGCCTACACAAGGAGCTGCATATTAACTTCTGAAGAGCCGCATGTGGCTCCGGAGCCACAGGTTGGCCACCCCTGCTTTAGTGTGACATTATACAGACAAGCCTTTAATAAAGGAAGGGAATAAGGGGAAAAAGTTGATTTTAATTCCTTTAGTCTAAAATGTTTTAACTGGTTTTCCATAATAACCATGCAAATGGGGGAAGGGAGCTGCAGACATTCAGCAGCAAATACCTCTGGTGGTAAAGGAGCAGTTTTAGCTACACAATAATAGTAGCAGAGTTTTCAAGCCATGAATAATTCAGCCAACATCTCAGTCAGCATTATAGTCTGTATCCTCAGTGCTAAGAAAATGTGTGTTTCTGGCACTGGGTAACTAACATACATTAGCTATCCCACTGTAAAAACACAGTGGAGACAAGGCACTTTAGCGATGTCACCAAAAGGCAGAAGGTGAGATCAGCACTTTGCCATCTGGGCATCGAATGCAAAGAACTAACAGGATAAATCACAGTATGAAACAGTGCACATGTCAGAATGAAAAACAGCACTGAAATGTATCCTCGCTTTTTAAGTGTGCTCACAGATCTTGGGAGACAGGCCAGTCCTTGCTTACAGACAGACCCCCAACCTGAAGCAAATACTCACCAGCAACCACACAACAAAAACACTAACATAGGAACCTATCCTTGCAACAAAGCTTGTTGCCAACTGTGTCCACATATCTATTCAGGGGACACCATCATAGGGCCTAATCACATCAGCCACCCCTTCACCAGCACATCTACCAATGTGATATATGCCATCATGTGCCAGCAATGCCCCTCTGCCATGTACATTGGTCAAACTGGACAGTCTCTACGTAAAAGAATAAATGGACACAAATCAGACATCAAGAATTATAACATTCAAAAACCAGTCGGAGAACACTTCAATCTCTCTGTTCACTTGATTACAGACCTAAAAGTTGCAATTCTTCAACAAAAAAACTTCAAAAACAGACTCCAACGAGAGACTGCTGAATTGGAATTAATTTGCAAACTGGACACCATTCAATTAGGCTTGAATAAAGACTGGGAGTGGATGTCATTACACAAAGTAAAACTATTTCCCCATGTTTATTTCCCCCTCTACTGTTCCTCAGACGTTCTTGTCAACTGCTGGAAATGGCCCACCTTGATTATCACTACAAAAGGGTTTTTTCTCTCCTGCTGGTAATAACTCACCTTACCTGATCACTATCCTTACAGTGTGTATAGTAACACCCATTGTTTCATGTTCTCTGTGTATATAAAATCTCCCCCCTGTATTTTCCACTGCATGCATCCGATGAAGTGAGCTGTAGCTCATGAAAGCTTATGTTCAAATAAATTAGTCTCTAAGGTGCCACAAGTACTCCTTTTCTTTTTGCGGATATAGACTGACAAGGCTGCTACTCTGAAACCTGTCATATTTTGTTATGTTTTTCTTCAAGTGATTGCACATACCATTCCACTTTGGGTGTGTGGAGTGACTCATACACCAGAGTCAGAGATTTTTCCCTAAGCAGTTTGAAGTATAAACAATTCAGTAGAAACATCAACATCTACTTATGCAACAAATGAAGTAACTGAAGAGTAAAGCGTGCAGGATTGAGGATTATTTACAGAAGTAAGGATTTCAGTTACAAAAGTGGGGGGAATCACATTACTGGAAATCCAAAATGGTATTGAATGTTATAGGAATGTATCACGGTTTTAAGTATGTGGCTTCTTTGCGAGAGGTAACAGCAAAAGTATGAAGTTAATGCACTCAGAGGCTCAGAAGAAAAAAAAGGAAATTAAAAGAACCCAAATGTTTTTTTTTTAAATTTAATACATTTGAGGTATATAACTCATGATTTTTGAATACTTGTAGTTGTCAATCTATCAGGGGTTTTTATATCTCTATTTAGTAAAATTTACAGTAGAAATTGCTTCTGAGAAGGATTTCATACAAGAAAGTATAGTTAAGCGAATAGTGGGGTTTTCAAAAGCATCTAGTTACTTTTAAATTCTAAAAATCTGGCCTCTAGTGAATATTTGGGAACCAAGTTCTACACACAAATAACAACATGTGAAAAAGCACTAGGGTGCTGGATAGAGAGGCAAAATAACAGTTGACAAAGGCAATTCCCATTGACAGATCAAAGGAAACTGAAAAACACTAACCCAGGAAATCAGTCAGCCTTGAAGTCATATAATCCCAAAGAATAAACTTGTGTATTAAAAAAAAAAGAATAGTAGCACACTACAAATAGGAAGTGTTATACTAGAAACACTGGGAGATGTGATTGCTAAAGCTACTAGCAACTATTAATATTTTTAACGATTCTTTGCTAATATAAACTAAATAGCACAATGACATCCATCTGGAAAATGTTAGTGAAGATAAATGATGAAGTGCTAGGATTAATAAAAAGAACACTTTAAAAAGTAAATAATTTAGAGAGGAACAACATTTACAGTGGATTACAAAAAAGAAAAGAAAAGCCAGTCCAGTTCAGACATTCAGAACTGCAGTTCAGACAAATTTGTGAACTGCCATGAAGCTTTATGCAGACATAGAAACTGATAAGGGATTTTTTAAACATTAAAAAGATGTGTGATAATTATAATGTCTGGAGGAGGGATGCAGGTATGTAAAATATTCAGTGACTCAAGTTTTCTTTAGCAGCTGAGAACATTGTATCAGATAGGGAAGAACTGTCTTGTCTAGGCATTGGGATGCACTGAGTCTTTAAGAACGCAACCCTGGGAGGTGGGTGCTGAGATGAACTGAGGAGAGGGAAGGGGAGGACCCTTTGCCTCACACGCGCTGTTGTTTCAACCACTGCCAGTGGATCACCCTACCGGGTACCAGCACATGGGGTGGCCCACCCTGGGCATCCCCTGTCGTATGTTAAAGGAGGTGAGGGCAGCCTTACCTCCCGCTTTTCTTGCTTTCCTTGAGTGGGACCTGTAGGATGATGGTCCCCTTCAACCCTTGCCCTATGAAATTTGCCACTCCGGCCTGGCCCCACAAGCCACCTGAGCTGGCTGCATGATAACCAGCTGGTCCACTTCTGAATCACACCCAGGGAACATCTGTATACACTTGTGCTTCCGGGTATCCTTTTCCTCTCCCTCGTGTGCTGTCCTGACACTAAACGGATATACCTGTGGCCACCAGCACCAAGGACCCCTGGTGAACCAGCCTGTACTCCACTCTGGTTCCATGTCCCATTGGGGATATTAGCTGCAGCTGCTCCATGGAGCCATGTACCTGACATGGTTCACAAATTCCCCTAACAACACCTGTCCCTTTGTGGTGAGAGGGAGACCCTGGCACACATCTAAATAGGGTGTGTCAGTGTCAGCCCCTCTTCCAGCTCCTCCAGAACCTTCTACTGAGGTTCTGGCTCAGGGGTGGGCAAACTACAGCCCTTCAGACATTTTAATCCAGCCCTTCAGCTCCCGCTGGGGAGCAGGGTCGGAAGCTTACCCTGCTCCAGCACTTCAGCCGGGGAGCGGGGTCAGGGTCTTGCCCTGTTCTTCGTGTGCTGTGGCTCCATGCGGCTCCCAGAAGCAGCAGCATGTCCCCTCTCTGGCTCCTACACATAGGGGCAACCAGGGGGCTCTGCACACTGCCCCCGCCCCAGCCATGCAGCTCCCATTGGCCTGGAACTGCGGCCAATGAGAGCTGCAGGGGTGGCGGCTATGGACATGGCAGAGCACAGAGCCTGGAGCAGCATGGAGCTGTGCAGGGCACCAGGATATTTGGTGCCCCAAACTTCCTGGTGCTCTACTCAGCTGTCTACTTTGCGTATGGGTAAGGACAGCCCTGCCCGTAGCCCCACAGGGTTGCGGGCCCCCTTCATCAATATCCTCCATCACGCCAGGAGGAGGAAGCTGGACAGGGGTTTATCCAATCATGCCTCTGGGAGGGGTCCACTGACTCCCTAGGTGGTTTTGAGGAGCACTGGGCGCTACTGGGGACTCTCTAGTTGATGTCCCCCATGGGGATCCCTCATTTGCACCCTGTCATTTCACTCTCTCCCTCCTATTTGTTAATTTATTGTCCCCACGCCTGAAATCAATTGTAGCCTGAACTTAGCAGGTCCTCGCCGCCTGCCCCACTAGCTCCTGAGCCCTCTCCTGTCCCTGCCTCCGGCTGTCTGACCCCGTGCGGTGATCAGCTCTACTCCCCCCGGCACAGACGTCCCCCTTCACCCCCAGAAGAGCAGAGCGCACCCCACCCCAAGGCAGGGCAGCGGATTCACCAGATGTTACTGAGCATGCTCAGTTCTCCCGCGCATGTTCAGGAACTTCCAGGCTGCCCATCGCGTTGGGTGGTGCAAAGTGACGTCACGCCGGCCGGGTGAGCGGCGGCGCGCGCAGCGGCTTCACTGGCTTCACTTCTGCGCGTGGGCGATCGCGGTGCTGAGACGTGTGCGGCCTCCTGGGCGACCCGGCGTCGAACCCCGTGGTTGTAGCTGCGAGGCAGGGTCTCCGCCCGGCGCCAAAATGGCGGCCCCCGGCTGGCGTGTCCGTCGCCGGCTCCGGAGCTGTGTTGTGGGCCGAGCCGTAAGCAGCCAGGCCCTGCCGGAAGGATCGCTGAGGTGACCAGTCCTCATATCCCGCTCCCCACCGCCGCCATGTGTTACACCATGTCCCCACCCATCCCCACTGCCCTGGGTTGCTTTTTCCCGGGCAGGAGCTCGTCTCCTCTGTCGCAGGCACGGGTTTCTCAGATCGGGGTGCGTCTGCCCCTTACCCCCCCCCCCACACACACTCATTCCCTCACAGTGCTTCTGCTCCCCCGTATACCCGCAGTCCTTCACAGAGGGGGTACATATGCTCATTTTGTCACAGAGAGGGTACATCTTTGTCTCGTATGCCCCGGCACTCAGGGCATTTTTAAAGAATAAATACAAAGATAAAAGGAAGTGGCCACTGTGCCCGTTTAATGTAGGCAGTACAAGTAGTTATTTATCCCTGTAGCGTGGGTGCCAAGCAGACGTGAAATAGAACAAACAGGTACTAAGGCAAATTGTTTTCCCTCAGGGTTTGGCAGAAAGGAAATCCCACCAGCCAGATACACGTGAAAATGCTTCTGCACAAAGTGCATGGATGTCAACATGTTGCTGTTGCAGCTTTTCCTGTGTCTGGCACTCATTTCCTCCAATAGGAACAATATTCCCTCCCAAAGAGCTGATCAGCAGATGTTTATATTGGTATATCCATCATCTGAACTTTTCTCTTACAGTTCTGTTTTCCCCTTAGTTAAGCCATCTCTTCAGATAACTGTATCATGTCATATCTGTGTCATACTCATCTTACATAGGTAGATGGAATTACATAACTGAAGAATAGTTGATGAACTTTCATGTGGATTACTGTTATTTCTTTGTGGTGTAATACATCTTGAGAACATCTCTGCTGGGAACTTGCTTTCTGTATTATCTTTCAGTCCTGGGATATAGTCTGAAAATCCTGAAGGCAGGACCAGGACCTATATATGGAAGTAAGCATTTAAAATTACAGGGGACACTATTTCACAAAATGTGGTATAAGATTATACACAAATTCCTATGATATTTTAACATTTTATTGTTTTGGAAAAAGTTGTCATAACTTGTTGCTCTTAGATGTTAACTACAAAGTAGATTGTCCTCCTTAGTATCACTTTATGGAGACTATTTTTTCTGAGTATATATTATGCCAGCTGTATTACTGAAAAAGTTTAATTATAATTTTTGTGGGTAGTTAAGCATGAAATTCTGTGTGTATATATGAGTTTATAAAAACAAGTTGATCCTCCAGAGACATGCTAAAAGGTTTTCAAAAGTTTAGCAGAAAAAGTTGTGCAGTTTTAGGCCTTGTAAAGGTTTTTACACGTTTAACAGTGGAACTACTCAGAATGTGTAAAGTTAAGCACATCTGCAACTCTTTGTAGGACCGGGGGGCCTTCACTGCATACTAGAATTTTAAAATATTTTACTGTTACTTTTATTTGCAAGTTACAGTTACTCTAGGATAAGATTTTTTTTCCCTTTATTTTTGTTTATGGGAATGCACAGTTAATTTTCTTCAAAATGCCCAACTCTAATGCCAAATCTCATCGTGGCCACCCAGGTGGTCAGGAAGCTGGCAGACGTGAGCTGGTTTCCAGATCTTTACAGAGTGCTCAGCATTGTCTGGAAAATCAGGATTTTGGAACTGCATATGCCCACTATCTCCTGGTACTAAACCTAGCATCTGAGCTAAAAAATGATGTCAGGGTGAGTGCTTTTTGAATTATTTTAGACAGTCCAAACTCAATTATATTTTTTTCACTCTTAAGAACTTTCTAATGAACAGATGTTGCTTTTATTTTGTATGTAACTTATTTTGAAGAATGGACAGGAGAATTAAAGAGAAACATAGCGGAGTTATGGATGACCCCATAATTTGGTTAACGAGAGCTGTCTGTGCTTGAGGGATAGGATTTGATTCATTTAATCTTAAAAGCTGAGTGAATTTAGGATTTTGTAAAAATGAGGTTCTATTACAACTGGCTTGCACTGCGCAAACTTTCTACATGCAGCTCTGTAACATGTTACGCTGTGCGCTGATTAGTGGTAAGGGTAGCTGGACGACTAGGAAGAGACTACCTCACTGGAGAACCTAAGCGAGCCTCCCAGCATTATGTGCTGTTAAGGAAATAACTGTGCTCATGTTCATTTCAAGACTAATTTCATACTATCTCCTCTGAAGTTTCCAGTGTCTTCAATTCACCGCTTTTGATATGCATATTACTGATTTAGCAATGTTTGCGTCACTTTTCAGGAAACTTTCCAGTTTACCCTCTTCAAATGGGCTGAAGAGCTAGCTTCTCTTGCACGGATTCAAGATTTATTTAACTGCTATGAGCAGGCCCTGGAACTGTTTCCTAATGATGAAATAATATGTAATAGTATGGGGGAACATCTCTTCAGGTTGGTAGTAATCTATATTCAATTTTTTTTTTAGATGCACTATTTATTATTAGGTTTCAGAGGAGCAGCCAGCTTAGTCTGTATTCTCAAAAAGAAAAGGAGTACTTGTGGCACCTTACAGACAAACAAATTTATTTGAGCATAAGCTTTCGTGAGCTACAGATGAAGTGAGCTGTAGCTCACAAAAGCTTATGCTCGAATAAATTTGTTAGTCTATAAGGTGCCACAAGTCCTCCTTTTCTATTTATTATTAATTAGTAATAAACATATAAGGATCTGATTCAGCTTTGCTGAATAGGGGTATCTTTGAGCCTGGGCACAATGTTAAGTATGTAATACTGAATTTCGAATCTGTTAAATCAATATAAATATATGTGCAGTAGCCACTGCTTAAACATACTATTCAATCCTAAGAAATGCATTTGGTCTTTAAAAATAATAATAAAAAAATACTGCCTTTTAAATGTCATTTACCAGCTCACGCAGTAGTTATTTAATAAAAAATTAGACCAGAATGTTTGAAAGCCAGTGTGAAGGCTGTAGTTTTGGGTAATTTAATTTTTGTAAGTGGTTATGTTCCACGTTTCTGTAGGTGTTATGAAGATCCTCTACCTCTACTCTGTTCTGTTCCTCCTAAAGATCCCACATTACAACCAGTTCAGATAAAAGAGGGCTGGTTCAGAATATGAATTCCCTGTAAATTCCCTCTTCTTGATTGGTTTGAGCCTTAGTCTTTGTTTAACAATATAAGGCATTTCCCTTCGCTGTGCAGTCCCTAAAAGGTGCTGCACATGCTGCCCCCACAGTGCTTCAAGTTCCTGCCAGCGTGGTATGTTAGAATAGGACCTGGCCTTGAAACCTTAATTCCTAACTAGAAATCCAGATCACTTCTATTAGAGTGGTCCGCTTTGATTCTCTTTTTTCTAAATAAAGAGCAAAAAACCCCTTCTGACTATATTTTCCTTGCATTTTTTTTAAACTTTAAAAATGTTCAATTTTTAATTGTTCCCGGATTGAGAATTTCAGCCCAGAGCAATATTTTATGGTAATTATAATCTTCTTAAAATTGTGATCTAATGGAAACACTGGTAACTCAAGCTGTGACAATTTGATATGAGCTGTGATGTCATACATTACACCTGAATTGGGTAAAATCTTACTTTGCTTTGATTTTTGGAGTTTTGACATGTCTCCATTCTGGCTTGCATTTCTGATTCACCGTTGCTGTTTTTATCGTGCAAATAATCCTTATAAGACGCCAATTGTTTTACTGCGGCAAAGTCATGGATGAAATAGAGAGGTAGAAGTAGAGTACAATAAATGATACATTTTATGTATTTTTGCATTTTAAATCACATAAATCTTACTTTGTAAAGATAACTTCATCCTTTTTGACACAGAACTACCATATCACTGGTTAAGGAACTTAAGTTTATATCCTTAAAATGTAAAAACATAGGGACTTTGTGCAGTAGTGTTTCATAACTCAATTTTAGCCAAGTACATTGCTTGGTTTTCTAGTGAAAACATTATTTTATAAAGGAGCATATTTAGAGTAAAGGGATCTTTCTCTGAAACAGTCTTGTAAATGAAAAATTATTATTTTCAACCCTCTTAAATTATTTAGAGCTCACTTTTTTTTATCGTTTGTCCAAGGTGTACCTCTTTCTCATATATAAAGACATAGCCCTTAAAGCAAAATAGCTTTCAAATTGTGACTATAACAGTTATTAAAAACAACACTACTTAACAATTCAGTAATGAATGTCTAAAAATGTGATTTTTCCCCCCCTAATCTTCAGGTTTCAGATATCTGGCAACCAACTGCATACTTCCTGCTTATTATTTATTTGTCATTTTTACTATTAGAATGGGCTTTAGAGATGAAGCAGCTGGATATTTCCACAAAGCACTGAAGCTAAACCCTGACTTTGCTGATGCAAAGGAGAATTTTTACCGTGTTGCAAACTGGCTGGTAGAACGTTGGCACTTTATCATGCTTAATGACACCAACAGGAATCTGATTTACCAGAAAGCAATTCAGAAGGTGGTCCACTCTGGTTGCAGAACTGTTCTAGATATTGGAGCAGGAACAGGAATACTGAGGTTTGTCATAAAATGCATGTTTAATGTAAACTATATTAATATAAATATACTTTCTTTTTAGCAGTCATTGTCATGTACATTTAAATTATCTTCTGTAAAAAAACCTGAAAATTAATTTTCATATATTAAAACAAAGCTTAATGAAGGAAAGACATAACTAAAGTTGTTATTGTGAAGTGAGTACCTAGAACTGCTTCACTAATGGTATGTCTGGTATCCACATGCTAATTTAATATATGTTCATTCAGTGACAATGTTGAATTGGAAAACATACCTTGTAGAGATAAACTAAACAAATTGGGCTCCTGGAGTCTTAACAGAAAGATGGTTAGGGAGTGATTTGGTCACAGTACATAAGTACCTATGTGAGGAAGAAAAAGTTGATAATGGGCTCTTCTATGTAACAGATAAAGGTTTAGTAAGATTCAATGGCTGGAAGCTGAAGCTAGACAAATTCAAACTGGATGTAAGGTGCAAATTTTTAACAATGAGCATAATTAACCAATGAAACATCTTATCAAGGACTCTGGTGGATTCTCCATCACTCGCAATTTTTAAATCAAGACTGGATGTTTTTCCTAAAAGATATGCTCTAGTTCAAACAGGAATTAGTTCAGGGAAGTCCTGTGGCCTTATACATGAGGTCAGACTAGATGATCACAGTGGTCCCTCTGGTTTTATAGTGTATGAATTACTGCCTTCATGTCAGACATATTATCTTTGTAGTAGTTCTGGACAAACTATACTGCTGATAATACAGTGTATACTGGGAAAATCTGATATCCACCCAAGTGCTATAGTTTGTATTAGTACTGATATCAGGTACTAGTATTAAGAATATGAAATAAATGCTACAGTAAATGTAAATATACTTAAAACAAAATTCAGACTTTTCTTACCTTTAATAATTTCTAATTGAAATTTTGACAAGAATAAACTAATTCCTATGGTGATTTCTGTTATTTTGCAGTATGTTTGCCAAGAAGGCTGGAGCACCTTGTGTCTATGCCTGTGAGTTGTCGAAGACCATGTATGAACTTGCTTGTGATGTGGTAGCAGCAAATAATATGGAAGGAGAAATCAAACTTCTCCATATGAAGTCTCTTGATATAGAAATTCCAAAGCACATACCTGAAAGGTAGCTTAAAATAGCCTACTGTGATATCTTTTTAATTCAGTTTTGTTTATGCAAGTGGAGAAAAACTGCACAATGTAACATACTCACTAGAAAATAGAAACTAATTGTCTATTGAGATGGTATTTAAAAATTCTCACACAATTTGTCTGTTAGATTAATATTTCTCTGTCATAGAAGGCCGTATTTAACTATATCGCAAGTAATGTTTAACTGTTCATTAGAGTAAACTTCATTCATTCAAACCATTTACCTACCAGGTAAAGCATTTGGGACAGACAAACCTGAAAGGAGACAAAAAGAGGAAAAAAATAGAACAATAATACAGTCAGTTAGGTCAGTGTCTGGTTGTCAGTTAGGGGTTTTTCTCCTCCTGTTCTTGGACATTTTTTGGCAGTATCTTTTGTGTGTGTGCTGTCAGGACTGGTAAGTCTGGTTAGCTCTCTAGGTTCATTCATTTGCAACAATGTCAGACCATTATTTAATGACAGTAAGGTTCTTTACATCCTAAAGGTAACAGGAGAATAATTTTACATCATTATCTTTCAGATTAGTTCCAATATAGACATCTACAAACAGTAGGTGTTTCAAGTCCACAGTTCCAAGAAATTATTGTCCTAGAGATTTTACAAAAGCTTAACTACTTAGTCAAGGGGGAAAAAAGCTAATTCTAGATTCTGCAAAGTGCTACATCAATTGACTCTTCACCTCTTTGGATCACTTTCTAATGGCTTGATCCTAAAAATAAGTTTAGGGGGATAAAGCAAAAGGAAAAGATGGAACCAAGTCCAGTATAAATATGGGATGAATATCTATGATTTCGAAAGGTTCAGTTGTCTACTAAGTTTAAAATCTATCACATATTTTTTTTAGGTGCAGTGAGAAGATAAATTACCATACCAGGTTAAACCAAAGACTTCAGAGTAATTTGTGTTTTAAAAATTTAGCTTTGTATCTTCAAAATGATTATTCAGTTGGTGTTTCTCAAAATATATATAGTTCACTGCTAGAGTAATCTTAATGTGATTAATGGATTCCAAAGCCAGAAGGGACCACTGTGATCATCCAGTCTGACTTCCTGTATACCACAGCCCATAGAACTTCTCCAATATCATTCCTTTTGAACTAGAGAATATCTTTTAAAAAACCAACATACAATCTTGCTTTAAAGTTAGCAAGTGATTGAAAATCTACCACAACTCTTGGTAGGCTGTTCCAATTGTTAATTATCCTCACTGTTAAAAATTTAGGCCTTATTTCCAATTGGAATTTGTCTAGCTTTAGATTCTAGCCATTGGATTGCCATTGGACACAATGGCAATTGGTGGACTTGCATCCTAGAAGTTTGACATCTTTGTTTCTTTTGAGAGACTTTTATACTTAAGAAAACTTTCAAGTTTACCATGCTTAAATACAAATTGTTTTTTTCACATGTTTAATAACTTTTTAGCCATATTTTCTAATTACCAAATATGTTTACATGTGTAATTTGCTCCAGTACATCTTGTACTTAATTCTGCAATTAATTATAATGTCAAGTTTGGAAGATCTCGCTGATTTCTGTGGTAGGTCTGAGATGCCATAAACAAAGGATTTTAACTTCACTACTCAAAGGAAATCTGTTGTATTCAGGAGTGAGACAAGATTTAAGGGTATCCGCACATGAGGTGGACATTTCTTACTTGGTGGCCTCTAGGAGGTTGGTGGGGAATTGCCTTTGTGCAGATCCTCCACCCCGACGTTGGAGAAGTTTAAGCAGCACAGAGGGCTGCTTTAGACACTGGGCTGAAGTAATTATCTGCAGGGCCATGTGACAACTGCTCCAAGTGGATTCTAGTTCTGACACATTTCTCCCACCCCCCATTCCATTGTGAGGAAGTGCGAAGCACCTCACACTGGTTGCTGACAGCTGGCACAATGATTTCATCCTTAGCAAGTTCAGGTTCTCTGGTAGCTTTCAGAAAAGGACATCAGCATCTTTTTGTTCAGTTTATAAGATTTCTAATTTTGGTAATTTTATCTTGTTTTTATTCACACTTAAATGTGTTCATGTAGCATCAGTATGTTTTCAGCTTTATTTTCTGTTTTTGCTTTGAAAGGTGTATTTATTTATTTTCTTTAAAATTGTCCTCTCATCTTTATTGCTAGTACGTCCTTTTGTACAGTGGTTATGGGTTAAATAATAGTGTCACTTTAACCAAATTATAATGTATTTAAAAAGCTTTGTTGATTAGGCTACTGAGTCCACTCAGCATCCCAGAAAGCACAATGTAACTGTTGCAGTTGGCAAACCACAGTTTGACTTAGCATTTTAGTTTTCAGCACATCTGGTTAAGAGTTGTTTTCATATGGGATGCTTCTGGGGAGCTGTAAGTTTAAACCTCAGAAATCTATTAAAGGGTTGCTGGTATAGACTCAGCACTATTTTAGTGATGCTTATTCGTCATTTCAGCCCGCTGCTGTTGGTAGTATTGAGATTTAAGATTAATCCAAGATTAATATAGGTGCCTTAGTTTTTAGTCTCAAATTACTAATTTAAAGGTAATATGTGCCCACTAATCTCTTTCATGTCCTGCTTAGAAGTTGTATTTAAAGTATAACTATAAAATTGCACTGTTTGCATGCTTTAACTTAATACATAACAAGCTGATGATAGAGCAAAAATTTTATGGAATCTCCTTCAAGTGCTAATCACTGTTGAATTTATTTTACATGTAAGCTTGTGTTCTGGGATATGGTCTGCCATATTTCAAGTCTGTTTGAAAGGTCCTATTTATTTTTATGTTTGTCTTGGGTTCTTCCCATACCTAATGATTCCTAAGCATTGTCTGGAAAGTTTCATGGAAAATTGTTGCTCATTGTTTATGCTCATTGTTTGAATAACTTGTTATAACAACAACTTAAAATATGTCCCTCTGCTGGATGTGTGTTGCTTTTCATTTACATGAATTAATACTTTAGTAGCACAGCTTTTTATCAACATTTGCTGCCTCTAGATTCAGTTTACATTTGTATTTTATTTTAAAAGGTGTGACTTCTAGCAGAAATTTGTAATGCCCATTACCATCTCATAACTGTAACTACCTTTTCTTAAAAACAATTTTTCATAGGGTTTCCCTGGTTGTCACAGAAACGGTAGATGCAGGTTTGTTTGGAGAAGGGATTGTGGAGAGTTTGATACATGCTTGGGAGCATTTGCTTTTACAACCAAAGGTAGGTGATATATTCAGATACTTATAAATCAGAACCACATTGAAACATACATACATAACACATCCTTATTATGAATGTTCCACTCTTTCTAATGCTTAAACAATTGATGCTTTATTTCTAAATTTGAGTTACATTAGTGCTTGTGAAAGTGAGATTTGACAGCCTTGTTGGCAGAAGTACTGTATCGTGCCTGTTATATGTGAGTAGACAAGCTGTGACAATGCGCCTTGTGAATGACACTGCCTTATCAATGTTTTTCAACACTAACCTGGCAGGAGCAGTGTAGGGAGGGTAATTCAGTCTTTATGGCTCTTCAGTCCTTGACCTCTGTGTCTATCAGTGATGCCGATTATGATGACTTTTGTGTTGTGGACACTTGTCTATTGCAAACCAGACTGAAATCTATTAATTTAATATTAAGACACAAAACAGCTGTCAGAAGGCCATGCAGTCAGTAGAGATCTAGGCTGGATTTGAAACAGCAGCCTAGAAAGAAAAGGCTTCTAGTCTCTAAGGTGCCACTGGTACTCCTTTTCTTTTTGCAAATACAGACTAACACGGCTGCTACTCTGAAACCTGTTCACTGTGACTGAAACCAAAATCACCTCGTATGCAATTAATAGAAACTAGTATGCATCTGCTTCTAACACTAGAGGGCATTCTGTTACCAATCTGTTAAATCTTCCATTTCACCCTTATTTTATATTTAATAATTCCTTGGTGATTAATTTGAAAAGCTGGAAGATGCCACTGCATCTTTTTTGGGGGATGGGGGTGTAGGAAGGGGGAAGTTGCTAGATGCATCTTGCCTTTAAGACTATGTAAATGTAACTCCTCCCTCCCCCCAAAAAAAACAAAAACACCTCTACTTTTTATTATCTGTGTCTGTTAAACTTCTGTTTAGGTCTCATGAAATAAAGGGATGCAGTTTGTGAAAAGTTACAGGATCTAGTTCCTTCTTTCACGTTTTCCTCCCAAACAAAAAGAAGATTACCTTAAAATCACCATCTAGGTGAAGGGTTTTTTATCTGCTGTATTAGACTGAAATTGATGACCTCTAGTATTATAAAACAGGAATAGTTTGATCTATTCATTATGCATGTTTTTAGCTAACTTGTATTCCTTCAAGTTAGGATCAAATACAGGGTTTAAAATTACACAAGAAAATACAATGAACTGTCACACACAACTGGTGTGTAAATAATTGAAAGCTTATTTGTAGCTCCATGAGAGGGTAGTTTTAGATGTACTGAAACATAAGAATTATTTATGAGGTTACTTCTTTCGATTCACCCTCTTTCTGCCATGTCTATGTTTTCATTTGGTGAGTTTATATTTATTGATCAGCAGCTTGTTTATGTTGAGACAGTGAAGAGAGAAAAAAGACAAGAGAAAGCCAACCTATATCTAAAATACAAAGACTTGATTAGAACAAGATAAGTAAGTGAGGCCAAACAGCAAAAATTAAGATGTTTGTATGCCAAGGCGAGGAGTCTAGGTAACAAAATGGAGGAACTAGAGCTACTGGTGCAGGAAGTGAAACCAGATATTATAGGGATAAGAGAAACATGGTGGAATAGTAGTCATGTATGGACTACAGGTATTGAAGGGTATGGGCTATTTAGGAAAGACCAAAATAAAGGTAAAGGTGGTAGAGTAGCATTGTATATCAATGATGAGGTAGAATGTAAAAAAATAAGAAGCGATGGAATGGATAAGACAGAGTCCATCTGGGCAAAAATTACATTGGGGAAGAAAACTATTAGAGCCTCCCCTGCGATAGTGCTTGGGGTGTGCTATAGACCGCCGGGATCTAATTTGGATATGGATAGAGCCCATTTTAATGTTTTTAATAAAGTAAATACTAATGGAAACTGTGTGATCATGGGAGACTTTAACTTCCCAGATACAGACTGGAGGACAAGTGCTAGTAATAATAAGAGGGCTCAGATTTTCCTAGATGTGATAGCTGATGGATTCCTTCATCAAGCAGTTGCTGAACCGACTAGAGGGGATGCCATTTTAGATTTGGTTTTGTTGAGTAGTGAGGACCTCACAGAAGAAATGGTTGTAGGGGATAATCTTGGCTCAAGTGATCATGAGCTAATTCAGTTCAAACTGAACAGAAGGATTAACAAAAATCTGCAACTAGGGTTTTTAATTTCAAAAGGGCTGACTTTCAAAAATTAAGGAAATTAGTTAGGGAAGTGGATTGGACTGAAGAATTTATGGATCTAAAAGTAGAGGAGGCCTGGGATTATTTTAAAACAAAGCTGCAGAAGCTATCGGAAGCCTGCATCCCAAGAAAGGGGAAAAAATTCATAGGCAGGAGTTGTAGACCAAGCTGGATGAGCAAGCATCGCAGAGAGGTGATTAAGAAAAAGCAGAAAGCATACAGGAAGTGGAAGAAGGGAGGGATCAGCAAGGAAAGCTACCTTATTGAGGTCAGAACATGTAGGGATAAAGTGAGACAGGCTAAAAGTCAAGTAGAGTTGGACCTTGCAAAGGGAATTAAAAGCAATAGTAAAAGGTTCTATAGCCATATAAATAAGAAGAAAACAAAGAAAGAAAGAAGTGGGACCGCTAAACACTGAGGATGGAGTGGAGGTCAAGGATAATCTAGGCATGGCCCGATATCTAAACAAATACTTTGCCTCAGTCTTTAATAAGACTAAAGAGGATCTTAGGGATAATGGTAGCATGACAAATGGGAATGAGGATATGGAGGTAGATATTACATATCTGAGGTAGAAGCGAAACTCAAACAGCTTAATGAGACTAAATCGGGGGGCCCAGATAATCTTCATCCAAGAATATTAAAGGAATTGGCACATGAAATTGCAAGCCCATTAGCAAGAATTTTTAATGAATCTGTAAACTCAGGGGTTGTACCGTATGATTGGAGAATTGCTAACATAGTTCCTACTTTTAAGAAAGGGAAAAAAAGTGATCCGGTTAACTATAGGCCTGTTAGTTTGGCATCTGTAGTATGCAAGATCTTGGAAAAAATTTTGAAGGAGAAGGTAGTTAAGGACATTGAGGTAAATGGTAAATGGGACAAAATACAACATGGTTTTACAAAAGGTAGATCGTGCCAAACCAACCTGATCTCCTTCTTTGAGAAAGTAACAGATTTTTTAGACAAAGGAAACGCATTGGATCTTATTTAGCTAGATTTCAGTAAGGCGTTTGATACCATGCCACATGGGGAATTATTAGTTAAATTGGATAAGATGGGGATCAATAGGAAAATTGAAAGTTGGATAAGAAATTGGTTAAAGCTGAGACTACAACGGGTCCTACTGAAAGGTGAACTGTCAGGCTGGAGGGAGGTTACCAGTGGAGTTCCTCAAGGATCGGTTTTGGGACCAATCTTATTTAATCTTTTTATTACTGACCTTGGCACAAAAAGTGGGAGTGTGCTAATAAAGTTTGCGGATGATACAAAGCTGGGAGGTATTGCCAATTTAGAGAAGGACAGGGATATCCTACAGGAGGATCTGGATGACCTTGTAAACTGGACTAATAGTAATAGGATGAAATTTAATAGTGAGAAGTGTAAGGTCATGCATTTAGGGATTAATAACAGGAATTTTAGTTATAAACTAGGGACGCATCAATTAGAAGTAACGGAGGAGGAGAAGGACCTTGGAGTATTGGTTGATCATAGGATGACTATGAGCTGCCAATGTGATATGGCCGTGAAAAAAGCTAAT
This sequence comes from Caretta caretta, assembly GCF_965140235.1. NCBI lineage: Eukaryota > Metazoa > Chordata > Testudines > Cheloniidae > Caretta > Caretta caretta. Next base: position 66,610,758 of record NC_134209.1, on the reverse strand, counting down.
GCGGTCTTGGGATGCATCAGGAGAGGTATTTCCAGTAGGGATAAGGAGGTTTTAGTACCGTTATACAAGGCACTGGTGAGACCTCACCTGGAATACTGTGTGCAGTTCTGGTCTCCTGTGTTTAAGAAGGATGAATTCAAACTGGAACAGGTACAGAGAAGGGCTACTAGGATGATCTGAAGAATGGAAAACTTGTCCTGTGAAAGGAGACTCAAGGAGCTTGGCTTGTTTAGCGTAACCAAAAGAAGGATGAGGGGAGATATGATTGCTCTCTATAAATATATCAGAGGGATAAATACCGGAGAGGGAGAGGAATTATTTAAGCTCAGTACCAATGTGGACACAAGAACAAATGGATATAAACTGGCCATCAGGAAGTTTAGACTTGAAATTAGACGAAGTTTCTAACCATCAGAGGAGTGAAGTTTTGGAATAGCCTTCCAAGGGAAGCAGTGGGGGCAAAAGACCTATCTGGCTTCAAGATTAAACTCGATAAGTTTATGGAGGAGATGGTATGATGGGATAACATGGTTTTGGTAATTAAATATTCATGGTAAATAGGCCCAATGGCCTGTGATGGGATATTAGATGGGTTGGGATCTGAGTTACCCAGGAAAGAATTTTCTATAGTGTCTGGCTGGTGAATCTTGCCCATATGCTCAGGGTTTAGCTGATCGCCATATTTGGGGTCAGGAAGGAATTTTCCTCCAGGGCAGATTGGAAGAGGCCCTGGAGGTTTTTTGCCTTCCTCTGTAGCATGGGGCACGGGTCACTTGCTGGAGGATTCTCTGCATCTTGAAGTCTTTAGACCACGATTTGAGGACTTCAGTAGCTCAGACATAGGTGAGAGGTTTTTCGCAGGAGTGGTGGGTGAAATTCTATGGCCTGCATTGTGCAGGTCAGACTAGATGATCATAATGGTCCCTTCTGACCTAAATATCTCTGAATCTAAGTATGGAAAAGAAATATTTGAGAAAAAGTATGCAGTTGATACAAGAGAAACAACCAATGCTGAAAGATAGGTGGTAAAAGTAAAGTATTTTTAAAATATATATTGAAGCTATCAAATTAATTACTGGGAAGTAGCAAAATAAACAGGGGATAGACTGATAAAATCACATTGGAGAGCATGACTTATTAGAAACTATCAGAATTCATATATAATACAGATTGGCATTATTGAGAAATAAGGAGTTATGGAAAAATATTACTTTACATTTAAGCCTGGAAATGAAAATGGGATATTCGTCAGGCAGATACATTAGGAAAAAACAAAAAATACTACCTCCTAGTGAGTGACCCTTTAATCAATTTGTTGTGATCAAAGTGTATGCAAAGAAAAGGTCACTGTGGATGCAACAATATCAAAAGAGCATTTGAAAGGCTTTGGGAAATGAAAAAATTGGGAAAATAACTACAACTTCTAGACTTTTCATCCTTCAGTGTATATATAGTATACAATTGGCTGTTTTTTCAAGAAAAAGGAATAATTTAATTCACTACATTTGCACAAAAAATTGAATTGACTGCAATTACAAAAATAAATTAAAAACGTCATTAGTCTTGAGAATATTTATTAAAGTTTTTGAGATAATAATGAATGACAGAGAAATAAAAAACTTAAACTCAGCAGTACCAGTAGAAATAGGTCTTCATCTCATTGTGCCATCTTATTTATTTACATTTTCACAGCCTAAAAATCAAGACATTGGTACAGAAGACTATGGTCAAGTTATTCCTGCAGGTGCTATTGTATTTGGGATGGCAGTGGAATGCAAAGAGATACGCAGACATCACAGGTGTGTTTATACTTTGACAGGATTTGGAGCTCACATTTGACCGATTTAGGAAAAGAAATGTGATCAATTTAAACAAAAAGGAAATATTTTTTATTTTCCATTCACTTAACACAAATATTTGTATGTATTATTGTGTGTGTAGTTAAATGAGACCACCAACTTAAGCAGCTGTGCAAAGTATGAACAGAATTTCTGTATGGTTGAGTGACTGAGCTGGTACTGATTAACTTTTAGGTCTGTATTTAACTCCTGAAAGAGATGTATGTTTAATATTCCAGGAACAGCTACCAACAATGTCTGTTATCACACTACGCACTCAATATGTTCAGTGTTCAAGGGGAAGGACTGTGTATAAGCTTTGATTCATCTGATTTAGGCTTGTTTGTGGTTTTCTTCCTCCCTGCTCCCCCCCTAGGGTGGGAGTACAAGAAGTTGCCTGTGTGCATTTGGCAGAAACAGTGGAGTTCTGTAGTCCAACACGTGCTTCTGTGAACTCAGAGGAAACTATTGAACCTTACACCACAGAAAAACTCAGTAGAGTTCCTGGGGGTTATATGCCACTGACAGAACCCTTTCAGGCCATGACAGTGGATTTCAACAATCTGGAGGTAATGATTTCTTCACTATCTTACATCCTAAAAACAAACAAACAGAAAACCTGTAGAGCAGTTGATGCAGAGCCAAAAATCTGGCTTGTCTCTAAGGGTATTTATTCATTTCCGTTAGGTTGGGTGATAGTTATCTGAGTATGAGCACCCAGATTAGCCTGTGCTGGGTGTGAATAGCCACTCTGCAAAGCCGTACCTGAGTTAGTGTGCTCACTGGGGCTGCACTCACCCACGTGCATCATTAGGACTTCTGGGGGTATATCTCATGGTTCCTTGTGCTGCAGTGAATTATAGAAGAACTTGTCTGTCCTTCTAGGAGGGAATTGTAGGAAAGGTGTTGGAGGACTGTCCGCACTCAAGTGATTTAGCTGCATTCTCACTGCAAAGTGAACAGGTTACCAGTCTGAGTGAAAGTGGCACCTGAGCTCTTGGCTGTAGCCCCAGTTAGGCCAGCTGGTCTGGGTTGAAAGCACCAGTAAACTTGGGTGAGGGGGTTTTATGTGTGAACAGAAGTAGACACGGATAATATCCAAGAAATATCCTGAGGTAACTCTGCGGTAAAGACACCCTAAGTAAATTTATTAAATGTGGTATTACATGTTTGTCCATATGCCCTTGACCTACTGGCTCATTTTTACCACTAGAATTGCAATATATAAATGAGTTGTAACTGATCAGATTTCAAGTAAAATTATAGGAGTGTATTTGAATTGTTGAGGGTGACACAGGAAAGAGTATTTTATATTTAAAGTCAAAATATTACCACTTAACAATGAGCTGCTAATAGATGGTTGCAATGGAGAATGGGATAAGTCACCATTCAAACAACTCATGATTTATTTCCCCTATGGAAACCATCTTGTACATCTATATTTTGACAATGTAAATAGGTTTATTTTTGTGTATGTGTAACGCCCACAGACCCTGGTCGTCAGTGGGCAGGATGGAATTGGGGACCTCTGGAGCTTAGTGCATGAGCCTCTACCGCATGAGCTAAAAGCCAACGGGCTCTTAGCTAATGCTGTAGAGCAGACTCATTTTTTTTCTCTCTCTCTCTCTCTCTCTGTGGTCTCGGTGCCACTAGAGGGGGCAGAACACTACACCCAGAAGGTGTGTGGGTTACATATGCACCAAATAGAGCTGAGTACGTCTCTGAGCCAGTGATAGCCATGCAGACTGAAAGGGCGATACATTTTGATGCTGGTGCATATGTGTTTTTGGCTTGTTGACCCATGGAGAGGAGTTTGCACCAAAGTGGTGAGCCAAAGCTGAAAATAAATTGTTATATAGATAAAATCATTCTTGGCTACTGATTTGGTTGGGAATTGCTATGTTCTGTATCGGTAACTTTCCCTGTTCACCTTACCTGACATCTAAGGTCAACGAATGAAGTAAAGCAAAGCACTTGAATATATTACAGGGAACTATGCTGCAACAATCTCTAATGTCTTTTCCAGCTCTGGCTTCTCTGATAAACGATTAGTGTCTTGTCAAATGCTTAATCTTGTACATGTTGTTCTCAACTTGTGCCAATATATATGTTTTTAATCTTACAGAATACATTTGATAAGATCCTAGAAATAATGTGAAACGCTCTAAACATTTTATTACCTAGATCAGTGTTTCCCAAACTTGGGACGCTGCTTGTGCAGGGAAAGCCCCTGGTGGGCCTGACCGGTTTGTTTACCTGCCGCGTCCGCAGGTTCGGCCGATTGCGGCTCCCACTGGCCGCAATTCGCTATGCCCGGCCAATGAGGGCTGCGGGAAGTGGCGCAGGCCGAGGGACGTACTGTCCGCTGCTTCCCGAAGCCCCCATTGGCCTGGAGCAACGAACCGCAGCCAGTGGGAGCTGTGATTGGCCGAACCTGCGGACGTGGCAGGTAAACAAACCGGCTGGGCCTGCCAGGGGCTTTCCCTAAACAAGCAGCGGAACAAGTTTGGGAAACACTGACCTAGATCTTCAAATAAAGCAGATTCCAGCCTTACTGTGTGAAGAGGTATAAATACAATACACAGTAGGTGAAAACAAATTTATTCATTTTTATTTGTTTGGAACAAGTGAATACTCATGACTGTGCAGCTTTTTGCCACCAGCAATCTGTTGGCAATGGAATTACCTCTCCATACACTGGCAACTCACTCGTTTTTTTCTCCTCTCATGCCCACTGTTGGTTCTCAAATAGTGTCATTCAAACATATTCCCTTTTAAAAAAAAACAACAACATAAAACTGTTGACACACTAACAGTTGGGAGCAGGGGTTACATATCAAAGTACAAAATTCAGAAATTCAATTAACTGCTTCTGGGGTTAATTCTAAAAACAAGCTCTAAATTTACGTTCCCAACAGTAAAAAGGAGTCTGACATACATTCCATTCTCAACATTAGTCAGCCATCATTCTTGGGGAAGAGGTACTCAAGTTTTATTTCTCTATTTGCTATCATGGTCAGGAACTGAAAAGCCTGGCAACCAGGAAGCCTTGCAAGTTCAGCGTACCTGTCACTCAAGGAGGTATACTGGATGCTATTGTGGTCTGGTTTGTACTACAACTTGATGATGAGCACAGTCTATCTACAAGTCCCAGTGAGGAAACTTGCTGGGAACAAGCAGTCTACCCTGTGCAGGGCCTTCCTGGTATGTGGATTTTCCATGGCAATACTATTAACTTTTTTATATTTTGTTTATTTGATAGTAACTAGTCTTAAAAGGATGCTATCAATTTGCCTCAGAGATAGGGGAACATATTAGGGAAAGAGGACAATGCATCACTAACCATAGCAGCATGTTTCTCTTCCTCAGTCTCCCTGAGTGTTCCTCGCAATCCTTACTTCGTTATTAACTTAGTTAGCCTTTCCCCACCCATCACTGTCCCTCTTCTCTCCCTCTTATGCTATATCAGTAGTTTCCTCATAGTAGATGGAAAATGGCTCTAGTGTAGGTTTTGCTTCCTAAAACCACAGATTAGGCATTTGTATGAACACTCCCTTATAATTTCTGAAAGTTACTAATGTACCTTTTTGTACTTTTTTGATAAGATTATTCTGTGAAACCTGGAGACACTGTGATGATGGAAGTATGCTGCCAAGATTGCTACTTAAGGATCCAGAAGATTTCTGTTTTAACTTCAGAGTATGGGATGGACATTGAAAGGGAGAACACACTGGCTTTGGGCAATGAGGCTGAACTATGTAGTGCTCTGGCTAGTCTTCAAACTACTAGCACACAGGATGGCATGGGGCAGGAGTGCATGCTGGAATCCACTGAAATTGCACTTCTGAACAATGTGCCATACCATGAATGCTTTAATGCTGCCATTGGCAAAGTGTTGTCATCCTTGATCCCAACGAGAGAATCTCTGTCAATGGATGTTGATGGTCACGATAGAGAGATGAACTTTGAAAAGAGTCAAAACAAGAACTCCTCATATACAACTCATGACCCTTTGTATGTATTAGATGTGTCCGAGGGCTTTTCGATTCTGCCAATAATTGCTGGCAAACTTGGACCAGTTAAAGCTTACAGTTCTGTTGAAAAAGAGCAGCATCAAATAGCCCTTAACATAATTTCAGAAGCCAACCATTTCCCTAAAGAAACATTAGAGTTTTGGCTCAGCCACTTGGAGGATGAGAGTGTGGTGTTACAGAGACCCAAATCAGACAAACTGTGGAGTATTATAATTCTGGATGTCATAGAGACTTCAGGTTTAATCCAGCAGGAGGTGATGGAAAAGGCAGCAATATCCAGGTACTGTATGACATTTATAAATCTTCTCAAGGTGAGAGAGAACCTCCCCAGTAATTCCAAGCTTCAGCCAGTCTGACTGAAGCTTGGAAGTATTTTGGTCAAAGACAATCGGTTAAATTATTCCATTTTTATAGAAATTTATCACTGTGATTTAAAAAAAAAAGGGGGGGGGAATCTTATGCTTAGCATACCAGAAATCTAAACAACAATTGTCCTGATGCTGTTATCAGCAGCATGAAATTTTAAGAGATCTGAGTGATAGAACAAGGTCAGAATCTTGTACATTTCAAGCTGCTGTGGAACAGACTGAAATTCTTATGAGACAGATACATGTGAGCTAGAACAGAGACAGAGAAAAAAAGGGATAGTGAACAGACGAAAAGGTAACACAAAGCTAGAGAGAAATGAAGAAAATACAAGACAAAATAATAGAAAATAGCAAGAAGAGCAAAAACAGTGGGAGGAATATTAGAGAAAGAAAGGATGAATTTTCAGTTTTAGAGGGCTTTTGTTGGGGTGGTGCGGGGTGTGTGTGCATGTGTAACATTTTCATCTATTCATCCAGACTTTTAGTGAGGTCAGGATAATAATATCAAGGGGGCGTGATTTTGCTGTATCAGCCCTTTTGGGGAAGTTGGTTCTGATTGTGTCATATGTACATTCACATCAGTTGTCAGAGACTGTGAAGATGTGGCTAAGGAAGTAAGTCTCTCTCTTTTTGCCATTTGTTGTCCCTGCTAGTGCCTTTGTAAAGAGACGTCTGCTAGAAAACAAGGAGAACACAAAGTCAATGCAGAATTAAATGCCTACTTGCTGCTGCTCTTGACAGCTCAGCAATCTGTGTCAGGGAACTGAAGAAGCCTCTGAGTCTAGCACAAGAATACTGTTAACTTTGTTTCTTATGTGTATTGAGAATGATTTTGTTAAATATTTAAAACACTGCTGGCATCCCACATGTGGGTGATTTAATATAATTAGCACTATCCTGGGCACATCATGGATTAACTGAATTCCTGCCATTTTCATTCTGCACAAGGGATTGACTCTCAAGCAGGATTTCCTGAACAGTGCCCTAGTGATCTCTTTCCCAGCTTCTGTTGCCATTTTTTCACAATCCTTCAGTATTGTCTCAGGAGTCACAGTGTTGTAAATAAACCAGACCTTGTATTTGAAGCCTTAATAGCCTATAACACCATCTTACTGAAATAACTACATTCTACATAAGAATGGCCATGCCAGGTAAGAACAGTGATCCATCTAATTTAGTATCCTGACTTCGACAGTGGCTGGTGCCAGATGTTTCAGAGAGAATGAGTAGAACAGAGCAATTATCATATGATCTGGTCATCCAATCCCAGCTTCTGGCAGGGTACTGGCCTGGAAGGGTAGGGCTTGGACTGACATAGAATGGCCTGTCTCCAGTGCTCTTCCACCTGACCTGTCACTGTTCTTCACTGGGTATTTAATATTTTGAGTTCCCCGAGTCAAAGATAAAATGTCAACCAGCCTTCAAAGAAAATGAATCCTGGTATAATACAATGTGGAATTTGACAAGGTATTTTATATTAGGAGTGATCTGAAAAGCTGTTAGGCCCCAATTTGAGGAAGCGTTTGAACACTTCTGACTTCATTGGAACTTAAGTACCCATTCTGAATCAAGACCTTAATGCAGTCAGTTTATTTCAGGGATGGGCAAACTATGGCCCGCGGGCCGTTTTAAGCCGGCCTGCGAGCTCTCGCTGGGGTGCCGGGTCAGGGGCTGCACCACGCGTCTCAGCCTCGCTCTGGCGCTCAAGCCGGGGCACCGGGTCGGGGACTGCACCATGCGTCTTGGCCCTGCTCTGGCTCTGCAGCCAGGGTGCCGGGTCAGGGGCCGCACCATGCGGCTCCTGGAAGCCGTGGCATGGCCCCGCTCCGAGGGTCACGGGCCACTCCGTGCCTAGGAGCCAGAGAAGGGATAAGCCACTGCTTCCGGGTGTTGCTTGAGGTAAGCGCTGTGCGGAGGCTGTACCCCTGAGCCTCTCCCCACACACCAACCCTGATCCCCCTCCTGCTCTCCAAACCTCTTGATCCCAGCACGGAGCACCCTCCTGCACCCCAAACCTCTCATCCGCAGCCCCACCCCAGCTCACACACCCCCAGCCCTGATCCCCCTCCGAACCCCTCGGTCCCAGCCCAAAGACCCTCCTACACCCTAAATGCCTCATCCCCACCCCCACCCCCACCCAGAGCTCCTGCACCCCAAGCCCAATTTTGTGAGCATTCATGGCCCACCATACAATTTCTATTCCTCAATGTGGCCCTCAGACCAAAAAGTTTGCCCACCCCTGATTTAGTTTCTTACTAGCAGGAGAACACATTTTGGCAATAAACATCTCTATCTCTCTTTATAGGTGTTTGCTTCACTCTGGAGGAAAGATATTCCCACAATACGTGGTGATGTATGGGATGCTCGTAGAATCACAATCTTTAGTACTTGAAAGTGCAGTTCAAGGGACTGAACCCACTCTTGGGTTTAATATAGCACCTTTTATCAACCAGTTCAAGGTAGGAAGTTAGCAACATGCTTCAATATCAAGCATAGCTCTCAAAACCCATAAATGCCCAACTGAGGGCCATAACCTCAATATAAGGAATTTAAGAAAAAGCAGTGCTGGAAGTATTAATGATGTTGGATTAATTTCTTCAATATATTTTATAACTTAAATTCTGTGCATAGATACTGATGTAAATTTACTATAATAGAAGTCAAGACACATGCTTCAGGTAGGACAGAAGTGATTTGTGATCTGATATGGAGAGCAGTAAAAGCGGCTGCTACTCTGAAACCAGTAAAAGTTATGACTTCCAACACTTCAGTGTTCAAAAAAACAGCTTTGGTAGGAGACTGTTTTCTTATGCAACTTGTGTCACAAGGGCCAGATTTTAAAAAGGATTAGAAGTGATAGTTATTTTAACAGTTCAGTTCCTTTTGGAAGCAATGCAGTAATTCACAAATTGAAAGTTGCTGTTGTATAATTGTTAAGCCTGAAAGCCTGGTATATTCCTCCTTAGGTGCCTGTTTGTGTATTTTTGGATCTTGCCACATTACCATGTGTGCCCTTAAGCAAGCCAGCAGAGCTGCTAAGACTAGATCTCATGAATCCCTATTTGAACAGCTCCAGTAGAGAAGTAAAGGTAAGTTGAACGGGCACAATTTTTTTTCAATTCCTCATTACCATGGTTGAAAAATTCAGTACAAAAGCTATTTCAATGCAAGCCAATTTGAAGTAGATTTGAACAGGTTTGAACCACTGTATTTGATTTTTTTGGTGATCTAGCCACTGCCATAATACAAATAAAATCAGTGAAAAATTAGAGTTCTACTTCCTTACAGAACCTCTTTTCATTTTTAGGTGCAAGTTTGTAAGTCTGGCCAAGTCACTGCCATTCCATTTTGGTATCATATACATCTAGATGAAGATATTTATTTGGATACGTCAAGTGATTCCTCCCACTGGAAACAAGCTGCAGTTGTTCTTGACAAACCGATCCAAGTTCAGCTTGGAGATGAACTTGTGCTCAACGTTCAGCACTATAAAAGCAATGTCAGCATCACAGTAAAGCAGTGAAGAGTAGTCACTTGGAAACTGATTGATATGTTCAAATCAAAGAAAATTATCTATGCACATTAGCAGAATGGCTCAGCATTTAAGGTGTTTAATAGAAGAGCATAAAATCTAGGTTTTATGTTTTGGCCCAAGAGGGTTTTTTTAAATTGATTTAATTAAAAAAAAAAAAAAAAAAAAGAGGACCTACTGATGAACTACAAGCCATTATGCAACGACATTTTGAACTGTTATAGTGAAGTTATGTCTTCCTCAGCAGCAGGAAGCTTCATTGTTAACTGAATTGATTATTTCTCCAATTTTCCTTTGTACAAGCTGCAAAGGAAGCTGTAATTTTTGTTGCAGAGATGCTCACAATTTTTTGTTTTTGTGTAAGGTGCTCAGATACCTTAGCAGTAAGCACTGTATAAATATCTACATACATAGAATGCAATATTGTGACACAATTAGATCCTCCCCTCAATCCCACACCTAGTTTGTGGCAACTATTTTAAGTTGCATAAAGCTGTATTAAGGAGGCAGTTTTAAAATAAACTTGTGAATGCCCTACATGGTTATGTTCCCTTCTCTTAAACTCTCCCCCCCACCCCCACACCCCTCCAGTTGTAGATCTTACTATGTATACATTTATTTCTCACTGCCTCCAGGCCCCCTGGGTTTTGTCCTCCTGAGTCTGCACTACCCCTACAATTGCAGCAGCACAAGTTTATTCACAGTTGAACTTACTCTTAAGAAACACTTGTCAAAGTCATGAAGCTGTTGTGCAGGGTAGAAGGATAGTCATGTGGTTAAGAAACCAAGACTCAGGAAGTTTAGATGAACCAGGAACTGTACTATTGTGAACTTTGAGTCACTTATTCTGTCTCACTTTACCCATCTGGAAAATGGGGATACTAGTTCCCTACCTACCAAGTTCATCAAGATTGTTAAGTGTTCAATATACTCAGATTCTGTGGTGGTGGGTGCTCTTGTATGAGGTTATTTTGCTGCTTAGAAAAGAGTTTTACAAACTCTTAAGTCCTGCACTGGAATGCACCGCTTGACAAATGCTTCACTACTGTGTAAGAGGCGCATGCACTAGCTACAGTTTGAGAAATGTTAACTTTGTTACATGGCAAAGATTAAGAAGTTGAGGTACAATTGAAGGGAATTAGAAAATTTCAAAAACAAAGGCAAAAAATAGGGTAGGAAAGAAAAATAAGCTGTCTTCTCAAATTCGATGGCAAGAAAGCAAAGACCAAGACAGTTTTTCCACATTAAGATTCTAAAACGAAACCTATTGTCACTATTTCTTTGTTTCCTGCTCTAAACAGACTGTGGACCTTAAAGAAAGGGAAGAGTGCATTTTTTATGTAGTAGACAGAGCTCCAGATATAGTTCTTCAGGCTCTGAGCCATTCCATACAAATAGCAGCTTTTGCACAATAAAACACTGCTTTTATTAAAGGTAAATCTGAATTCTCTGCCAAAGCCTGGCTATTCCGACCGAGCAAAGAAGTCTGAGAGTGAGTTTTTATGGACAGATTAAGTTGCAGTGCTTAGTCTGCCTTGATGTCTTCTTTCCTCCTGTGCAAGGGAAGGATACAGTTATAGTTTGATTTTCACCTGTGCCAATAGTGTCAGCACATAGTGTCAGCTTGCTTGCATATTTATACCTGCCTCTGGAAATTTCCACTACATGCATCCAACAAAGTGGATATTCACCCACGAAAGCTTATGCTCCAGTACATCTGTTGGTTTATAAGGTGCCACAGGACTCTTTGCGACTTTAACACTGTTCAAGGCTCTCCTTGGTGTGTGGAAGAAAAGTCTGGCCAAGTCACTGCCATCCCATTTTGGCTTCTGTGTCGCTGCATATTCTCTCTGTCCACAGATTCCCAGTGGAGAACTGTTGCAGGTGACAAGTCCATTGGGCCTGCTAGATATGATGGCTGGCTACCAGAGGGATGCAGTCAAAGGACCCAGCCAGGGGGTGGTTGGACCTTGGGACTGCATTTCAAAGAGAAGTGGAGGCAACAGCTTGCCCCTTGATGGAATGGCAAAGAGGTCTCAGCAAGGTAGTCTATCCCAGGACCATGACAGAAGGCACCGACTCGCCTTCAAGTCCATAATCAGGTACCATACCCATTATTTATTCAGAATTAGAAAATAATTGGAATAAAGCCCCCTTCCCTCTGTACTGCAGAGGAACTTCTTCCCTGCTCCAAGACATAGAATTGATTCCACCTCTTGAAGCACAAAAACTCTCAGGGTGCAACTATATGATCTGGAGATGAGAAGTTTCCTTCCCCACCACCCAAGTATTTCTTAAGAATCCCAGTGTCTAGCACATTGTTTTTGAAGCTCATTTCCCAAGGTTTACATTAGTCAGGTCTCCTGAGAAATGTTACACACATTTCTACAGTACATAAACATTTGCACGTCTAATACAATGAACTCCTAGGAAATGTTCAGCAGACACTTGGAGATCCTCCAGTGCCATGGATGATTTTATAATAAGAGGATGGTGAAGTGAGAAGCAGAGTAGGGGTTGGCAGCACCAGTCAGTGTTACTAATGCAATTGGTATCGAGCGAGTTGCCAGCCTCACAGAGTCAGTATTAGGGGCAGCTAGTGTCCTTTCCTGAGACAGTGCCTACAGTCGAATACCGGTCTTTTTTAGGACTCCAGTGGTACTCACTCCAGGTCAAAAAGTCCCCTTACACTGGGGTGAGGTGTGACCATAGCCTCTTCAAGCTTGCATCTGTGGGGGGAGGAACAACGTTCCTTACTGCCACTCTTATGGTTTAGAATAGGACCTGGCTATCTTGCCAGGGTCATCTTGGAGAAAGGAGCCACAGTTCACTAGAGCACTCTTGGACCCAGAGCGTTCAAAAGGGAGAGAGAAGGGCTTGTTTGCCAGGTATGAGACAAACCTCAATGATCTAGAAGAAAAATTTGAGGTGAGTGCCACTAGCCTTCTGTTTCCTTTTTGAAAGATTTTCAGTTATATGTCCCTTACCCAAGAAAAAAAATCTTGTGGCAATCTTTAAGCAGCATAGCTATTTCACAGTAAAGCCAGTTTTTAAAGCTGGGATACTTAAGTTTTAACTGAGTCCTACTATAAGGGAAAAGTTCCTTCTGGAGCAAAGAAATAAAAAAAAAAAAATCTAAATGCTGGTTGGCACACACACTCTACACTACCAAGCCTAACATATCTCATGTACTGTAATGCTGGGGGTTGAATGAAGCTTGTGAGTGTAACAGCCACCCTTCATTCAGGATAAATATAAGAAATTAAGATCCTTTATGGCAGGGGTGGAGAACCTTTTTTCTATCAGAGGCCATTGGCCCACAGAAAAAATCAAATCACAGGCTCCACACAAATAAAAAGCAACTTAATTTAGGTTTGTTTGGTTTTTTTTGGAGAGAGGGAAATATAAAACATTCCATGGGGCAGGGGTTGGGAACCTACAGGCCAAATGAAATTAAGCAATGGGCTAGATATAGCCCATGGGCCATATGTTACCCACCCCTGCTTTATGGAAGAAAATAGCTAAAACAATAGGAGCCACTGCCTGAAACACACATGCCACATGCAAGGCTAGTCAGGCATCTAAGCTATGTGGGTGGAAGTTTCAGTGGGGATTGAATGCAAACTAAGTGCTGGGTATTGCTGGATGGAATTGTGGGGATGTGTGTAAAAAGCAGCTGAGAAAAACACAGAAGGCAGCAAGGAAGCACCAGGGTCACAGGAGCACATCTAGTATGACTGTGTATTGTGAAAAAGCTAAGAGCTTTTGTGTAGTCTTCTAGCTGGAAAGTGTCTTGGAACAATGAGCAAAAAAAAGTCTCCTGTTTGTTTACAAAGAACATCCAAAGTCCTCCTCATGAAAAGAGAACTGCATCAAAGAAAATACCTGACTCCATCATCAGTTTCTCCTCCTAGTGGAAACAGCCCAGAAGATCCCCAAGGATGGCTAACTACTCAGTATTGCTATCCCTTTTGACCTGTAGCCAGAGATTTTTGGGGAAGTGCTTCAAGCTGTAGACACTGCTGGGGTTCTGCCCTGCCACTACAGGCAGTAAGAAGGAATTGAGGAACAGTTTGGCCCGAGAGCCACATCGGCAAATAGAAATTGTATGGCAGGCCATTAACACTCACAAAATTGGGGTTGGGGTGCAGTTGGGGGTGAGGGTTCTGGGGATGAGGCGTTTGGGATGTAGGAGGGGGCTCTGGGCTGGGACAGAGAGGGATCAGGGGTGCAGGCTCTAGGATGGGGATGAGAGGTTTGAGGTGCAGGAGGGTGCTTCATGCTGGGATTGACAGGTTTGGAGAGCAGGAGGGGAATTAGGGTTAGGGTAGAGGGTTGGGGCTGGGGAGAGGCTCAGGGGTGCAGGTTCTGAGCAGCACTTACCTCAAGCGGCTCCTGGAAGCAGTGGCATATCCCTTCTCTGGTTCCTAGATGTGAGGCCCCTGACCCGGTGCCCCAGCTGGAAAGCCAGAGTGGGGCAGAGCCACGTGGTGTGGCTCCCCACCCAGCGCCCCAGCTGGAGCACCGGAGCAGGGCGGTCCCCCACCTAGAGCGTTTTAAGCTGGCCCATGTTTTAAGTGGAGTGAAAGAACAGGGCCGAGCTGCATGGTGCAGCCCCTGACCCGACTCCCTGGTAGGAGCTTGCAGGCTGACTTAAAATGGCTGGATCTGGCCCACAAATGTAGTTTGCCCACCCCAGTACAGGAGCATGATGATAGTCAGGGTTCATGCATGACCTCATTGGCACTGCTAGCCAAATGATTCCAGTCTTGAGCACATGTGCACCAGAAGTGGAATAGTGCTGAGCTGCTCCTGCAGACTTTCACCCATAGCCTAGCAAATTAACAGTGAAGGTGAGGGGTCTCAGGTACTCCTGCTAATGCTTTTGGGGAAGTCAAATCCAATGCAGAAAAACAGGAAAGAGTAAGTGAAACAGTGAGAAAACTATGATGGACAAAATTGTTCCAGATGCATAATCTGCTCTGGACTTCTAGTCCTACCTATTCAAAAAACTTTAAAAATAGGCTCATCAAGGAGATTTTCTACACCAGTATTGGCAACTTCAGTAGCCATACTCTAAACAAGGCTCCTGCAGCTGAAGTCTGCAGCCCCTGTAACCTTGTCTACACTAAGGGTCTCTATATTGCTAACTATATATATTTTTTAAGAAATGTTCCCTAGTGTCTACCAGGTTTCAGCAAAGCAGTGCTGTTTAGGGATGTAAATGTTGGTCTAAAAAGTTAACAGTTAAACAATTAAATTATATCAGTTAACAGTTAACTGAGGTCGCTCCAGCTGGCCTGGCATGGCAGGGGCTGGGGCCCCTCTGGCACGGCTGGGATGAGGGCTCCTCCGGCCAGCACAGGGCAGCCAGCGCTGGGGTCGCTCCAGCCAGCACAGGACTGCCAGTGTTAACGCTTAAGATTGGTTAACATTATGCCTAATACTTTCTGGTTAACCTTTTACATCCCTAGTGCTGTTGGCATCAATCCTACTGTTGAGGGCTTGTCTACATGCCCTATGGGACTGTGATTTCTAACATGCTGCATATTGATTGGTCTAGTGCGCATCAGCATGGTCTACACAAAGAATCCCTCGTGTGCTTTAACATAGTGCTGTCAGTACATTTAGTGAGCACCAGCATGGTCTACATAGACCCAATTAATATGCCACATTATTGCACTTTAGAAATCAAACTCCCGTAGAGCACATTGCTGCTCTGTCTAGAGAAGCCCTAAGTCACAATCTTCCATCGGTGTATTTTTCATTCTCTGCAATCCTTCAAGTTCAATTTTATGCTGAAGTCAAAATTTGCTTATCATATATGCTCATTTGTTGTAAGCAGATATTTTTTACATTTAGTATATTTTTTAAAAGATGTAGGAAAGAAAGGTTTTTCTTCCAACTGTACTCAGAGTTCAGTAGCTGTGTGGTAGTTGTCCTATTTTTGTGACCCAGTGCTAATACTGCCTTAATTTTTTTCTTTTTTTTTATAGCCTTAAATAGATCTCAACTTCTTAGAGGGAGACGAGTAAGAAACAAAAGTTACTGAGCCAAAACCTCAGAGACTAAGTCACTGAATACTCTGCTCAAGGAGGATTTTAATAATCCTTAACAAACAGTGACCAATACAACTCAACAGGCATGAAAGAGGTTCCTCATTTTACACTGAAGACAGCTTTCTGATCCAGAAGTAGAGACTCCATATCATCTGTTCTTTATCTATTTTTTTTATAATAATGAGTATAAAGGATCTGATTAGGAAAAGGAGGAAGGTTGGAGGGTGTGACCATGAGCTACTTGAATTCAGCATATTAAGAAACTGGAGGAAGTGTTAGTTTTTCTGAAAAAATAAAATGGAAGAAGTCAGCAAGTTGAGTGCTTCTCTGTGAAACTACAACACCTGATGCTGAAAGAAAATCCTCTGAGAAACATGAACAGGAAGCAATAGTTACAATCATATCTTTAATTTTCAGCAAAGAGATAGACAGCAAAATGAGTTAATAGTCAGAATGGAGGTTTAAGAAGAAGTACTAAGAAGAATGTGTGGCCTTTAATAAATCAGAGGATGAAATGAATGACTTAAAATAGCTGATGTTAAATCTTGTGAATCTGTCTTCCAGAAAAAAGTAGGACAGTGAACAATCTATAAAGAAAGAAAAGGAGTACTTGTGGCACCTTAGAGACTAACCAATTTATTTGAGCATAAGCTTTTGTGAGCTACAGCTCACTTCATTGGATGCTGGTTAGTCTCTAAGGTGCCACAAGTACTCCTTTTCTTTTTGCGAATACAGACTAACACGGCTGTTACTCTGAAACCTATAAAGAAAGGAAATTCCAGATTATAATCCAATCTAATTTATCAATAGCTTTTAAACATCTTGGGACTGGAGCACAGCAATTTAGCAGACTGGGACATTTACTTAGTCTGTAGTACAGTAAAGGAATTGTTGGGGAAAAACCCAGCTAGTCCAGGTGACACACATTCTAGAGCAGCTATCAAATTTACTGTAGCAATTGTTTTCAAGACAACAAACAAGGGTGGTACTGAAATATTTAACATAGAATCATAGAGAGACAGAGTTAGAAGGGACCACAAGGGTCATTTAGTCTAATCTCCTGCCAAAGATACCGGATTTGTTGTGTCTAAATCATCCAAGACAGATGGCTATCCAGAATATAATATATATTAGAACCCAGGGCAGAAAATATTCAACGAGGGAAAAAAGCAAGGTGATAATTCAGGGAAAATACAAAGGAGAAACCTAGGTCACTCTCAGCTTCCCACGAATGAAATAAACAGGAAGTTAAATTCAGAAATCTTGATTCTCCACTGCTTTGCACCTTACATAATCTATACATTTGTGTGAAGTAAAATATGAACAGACCAAAATTGCTTTTCCTACAATCTGTCTGGCCTGGCCCTTGCAATTGTATCTTCCAAAAGGTCAACTTTCTTCTATCACCTATACTAGTCATCTCAAAACTGCCAGAAGCACTTGAGCTGGAGTCCACAATGGATAGGGAAGGGGGCTGCTGGAAGGGTATCCCTTGGAGAGGCATGCACTTCTGGAATACGCTCCTCTCTGCCAAACAATCTGAACTGGTTAACACTTAGGATAGATTACAAATCCCATCTATTTTCTCAGGCCATTAAGCAGAGAAAGATGAGGTTTAGAACTGTGGGGAGTGAATCTTTGATCTGTAGCACTCATTCTTTCATCTTGGATACATAATGGGAGGAAGCTAAAGGATCTGTGAATGTATTCTTTTTTGAATATGGTTTTAATGTCAAAATGTTCCTGTGAGGTGTTTATGGACAAAATTAAAGTACATAAGCAGGTTGGTATTCTGTTTACTAACTCAATTTAGGTGAAATCTTATTGCCAAAATTCCTTTTTCCACTGCCAGGCCCAAGATGCTGAAAATGCTGAACAAGTGTTTGGATTAGTTGTATTTAAGACATCTTTTTTTGAAAGAGGGAGGTATCTTCTCCCACACATACATCCAAGACTTCTTAACTAGATTACAGAAATAAATACAACAGACAATGAACACGTTTAAATAAAATCTTTATTTGCTTATTTACAATGAAGGCAATGAATCGGCATATTGAAAGTGTGATTTGCTCTCTTTTCTAACAACATCAAATACATTAAGTACATACTCCACTTCGGCTATAAAATATGCAGCCTAGTGAATAAGGCAAAATATTTACATAACACTAGTACTGCAAAAAGCACTTTTAAGATGAATTCGCTGTAAGAGTAAGAAGTTACAATTAAAAATCTGTTCTGTAAAGGGTATCAATGCTGGAAAAAAAGTTAAGTTACGAGTAATTTTTGGTGGAATGTTGCAGATACCACTTTAAAAAGCATCTACGCTGCTCCAGTTTTATTTCTCTATATAAATGCCAAATTGCAAGCATGCAATGCAAATGCAAGTGTGATGTTCGGATAGAAAATAACAACCCTGGTTTTGTCCGATTTGCAAAAAAAATCCTTAGAACTCTGATATAAATGCCTTTATTCTTGATCTGAAGTCTGTAACATTAGTGTCTTCCATATTACACTAGCTACTTGATTCCTCCTTAGTGAATATCTTACTTTTCCTCCCAGTAAGGAGGCAAATTTGCTACTGAATTTGAACCTAAGCTAAAGCAGAAGCATAAAATGACAGTATACTGACAAACAATCTATAGACAGACAACTAGACACCTTTTGTTGGGAAATATCCTACTTTGACATGTTTAAGATTTTTAAGAGAAAGGTGTAAGTTTATTGCAGTTCTAAGTACAGAAGTCAGTTTCTCCTTCAACTTATGAAATGCTTTTCCTGTTTGACACTTCGCAAACAGTAATTATTCTTACCAGTATGCATGTTAAGTAGGTGTTATTCCCATTTTAAAGACAGAGAAAATGGTGACAAAATGTAAATTACTTGCCTAGATTTGTGATTAAAATACATTTCTGGCTCACAGTCCTGTGCTCAGACCATACCTCTCAAGGAGGCAGCCCAGCAACTCAGTGCTGCCATGCTAAGGATGGCAATTTGCAGTTCTGGGCTCAGTCTCTTACTACTTTGGCCTGTACGGAGAACTTAGTTTTTAAAAGGATGCTTTGGCTGATGCCCAGAGACATTGGTGCTCTGTAATGGGAGACAGAGTATCTTAATTAAGGAGTTTCAATTGTGTTGTATAGAGGAAGGTGAAGAAGTCAGTACTCCTGCCACACACTACCCACAAATGTATTTGTTCACCACCTCATTGGAGAGGTAAGCTTAACATAAGAGTCTCCACAATTCAGTTGCTTAAATTACATTCCTGAAATCAAGTCCCCCAGTTAGCAGTTCTACCTATATCCCAAACATTTGAAGAGCAATAGAGTATTTGTTTACAGATATATCTTCTGTGTTAAGAGACACCAGTTTAATCTCAGTATGACACTGCCCTTTTTATACTAGGTACTATATAGCTTTCTAAATACTTTAACCCTCTTAAGAAATGGATTCTTAAAATCTGTGCTGGAAATTTAAAACTGCGTACATGTTTTATATTCAACTGATACACTATATATTCAAATCCATTATAGACTTTTAAACAAATTCAGTATTCAAAACTGAGATTCCAATCACTTACTTTGTTCCTGTTTGTGAGACATGCTGCAGTTTGTCCAGCTATTAACAGCCCCTTCAAGAGCAATGGAATACATCATCATGAAACAATGTGGCAGGAAAGCACAGAATAGATTCTTTAGCACACTCAAGTGGAGATGGGTTTAACTTTTATCCAAAGGCTTCTCAGATGTACCATGCCCTGGAACAAGGTAATCCTCATGCTCTTCTGCAACAATAGTGTTATAGATGCCATCAGATATTGTGGTTGTTGTAGGAGTAGTCAGAGGTGTCACAGTGTGTCCAAACCCCTGGTAGTGGCCACTCATGGGTGAAGATGGCATAGAAGCAGCATCAGAAATTGGGTCTTGAGTAGATGAAGACAGTAAACTTGTATGTTCGTTTTGTTCATGATCCTCAGCAAAAAATATTTTCCTTGGTTGGCCCAAAACTGTCCTTCCTAAAGTTGTGCCAAATTAAAAAGTATTATTTATTATTTTTATAGCTCAAACAGTGTGCTAGGTGCTTTATAGATATTTAGTACAAAATAGTAAGTGTGCTGTATGAAACTGGTCTTTGTCTTAATATATCAGACACTGAAGATGGGAGGCTTACTCCATAGTAGAAAAAACAATCACTTCAGTGAATCAGAACTAAAACATGCCACTAAATATTCATATCCTTATCTCCCACCCCCTCAAATCAACATTTACCCTGAAACAAAGTATAAAAACCAAAATAAAACACACAAACCCTACCCCATCCGAATTTTTATCCCAACAAGGAAGAAGTGCCAAAAACTCTACTAAAGCCTTCAATTGCTATCAAATTCATGTAGAAGTTGTTCAGATATTGCACTGATAGGTAGCAATACAAAACCCTAAGATAAATATTTTATAAAATTGATGCATCAGCCCAGTACTTACCAACATTTCGAACCTGTTCAGATATATCTGCCCTAATATCAGAAATATCCCACATTGCAAGAAAGGAATCGAAGCATGATCCTTCTTCAGCTTCTTGGACATAAGGTTTATAGGAAAAACTGTAATGATGAGCAATAGCAGCAAAGAACATTTCCACACAGATAATAAAATCCTGCAACAAGGAGAGACACTTATTCAGATCTAGTCCTGAAAGAACATCAGCATGACAAAATATGCATTCCTAGATCTCTATTTCCAGTGCAAGACTGGCGGGAACTCCCTCAGCTCTGAAAGACTGATACTTCGGGCACCGATAGCTGCTCCTTGTGAACCAGCAGCATTTCAAGAGCCCACGTGAGTCTGGCAGATTGCTTTGGCAACCAGGCTTACTACAGCCTATTCCAATTTGGCATTTTGTGGCATTCAATCCCGTATCCTGACTTGCTGGAAGTGGACACTCAGCAATGAATATCTTATGATGAAGTATTCAAAAATGTATGTATTTTATGTGCAAAAAATCTCAGTTGGGACTATTTAAGTAAAATATATATATCTATAATACACATGACATGTGACAAGGTGCTGAGTGTAACATTCTTCAGCACTCATTCAGGATGACTTGCATTGCTTACTCATATTTAAGGGTACGATTTAGTCACGGAGGTCATGGATGTCACGGAATCCATGACTTCCAGCAACCTCCATGACTTCAGCCTGCAGTGGTTGGAAGCTGCAGAGTCTCCTGCCGCCTATGGGGCCAGGGAGCTGTGGGGTACTCCCAGAGCGCCAAGGCGCTGGGGACAGCAGAGGGGAACCCCTCAGTTCCCAGCCGCTGCGGGGCCCCGCAGCTGTGGGCAGCAGGGGTACCCTGCAGCCTCCAGCTGCTGCAGGCAGCTCCTAGCCCCTGTGCAGCTGCCCACTTCAGGCAGTATGGGGACCCACAGATCCCCATTTTGTGAGAGATATTTTTTAGTGAAAGTCACAGACAGGTCATGGCGTCCGTGAATTTTTCCTTTTTGCCCACGACCTAAGTGCCCTGTAAGCTGCATGGCCACGCCACAGCCTATTTAGTACCACGCAGGCGCTCAGGGAACCCACCTGAGGACCCACTGCGGTGGTGGGAAGGGCGCCTCTTCCCCGGACTTGAACCCTGCCGTGGCCAGGGTGGCCTGGCCTGGACCTGTCACGGGGCACCCCTCCCCGAATCCAGCCCCAGCCCAGATCTGTGGGGGCCGGGGGAAGGGCGCTTATCCTGCAGCCCCAGCTCCCAAGCTGCCGCAGCAGGGAGAGCTCTCTCTCCCCCTAAGCCCAGGTGCTGCTGCAGGGGGACAGAGCTTGGGACAGTCCTCTCTCCCTGCCATAGCCCAGGAGCACACTCCTGCATCCCAAACCCTTCATCCCCGGCCTCACCCCAGAGCCCGCACCCCAACCCTCTGCCCCAGCCCTGAGCCCCTCATCACTGGTCCCACCCCAGAGCCCACACCGTAAGCCGGACCCCTGACACCCTTGTACCCCAGCCCTCTGCCCCAGCCCTGAGACCACCCCCACTCCATTAATTTTGTTAAGTGCGCCAATATGACAGTGATGTGTCACACATCAACTCCATATTGGTGCACGTAACAAAATTCATTCTGCACGTGGGTGGGAAAAATTCAAGGGAACGCTGCCCGTGACCTGTCCGTGACTTTTACTAAAAATATCCGTGACAAAATCTTAGCCTTACTCATAATACTATCTGGTAGTAGCAGCAGCAACCTCGTCTCTCTCATTGGAAACCTGAGTTTCTATGAACATGCAATCCTGTTTGTAACTTTCATTTGGAAATGCTCTCTTCACCCCTCTACCAGTTCCCTGTAAACAACAGCTGTTTGTACTTACCTGTAGGCCTGTGGCCACGGCTTCCACACTTTGCCATTCCCAGGTGCGTTTTTCAGAAATAACACCAATTTTCACCAGCAGTGCAATAAGTACAGCTTGCCTATAAAGATTATTTATATTATAGTAGCACCTAAAGGCCCCATTACACTAGATACTGTACAAACAATTTCAAAATAGTCCCTGTCCTAAGAAGCTTACGATCTAAACAGACGAGACAAAGAACAGCGGAAACAGGCACAAAGTAGTACACTTTCACATGGGATCACACAAAAGAACAGTGGAAGAGTCTGGACAAAAACCCCAAGCTTCCCAGAGTCCCAGATTCAGTGCCTCTGCACTAGAGCACACTGCCTCTCATAATAGAAATAGAGCAAGTTATTTGTTAACCTTATGTGACCTAGCATTCATACTGATCTGCTGACTAGCATACAGAGTCATGCGTAAGGCTTTGAATACAAAATTCTAGTTTTGTAAGTGAATAAAAAGTAACAAATCTTAGTCTCCCACAATACAAAGTTTGCCTAGATACTCAGTATTTCTTTTAAACATGCTTGCTAGTTAAGTCTTTAGACTAATTTAAAAGATAACTTTGAATTTCAACAATGGTAGATTTTTATGGTTTAAACATAAGAACGGCCAAACTGGGTCAGACCAATGGTCCATCTAGCCCAGTATCCTGCCTTCCAACACTGGCTAGTGCCAGGTGCTTTGGAGGGAATGAGCAGAACAGGGCAATTATCGAGCGATGCATCCCCTGTTGCCCAGTCCTAGTTTCTGGCAATCAGAGGTTTAGGAGCACCTAGAGCATAAGGTTACATCCCTGATTGTCTTGGCTGACATCAGTGACCTGAACATTTTCAGTTCTACTGCAATAAGCTCTGGAACAAGCAATACTGATTAAATATTTACTTACCAGAAGGAAACAAAAACTACCATCTTCACACAAAGAAACTTGCCAACAGGCTGGATTGGGTTTAGCTCTTCACACAGTACTTTATAAAACAGCACAAGGCAATACATCGCAAACTAGAGGAAAAGAAAAATTCTTACCTTTGTACAGTTTTAAAATCATTATGTTTACTTTTGCAAGCAGTTATTTTAAAGCAACTGTTTTTATTATGTAAAATATGTTACTTTACAATGCAAGAAAAAAGCTAAACAGATTAGAGTTTTTCTTTTGGGGATTTAAGAACTTCTACTTTGCTTATCATTTTAAAGACTACACTTCTTAGAATTTGTTTAAGAAATGTGTCATATTGACAGTCCTAAAGAGTAAAGTCTTCTATCCAAAGAATAAGATAAAGCACGGGAAGCTGCCATGCAAACCTCATGGTGTTTCATCACCAGTACAAATCTAACATGGATAGACCATCTCTACTGATACATGGATACAATGCCACACCCATTCAGATGTCGGACTCTGCTGAGAGCGCCAACAAGGCTGTAAATTAATGCCAAATGTGGCAGTTTTTTTACGATGTTCACCCAAAACTGGAATGAGTTTTAATTATTTAACTTAAACTGCAAGGAGAAAAAAGTTGCACGACTTGCAGTGACTACAGACAGACTGGACTTGAACCAGTGACCTGGAGGTGAGAGGCTATATATTACCTTACTAAAACACTAAGCCTTTTAGTTCTCTCTCCACCTAACCACAAAGGCATATTTTGTATATTTTCTACAGAAGTGTTTAATAATGAAGAAATCAAATACTAGAGAATGACTTTTTTCCTTCCATTATGCATGTAGAGGGGATTTAGTAGGTATGGTTTTGAGAAGACTTTAATAATTACTATTAATATCTTGAATCAGAACAAAAGTTTCAGGTGATACTGACAATATTTTAAAATTGTAATTTTAAAACACCAAAAAGAGACATTCTTGGTACTCACCAGTTGTGACATGTTGTTAAGAATAACCAAGTAAGTCCAGGCATTTTTGAAGCTAAAGTTTCCTTCATCATATACACCAACCAACTCACAGATTCTGGAAGAAAGTTTGGTATTAACCATTGTACAAGTGAGCCTCTTTTCTAAAAGTGCTGCTAAACTGGTATCCCATTGATCAGCTGTCAGAATGTAAAACCTACGTTCACTAATACCAGTGCTGAGAGCCTATACAAGAATGGAAGAAATTACAACTTCCAAAAATTTACATAACACAGCAAAGTTTACAGTTGTACTTCTAGAATGGAAAAGGAACTGCGCCTTCGGATCTGGAAAAAAAAACACTCATTCAAATTTTTTCTAGTGAGCACCAGGAGCTGAAGGCAGCAATTTTCTGGCAGAATTTGTTTCCATTTAAAGAAATTAAACTTCTAGCCATTATGGTTGTGAAGGTAACCTTTCAAATATGAACCAACTTTAAACTGAAGAAGAGTTGTCTGATGCTGCTCATATTTTTGCCAAGCATAAGAGCAGCTAAATTGGTAAAAGACATTGAAAAGACTGAGGCTTCCCAAGCTCCCTCACCAAGATCCAAGAACAGCAAAAAGAAAATCCCAACATCCTCCTTTTTCTTCGGAGCAGCATATGACGGTGCCCTGCATAAGCCTTTATGGAAATATGCTTATGAATGTATATATGACATAGCTGGAATGTTTTATGCTGCATATGCCACGTAACATATCTCTGTAAAGGTTATGATCTACTGACTCTATTCATCCTATTTGTATGCATGTATCATTTTTGAAGGAATATTGGCTGTGTACTGGCTTGATTTTTAAGTAGCCTTTGTAAAGCATTTGGTCAGCTTCTTGAGCAAGGAATGTGCAAATTAAGTGCCCAATTAAGAAGCACTTAAGGGACAATGGATCTTGGGAGGCTCAAATCCACATAAGAAGTCTACATGACATGAGGACTTTCAAGCTAGCATGTGAGCCATGGCATGTGAGCATTCTGAGTCATGGGACTTGCCCATATGACTCCAAAACTCCATCTTGTAGCTTGACTTTGCATAGGAGAGAGGAGGGGGTCTCCACCCACAAGAGAGAGTCTATTTAAGCCTGTGGGAGACCCCTCCATTTTGTCTTCAGCTGGCTAAAGAGAGCCTCTCAACCCCCAAGGATACCTGAAAACAACTGGAACAAAGGACAGTAACTACAGGGGGTGTGAGTGATTGCTGGACCCAGACTAGGAGACTAATCTGTAAAAGGAAGCTTACTGGGTGAGGTTTTTATCTGTAGTCAGTTTTCTTAGACATAGACTTGCATGTTCTATTTTATTTTGCTTGGTAATTCACTTTGTTCTGTCTGCTATTACTTGGAACCACTTAAATCCTACTTTCTGTATTTAATAAAATCACTTTTTACTTATTAATTAACCCAGAGTACGTATTAATACCGGGAGCGGGGGAAAGCTGTGCATCTCTCTCTATCAGCGTTATAGAGGGCGAACAATTTATGTGTTTACTCTGTATAAGCTTTATACAGGGTAAAAACAGATTTATTTGGGGTTTGGACCCCACTGGGAATTGGGCATCTGAGTGTTAAAGACAGGAACAGTTCTTAAGTTGCTTTCAATTAAGCCTGCAGCTTTAGGGCACGTGATTCAGACCCTGGGTCTGAGCTGGAGTAGACTGGCATGTCTGGCTCAACAAGACAGGGTGCTGGAGTCCCAAGCTGGCAGGGAAAGCAGGGGCAGAAGTAGTCTTGCCACATCAGTTGGCAGTTCTCAAGGGGGTTTCTGTGATCCAACCCGTCACACAGTAAATTGGTGGAGCTCGGCTTTTCACCTGGCCACTGTCTCAACAATATATATTTCATATCTACCTCTGGTCCACAGTAAATTCTTTTGAGGCCTATTACAGGAGGCCTGAACTGAAATACATGTTTACCACCTGCAATGGATATAATCGTATAGAAAGAGTTCCCATTTGTTACCATGTGAAACCTGACATTGACACCCTTTATCTGTCCACACACATACAGCTGGTTTAAATAAGGTCTCTGCTATGCTACAATTCACAAAGGACACAGATATTTGGAAATTACGGAACACTAATAGCAATTACAATATTTCAAGTTATTATATACAGTAATTCAAGTTAACTCAGTTTTTACAGGTGACATCATTCTTTTATGACTAAATTTAGGATTTAAAATTATTTCAGTTCTCCAAGAGGGCACACAGTCAAATTGCTTGCATGCATAGTTTAACCCACCTTCAGTGACTAACATGTAATCTGATTGAGAAATACTCATTTTTCAAAAAAGCAAGGGGAAGCCTGCCCATCCTCTAAGACTTTTCAATTCAGCGTTTTTATGGGAGATTTTATAAGTTTCTTCTTTCTGAATCAGAAGTTAAATACTCATTACCAAAGCTCAGAAAATGGTGAGCAGGGGTCACAAAGAAGTCACAGGTTGATATAGTTAAGTCAGCTTCAGCTCCACTTACAACAGAGCAAAACAAAAAAGTTATGCTTTTAGATTCCATCAATTCAAATATAAAAACCAACTGTGTAAAAAGTCTTCTCCAGTGTAGCTCAAAGATTATATCCTAAAGACAACATAAATTCTTTATGGGCATACTTACAGAGCAATAATGGTGGTAAGTGGTCTGACAACAGTGTATTGCAGCACGCCTAGTTTACATCTAAATAATAAAACTCTGCAAACAAACACAGAATTCATCACTTAAGAAACGTAAGAAAAATCAATTTATGAAAATTCCTTACCTTACTGTGTTCACTAAATTAAAATTTTACTTCAACCTAATCTACTTCCAGAATGTTTCAGTAATTAGCTCAAATATCATACAACCATTATGCAACAATTCAGAGAATCATGGAAATGTAGGGGCTGGAAAGGACATTGAGATATCATCCAGTCCAGCCCCCTGCACGGTGACAGGCCCAAGTAAACCTAGACCATCCCTGACAGGTGTTTGTCCAACCAGTTTTTAAAAAACTTCCAATGATGGGGATTCCACAAGCTCCCTTATCTATAGCAGAGCTTAACTAGTTTTTCCTAATATCTAACCTGCATCTCTCTTGCTCCAGACTAAGCCCATCGCTTCTTGTCATACCTCCAATGGACACAGAGAACAACTGATCATCATCTCCTTTATAACATATTTCAGAACTTATCAGGCGCCTCTTCCCACCCCAGTCGTCTTTTCTCAAAACTAACCATACTCCTTTCCTTATAGGTCAAGTTTTCTAACCCTTTTATCATTTTTGTTGCTCTCCTCTGGACTCTCTCCAATTTGTCCACATCTTTCCTGAAGTTTGTTCCCCAGATCTCGACAGAGTATTCCAGCTGAGCCCTCACCAGTGCCCAGTGTAGTGGAACAATTACCTCCCCTACCTTTTAAACTGCTTCCTGCAGCCCAGAATAATATGAGTCTTTTTCAATGATTTCTTAATCATTCAACTTGTGATCCACTGTAACCCATATAGCCTTTTCAGCTGTACTAGCACATAGCCAATTATCTTCTCTTCTGTAGATGTGCACCTGAATTTTTCCTTCTGAAGTGAAGTACTTTGCTCTTATCTTTACTGAATTTCATCTTGTTGATTTCAGACTAATTCTCCAATTGGTCTGAAATCATTTTGAATTCTCATCCTGTCCTCCAAAGGGCTGGGCAACCCTCCCAGCTTGGTGTCATCTGCAAATTTTATAAACTTACTCTCCAGTCCACTATCCCAGTCATTAATGAAAATAATGACTAGTACCAGACCCAGGACTGACCCGTGGGATCCCACTAAATTTGTTCTAGAAATGCCCAGTTTGACAGCAAACCATTGACAGCTACTCTTTGAGTATGGTCTTTGTACCAGCTATACACTCACCTTAAGAGTAATTTCATCTAGACCACATTCCCATAGTTTGCTTATGAGAATACCATGTGGGACTGTGTTAAAAGTCTTTCTAAAAATGAAGATAAATTACAACTACTACTTTTCCCCCATCCACTCGGCCAGTAACCCCCTTAAAGAAGGAAATTAGGTTGCTTTGGCATGATTTGTTTTTAACAAATCCATGGTGGCTACTTCTTATAACACTATTATCTTCTAAGTGTTTACAAAGTGATTAATAATTTGGTCCAGTATCTTTCCAGATATCGTAGTTAGACTGACTTGTCTAGGATTCCCTAGGTGAAGACAGGTACTATGTTTTCCTCTCTCTAGTCTTTTGGGACCTCACTCATCCTCAAATAACTCCCAAAGTTAATTGCTACAGGTTCTGAGATTGCTTCAGCTATTTCCTTAAAGTACCATCAGATGAATTTCATCAGGCCCAGCCAACCTGAATATATTCTAACTTACCTAAATATTCTTTCACCTGTTCTTTCTCTATTTTGACTCGTATTCCTTCCCCCTTGTCATTAAAATTAATTGTGCTGAGTGGTCACCAATTAACCTTTTTAGTGAGGACTGAAGCAAGAGGCATTAAACACCTTAGCTGTCTTCATGCCATCAGTTATTAGCTCTCCTTCCCTGCTAAGCAGAGGACCAACACTTTCCTTTGTGTTTCTCTTACTCCTAATGAATTTAAAGAAGGTCTTTTATTGCCTTTTACGTCCCTTACTTTTTGGGTTTTAGCCTCATTTTGTACTGACATGCTTGTGCTATACTTTTGTACTCCTCCTTAGTAATCTGTCCTGATTTCCACTTCTTTTAGGATTCCTTTTGGATTTTTCAGGTCCTAATGGAGCCATATTGGCCTCTTACTGGTATTCCTATGTTTCCTTCGCATCAGGATAATTTGCGATTTTGCCTTTAATACTGTCTCCTTCTAGAACTGCCAAGTCTCCTGAACAACTTTTCCCATAGATTTTCTTCCCTTATCTCTCAGTTCTCCGAGTTTTCACAATCACTTTCACTCAAATTGTTTCCCACCTTCAGATTTGCTACCAATTCTTCCCTATTGTGCCAGAATCCAGTCTAAAATGGCTGTCCCCCTAGTTACCTCCGCCCCTTTCTGGAACAAAAAATTGTCCCGATTACGTTCCAAGAACTTATTAAAAATTTTCCATTTTGCCCTATTACTTTTTCAGTGGATGTCTGGGTAGTTAGAGTCCCCCATTTCTATCAGGTCCTAATGTTTTGGATATTTCTGTTATTTGTTCTAGAAATGCCTCATCACCTCCTCTTCCTGACTTGGTGATCTATAGTAGACCTGTACCATGATGTCACCCTATTTTTTAGCCCCTTTTATCTTTATCCAGAGACTCTCAACGGGTCTGCCTCCCACCTCCCTCTGGATCTCAGAACAAATGTATATATCTTTGATGTATAATCCAACACCTCCTTCCATTTTACCCTGCCTGTCTTTTCTGAAAAAGTTATACCTCTCTACACCAATATTCCAGTCATAAGATTTATCCCACCATGTCTCTGTGATGCCATTATAAATTACACAATGGTGGTACCTCTCAACCTTTCCAGACTACTGTACCCCTTTCAGGAGTCTGATTTGTCTTGTGTACCCCAAGTTTCACCTCACTTAAAAACTTGTAAAATCAGACATAAAAATACAAAAAAGTGTCACAGCTCACTATTACTGAAAAAATTGCTTACTTTCTCATTTTTACCATATAATTAAAATAAAATAATGTAAATAATTTAAAATAAAATAAATCAATTGGAATATAAATACTGGTCTTACATTTCATGTACCGTAAACAAATCAGTATAAACAATCCATTGTCTATGAAATTTTGGTTTGTATTGACTTCTCTAGTGCTTTTTATGTACACTGTTGTAAAACTAGGCAAATATCTAGATGTGTTGCTGTACCCCCGGAAGACTTCTGATTATCCCCAGGAGTACATGTACCCCTGGTTGAGAACCACTGCACTATGGAATATAGACAGGCAGATTGTTCTGTAGGGTAAAACAACACACTGACATATAGAAAGAAATATTTAATGCTTCCTTTCCATCAGCCACAAAAAACCTATTACACAGCACAATAGAGTTCTATTCCCAATGTGTTTTAGGATACATTCGCTAACGTATCAAAACATTTGCTTAGTCATAAAACAAGGTCATTCTGAAAAACTCATGATATTCCAGCTTATCAAAATATCAAACAGGAGAAGGAGGGCATATTATTCATCAGATGAAGCAACTAGAAACATGATCAGTTAGTGGGCCAAATCCTGCTCATCTTACTCACATTAGTTGTTGAAGTGAAGTCAATGGAGCTACACTGCATGAGTAAGTCTACAGTAACAGGATTTGGCCCCTGCTCTAGGGTACTGCTGGAAAATAGTGTGCCCCAAAAAGAGGCAAATTCAAGAGAAGCACCTGTTCTCCATGATGAATGTTGCTTTCATACCTATTTTTGGAAGATAAGGAAGTCTCTTTCAGTATCATATAAGTTAATTAGTTTATCATCTAAAAACATCTAATTCTGTAATTTTTACAGCTAATTGAAAAGACTTTCCACAACCAGCTCAGAAGTGGTAAACCAAACCCTCTGTACTGTGTGCACATTATAATTGACTTAGCCAGGTAGCATCAACTATAGTACTAAATATGAGCAACAGTATCTTCTGTATCAAAGTACACAGCATTAAACATTCAAGATATTATTAATATAAAGATCCTATAATATACTTACTCTCCCATAGCCCATGATGGACAACAACAAAGGGGAGGTAGATGTCTCTGCTGATCTTTGGCTTCTATGATTAATACCAGATTTGGATACCGGTTGGTTAAATAATTTGAAAGGAATACCATAAAATTGTAGATGACGTATGCTTCATAGCATTCTCTACAGGTATCCACATATATTGCAATGTTGGGATATTTCAAAGCTATCCACTATAAGAAAACATGGAGACATTAAAAAGTTGCATTCAAATAAAACAAATGAATCCAAGTATAGACTGAATATTTTTCATATAAATTAC
Organism: Caretta caretta; assembly: GCF_965140235.1. Classification (NCBI taxonomy): domain Eukaryota; kingdom Metazoa; phylum Chordata; order Testudines; family Cheloniidae; genus Caretta; species Caretta caretta. The sequence continues at coordinate 66,579,707 of NC_134209.1, read as the reverse complement.
TTTTATGGACAGTATCCCTGGCATACCCAAAGTCACTACCATATGCTATGCATAGGTATTTAAGGTTGCAGAAAATTATATAAACAACAGTATGCCAAAGTAATTGAAAACTGTGTATTATACAAGGGAGAGAGTTGCAGTTTTTCATTCTACAAACTGCCACTAATTGGCTAGACAATACTGGAGCCCTACCATTGTTGCCTAACACCTCGGTCAGAGCTTAGAATTTCCTTTCTAGTGGACACCTGGTCTGAGAGCCCCACAATATGGATTTATTCGCCCATGGGCTTTGTGAGAAATAGCATTATCGCCATTTTACATATGGGAAACCGAGGGACAGATCAAGTAGCTTGCCTAAGGTCACACAGGGGAAGAGTTAGAACATTGAACTGAACCCAGATCTGAGTCCCAGTCCAGCGATTTAATCACAAAAGCATCCTTCTTTTTCAAAAGAGCTAAAATAGATTATGAAGTGCAGAGAATTAAGGCCAACCAGTGACAGTCTGAAACAGAACTTGTGACATCCCGATTCCCATTCTTTTTCTCATTGCCCAACAGTAAGCAGTAGCAGGCTCCCTTTTGCCAGGCATGACATTCCCCCAAACATTTGGAAAGAAGTCCCAATTGTTCTACAGTACTAGAGGACTTAGAAGCTGTATGTATGCATTCTAGTGTAGCCTACTTCACTGTTTTAGGAAGTTCTATAGACCAGTAGCATTTTTTAATATATGAACAAAGTTCAGCCTTCAGAGGTTCACAGCTCTTTCAAAAACAAACAAACAATTTCCCCTAATGTACCCAAGCACTTTGCAGTGATAGCTATTTCCATGAAAATTTCAACTGTCTACTCCCCTGTTTCAGGGATGAAGCTCTTAAAAAAGTTGCAAGTTTTTAATGTAAAAAGCATGTTTCACACAGAAACCCCATAACTCCACATTAAAGATTTTTGTTTAATGTAAGTAAGTAAGAAATCTTACTTTCAGATAGACTCCAAGACAAAGTTTCAGAAATGTATAAGCAACCAAAGACAGAGAATTAGACCAGAAATTATGCAACTATATCTTAGAGGGAGCCATACTTATGAACTTATTTGGGTTTTTTTCCCCCCCAGTTTTGCCACCCACTTGGCTGCCAGCCTCTGTGCTTCAGTTAGACCATCCATAATGTGGGTATAAGTTTTAAAATATGGTAGTCACATTTCTAAAAAGATACTACCTTTTACACAGCTGAGACATATTTGTAGCAGACAAGTCACGTAACAACGTGAGCTATAACAACAGTATTTGTTTAAATAACTAATAACTTCCTCTGCCTTCCTGCTCTTTGCAGATATAAGCTATCTGAAATATTCATGTTTGGACTGAAATTTTCTAAACTTGGTCTCTAGCCAAAGGCAAATTTTTTGTAAAAGTCTGAGCAAAATCCCCTTCAGTTAAAGAGGGGGAAGAGAACTTCTCATTCAAAAAACCCCCACATCTAAATTTTTTGTGTATCGAAAACACTGAAGAAACTTGACAAGAACACAGTCCTCACAGAAGAATATCATATTTGTGATTTTATGCAAGGCAAAAATCTACAGTAATTTTCCTCTACCACCTCCTTTTCATGCTATTCCTCTTCTCAGAATGTCCCTGCTAGCCTCTATTGCTGTTCCCTCCCTCCTTGGCCAGCTAGCTCCTTTGCTTGGTCATTCCACATTCCTCTCTTGAAAAGAGATTAAGAAATGGAAGAATTAATTTCTTTGACTGCAACACGATGTACTACCAGGGTGGATCTAGAATAGCTATTGTGACCCTGTAGTATCTGAAAGGGATTTGGAATGTTGCTTGGCTCTGCTAACAGAAACGGTGTATTGTGCAATATACTTATTGGGAACCAAAGGAGTGCACTCATGAAGACTGGCTCTGCTAACAGAGGCTGACATGTAGGATTCTGCTGTGTCCAATACCATGATTGGATGGCTTAGGATCCTTTGGTACTGATGATTTTGTTTTCACTCCAGGAATGGAGAACAGTACTTTCAGTGGGATCTTAGGCTGCTCTTTTTATTCTCCAAGGTGAAAGGAGCCAAGGAAAATCTTATAGTATTCACAAATTCTGAGTATCTGGAACCAGGTTAAACTGCTAGAGCCTCCTAGACCAGCAAGATTTGGGGCCCAATTTAGCACTCCTTGTGAGCTCTTGGAGTGAAGGTGCTGTAGATTGCATGCTGCAAAAGGTACTATTTTTCCTCCAAACATGCCAGACACCTCATATGGGTATTCAGATTGGGGAATACAGCATGACGAGAAGCACCCCTCTTGAATCCAGGCCTTCTCTCTTTTGGATCTATGAACTCATATCAAGGTGCACGAACTAATAAAGCTTAAAAGAAATACTTTTATAAATAAAAAACAAAAATCCTACCAAAAATTATGAATCCTGACTTATTAATAAATATAACTAAGGCACAGCATCTCTGACGAGGCTGGAGAGGTTCCTGGACCGTCTGGTACTGCAGTTGAAAGGAACCGAGGACACAGCACCATTCCCCTTTTACAACCTTGCCCTCAGAAAGTTCAGGAACGGTGAGGGGAAGGCTAGGAGGGTACATGAGAGTGCTCCAGCAGTCACTGCTAGAAGAAGGTTCCACCACCAGACTGCATTGCTGGCACACTCCACGAGTAGGAACGTGCAGAGGCCATCTGAAGAACTGTCAGGTTTATAGCCATGATTTCACATTAGCATTGTTTCTGTGAAGTGTTACACTGGTTTCCATTTCCCCCAGAGCAAGCAAAATACACTAGTTCAGTGACTCCAAACTAGAGACTAGAAAGAATACACTTACACTGTCTAAACTGTAAATCGGGACCATCCATAGAATCCTGTATTGATGACAAAAGAACATCTGAGATTACTGCAAGTATTTTCATCACCAGGAATGAAATGTAGTATTAGCAGCAAAGAATATGTAAAGTGTTACCTTATTATTGGTTTCTGTAATTCAGGTTGAGTATAATGAACTAAGTGTTGCAATATATCCCAGAGAGAAATTGGTATAGTCATCAGTAGAAAAATTCCAGCAATAAACCATGCCTTGGTATGAATTCCAACCTTAGAAGGGAGGGAAGGAAGAACAGCATAAATAGAAAAAATGTAATGTTAATTTACTGTACCTGTATCGCTACCATTTTAAGCAGTTTTTGAAGTATGGGTTTTTTTAAATGGGAGTAGCCTCTTACATGATACAGCAGGATTACGCACTGAACATATAAAATAAAGTGTTAAGAGCGGGAATTCCGCAAACATTCGAGAGAGTGAAACTGGTGTGTTTAAGTGTTCAAAAGTGTTGAGCAACAGAAAATAAGAATTACCAAAATAAAATCAGAGCATCAACATTGATAAATGGGAGAAACAAAACCAAAGATAGAAATATTGATAGTTGTTCAGTTATGAGACTAATCCAGGGAGTGATCCCACATTAAGTTTCCTTTAGTTCTTCTTCTCATACAGTAGGGGATGCCAACCAACCAAAAGAAACTTAACTTTATAATAAATTAAAGTTGTTAATAAAATTAATAATGGAAGGAAATTAAAATGAATATGGGAAATATGGTTGAAACTATCAGAGAAAGTAGATGTATTACACAATGTAAAAGGTAAATTAATGATACATGTTGATTATATAAAAATATTTAACAAAAATAAATTCAAAAACTATCAAAAAATAAAAATTAGCATAAAAATTCATTGAAAATTTGAGGAAACAATACCACAAAGCAAGTGTATGTTCAACAAAGAACTACAACTAAATAACAATATTATTCTATTTCATTTATGACATGTCACTTTAAGGAATCAATTAAAAGAGCACAGTAGTCAACTGAGGTAGACAACCCTCCAAATCTTTAATGTAATTTAACAACCATACTTAATTAATGAGTATAGTATGATAAATATAGATTAAGATGGGGGCATCAGAGTCATAGACTTTGTGGATGCAACTTCACTTCATACCACTAGGTTTCTACACACTACTGGTTTTCAACTTTTTTCATTTGCAGACCCCTAAAAAATTTCAAACGGAGGTGCAGACTTCTTTGGAAACCTTAGACATAGGGGGCCCTGGACCACAAGTTGAAAATCACTTCCATACACTAATGCAGTTGAGCTTTACTAGATCATTAAACTGAGTCAAAGGGATTCAATAAAACTAAAAGCCAAAACCACCATTAAACCAAACAAGCTTAGTATGGCCAAGTGGTAACTTTTGAGAATGCTTTTAGAAAAGCACTTTTAACATTGCCTGTGAGATTGAAAAAAACAACTTTAAATCAGGTGGTCACTCTAAGCTCAATGCTAAAATTTTAGTGCACACACATCTAATTATTGTTTCAATAATAACAGCCACAGGATGTATATATATTGAATAGAAGAGCCTCAGTACCATAAAGGTTGTGCAGGGTTAGTTAGCAGGGGTTAAAGGTTTGAAGTTACTGTCCAATGCAACGGTATAAAGCTGAAGCTTAAGTCAAGCAAGGTGAGGTGTGCTTAAGGAGCATGGTGGGATGAGACAATGCAGTCCCAGGAATATATAGAGAGGAAGATAACATTTCTGAGAGAAGCTTTTACATGTGAACACAGAATGGTCAAATTTAAAATGCAAAAAGGAATACTGAAATGCAGCTTGCTCTCAGAGCTTGGGTAGAACAAGGAAATTTGAGTTATAATCTAAGAAGGAACACAGCTGTCTGACTAGTGAGAACTCACACTTTAGAATGAATTCTGATAGTTAGGAACACTTATAAACAAGATAAATAGAGAAGAAAGCATTTCATGATCTGGAAAACAGATAAGGTTGAAATAAGGTAGAAATTATGAGAAGTTATTTTCTCTCACACACACAGCATAAACAGCAGGTAGTGAAAGTGGAGGAAAAAATGGAGATTACCTGTCTCTTACTCACTTAGCAATGGTCTAAACCAGTGCTTCTCAAGCTATCTGATGTGGGGAACCAGCAATTTTTTTTCCAACGTGCGCGCAGACCGGCAACCGATGGCTCGCGGACTGGCACCGGTCCACGGACCACCACTTTGAGTAGCACTGGTTTAAACTACAGTTAGGTCAACATAAGACATATGTCAGTGTCTACATTACAGCCTTCCTCCCACCAATATAAGCACTGGACTACACCAGCATAACTCCACCTCCATGAGAGGCATAAGGCTTATGTCCCTGTAGTTAGGAGGACACAGTGTCTGTGTAGACTGCCTCCCTTTATATCAGCTGTTGGTTCTCTTGTCAATTTCACTGCAGGAGCTGTGAAATTGACAAGGAAGCTGGGCAGCTGGAGCCCAGCTGAACCCTGCTCAGGGCTGGGAGTGAGAATGGACCCCACTCCCAGCTCAGAGTTGGGGGCAAGAAGCCCTGGTGGCACCCCAACCCCTGGCTCCTAGCTGGGAACAAGCAGCCCCAACACCTTTGGACCCAGCTCCCAGCTGGGAGCCAAGGCAGAAGCCCCAGTGCCCATCCTCAGCTGGGAGTTGAACAGCCTTGTCAATTTCAGAAAGAGGGAGCAGGGTAGAGGGGCCAAGAAGCTGGTGCAGCTGGACCCCACTCCCCAGGGGTAAGAAGCCCAGGGTGGCTTCCCTCAGCTCCTGGCAGGGAACGGAGAGGGGAGAAGCCCTGGTCTCCCAGCCCTGCTGGCAGCTCCCAGCTGGGAGCCTGGCTGGCCCACAGGCTCCCAGCAGGTTGCCCCCCGCTTTGGCTTCAACAGAAAACAGTCTTTCTTAAAGTGTATTTCTAGTTTAAATTAACGGTTTTTATTTTTATACATATATACAATATATGTTTTGTTAAAAAAGTTGACTTTTTAAATAATTTGTTTGATTAGACTATTGAACTAGTATAAAAGCTTTGAAACTTGTTAAGCATGTTGCACCGACAGATTCCCATCCATGCTTGACTGGCACATGACATCCCTTTTAAAGGGAAACAGTCAACGTAATCACTTATGCCTGAATGTTTAACCCACAATTGTTAAAATAACTAAGAATATTGATCCTGAAGGGGAACAAAAATCTTTTTTTCCATTGTTTATTTTGTGCTTTTATCAGCACTTGAATACACATAGTTTTCAGTTTCCATTCATTCGCTACTGTTTTTGTTATCTTTAAAGCCACAAAAATTGGCATAGCCTCAAGAGAAAGGAGTAACTTTAATTTTTTTTTTTACTTAGATTTTGAGTCTGTGTCCTTTCAAGTAAGTTGATACTAGCACCACGCAGAGAAATTTCAGACTTCTAAGAGACCTGGACTTCATAGTTAATGGGCTTTACATTGAGAACTTTCAATTAACTTTTCTGATGTCACTATCTTTTTATGACATCACTCAAACTATAAGTCTACAGACAGGGTTTATAAATAAGATTTTATATTTATGAAGGCAACATTAGGTTTAACTACAAGGAGTAAATAAGAGGAAATGAGCCTCAAGATGATTGTTTTGAACAAGACATTAGATTTGTCACTGGAACAAATGTAAGACTGAAATAGGAGACCTGTTGCCAAGATGCTCAGCGTGTGCTCCTTTGGACAGGAAAGCGACAGGACTTTTACTCGTGGCAGCTGAAGATGTGAACGTTAATTTTGTTTTCAAAGCCTAGCGCTCATGCTGATGCCAGCCTACCAAACGGGGAAGCCCATCGGCGTGTACGCAGACCAGACGAGCCCACGCTACGGCTACAGCCTTGTTTATGTCTTGCCCGGAGCCATGCCGCGGTGCTGCCACTCTCGCCCGGCCCAGCCAGGCCCCGCACACGCACACCCCGGCCCCTCGGTTCTCCGGGGGGGAGGGAGGCAGGCAGCGAGGGCCGCTTACCTCCAGTTTCTGCAGCTCCCACACACACAAGGGAACCGCCACCAGCAGCCCCACAACGTAGAGAACAACGACCAGCGGCCGGATCCACCTCCGCCAATTGCCGCAGGTGCACGGCATGGTCCCGGCAGCGAGCGGAGCGGGGCTCGGCGCCTCCCGGCCTGCACCCACCCCCGGCCCGGACGCGGCGGGCTCAGGTGCTGGGAGCCGGCCTGGAGCGCGCGAGAGACGAGGACAGCACCGGCCGAGACTCGTCGGGCGGGCGGCCCATCTCACCGCCCCCTGCGGGGCGCAGCCCGGACCTGTCCCGCCTCCTCCTCACTCGGGATCTCGGCTCCAAGCAACCCCTAGCACCACTTCCGCCCCGCAGCCTAACCACACTTCCGGCTTCTCGCGCAACCACGTCACATCCCAGCGCTGATTGGCTGCCTGTGCGGTGTACCTTTCTCTAGCCCGCCCTTCGAGTTCTCTGATTGGGCAGCACGGACGTCAGTCCCTGGGATGGAGGGGTTCTATTGATCCAGGAATCAGTGATTTGTTTATACGTGCTTTTACCCTCCCTCCACGCTGGTCTCTCCTACCTGCTTTCCCCCCCCATCACTCCAGAACAATGGTCTCTCCTAGCTCCTCCCACTCGCAGACCTCGAGTATTCTCTCGGGCCGTTGCTCGGGCAGCGCCTGCCCCAGGGTGCCCCATTCCCCCCGGGCGCTGCCAGCGCACGCTCAGAGCCGGGCATCCGCCAGCAGCAGGGCCGGCTCTCGGGGTGACTTGTTAAGTGAGAAGCGGGGGATGCTTCAGCGCTAGAGGTGATGGTGGCCGCTTCCCTCCGGGATGGTGCTTGGTCTCTACAGCCTGTTCGGGGCTAAATCCCTTGTGCTCGCTTACTGCCCAGTTCAGTAGTAGGGAGGTGCCGCTATGGGCACCTGTGTTTGTGTTTTTGCTTTTGTTTTTCAACATTCTTACATTGTTTAAAAGAAAGTGGGCTGGTTTCAGTCCTCTTATTAAAAGACAGGCTCAAATCACCATTGCCCCGCACTGTAGACAGCCGTAAAAGCCTTGGCTAGATTAGGGTTGAGCAGTATGGTGTCAGATTGTGTTAGCCAACTAACAGCTTCTAGCCCTCTGCTCAAGACGACAAGGTACTTGAAACACATGCTAAACTGGTGGGGTTAAATGCTAAACTCCTGCCAGATTTTAATTTGAGCAGTGCAGCATGTTAAGGGAGGCAGGCTTTATTTACCTTTGACTTTTCTAGAAGGTGGTAGCTAACTCCAGCTAACCTTTCAGCCTTTTATTCTAAATTAGATAATGTTTAAACGACTACAAAAGGTACTGGGTAAGCAAATTGGGGGCTAAATCTTTTTATCGCTACTGGTAATTTGTGGACATGTGTTTTCCTGCATCGCAGAGAGCAGGAGTTGGGAAAGTGCTAAGTGGTTAATCCTGCAAGTATTTACCCACATAAATACTTCCACTCAAGCTACATATGTAAGGATTGGTTGGATTTGACCCTAGCTTTGCATTGTGCAAATTGTGTTTCCGAACACTCATGTTTCCCTGGCATTTAGGCATTGAGGGAGAGAATTTCATTTCACAACTTAACATGGCAGCAAGAAAACCAGAAACTTGTCAGACTGCTTAGCCAGAGGGCAAGCTAGTAATATGGAGAACTGGCTGCATCTGTAATATTCATTCCATGCATCTGAAGAAGTGGGATTTTTACCCATGAAAGCTTATGCTCAGATAAATCTGTTAGTCTTTAAGGTGCCACTGGACTCCTTGTTGTTTTTGTGGATACAGACTAACACAGCTGCCCCCTGATACTTGGTTGTGCTCTGTTTTCCTCCCACCACCCTAGATTTAAGGAACAAAGCAACCTAAAATACCAAAGATTACATCTCAATAATTTACACAGGTTTCCTAATGTGAGGAGAGGAAAGAGAAGAGAGGGGTTGAGGCCTGAGGCAGGAGCCATTGCTGTCCAGAGGATGGAAGGAGAAAGGGGTGGTAAGTAGCAGTAAGGGGCTTCCACACAGATGACTCTCCCTGTATGCCTCCCCCACAAAAAACCCCAAACTATATGGATTACTAACATCCAGGCATTTTGGTTCAAAATCACCAGCAGCTTCTGCAGTGGACTGGGAGAAGCAACCCCCGCAATGGATAAATGAAAAGGGTTCTGCACATTCCAAGATCCAAAAAGGTACTTAGGCATCCAAGTCCCTTTTTTAGGTGCCTCTGCAATCCACAAAATTCCTGCTTGGCTACCACCTAAACTTGTTGATGCCTAAACTTACTTGGCACCTATTTTTTTCCATCTGGGCATGAGTATGACAGCCTCACTCTTAGGTGCCCAGGCACCTGTCTTCTGCATAAGCTGCAGAGCGAGTCACAAACTGAGAATGACAGGTGTTCAGCTGCTCCAGTTGTATGCAGGGGCCTGCCTACTAGATTATGCCCCTCAGGCAAGTTCATACAAAGCAGCTTGGGAGGGGGGAAAGAGAGAGGAGTCTTTACCCTTTATAATCTTTACCTTAGTTGTTAGGGTACTCACCCACCCAGGATGTGAGAGACCCTCCAGCTTAACAGGGATTTGCCATCTCTTAGGTGAGTGCTGCAACCACTAGGCTATAGTGTCCTTCTTACTCTTTATCTAGCCCAATTCATGTTTAAGTATAACATTGTTTAGTTAAAGTGGAACAACTTCAATAGCAGAGATTGAGGGAGATTCACATCAGACTATCCTATAGCCCACAGTGGCTAGAGCATTCATCTGAGAGGTGAGAGATCACAAGGGAGCTTCCTCTCCCCCCAGCTGTTTTGTTTCAGGTCCTGCACACAACATAGGTGGCCAAGCATCCATCTTCCCCCACGTTATGGATCACTAGCAGAGCTAGGCACCTCCTTCCGAGCAGGGGTGCTTGTCACACACCCTCTGGTCAATGTCTCCCACTGGCTAGCTTAGGCAGCTCCCTTGTAGCTTGCATTCTGGTGTGCCTGTCTCTCCACATTCATTGTATAAGAGCCTAAGCACCAAACTCAGGCTTTGTGGATCACAGTGATTTTCCAGGTACCTAAAAGCTAGGTGCTGTGATGCTCAGTTTTGTAATGCCTAAAACCCCTTGTGGATCCAACCCTATGTCTTTAAGGCATAACCATTACTGAGTTTGTACTGCTAATACTACAGCCCTAGAACACATATAAAAGGGATGATGGCCAGACTTGTGTGGAAAATAAAGCCAAGACTGAAAAGATCCTACTGCTGCGAAGGAACCCTCTTCCCCCCTAAAAAAACAAATACACAGAACCAAAAAAACCTACTGTCTTCATATTCATAGGTATAGGGGTAGAGAGAGTAGGAGGTTTAATACAAAAATTCTGGCAGCACCATTGCCATTTTGTCAGGCAGTCACTGAGTTTTACAGCTGGGAAATCAGAAGCACAGCAAAGATATGTAGTTTGCCCAAGGTCACACATCAAAGCAGAGGCAGAGTTCAGAACAAAATCCTGTTCTCTGGTGCGGTCACTAGACAACAGCTTTTCTGTAGAACCTCAGAGTTACGAACTGACCGGTCAGCCACACACCTCATTTGGAACTGTAAGTGTGCAATCAGGCAGAAACAGAGACAAAAAAAAAAAAAAAAAGCAAAGTACACTACAGTACTGTGTTAAACATAAATTACTAAAAAAATAAAGGGAAAGTTAATAAAATATTTGACAAGGTAAGGAAACTGTTTCTGTACTTGTTTCATTTAAATTAATATGGTTAAAGCAGCATTTTTCTTCTACATAGTAAAGTTTCAAAGTTGTATTAAGTCAATGTTCAGTTGTAAACCTTTGAAAGAACAGCCATAATGTTTTGTTCAGAGTTACGAACATTTCAGAGTTACGAACAACCACCATTCCTGAGGTGTTTGGAACTCTGAGATTCTACTGTAGTTGGGATTATGTTTTCCGGTGTACATTACTTTGCATTAATCAACATTGAATTTTGCATTTTGTTGCCCAGTCATCCAGTTTTGTGAGATCCCTTTGCAACTCTTTGTAGTCTGCTTTGGACTTAACTAGCTTGAGTAGTTTTGTATCATCTGCCAATTTTACCACCTTGTTGTTTGTCCCCTTTTCCAGCTCATTTATGAACACGTTGAACAGCACTGGTCCCAGTACAGACCCCTGGGGACACCACTATTTACCTCTCTGCATTCTGAAAACTGACAGTTTATTCCTACCCTTTGTTTCCTGTCTTTTAACCAGTGAGAGGATCTTCCCTCTTATCCCATGACTGCTTAGTTTGCTTAAGACCTTTGGTGAGGGACCTTTCTGAAGGGACCTGTTTGTTTGGCAGGTTTCCTGTTTCTGATGTAGTGAACATTTTTTTTGCTGTTAGTTTTTGAGTCAGCTACTAGGTGCTCTTCCAATTATTTTTTGCTTGCCTAATTATGTTTTTATACTTGACTTGCCAGAATTTATGCTCCTTTCTATTGTCTATTAGAAAATGTTAAACAGAAAAAGTTCTCTTAAGGAATTTATTTAAAAGGAGAGTTTCTGGAATAACTAGGGTAAAGCAAACCTGCGAGTATATTAATCTCCACAGTGAATTTTCCATAATAAATACATACAAACTGATAACAAGCAGTTTTATTTCTTGGTAATTCATGATTTAACAATGAATTTAAAAATTAACACAATTTTTCCCATCATTTTGGCTCTTTGAAGGTCAAACCCTCCTCCCTGTTTTAGTGTAGTATAAGTATAAAATTAAAGTTAGTTTGTTTCATTAAGAAAATATATATATGTTGTAAAGAAAGGCCCTGACTAACAAGTAGAAGGAAAACCTTGAAAATAATAAGGACAGAAGGAATAAAGTCGGGAGGATGTCTGGTTCAAAGACTAACTAACAAGGTAAGGGGAAGTTTCTAAAATGAAGGCCTCTGGCCAATAGGGGTGACTACAGATGGTTGTAAATTAAAGAGAATCTGTCTTAAAATGAGCCAACACAGCCATTCCCCAACCCAACATTAGTGTTAAAGCCTCTGTGAACCCAGATAAAATTGGGCAGCAAGGAGGAGAGGAAAGGCCTTAGGAAGAAAGAAGGTTGTAAATCTTATCTAGATTAAGACTGGAAATAAGGGTGAACTGTCTCCAATTGGTTTTAGAGTAGCAGTCGTGTTAGTCTGTATCCGTAAAATGAAAAGGAGTACTTGTGGCACCTTACCTGAAGTCAGTAATTGGCAGTGACATCACTAGTTTGTTAAAGGGTATAAAAAGTAAACCCTTAAAGGGTTCATTGCTAGTAGTTGCCTGACCATGCTGGAGTCAACCAATATGGGTCTAGCACTCCTGGGTTTAGCCCATTAGTAAGTATCTTGATCAAATGCTATTAAATGTTTTGTTACTGCTTGGATGTAGTAAATTGCTTATTGTTTGGTCTTTTTAAGCATATATAGAGCAACTGCATAAAGTACCATTTGGCTTTGGATTGAATAAAGAAATGTATGGCTAAATTGGTGTTTAGAATTATTAATGGGAAAATCACCAATGCCTAGTGATATTAAAGGAAGCTGAGAAGCTGGTTATGACAAGTCTTCCTTAAAATTACTCCTAATACCAGAGCACAGCACCAGTGCCCCCTCAAAATCTGCTGCTGGAGTGGGAGCAGGCTGCCAGCAGTCTTTGGGCATAATCTGATTCTACAACAAGGAGAAAGATGCTGGTCACTAGTGGACTCCTTCAGGTTTCTTCAGCAGCAGAGCCTACTGGTATAAAACCCCTCAAGGATTGTGCTGTTCACGGGGTTTGGCATAGATTTTTATTCTGAGCTCTTGCAGTTCTTATCTGTTGCTCACCGTTCTGTACCTTTTTGTTTCATGCTTCAAGGCAGCAATATCTCCCAGAACTAATTCAGTATCTTTTTAAGGTTCTGAGCCTAACTGGGCACAGCTGATCTGATTACTCCCTAGCTGGGAGTTCCTCCCTGAGCTGACTTTTAAAACTTCTGCTTGGCTATGACCCAAAGAGCCCCATGCCACTTATACAGCCTTTTTTTGTATAGCCTCCTGCACATCCTCTGTTCCTGAAGACTCTGAGATTCTGTTTAATTTGCAAGCCTCCATCTCTGTCAGACTATGACATAGTTTCTCTTGGTTCCACATGCCTTTTTTTCTGCTTGATTCTCAGGAGTGTAATTCTTCTTTTCCCTGCCACTACATTTTATTTTTAAAACAATACAAGGGGTCATTCCCTTACTGATCACCTGCAGCAAGCACTGTTCTTTAATGCAGGAGCTGAGGAAAATCAGTTCACCATCACCCCATTGTAACTGTTTCATGCCTTCTCTCTGTAAAGAACTATTTTTTTCCCCCTTCCCCAACTCTGGTCCTCCTGCAACAAAAAAACAAGCCCCCTACCTCTTTTAAACTAGGGGAAAATTTCTATTCATTCTTTGTAGTGTGCAGTCTGTAACACGCTGTTGATTAGTCCTGATTCCATCCAGAAGAGAACACTGTTATCGTATTTTTATTTTATTAAAACTTCATAAACCATTTTAAAACTGAAACAAAAATAATTTTTAAAGTACCAGAGGTTCCCTCTTTATCAACACAAACCATCCCATTCTTTCCCATCACTGGCTTCTGTCATGTTTGAATATAACAATAGTGACACCAGTTCCAGAAAGTTTTGATCTTTGCTATGAGAATCTGGTAAATTGCCATCCTTGCCTACCTGCTTCCTTGTTTTTTTTATGGATGGTGACTGAGGAGAATGGGTGGTGGTCAACTCCAGAAGCATCTCTCACCAGCAGCTTGTGTGATAATTTCCAGTGTGGCTCCTTTGCTCAAGGTTACACTGATCTGGGGACTTGTTTCATTATTATTATTGCTAGGTTGATTGACACTTTTAATCATGAATTCCTGTTATAGTGAATGAGCATCTGTATTTCCTTGGTACAGCACTCACTTAGTTTTATTTTTTTTTAATTTAAGTACAGTGACTCAAAGTATATTATGGAACATAAAGACCAGAGGCTGTGTAACTCAGAAAATAGTGGCCATAAAGCAATCAAACATAAATAACTCCTCTCACACCAGCCCTCAGAAGGGCACATCTATCAATGTTCTGACTTGTTACAATATACAAAGGATGGGTGCCAAGTGTTCTTAAATTCAGCAAGCTTATTATGAAGTCTTGCTCCAAGGAAGTAATGTCACACTCCTGTCAAGTTCAGTAATATGAAAACCTTTCCAAAATTTCATCATCTATGTCTAGCAGCATAGAACAAATGTCTTTTAATTGATCCCATATATCTCTTAGCCCAAAGCCCAACAGTCACCTAGGCAGCTCCAAAAGAGTGACAAGTTAGGATTCACAGAACGTTGGAATGCTTTCTGTAGTGAGGAGGACTGTTGGGTATGATCTGGTTTAGAGTGGTGTTTAATATAAAGGAATGAAATCTTGCCCAGAATAGCACAGGCAGGGGGTAAATGATGCTGTCTAGCACATCCTCAGCAAACAGACTTCAACCAACTATGGCAGAAGGAATAAACCATAATTGCCCCCTCAGCTGGCAAGGTCATGTGACGAGTAAAGAATCCCCCCCCAGTTGTTTTTCTAACATTAAACAAGGAACTTTTAGTCTACAGAAACTATGCTCTCCCTCTTCTAACAAGTAATTACCTATTATGTACTTATTGCTGAGAAGATGGCAGTTTCTGTCTCTCTCTCCCTTTGATTCATTGTTGAGCTTTTGTTTAGAACATTTTATTTTCTGCCTCCCACTTGGTTTTCTGCTATAGTTTTAAGGAAGTAGAACACCTATCCACCTATGGTTGGTGCTGGAATTAGAGCTGCTGGGATTTTATTTCCCATTCCTCTTTCTAGGGAGGGAACAGGTGGGTGGGATCTTCACATCTCTCCCAGCCCTGGAAGGAGCTCATGAGCAGGGGATCTTCTCTTTCATTCCATAGTCCTGTAGAGGGATCTGTGGCAGATAGAAGCAGATGGGATTGCTTGCAGGAGAAGATTGTTGGGTTAGAACAGGGAATGCTGTTGGCTCGACCTTCACCTCACCCATATTGGGTGAGAGATTGGTAATATCAGTGATGTTGGATCATATTAAAGAAGTTCTGTATTAAAATCACAAATGAGTTTGATTCCCCATAGTTTAAATTCCAGGGTATTACTAATTAAGAGGGAGGTCTCTTGGTTTTTGCCTGCTAATTGTGTTAGTACATCCTAAAACAGAGTCTGTTCTCAAAGCAATACTTTGTAACAATGACTACTCACACACAGAGACTCAAAGCGTTACTTTGTAATAACAGAAACAGCACAAAGAGGCTCCCCGCCCTTTTGTTGTATTTATCTCGCTTTGTTAACAATTGTGATTAAAATAGAGATAGAGGATGTATGTGGATGGATGCTTGGTGTGGATAATAAATGAATGATCAGGGAGGTGCCAGCCTAAGAATCCAGTGTCCATCGGCTGAAGAAGGCGTCAAGTGGAAACAACCAGAGGACCCCCGGAGGGCAGACTGGAATCCAACAGCCTCAAGGATAGGAGAACCGAAGAACAAGATAACATCTGGCAGCATGGAGCCATCAGGAATGTGCCATCTGCTGATTGATTCAGGAACAGCATGATGAAGCAATTCCCACAGACTGGCATAGGAAGAAATTCCTATAAAAGTGGACTCTAGAAAGTGAGAACTTTGGGGTCTGATTCTGCAAACCAACTTCCAGGAGCATCAGATGAGCATCTGACAAGGTCCTGCTCCCTCCTTGTGTCCAGGCCGCCTGGCCAGTGGCTTGGCACAAGCAACTCTAAGGCTGGTAACTATGATAACAACCTTGCAGAACCTGTGTGTGTGTGTGTATGAATGAATGTGTGAATAAATATGAAATTGAATGGAATGTTATAGCTATAACTAACTGCTTACTATGATTCTTTCTGTATTCACAATAAATGTGGGATTTTGCCTTTTCCCCTTTAATAAGATCCTGCTGGTTTTTATTTTATTGGTACAACAGTGACAGTGTCCAATATTTCAAAAACATGTCAGGCACCAAAAATATCATGAAGCTGGCTTAAAAAGTCTGAGAAGAAAGACATAATTTATTTGTGTCGTCTTATTTGCTTTCTGGATTTTGAGTCTTTAGAAATCACCTTTTAAATCATTTATCTGAAATCATGAAGATTAGAAATGTACTTGTTTAAAATTAAAGTTGATCTGTAAGAATATGATTCCAGGAGCTAGCACATTAAAAGAAACACTAAATATCATGAGCCTTGCAATAAAATTATAAGGGATGCCAGCATTGAGTCAGAAAGGAGCAGCAAGGAATCCAAATAAGAAGGAACAGCAACTGGGAAGGGTCATGTCCCTGAGTGACCTGCTTCTCCTCCACAGCAGCAGCCCCTGCTGCAAAGGTCTTCTTGTAGCTAACTAATACCAGATTGGGAGAGGGGACTAGACCAGAAGTGTAGCAGCAGGAAGCAGACCGTTTACCAGGCAAATATCCAGCTGGCCTGGTGGCTCAGTCGGGACCTGTGGGTATCATTTTAACAGGGCAGGGCAATGTGCTGTGGAAGACACTTTTTGCTAATTCTCTGAACAGGAGTAAAAGCACAGCCCAGGCTAGTGTGTGCTGCTAATGGCAGGATTGGCACTAACCAGCTGGGGTACAAAAGATACCACATTCCCCTGGGGACATGGGCCACCATGGTGCATTAACTGGCAAGTTAGCCAGGCCCACCTCTTGTGGTCACCTTCTCTTGGATACTATGATAGGGTCCTACCCTACTACTTACATGGGAGGAAGATGCACCTTATGCCCTCTATCCCACATGCCCAAGAGAAGTAAAGAAGGCAGTTTTAGCCCCTATAATAATATATAAATAATACTCTATTTACAGATCTGTTCCTTTGTGCCAGGTAAAATGTATACTTGCTAGTCTTTGGAGAGAGAAATACTCTTATAAACCCATTATCTGTGTTATCAGAGACTCTGAGGTATATACTGTTCTGGGAGAACGTTTTGCAGCCATCTAATCACACCGAAGTTACCTGGAATGGAATTGGGCCCATGATGTTCAATATTTTCAGTGGGTTTAACATTAAAATACCTAGTTATCATTCACAGTTTCCCACCTCAAAAAAAAAAAGAGAGCTAAAAAGCTACTAAATTGGTGTATTCAGAAATGTCACTTATTTGTATTTTAAAAAGATCACTAAAATATTTTTAAATATTAAATATTTTTAAAACTCTCATAATAACTCATGATTCATCACTTCAACAGACTGATTTCAATGATTTAACTGTTACAAAATGCATTGAAACATTTGATACCCTTCATTCCTGAGGTTAGCATTATAGTTTTATTCAGGGTGTGAACTTTTAATTACTATCTTGTACAACCATTCTCCCCAATTACCTAAAAAAGGATGCTCAGATAGAAACAAAACTCATATAAAGGATATCTTTTATGAGAAAATGAAATTTACTGGGTGTATTGTGCCACTAACTACTGTGAATTCTGCTTAAAAACTAATGATATGACAGAGAGGTGTGTTTTGAACTTAAAAAGACAAATAAAAGGACCTGAATACAGCAATATCTAAAACCTCCATACTCCTGGATTATCTCAGTTTAGTCATTTAACCCTTGTTACTTTTAGTTCATTAATAAAGCAAGGACAGGAAAAGACCTGAAGCCTTCCTAGTGCAGAAAAGGTGACAAATAATATGCAAGAGAAATGCAGTAAAACAGCAGTAATAACCACTAGGGTGTGCTATAGTTCTAAAATTGAAGCCAGTCTATGTACAAAGGGGTGAATACTGAGAAATTCTCAAGTGTAGTGTAAACATAATACACTAGTAGTCTCTTTTAGAGACCTCAGAAAAGAAGTACAGAATACAGATTTTCATAAGGAAAGGGAATAGAGGATTTGACTGCTGAGAAAATCTTTTAGTTTTACAGATATGTATAGCTGTTATGCATTAAAATGGGATTTTTATTAAAGGATGGTCACTGCTGTAATGACATTAATTCAATGTTAATCCTATTATATACCCTAAATTACATGTGAATATACATACATACAGTAAATATATCAGATTACATTATGCTAGGAAAATATATTGATTCCTCCATTGGAAACCAAATGTATGTGTACAAAACAGAGGCAAAAATTTGGATAACATACATATGTAAATCAGCACAAATATGTATAATGCAGAGAACTCAATTTGCGTTCTGTGTTCAAAATTTTCAGGTGACATAATAGAAACTTTGTTGTGTGGGTCTTCTCTGGTTTGCACCAAATGTAAGACTATTTATTAAACAATAGTTTTGTAAATGATATTCATAAGCATTATTTCTCTTTTTATGATGGGTTTACATTGACTTACTGGCTATGAAATACTTCATGTGTTTTTAATGAAAATGTTGGAACCATTTGTGATGATGGAAGTATTGTTTTTAGAATTAGCCCATTTGTGTTGTTTTTGGTACATTCATCTCTAGAATGTTTGTTTAAAATGCTAGAGTTCTTCAATGTTAATTTTAGATGCTGTCGCTGTGGACAACACATTTTTAAGCAGTATAGATAGAGAAAGAAGATACAAAGGGACACAAAAAATACAAGTAAAATATTTATTCTCTCCTGTATGAAATATTTTAACAGTTTTTAAAAATAAGACACCTTCTCATTACAAAACCAGTGGAATTATTTTCTAGTTTATTCTATCCCTGATCTTCAGTGCTGATTTCCAATCTTCTATCTTTAGACTTGTTTTAAATAAGCAACTTTAATAAAACAACGGCACAAAAGAAAAAGGATTTAAGGATCTATCATGGCTCTACAAGCCACGGCAATGCTGTGAACAGGCTGGAAAGACCTTTGAACCAGCATCAGTTCCCGGAGACATTCAGCTTGTGGAAAATCTTGGGATATGCAATGCCTCTGATGGCATGGGGGAGAATATGCTACTTCATTCCCTTTCTGGACTTTCGCTTAGTGTTGTAAGTTATACAGCAAAAGCATAAAGCGTGGCAAAACCCTGTAAGTGGTGTTCTGCATTACTCTAATATATTGCAGAGGGCAGAACGGGCAAAATGACCTAGTAGGTCTTTTCTGTCTTTAATTTCTGTGTTTCTCTGACTGCTGTTACTTTCACAACTCCCTTAAAAATGTTAAAATAGAGTACTTCCAATCACCCTCCCTATCACCACCCAAAAAGGTACAGCTTATTAAAGATAAAGGTCTTGATCCTTCCCTTTGAAATCAATAGCAAAACTTCCTTTTAATTCAATGGAAGTGGAGTGTTAAAGAAAGAAGAAACTGTATATCTGTGGGGAAGGCATACCATTTTGTACCTAGTTCTTGAGGCTCCTACATTTCTGCCAAATCTATGCAGCTCTCTTCACTTTAAAACAAATCAATTAAAAGGAATCACTTTGTGAATTTTAACCTGAATCCTTCCCAGAAGTGTTCTGTAAAGTGGCTCAAAGAGCTGCTGAAAAGAGGACAAGAAAAGTAAAAAGGCTTTTGTTTTCAGAATATGTGCACGATTCTTCTTTTATCCTCACATAGATTTATTTAGCTAAAGATACTGTAACAGCTTATGCATGTGATTAGATTTAATCATTCATTATGGAATAAAATTATAAAGACAAATGCTCACTTTCTTTATAAACAGGAGGATAGAAAAACCCAAAGCCATATGAGGATGACAATAGACTCTGATCCCAGCAAACATATAGTATAAGCAATCGTGACTGGAAGACATTCTTGCTAAATACATTTCAAATGAATAGCTGTTACTGGAAAAAAGTTTTAGTAACCATGAAAACAAATAAAAATAAAATCCTCCTTTTTGAAGTGGCAACACTGATTAAATATAGTAATACTTGTGGGTTTGTGGGAGCCTGTAGCAAATTGTTAGCTTTTGTGCTGCAGTGTAAAGAAATCTATGAAACAGATTGAAACCCCTGAACAAGGGCCCCTGAAAAGGAAAACTTCAATATTTTAAAGTGACTTTTTGGGCCTCCTGAGTCTTTCTGGCACATCATTCTCAGATCCTTATGGACTGGGAAACTGCCAAACAGCTCTTTTCCCACAAAACTCTAGTAAACTTTGAGTGCTGGACAACAGGGTAGTACGTTTCCCAAAGAGAAATATATTGTTTTAAAATACCTAAATTACAGGAATTAGCCTTCAAATGAACCCAAGGATCTTTTCCTCTGTTTTTGTATAAATACAAGAAATTAAATCTGTGTCTTGTACTGGTTCAGTATTTTTCTTGCTCATGCTGAAGAATTTTTTTTTGCATTGATTTACATTGTATCAGCAATGTGTTCATCTGTCCATCCTGTTTGATAAAACAGACACATTTATTTTAATCAAAAACATGGTTTGATTTTATCAAGTATTAAAAGTCTTTCTGAGGTAATTACAACCACATTAAAGTGCTGTGTAACTACAAATATTTCAACTCATCTTCAAACAAAAGAGGAAACGTTATAAATATTATGGGCCAAATTCTGCTCTCGGTTACCAAGGCTAGTTCAAGCAAGTCTCAGACTCCTTGCATTTAGCTGGGCCACTTGCTATGGGTCTTAAGATTTATGACTAGATTTTCAAAAGTGATCAGTACCCAGTAACCTTCCTTGAGAATGATGGGTGATCAGCATGTCTGAAAATCATGCTATTTACATGTAATTTCATTTGCACCCCCACACTTGCTTCAAATGTATATGCCAGCTGAAGGAGGGAGCTGTTCAAGCCCACAATGGAGTGGCAGGGAATGTGGCGTGTATGTGTAACAGTGGATGGAAATTTCCTTTTAAATAGATTGAGGGAAGTTGCTGTGATGTGCTCCCAGCCAGCTACAACAAAGGGGCAATTTAACTTCTCAGTCAATGTGCCACAGCTTGTATTCCACACCCCACAGAATTGGGGAAGGAATATTGAACATTAACATTTCAACTTGTCCCTTGTGCTTTCATACCCTCGTGACCCAGGAGCCCACTGCTGTGATGGGTTTGACAGCATTGTCTGAACCAGCACTGTCAGTTCCCTGAGTACAGTCCCTACTGATTTCACTGGAAGTTGTTCACCTGTAAGTGAGAACGGAATTTGGCCTTTTGGCATTTGTAGTAGTGAATGTCACCGCTAAAAAGCTAAATTCAGCTCTGAGATATACCAGTGCAGTATCTGAAAGGAGAAATTGGCTCAAATTCTAAGAGTCTGATTCTACTCTACTTTACTCAGGCAAAGCTTCCATTGAGTCTGATTCTCTGAAATCGAAGTATAAAATTGCATTTAAATCAAATGTAGTGAGAGTTAAGAGTGCATGACTGGCCTAAAGATTACACACTTCCATTGTAAAGTGCTGTTTCATTTGTTCATACATTTCTGAGAAATTATGCTTTGCAGTCAAAACTTTCTATATTTCTTTCAGCCCACAGATGATTTTTTTGAGAAAGTTTGAGGAAAACCGTTCAGCTGTAGCTGCCGTTATTGTCAAAGGATAAAATGTACTCCTTCAGCTTTAAAAAATGAAGACATTTTTGCTTGCCAATACTACAAAAACAAACAAACAAAAACCCAATCTTGAACACAATTCACATTTGATATTCCTCAGTGAGAAGTTGTACCTTTGTAGTTTTGAAGAAAAAATACAAATTTTTAAATTAATTCTTTTGTGTGCATGAGTATTAGCCAACTCTAAAAACAGTTGAGTCTGTGTGCTGCACAGCAGTCAGATTGAGCTGGAATGTGGTGGTGAACAGGACCAGATCTTTAATATCAAGTTTGAAGAATCTATCTTTCACTTAGAAAAAAATGAGATGATAGCCACAGTGGTTGTGAAGAAATCCTTCCAAATGTAAACTGAATGTGACACAATGCTGTAATATCTGAGTCCGCAGGGAGCCAGAAAGCTCAGGTCCTAGAGGTGTGAAATGTCCCCTTTAGCTGGACGTGTTAATTCTGAAGCCTAATTAAGACAATTTAAATAGGGATTATACACACAAATGATTTTAAAAGAACATTATTAAAGCTGCAAAGTCAGACACTCACAAGTTAGTCAATACTAATATTAAGGTTGCCTGTATAGCCTTAATTTGCTTTTGTGTGTGTTTGCATTACTATAAATCTTTAATTACATGATCGTCTACTGTTTTTTCCATATGACCGCTGCATCATTCAGTGATGGGCAGTGTTAATTTAATGAATAGTTATTCAATATTTTGTTTTCTCGTTGTACAATGTGTGGCCTCAGTCTTATTTACTGTACATTATTTGAAACCTGTTCTGAAGACAGAATTATTAATTTTCTTTTTTATGGCACTCATCAATATGGTATCGGAGTGCTTCACTACCATTGATTAGTTTATCTTCTCCACACTCCTGTGAGATGAATGTATCATATTATCCCAGGTTTGCAGATGGGAAGCAAAGGAACACTGATTAAGGTAAAATTATCCACTAATTTGGGTGTCCTGTGTGAGACCATTAGGACTGGATTTTAAGAGTATTTAGCATTATATAACACTTACATGTTCAAAGCACAGCTTCCATTGACTTCAACTGTACTTCTTCAAATCAAACGCTGGGATCTCAAGTCAGGCACCCAGAAACAGAGGAACAAACAATTAGTGACCAGGCATCACATAGGAACTCTAGGAGAGAGGCAGGGATCCACTCCACTTCTTCAAGGCAGCATTCAATTGCCTTATCCATGAGACCCTCCTTTCTCTTCCAGTAATCTCATGCCTCTTTTACTACACACCTTCCAACTTCTGGAACAAAGGAAACCAGGGTCCTGCACACAACAGCCTCCTTTACTACACAACCATGAGTCATCCCCAGAGCAGGTACATCCTGGGCACTGAATGAGGCAAGGGTCCTGAGGAAATAAGAGTATGTGATCATGTAATTAAGTATCATAATACATACACACAAGGGGGCCAAATGAAAGTTACATAGGCAACCTTAATTGTAGCATTTCCTAACTTTTGAGTGCTTGACTTTGCAACCTTAATATTATTCTTTTAACATAGTGTCATGTGTCTAGTAATTTCATAGCAATTTTTAAAAAGCAACCTGAAAATCTAAAATTCTATCCTGTGGCAGCTTAGTGACACCCCATGCAGTGTTGGAGCCTTTAGATATACTGTACAGACCTCTGCCACTTGAGCTAATGGAGTAATTGATCATAGTAGTAGGTTGTCAGCCTCTATATGGACCAGTGCTAAGGGGGCTGACATATGAACTTTGCAAGTAGGTTTCACAGATATTTGCTGACAGCAGCAGAATGGCAAGACTGAGAAATCTTAGGTTCTGTTTCAGGCTCTAGTGGGCCCAGACTCTTTTGCCTGTTTCTCTAAAGCTTGAGCCCTTCTACCTTATCCCTGCCTCAGTCCTTTCTCTTCCCCGTCCCTGGCTCCTTGTTCCAGTCTGATTCAGGTCACCTAGCCAGTCCCAGTTTCCACTTCTCAGGCTCTTCATCCCACTCCCAGTGCATTTTTGCTGATTAATATGTACAAAAATATTATCTGTGTAGCACCCTCCCATCTGGATCAGTTCAACAGGTCTTGCATTTAAGCCCAGAGCTAGAGCCACCGGGCAAAAAAAGATTGCTACATTATTGAAGATCCTGTCCCTTGAATGAGAGGCTAAACCCAGATTTCATCATCCTGTTTTGTATTTGTCGAGGTGGACGTCAAAGATGCTGCTGCTCTGTTTACAGTTACTGGAGGATGATAGTTTTCAGGCCAAAATTCCTTAGTAATTAAAAGAATATCAAAGAATATTTGGAGTCAGTCATTGTAACCGTTGAGGATTTGACATCTGAAACCACTTGTTAACTTGCTGGCTGATGCAAATACATTAAACACCCTTATTCTCCTTTCCAAAAAATTTAATGGAAAGAATTGCCAATTATTCATTATGGTCATCATAACCATAGTTATACTTACAGGCAAATACCAGTGTAAAGTCTGCAGGTATTTTCTTTTGGGCCTTTTAAGATTACTTTCTTGACTTCTTCCTTGTGACTGTGATAGAAAACAGAACTACAGACTGTAATGGTGTCAGCATTACTGCAGCCACAAAACAGAAATCTGGCCCCTCATGGCAGGAGTGCCTGGGGGCCATGAGTTGGAGGCAGCATGTAATTCCTGAGGAATAATAAGTGAAAGAGCTGAAAGATAGACAGTGCAAATCATAGGAGCTGGTTCAAAATACCCAGCATCCCTAGGAGTGAACTTGAAATATCCTGTGAACATGTAACTAAAAATTGCATAAAACTGTATGTCTAGCTACTTATATGGCTCTCCATCGCTGTAGTATCAGAGCATCTCACAAACATTAATTTATCACCATTTTACTGATGGGGAAGAGAAGCAGAGAAAAATTAAGGCCAATTCTGTGCCCCTTTACAGTGGATTCGCTGCTGCAAAGATGCTGCAAAGTCAGTTTAATCAGTTCTTGGGGAATTCTTCCCGCCTGGGGTATGCCAGGACTGCTTTACATTCCAGCTAATCTGGGACAGTGGAGCGATCCATAAGTGTCTCTTCAAAGACTCCCATGGACTGCTCTAACTTAGGGCCAGAATCCTTGAGCTGCTGTAGTAACCTTTAAGTGGTGCAGCACAGAATCAGGACCTAAATGTGTTACCAAATGTCACATAGAATTCTGTGGCAGAGCCAGCAATTGAATCCAGGTTTCAGAGTAGCAGCCGTGTTAGTCTGTATTCGCAAAAAGAAAAGGAGTACTTGTGGCACCTTAGAGACTAACCAATTTATTGGTTAGTCTCTAAGGTGCCACAAGTACTCCTTTTCTTTTTTCAATTGAATCCAGTTCTCCTGAACCTTAGCCCAGGGCTGTAACCACAAGACTAGCTATATTCAGTTTAAGAGCTGAGTCACATAACTGATTGGTGGGCTAATAAAGAGACTAAAAAATCCCTGTCAATCATATAGGAAAGGAAGAATGAATGTATCATCTAGAATTCAGTGGAGTTAAAGGCTGGGTATCAAGTATCAGGGGTAGCCGTGTTAGTCTGTATCCACAAAAACAACAAGGAGTCCAGTGGCACCTTAAAGACTAACATTTATTTGGGCATAAGCTTTTGTGGGTAAAAAACCACTTCTTCAGATGCATGGAGTGAAAAGGCTGGGTAGTGAAGTCTGAAGAGTGGGTTACATATATTCTCTTGCAAAGATCTGGTTTTTCAGAGGAAATGTCACGCTCTCATTAAAATATGCTGATCCAGCAACTTCTTGCTCAGGACATCTAACGGGAAAGGCTTTTATTATATTTTTGTCTTATTTCTTAATTCTGTTGGTTTTGGCATCGCCCAGTAACCCTCTAAGCAACAGTGCCTTCTGCAATACCAGGCTGACAGCTAAAGATGTTGAATGCAGATGAACATAAGTGTACAGCTGTTACATCAGCTTTAAATAAACCAGATATGGGTGGGTGAGAGTGTTAGGCTGAAACGCTTGCTGTTCTTACCTTGCAGATGATCCATTAAGTAACCTACAGAAGTAAAGGTTTGATACTCCTATTTGCTCCTATTGAATTGAAGTCAACGGACCAAGTTCCATCTACTTCAGTAGAGCAGGAGCAGGCCTGAACTGCATAATATACAAATATTTTTTTAAAAAACACTGATTTTTTTTCTTGACGGGATGAGGAAGAGAGAAAATGGTTAGTTAGGAGTAAATATAATTTAACTCTTGAAGGTACAGTATAATAATACTTTCATATTATTCAACAGATTACAGTTACCAGCATCACTGCAACAGTTCTGTTAGCAGGGGGAGTCCTGGATATTCCATATCTATTGTGTAAACTTAATCTAGATGAGGATAAAGTCAATCCATTCTATCTGCTACCCAAGATCCATAAACCTGGAAATCCTGGACGCCCCATCATCTCAGGCATTGGCACCCTGACAGCAGGATTGTCCGGCTATGTAGGCTTCCTCTTCAGGCACTACGCTACCAGCACTCCGAGCTATCTTCAAGACACCACTGACTTCCTGAGGAAACTACAATCCATTGGTGATCTTCCAGATAACACCATCCTGGCCACTATGGATGTAGAAGCCCTCTACACCAACATTCCACACAGATGTACTATAAGCCGTCAGGAACAGTATCCCCGATAATGTCATGGCAAACCTGGTGGCTGAACTTTGTGACTTTGTCCTTACCCATAACTATTTCACATTTGGGGACAATGTACACCTTCAAGTCAGTGGCACTGCTATGGGTACCCGCGTGGCCCCACAGTACGCCAACATTTTTATGGCTGACTTAGAACAACACTTCCTCAGCTCTCGTCCCCTAATGCCCCTACTCTACTTGTGCTACATTGATGACATCTTCATCATCTGGACCCATGGAAAAGAAGCCCTTGAGGAATTCCACCACGATTTCAACAATTTCCATCCCACCATCAACCTCAGCCTGGACCAGTCCACACAAGAGATCCACTTCCTGGACACTAGAGTGCTAATAAGCGATGGTCACATAAACACCACCCTATACTGGAAACCTACTGACCACTATACTTACCTACATGCCTCTAGCTTCCATCCAGACCACACCACACGATCCATTGTCTACCGCCAAGCTCTAAGATACAACCGCATTTGCTCCAACCCCTCAGACAAACACCTACAAGATCTCTATCAAGTGTTCTTACAACTACAGTACCCACCTGCTGAAGTGAAGAAACAGATTGACAGAGCCAGAAGAGTACCCAGAAGTCAACTACTAAAGGACAGGCCCAACAAAGAAAGTAACAGAATGCCACTAGCCGTCACCTTCAGACCCCAACTAAAACCTCTCCAGAGCATCATCAAGGATCTACAACCTATCCTGAAGGATGATCCCTCACTCTTACAGATCTTGGGAGACAGGCCAGTCCTCTCTTAAAGACAGCCCCCCAACCTGAAGCAAATACTCACCAGCAACCACACAACAAAAACACTAACCCAGGAACCTATCCTTGCAACAAAGCCTGTTGCCAACTGTGTCCACATATCTATTCAGGGGACACCATCATAGGGCCTAATCACATCAGCCACACTATCAGAGGCTCCATCACCTGCACATCTACCAATGTGATATATGCTATCATGTGCCAGCAATGGCCCTCTGCCATGTACATTGACCAAACCGGACAGTCTCTACGTAAAAGAATAAATGGACACAAATCAGCCGTCAAGAATTATAACATTCAAAAACCAGTCGGAGAACACTTCAGTCTCCCTGGTCATTCGATTACAGACCTAAAAGTCACAATGCTACAACAAAAAATACTACAACTTCAAAAACAGATTCCAGTGAGAAACTGCTGAATTGGAATTAATTTGAAAACTGGACACCATTAAATTAGGCTTAAATAAAGACTGGGAGTGGATGGGTCATTACACAAAGTAAAACTATTTCCCCATGCTTATTTTTTTCCCCTACTGTTACTCACAACTTCCTGTTAACTGTTGGAAATGGGCCATCCTGATTATCACTACAAAAGGTTTTTTTTTTTCTCCTGCTGATAATAGCTCACCTTAACTGATCACTCCTTTTATAGTGGGTATGGCAACACCCATTTTTTCATGTTCTCTGTGTATATCTATATCTTCCTACTGTATTTTACTCTGCATGCATCCGATGAAGTGGGTTTTAGCCCACAAAAGCTTATGCTCAAATAAATTTGTTAGTCTCTAAGGTGCCACAAGTACTCCCCGTCCTTTAAATTTTCACTGTGATTCATCATATACACTTCACATTAGAGTGGTGTAGTGGCACTCTCTTTTGAAGAGTATCTTCACAGAGCATTTTGAATGCTTTTAAAAATGGAATTAGAAAAAATACCTATTTGCACATATTGATTTGTTTACATTACTTGGCCAATGGAGCATAGAATTCTATGTCTATTTTGGAGAGGAAAAAAAGACAGAAAATAATGATTTTACTTCTCAGCAATTTCCCACATATTCTATTTACTGTCTGCATTCAGCATAGTTAGTTAACAGAATACATTGAGATCCCCCTCACATCCCCAAATCACCTCCTGTTAAATAATATCATTAAATAGGCAAGGCACACATTTAACACAGAGGTATCTTTTGTAATGGAATCTACTCCCCATATAAATCCAAGAGGTGGTTTAATGTCTAATTTACAGATAATCCTTGTTCAGATCCCTGGATCTTTTGCTGGTTAGTGGTGATGGCACAAGTCATAACTTGATTGATGGGAAAGATTAATCTCAAATGAGCATACTGTCAGTTCTCAAATGTAAAACTTAGTTGTACTCAAAAAACTGGAGTGGACAAATTAGATTGCGCCATACTAAAATATAACTATGGCAATACTTAATCCAATGACTCATTTGTCCTGGCATGGAGGCATGTTTAACTTTATGTACAGATGATCAGTTTTTAAAGAACTCATTTTATCTGTATTGTCTTGTTTTATTCTTTCACCTAATTTTTTCATGAATCACAAAAGGTATAAATTGAAAAGACCTATTAGGAGATTAGCTTGTCTACCCCTTTGTGAAATGGTGTACACTTAGTTTCTCTGTTATCATGTCTGAATGTGCAAATCAAGGGATCAACTCAACTGCCTAATTGGACACTTAATTCTCAAGCTGCGCACACAACCATCAGGACTGGCCTTAGAGGTGGGTGATCAGGGCTGCTGCCCTGGCCACCAACATTTGCGGGCACCAAATATCCTATCTCTTTTAAAAAATTTTTGCTTGTATCTTTTGGATGAACGGAGGGATGGTGCCAAAAACATTTTCTGCCCTCAGTGACAAAACACCTGGGACTGGCTCTGACAGTTGTGATAACTGCATATATAAATTGGGTATAAAACTGAACACACATTTTTCCACACTGGCCTTGTGGAAAAACCTTTAATAAAAAAAAAGCTGGGGCCCTAAATGGCCAAACTAATGGGACTTCCATTACTTCCCTTGGGAGACTATTCCACTGCTTTCGTTCAACAATGCTGAAGAATCACAGAAAGAGTTTCTTTCTTCTCACTGTGACCAAAAATCTTTATTAAA
Organism: Caretta caretta; assembly: GCF_965140235.1. Classification (NCBI taxonomy): domain Eukaryota; kingdom Metazoa; phylum Chordata; order Testudines; family Cheloniidae; genus Caretta; species Caretta caretta. The sequence continues at coordinate 66,550,755 of NC_134209.1, read as the reverse complement.
GCAAGGAAAAACCATCTTATCTCTAAATCTATGCTGTATCTCTCTGATTCACTGTAGAACTTCTGTCTAGAAATTCACCAGCCCCTCTCCTGCTTGGCTTCATCCTCCAGTTTTAAAGAAAATGTGTGCATATAAGTGCAACAGCCTAATACATACTGTCACAAAGTTTTCTTCATAATAAGCCAAACATTTCCTTTTCTTAATTTAATTCCATTGTTCCTACTTATATCCTCTTTATTATCCTAAATAATTCCTATCCCTTTTTGGTATTTACACCTTTCAAATATTTGTGGACTTGTATTTGGGAGACTGTTGCCTCCATTAGTCATTACTTATCTAAGTTATAACATATTCAGTGCTTTTAATCTTTTTAATAAATCAATCCCTTCAGCCGCCTTAAAAAATATGTTGCTCTTCTCTTTGTATCCTCCAGTTTGTCTGGTACTGTGGTATAGGGATCTGAATGCATTATTTTACATACTGTCACACTGCAATCATATTTTAAATTCCTGCCCCAAGACATGATGTCTCTGCATATGCAGCTCAAAATTGCATTTGTCTTTTTTGCTGCCATCTCCCATTACAAACTCATAAGTTATTTGCTGTTCACTGTCAACAGTAGGTCTATTTCACATACGTCCTAGGTTCCATTATACAGCAACTTAATTTCCCCCTAAATGTATTAGTGTACATTTTCCCAAATTAATCCCTTTTATTTTCTGCCCATGTTTCTCTAGGTCTAATCTCTTCTATGATGCTAAAATAATCCCACTTTCATTTACTTATTTCAGTGTTTTTATTCAATCCTTCATATTTCCACCCCTCTTTTTTAAATTAATGTAGTGCTTGTGAAAGGTGCCAGATGAGCAGCACTAGAACCTGAAATTCCCTCCCTAATCTGAGAATATGCACAACACAACCACTATAAGGGTAGTTAAATTCTGGAATAGGCTTCCAAGGAAGGTTGTGGGATCCGCTTCATTGGAGGTTTTTAAGAACATGTTAGACAAACATCTGTTAGGGATGGCCTAAGAGGGATATATAGGGGGCTGGGCTGGAGAACCTCTCGAGGCCCATTCCAGTCTTACATTTCTATGATTCTCTGATATGTTGCTTTACAGAGGAAAGAAAGACATGAAGCCCAAATTCGCTAAGACTCCTTATGCCATTTTGATAGCATAAAAGAGCCTTAAAGGGGATGGAAACAGCCACCCAAGAGTAAGGGCCCTCCCTGGTTGATGTAGAATTAAGATAAGAGCTCTGTGCTGGCCCTAGCAGAGGGGTGTTTCAGGGGTGGGCTGGAGGAGAAAAGAGGAAAGTGGGGCGGAATTTAATGCAACTCTAGAATTTCAATGGCAGGCATTATTGTTGGACAGAAAATGGAAAAAGTTTTGAGGAGGGATTTGAAGGAGGAGACTGTTCGGACGTATAGGATTGGGGAGCCATTTCAGCCATGAGGGACAGCATGGAAATGCCTGTGGGACAGAAAATGAAGAGTTGTGTGAAAGGACATGGAATTAGTGGAGTTTGAGGCCCCTGCAGGAGCTTAGATATCACACTGACAGGTTTGGTATGAATCCCAGGTAGAATGAGAAGGTAATGGGAGATGTGAGAGACAAGTTGTAATCTGGGGGAAAGCCTTGAGGCTGAGGAGTTTGAATTTAATGCAGAGCTTGTCACCTATTCTGCTGCATATAGACTATTCAGACAAAAAGAAAGAGATTTTATTGTTATTTGTATTGCAATTTTTTAACCACAGCAGCACTTAGAATACATTTTGTAAAGTCCCTGGTGAGTTCAGTATTGGTCCTGAGCAGCATTGTTTGTTTATTTAGTTAGGATAAGCCTTTCCATTTTCTCCTGGAACCCACAGTAAATAAATTACTCCTCACCAATCTAGCCGATATTAGCCAATAGTAGGAAACATTGTAATGGCAGCATAGTTGCAAAGCAATGCACAGGGCAGATCTAAAATTATATTTTCAAATCAGAGATAAACAGATAATCCATTAAAAAATAACTATTTGTATTCAACTGGGAGAATGAATGGAGAAAAAGGCAGTTAATTATCCAGCAACTGAAACATTGCTTTACATTCTGTTCTTATCTGAGGTCCATTTTACTCCAAGGATTATTTAAAAGTATTAGCAGAACTCTGTGGCATATGGTAAGAAGCGTGTCAGTTTGGTTAATTCATAGGAAGCGCCATTTTCTGTGTGGCATAATTCTTTCCCCACTTGACAATTTTCCTTGCATACAAAGCAAGGTTTATGAGATCACTTACACATGGTAAAAGCTGCAGAGTGGGAATGACTGTACATTTCAGTTCTCATGCAATGTTTAGTTAGTGTAAACTGTATTTTCCCAAAGCCTACATAACACATCTTTGGAACAGCTAAATATATAATCGGCCACAGGAGATGAAACTTTCAGAAAGTGCTGTATACATTTAATAGGGAAACTGAAAGGATGCCAAACCCAGAGGTCAGGTCTATGTCAACAGAATTGAAATGGTAAAACAGGATAAAACCCCACTGAGATGCTTTTTTTTCGTTTGTGTATCAAGTGCTTCAGGAATAGAGCAGGTTATATCCCCTGCAACAGCAAATACTGAAGCCTGATCTTGCAATCCTTCTTCTCACGACTAGTCCTAGTGATGTTTATGGGATGATTTGCATAAGTAAGGGCTACTCATGTGAGTAAGGGTTCCAGGATCAGGCCCATACCCTTTACCTGAGGAATATAAAATGCTACAGTGCCTCCTGGGGCTTCATGATAATGCAGGCTTTGGAGAGAAATCTATGACCCTCCTTTAAGGGGTGCAGCATGCTTCCCCCTCCATCTCTCATGTGGCTAATTATGTCATTCAGTGTGGTTGCATGCAGCTCTTTGTGTAAGAAAATGAAAATATCTTGAACAAATGCAGCCTGATTGGCTGAACCCCGCTGACTTTTTTATGGTTTTTTTTGGCTGATCATTTCCAAATAGAAAAGATTTAAAAATGTAATATGTTCCCTATCTGGAAAAAATAAATTAGTTATGCAACACAAAACAAGGATACAGTTGATATACTATTTTAGGCCATTTATGGCCCAAAGAGTTTGGAAGTCTTGGAAATGGGTCTGATCATTGTTCAGCTGGGTTTTGTACTAAATACGTTGTGGATAATAATCTTTTATAAATTAGCTAGCAGTGATCAAACTATTAATTGTGAATAAGTTACCTTAGGATAGTAGTCATTTTTTTTTGTCTTGTGAATTGTTAAAACAGACTGATTTTTATGCATGTATTCACTATTTTTTCTTGCTTAGCAAAAGCTTATATGAACAAAGTTTAGACTTTTGGCTGTCTATGAACTGTTCACATAAACTAATTACTATTTGTGGTATGTGACTGGTCATTTAAGTCACATGGCATTGTTCCTGCGCTCTGACTGAATAACTGACACTTTTTAAACAATCAGAACAGGTAATACCTTAGTTCAGACACAAAGAGCTTGTTTTTTATGCGAATAAAAGGTATTTGCATGAAGAATAACCATTCCCTAAACAACTGTGCAAAGAAAATCTCATTTGTGCAAATGTTCACAAAAAGGGACAAATCCAGCATTTTCCTCTGAGGGGAAGGGCTCCTTGGCATTGGAACCATTGTGTTTCCACTGCGGTAAAGGTGAGTTAGATATGGGGACTGGTTGAATACTGTTAAAGTTATTAATCAGATAATTTATCAGGTACAAGAAAGACAATGTTAGTTGAATAATGCATTTGAAAATAATATTTGACCAGCTCTAATGACAAGTCACAAATGGATCAGAATACAGGAACTACCATCAGATTAGTGGTCCACACTGTTCAATATCTTGTCTCTGACAATGGCCAATACTAGATGCTTCAGAGGAAAGTAGAAGAATCCTGTACTGGACACTTATGTGCTTGTCCATAGAGGAAATTTCTTCCTAATCACAGGAAGTTAATAGTTGGCTTATGTCCTGAAGCATGAGGATTTATATCCCTTATTTTTTTATCATAGCTAATTTAACTGTGGATGTTCTCATTGTCCATATAAAAGTCTAATCTCATTTTTTAATCCTGGCTGAATTGGGAAAAGTGATGTTGGCAGGGACAGTAGTTACTTTTCCTGGAAGAAATCAGTAAATTTCCCCTGCCAGTGACAAACAGTAGTATTCATCTGTCCCCAGAGTCATATATTACTTTTCTGTTTAAAAACTGATCCTAAGAATATGTGACTTTTCTGGTCATGTGATTTATCGGTGCTTCTACATTGCAGTATACCACAGACCATAAAGATGGATGCTTTATTGATATTTTTGTAACTATTTAAAACCAAACAAAACAAGAAATGACATGAACTTTGTTCAGAGGCACTGTACAGGAGGAGGTCTCTTTTAATATTTACAAGAGCTTAAACCTTGGTTCCCTCTATGTCTAGCAAATTGGAATGAGATGGGATATTTCCACCAGTGTTCTATAGGGTCAGTTCCCAATTGCTGAACTGGTTTAAAAAAAAGGGGGGGTTGGGTTAACCAAATTTGAGTTGTTTACATAGTAGGGTATCAGAACTTTTAATTTTAAAATGAAGATTGTGAGTTATACCTTCATTATTGGATCCTGGTATTTTCTCTTCACTGTACAATGATTTTATGCTTAAAGAGGTCATAGGTAGCCCACTGTGGCAAAGTTGTGCATTCCTCTAACTGTACTTGCCACTGAACTTGCACATGCAGTTGTAAAGCTGCTTATTTGCCGACTTTGCCCACTAATCCACTTCAAGGACATGAATATTGCCCTGGTTTTTGTAAATTTAATTTTAATCCACGTGGGGCTATGGGGTAGTGACTACAGAAATCTGTTTCGTAATTAACTTTATTCTGAAATAAAGGTTTTAAAAGTACAGTATCTTTCCTATGACTTCTGCACAGTTCCAGGATGTGGAAAATTATGGACTCTGTAGCCATAAATGACAATGATGGCCAGAGTTTCCCAACTTGCCTGGACTATTAATGAGGATTGTCTCTGGGCTACTAGTGATATGTAACAGCTATTGCAACAATATGGTGTAGTGTGGAGCTGAAAGGAAGCTACTCCTCTAGGCCACTTGTATGGGCAGCACACAGTTAGCAAAAATGAAAAAGTAACCCTATCATACATTAATTACTGCATGGACTTATTGGGTGCCAGAATGGACAGGAACATATTGGTCATTCTGTCATGTAGTGATACTAAATCACATGGCACTTGCAGTTACTGGATGCCATTCTCCTGACAGTATGCACTGGATTTTACTGTTTAGTCTTATGGCGGTTTTATTCAGTGAGTAACTTCAGTCATTTGACCAAAATGCCTGATCCTAATTTTCAGTCATTAGACCAAAGGTTTGGTAGTTTTAATTATTTAGTGAAATTCACAAGTGAAATGTTCATTTGACTGACTGAAGTTTGACAGAATGTTGATAACTTACTGTAGATAACCAAACTGCAGGCCTTGATTCTGAACTCCTAGGGAAACCTTAGTAAAAGTATCAAAGAATCCCAGTTTAAAAGCTGCTTTGGTAGAGCTTAATAGTGTTGAGTTTCTTTCTATTCATATCTTGGGTAACTGACTTTATCTGTACTTTATTCTAACAGAACACAATTCAAAGGTGTAATTCCTTCTTTCCCTTTTCTCTTTGGTTTCCTAAGACTAATTTAAGAAGCCCTGGACATAACACTGGTACATTAACTGAATGCTCAGAAAAAGTATGTGATATTACTATGTTTGAGTATGAGATTCAGGGGATAAATGGAAGGGCAAGAAATGAGTTGGACTAGGTTTGTTTGTATGTTTCTGAAACAGCAGCATTGGAGGATGAATTCTATGATCTAGGTAAGAGGTTTGTCAGTGACCCTGCTTGCTGTAGCTGCTGTTGACATTGTTCACATGGGCGGTCCCTTCTCTTGTCCCATGACTATAGCTGTAGCTGTTGCCTCCTTGCTTTGCAGTTTAGGAGAGGAGTCTCAACTTGTTCAACTGCTGCTATCTGGAGATTGTACAGAGACCTCTGCCTAGGGTGGGGCTAATAGGCCCTAAAATCATAGAATCATAGAACCATAGGATTAGAAGGGTCATATAGTTTAATCCCTTGCCAAGATACAGGATTTGCTGTGTCTAAGCCATCAGATGGCTATCCAGCCTTCTTTTGAAAACTTTCAGTGAAGAAGCTTCCAGTTTTTCCTGAGATTTAATCTAAATCTGCTATGCTGTAGTTTGAACCCATTGCCTCTTGTGTTCCTCTCTGTGGCAAGAGAGAACAACTTTTCTCCATCTTTTTATGACAGCCTTTCAAGTATTTGAAGATCTCTATCATGTCCCCCCCTTAATCTCCTCTTTTCCAAACTAAACATACCCAGCTCCTTCAGCCTTTTCTCATATGGCTTGCGTTCCATCCCTTTGATCATCTTTGTCACTCACCTCTGGATCCTTTCCAGTTTAGCTACATCCTCACTATACATTGTTGACCAAAACTGATCACAGTACTCCAGCTGAGGCCTAATCAGTGCTGAGTAGAGTGGTACTATCACTTCCTGAGACTTGCATGCTATGCCTCTGCTAATGCAGCCTAAAATTGCATTTGCTCTTTTTGCAGTAGAATTGCATTGTTGACTCATGATGAAGTTGTCATCCACCACAACTCCCAGATCCTTCTCAGCAGTGCTGCTCCAAGCCAGTTATCCCCCATCCTGCATTTGTGCATTTGTTTTTTCTTCCCTAAGTGTAGAACCTTACATTTGTCTTTGTTGAATTTCATTTTATTATCTCTAGTCCAGTTCTCCAATGTATCAAGATCCCTCGGAATTTTAGCTCTATCCTCCAAAGTCTTGGCAGCCTCACACTGTCAACTTTGTGTTTGCTGCAAATTTGATCAGTTTGCTCTCTGTTCCTACATCCAGGTCGTTAATAAAGATGTTACATGACACCGGACCCAGAACAGATCCCTGTGGAACCCCACTTGAGACCTCCCTCCAATCTGACATCATTTCATTCATTCCACTCTTTGTTTGTGGTTGTTTAACCAATTATGTATCCACTTAATGGTAATTCCATTGAGCCTGCATTTCTCCAGCTAACTTATCAGAATTTCATGTGGGATTGTGTCAACAGCCTTGCTAAATAAAGTCCAGCTATATTATGTCCACCACATTCCCCCTATCCACCAAGCCAGTTACCCTGTGAAAGAAGGGAATCAAGCTGGTTTGGCATGATTTGTTCTAGTAAATCCATGCTGGATGCCAATGATCACCCTTCATCCTCCAGGTCACAAACTAAATGTTTTATGTATTGCTCTAGTAGCTTCCCAGGTACCGAGGTCAGACTGATTGATCTATAGCTCCTCTTTTCCCCCCTTTTTAAAGATGGGCACTACGTTAGCCCTTCTCCAGTCTTCTGGGACCTCTTCTGTCATCCATTAGTTTGCAAATATTATTGTCAGTGGCACCAAGATTTCTTCAGCTAATTCCTTCAGCACCTTGGGGTGACCTGGGGTAGGTGGCTAGCCTATGTGACCTGAAATCACTGGGTGTGGTGGGCTTGGGAATAGAGTGGTGAGAAAAGTGTCAGAGAGGCCCTGAAATAAGAAGGTGGGGTGGTGGATCTGGGAAATGAGATATGAGGTGTCAGTGGCATGGAAATGAGTAATGAGAAGGCAGGAGAGTCTTGTGCATGTGAGCCATAACCAGTGACTCTTGTTCCTTTTGAAATCTTTATTAAGCAATTAATAAATATGATTGTATAAAATTTCAAAAGGAATAGAGTGTGAGCGTTCCTGAATGTTATGTGTTCACTGCGTAGAATAATGCTTTATTAATAGACTTGGATAATTGAGCTGCTTTGGAGTTATGAAGTGTGTTGATTGTGTAGTGTTATAGGTTTATATAAGCATATGCAGACTAGAGCTGGGCAACATTTTTTGTGCAACTCCCCACCCCCACTTTATGCCAAAAAATGCAGGGGAAAAAAACAACAAAAATTCCAGAAAAATGAAAAGTTTGAAAATGTTGAAACAAAAATCAAATGTTTCTATTTGTTGATTGGAAATAACTTGAATTTTAGTGCAGTTTTATTTTTGAAAAAGTGAAAAACCTGAGAACAAAATGAAATGTATCATTTGGAGCTAAACAAAACGTTTGTTTTACCCAAAACAATTTTTTTCCTAGTTTGGCCACCAAACTGAAAAATCAGTTACTCACACAGCTCCAGTAGAGACCTTTCAAATGTATATTTTTAACTACAATATGTAGCAGCTAACATAGGTAGCTTTCTTCTAACTGTAGATATTAGTATTTTAATATACTAGAAATTGATCCCTTGAATAGCAAATACATTTTATAATCTCCTAGAAATTTATTTTGACCTTTGTGTATATTTTTCCACATTTTAGGAAACAATATTAAGGTTGGATGAGACATATAAGTTAGGTGGTAAGTGCTGAAGGATTATGTGTCATTGAGGATCAGGCTGATTCCATAACTGTTCACTTCCAGGAGTCCAACATTTGGATTTTTAAAAGATGCATTTTAATCTTATAAATGTTAATTTATTTTTGGGTGTTAGCTGGACTCCAGTGAAGCACACATTTGGCCTGAAGTCTTATAGTAACTCACCCTCTGCTTTTCCCTTTCATGGTTTCAACTTTCCTTCCTGATTTTATGTTAAGATGTATTGAATTACCAAAGGCTGATTTTATTTATACAATATTTTTAGATTACTAAAGAGCAGAAAATATTTGAGACAGAGAGAGAGAGAGAGAGAGACTCCTACCTGTTTTGCTGAATTGTGTATTAGCAGGAATACATGTAATGCAATACTTTCATTTGAATATAAGGGACAAGGAGAATTGGATTTGCAGCTCTTGGTAACAATTGCAGGAGGGATGTGATATACATTCTGTTGATGCACAGGCAGTACAACATAATCAAATACCATGCAATGGCTTGCAGTACACAATGAAATAAATAAAGTGCAGAAACAAACTTTTCAGGTTACTTCCATGAATCTAAAGTGGCACTGTTCTGACACTGTGTATGCAGTTTGCTTTACTTCTAAATCGGCATTTCCAACAGTACTACAGTATGCAGCCTTTTCAAACTGGAGCAATTTGTTCCCAGGCCAACTCTATCCTCCTGTTGACACTTCTGACTTCAGTTTTAAAAGATGTGGTGAGGCAGCACAGAGGATAAGAATTCTAGAAGCAGAGTGAAACGCTTGGTGTGTCCTTTTACATGCCCTTATGTACAGTGCTTTTCCAGCTCAGTGATTTCGTGTCACTACTGGCATAGAGCTGTGTGTTTGTATGTGCAGGGGGCTCTTAGACAGTGTGCTTTGTAAGCAGCAAGGAGAAGCCTTTTTGAAAGAGGGAAGGAAAGCTGGAGGTATTAATCTTTAGTGTCTAAAAGTGGAAAGTGGCTACTACTATATGGACAGCTTGTGAGAAGGTTCACGGTATCCTATGCTGAAAATCTGATCAAGTCACACTGGGACTACTTGAGTTTTGTGGTGTCTGGCTATGACCAAATCTTACAGGTAAACAAAACCTGAGCATCATGATCTTTACCTTACTTCACTGGTTGCAAGTAAAAGATGGACAGAACTGGAAAAATACAGAGCTACAGCTTAATGTTTGTAAAGGCCCAGAGGAATTTGGAATTTAGAAACAGTATTTTTAGACAGAACAACAACCCGAGAGTAACAGTAGCTACTGTAACCTATGAGACTGCAGAAGTGTAAATCAAGAAGCAATTGATTTTGGCAGCAATCACGTCTGCATAGAGTCTTGCTGACTGTAGGTGGAGTCTCGGAGGTCATTTTGTTTCATCTTCCTGTAGAGAAAGTGCAGGTAACCTACATTTTAGATCCGTTTTTCTTTCCCTTTGCCCACACAGTACTGTGTTTATTTTATATCAGCATTATAAACATTCCATGATTTTTTTTCTATATAGTTTGGGGTGGTAGTTATGGTGGTTTCTGTTTTTATAAATCTTTTATGCTGCTTCACGCACTCACATTTTGAAGATAATTGCCCTTGTTGAGTCTTTGGCAGGCTGAGGAGTGTAAATTAGGGATAATTGCTGATCCAAGTTTTGAATGGCAGCTTCCCTTGAAGGAATCAGGGCAATGTTAGTATGCGGCCTGAGTGTGTCTTCTAATGAAAATGTTTGTCATGCCTTGAGGAAATTGCAGAATATTCAAGCAGAAATCTTTGCTTGTATATAATTCTATAGAGTTTGATTTTGTATCATGTCTTCATGCAAACTGTATCCCACAATGCTATAAGAAACAAATAATACAGTTACAAAGTTACAGTAAAAATGAAAACAGTGGGAGATGGACAAGCTTGTAGAGCCCACTCTGCCATACCTTCACTGCAATTGGCCACACTAGCTAAACTGGAGCTAGCATGGATGTGTCTACACAAGGGGCAATCAGATCTCTCACTGCAGGATAGACATCGTAAATAAGGGAGTATAGGTCAAGAGAACAGAGTTTACTAGAGACATCAATTCATGTTGAACTTTGTCACATCAAAATTCATTCAGTCACTGTGGCATTGGTGATGTCAGAGTATAGAGAAACTCCACTATGCCAAAACTCTCAGAGAATTATCATTACTTGTTCCCTCTGATTATTGATACAGTTTGGATGATAGACTGTTTTGAAATAAATTCATCCAGGTCTCATTCAATAGCATGCTCTTGAGCACCATTACAGAGCATTGTCAGATTATATTTAAGTTTTTAATATATTAGCACACATTCATATGTGTGTGTATATAGACATGCAAATATGCCATAAAGACAAAAGCACACAAAAATACATAAAGTAATTTACGGAGCAGTTTTTTAATATACACTGTGCATGTAAACATTTGAGAAATTGTGCAGTGGAAGTCACTGTAGTCACTTAATATTTTGACTTTGTGAATAATGTGCAGGCTCATGTCTTCCACTTGAAACACAACTGGATGTTAAGAACTACATTGTGTAGCTGTGGCTATTACCTTTCAACCTGGAAAAACAGATGCTATAAATCTTATGGCAGATTTCTGCAGCAGGCATATTGTATATGATAGTGCTATATTTCATTCCACTATTTAGTAAAATGCGACCTAATCAGCAAATGTAACAGCCAGACAATGATTTTCATGCCATGTAACCAAAAAGTTGACAATAACAAAGAAAAAGTTATGTCACATGTTTACATGTATGCGAGCAATAGCATCTATACATTATATTGTCAGTTGCATTTATATGGTTAATAACCCCAATAAAAACATCAAACTCATTTTAAATGTTTGAACTTTGTAAGCATCTCTCTCTCTCTCTCTCTCTCTCACACACACACACACACACACGCTTCAGAACATATGCATGCACAACTCCTATGGACTCCAACAGGAGTTTTGCCCACATGGACTTAAACTTCAGGTCCACAATTTGTAAGCAGTATTCTGCATATCTGTAATTTAGTGACCATCTTCTAGGAAGAGTTTTGGACACTTTTTGTAACACTTTACTGTGTTCCATTGATATTGCTGCATTCCACTTCAATTTCAATCCAAAACAGATACAGTCTCTGCAGAATAACAAGCCTAAGAGATAAACATGACTGGCTAATTATACATGTGCTTCAAGATTCTCTTTTACAAATGATTGCTCTTTTGCTGATATAGAAAAATATATGTTTATTTTGTAAAGAGGGTTAGAATAAATAGCACATTATAATACCCTGCTTTTGGTATCAGTCTGTGCTGTAAGTGCCTAATGTTGGTGCTATTTTTAGATGGTCTATTCCTATCTTTGAATAGTGAAATGCTAATTTCCCAGCTAATGGATTGTCTCATTCTGTAAAATTAAGTAAATAAAATACAGGTGTGGACTGACACATTTCCAGATAAAAGCTTTTAAAATTCATGCTAAACATACTTTTATACAGAATATATTCACCACTCAGTTAAATGTTTCCTTTAAAAAGTGGCAAAAAGACAGAGATAAACTATATCCTCACAGATTCCATATTCAACATCTTCTGAAAATCCCATGGTGACTAATTCTAATCGGCCATCAAGTAAAAAGATGGCTAGGTCCAGGTACATACGGAACTCTTCCTGCTTGGGTCAAAGACTGCAAACATCCTGCACAGTGCTGTGTGAGACTTTCATTTTCATAAGAAGGTGATGTAATTTTCAGAGACAGCAACATTGTCAAGAGGATCCCAATTTGCAGATCTTTAAATTTATAGTAAATCCATTAAATCACCTCTGAAATTAGGTAGAAGGGCAAAGAACTTCTGAATGGATTATATTTTGTGGAACACTCAGTGGATTTCCTGTTTAAACAGCTTTCATGTGACATTTTTTTCCTCCTGGATTGAAGTGGTCTCAGTGTCCTTCAGTCTCAGTTTATGCTGTCCTTATGGCTGCTTCGATCTGTATTGTGGTTATTTAGTTCATGGTTTTTCCACTGAATGCTTGTTCCATTCATTGGCACTGACGTCACTAGACTTTTGGACTGGTAGCAGCAACAGCAGAGACATGACTGGAAAGAAAAAGGGTTCGAAATAACATAAATCTAGCAACTCTCTATAGAACTATATTCTGTCTTCAGATGTGTGCATAAGATTCCAAGTGAAGAAGTGGGAGCTGCACATAGGCAGAGTTTGGCCTTAAAAATGCAGGTGATTCTGTAATTGCCCATCTCTATGCCACAAAATTAAGGCCTGATCTTACACTCCTTATTTAGACAAAATTTTCACTTCACTGAATGGGAATTTTGCCTGAGTAAGGTGTGCAAGTTGAGATCCCACCACACTTCTGAAGTGTAATGCATTGGGTGATACATTCCACACTACAGCAAATCATCCCTTCCAGTCCTGCAAACTACGGCAGTGTTCCAAGACAAGGACTAGTAGTAGCAGACTGGTGGGGATGAGGAAAACAAGAGGAAACCTTTAGATCCTCATCCTCTGCCTTTCTTTCCCTCCTTCTTCTTTCCTCCTATCCTTTCTAAGAAGCAGAGAGAGTAAGAGCAGGAACATACTTTTTTTTTTTTAGCCAGGGGAATGGTGAGGATGATGACTCAAGCCTAAGCTGCTGGATTCTGCACCGGCTGGGAGTCTCCATTACCTCTTTTGAAAAGTGCAACAGCACAACCTGCTCCCTCAGGCTTTCTCCCCCTCTCATGAAATACGAAGTCTGATCTTAGGCAGCTGGGATTTCTGACTGCTCTGGAGAGGGAAGGGGAATGAGGACTGGGATTCCAGCAGCAATAGCAGGACTAGTGACCTCTCCGGGACATAGCAGCAAAAGAGCTTTGCAGATAGGCAGAGCTAGACTCAAGTTAACTGTATTGCGTATTTGTGGGTTGGGATGTAAAATAATTGTATTGATACTCAGGTAGGGGAATAATTTAATTGTAACATGGGAGAGTGGATTGAATTTATTGTTTTTGGTATGGGAGATATGGGGATGGGTTGTAGTGAGGGGATGAGAGGCATAAATTAATTGTCTGACAGGGGTGGGGGCTGGCCTGAACTAATTGTATTGGGGCAGGCAGAGGGACTGAATTAATTATATTGGAGGCAGCCTGGGTAGGTCCAACTCTATTTCCAGTGCCATTTCTCCAGGTATCCAATGAGAGGTCCAGGCAAAGATCCTTTCCACAAACCCACCAGTCCCCAAGCACCCTGGGCAGGGATCACTCTTGCAACCCCCCGCAATTTGTAACCGCTTGCAAACTTGGTTTTATTTCATTCATACAGTGTGGAAGTATCCTAAAAACCCCCTCTAAATTAGTGCATGTAATGCTGAACAAAACACATGTGTTCCACATTGTAACCATTTGTCACATGATTCATTGGCTTGGGTCACACATTGGCAGGTTTGCTTTCTTTCCTTTACTTATAATCATAGACTCATAGAATACCAGGCCCGGGTAGAGACTGTCGAATTGTGGAATTCAACGAATGGCTATGCAGGTGGTGTTGGAGAGAAGGCTTTGGATTCTTTGACCATGGAATGGTGTTCCAAGAAGAAGGATTGGTAGGCAGAGACGGGCTCCACCTAACGAAGAGAGGGAAGAGCATCTTCACAAGCAGGCTGGCTAACCTAGTGAGGAGGGCTTTAAACTAAGTTCACCGGGGGAAGGAGACCAAAGCCCTGAGGTAAGTGGGAAAGTGGGATACCAGGAGGAAGCACAAGCAGGGGAGCACAAGAGGGGAGGACTCCTGCCTCATACTGAGAAAGCAGGACGATCAGCAAGTTATCTTAAGTGCCTATACACAAATGCAAGAAGCCTGGGAAACAAGCAGGGAGAACTGGAAGTCCTGGCACAATCAAGGAATTATGATGTGATTGGAATAACAGAGACTTGGTGGGATAACTCACGTGACTGGAGTACTGTCATGGATGGATATAAACTGTTCAGGAAGGACAGGCAGGACAGAAAAGGTAGGGGGAGTTGCATTGTATGTAAGAGACTAGTATGACTGCTCAGAGCTCCAGTATGAAACTGCAGAAAAACCTGAGAGTCTCTGGATTAGGTTTAGAAGTTTGAGGAACAAGGGTGATGTCGTGGTGGGAGTCTGCTATAGACCACCAGCCAGGGGGGTGAGGTGGACGAGGCTTCCTTCATGCAACTAACAGAAGTTACAAGATCACAGGCCCTGGTTCTCATGGGGGACTTCAGTCACCCCGATATCTGCTGGGAGAGCAATACCGCAGTGCACAGACAATCCAGGAAATTTTTGGAAAGTGTAGGGGACAATTTCCTGGTGCAAGTGCTGGAGGAACCAACTAGGGGCAGAGCTCTTCTTGACCTGCTCCTCACAAACAGGGAAGAATTAGCAGGGGAAGCTAAATCCTAACAGCTAAGGAAATAATACGTATTTTGAAGGATCAGCTGGTTTCACAGTCCCCACCCCACCATTCTACTTCTTTCTACTGTGCTCTTCACTCTCATCTTCTCTCTCACTTTACTACTTTTGTTGTGAATGGGTACTTTAGGAAACACCGACAACAGCAATCTGGAGGCACAGTGTGATAAGTAAAGCAGGTTACTTTAGCCCAAAGTTTTCAGGTGTCCATTTTGAATTCTTGTGAAAAATGGACTATACAGCTGTCTAGCAACTCTGAAAGCCATTCCACTTTTATAACTTCCAAAGTTTGGGTTTAGTTTCCTAACTTTGGGCTTCCAAATTTGAAAATTTGAGCCAAAGTGTGGTTTCCTGATTACAGGCAGATTGGGATTTCGGCCAGACATATTCATCATTCTAAATAGATGCTAATATTGGGAGAAATGTGATCAAATGAATTCCACTCCATGTATGCACATTAAGTGGGTAGACAGTACCTAAGATGTACATGCATAGATCACTGAATGTTTGCCTTGGTGGAGTTTGTCAAAATTCTGTTTTACCGGTTTAGTGTCAACACTGCATGGATAGTTCCAGCTCTCAGTCTAGTATGTGTACTATGTGACCTTCTAGCTAATAAATTAGATAACTTCATACCTTTACATGCTCTTCCTTAAACTTTATAAATACCTTTATTTATCATTAAGTACATTAATGGAGCATGTCTGCGGGACATCTACATAAAAATGTCTCATGCCAGAAGTCTTACCTGGAAACAGTTTTTAAACTTCTTGCTCACAAAATAGAGAGCTATGGGGTTTATACAAGAATTCATGGTTGCCAGGTTAATGCTGATGTAATCCAGTGGCAACAAGAAACTAGGCAACAAAAAAGAAAGTAAAATAATTACAACTCTTTACACATTGTAAGGGCATAAGCATAGCACATGAATACTTTTCTCTAATGCACAGGCCAATTCTCTACTGTCTATATTGATCTTCTTCTAGCATAGGCAATGTGTCAGCAAAGGCCTGTCTGAAATAGCTAGTCAGACATTCCAGTTTGGAAAAATGAGAGGAAGGTGAACAAATAATGGCAGTGATCCAAATTCTGCTCTATCATGAAACCTCATTGGAATGGAATCCCCTAAAACTGAAGGATATAATGGAAGAATCAGAAAATGGAAGAGTCAGCAGTTATAACCTTCTAGTGTCTGGCTCTGACTGCTTAAGTTACCAGTTCTCACAGCTGCATGAGCAATCACATTAAACTCTAAGTAACATATCACCCTATATTTTTTCATTCTAAATGGTTGAGGTAAGAAGATACAATACCTGAACAGTTCACATCTGTTAGGGTCCAATTCATTGTATACCATTTTCTTCAAAATTCGGCTCAAATGGAGAGGAAACCAGCAAAGGGCAAAAATCACTACCAGACAGAAAACTGTCTTTGCAACTTCTCGACGCTGAAGGAAGAAAGCAAAGAAAAAGATTACTGATACATGTCAGTCACATTGCACATGTAAGGGCAGGGAAGTGATAGCAGCACAAAAATAGGCAGTCTAGATAAAAGCATGCACTTAAGATTTCTTGTGCCCAATCCTGCAGTCTTTGCTCATGCAAAACTCATGTTTATTCAGGGACAACTATTACACTGAGTGGGAGTTTTTCATGAGCAAAGACTACAGGCTCAGGCCTTTACAAATGGTTTCACCTTGTCAATGCACACGTCCTGTCCAACAGGTGTGGGTTAGTGAAAGGAATTGTGTCTGTGTGTGTGGGGGGGGGGGGTTTGAGAATATAGCTGTTGCCTCTGCAGCTGCCACTGGAGTATAACATGCAGGTTAAGCCTCTGTCGTTACAATTTTCAGCCACGTAACTCCAGTTAATCTCCAAATGTGACTTAATATTATTATTGCTTCTTTCTTGTAATAGCAGTTATCAAAATATGAAATCTGATATAACTTTGATTTCTGTGCTAAGAATGGGGCTGCTGCTGCCATGAGCACAATTAAGCATTAATGTGAGGAAGGGGAGAAAGTGAGAGAGCAAAAGTGACAATTGAAAGGACACATTTTTATAAACTGAGGCACAAATCCATCTTGGCTGAGCTTTGGAGATCACAGCAAGGGGGAAGTGGTGGAAGGAGTCTGAAATCTGCATGGTGGCAGATACAGTCTTTCCTTTGGGCCGCCTGATTCTGGCTCTATCCCCTTTCAAGCACAGCTGTGGAGAGCACTCTCATAGAGCTGACTTTGTATTATGAACAGGGTATAAGGGCTAGCACTCCCCCTTGTGCAGTGAGACTGCACAGGTACAGCCTTTCGAGGGTCATTCACAGCTGTAGACAGAGGGTCAGGATTTGAGGGGGTGAGGTAGCAATTGCAGCCTCCTCTCAGACCATAATTGCAGGGACTTGCCTGAAGGTTTTAAAACAGCAGTCCAGAAGGTAATCTAGAAAAGAGCTGCAAACCAAGCAAAGTACAGTCTGATATTACTGTGAGTGACTTTGCACCGTAATCAGTGTTTACACTAGACTTCTTTTTGCCACTCATGGTTGCAATGATGGGAACATTAGTGTAAACAAGACATGGGTGTTTTTATCACTATCTAAAACTGTTCAGAGTAAGGAGAGATGAGAGAGTGGTAAAAATGCTGATGGCACCCCGAACCCTGTCTACACTAGCACTCTTACTGTTTCTACCACCAGTACAACAAAGGGTGATTTCCCCAAAAAGTCTAGTGTAGACAAGGCCAAAGGGTTTATAACCAGGATGCATGATCCCTAGCTCTAGCTCTTTGCAAGAAATGTAAAGTATTCAGCTGAGGACCAGGAAAGGACCAGCAGAGCTTTATGTTTATGGGCAAAAATTCAGAAAACATATTTTTGCCAAATCTTTGTAGCAGCATTCCAAGTAATTTAGCCAGTAGAGATTTAAGGTTAAAGAGAGGGTGAGCAAGACTCTCACACTTTCTTAGGAAAGGAAATAACATGCAATCTCCAATATCTACCTAGTCTATAAATTACTCTTGTGTTCTGGGTTTGGTTGAATACCTCATGGTCAGAAGTCACCGGTAGCCTCACTTTCTATTTCTGGAATTTATTTTATTAAAACCTGTTTTGAAATGTTTATAAACTAACTGCAGACACAGCAGCAGTGTTTTCCCAACATTGGATTCCCTAATATTTACCTGCTTAAGATGTTCACTGAGGGCAATTCTCAAATTGCTGTTCCTTCTGTTTAACATTTCACAAGTCATTAGTGTGTAAAAGACAGCCGTACATGCTAGTGGCACGCAGAAATAAAATCCAAACAGCCACCAATCCTTTGCGTTTTTGTAAAACTGAAGATGAGGAAAAAAAAGAGAATGATTTTTTTCCAAATGCAATGCAACAGACAACAGAAATATAACTGAACATGTGGTGGTTGATAGTCGTTCTTCTGAGCCTATTAACTGGAGTGAACTTTGTGCATTCTTGTTCCTTCTAAGATGTGTTTGTGGTGGAGTAGGATTCTGACTGTTTGCAGAAGATTTTTTCTGAGGCATCATCAAGACATTTCTCAGGGAACTAGATAAATATATCTAATTCCTACTCCTGATTTATCATCACTTGTTAATTAGCCCGAAGTTTTAAAGGGTTTGAATTAGTCATAAACCTGTATTTTAATCTCCATAATGGTGTGACTAAACACATCCCTTATGCTAAACTGAGTAGTTACAAGGTATTCTTTCACCAAGCTTTACACCTAGCATATTACGCCCTTGATTACCATGCTATTTCTATATTTAATATAGAGGAATCAGGGAGATGACCTTTAGCCTTGAATACTTTATAGAGATAAAACAGGCATTTGGTGGCAGCATAAACATTCAATTTACCCTGGTGATAACCTGTCTATAACTTTGGTACTATCTGTCTTGGGTTGGAAATTGCTGCTTGAGGAAGTGCTTGCTGGGTATTTATGCTAATTCATGTAAATCAGTGCTCAACGCTTACCACACAACTGACTTGCCACATTGAAACAAGCTGCAGGTTGACTCCTAAGTCCCAATAATAACACAAACACTAAACTGCATATGAAACCTCTAGGATAACAGGTCTTGATAAGAGCCTTTCTCAGCAAAAGTAATTTACCTTTTAAGGCTCCTGTAAACTGTTTTGGATTCCAAAATGGGCAGGTTAAAAATGTCTTGTAAGTGTAATCATCCTCAGCTATCAGTGGATAGATTACTAGTTGGTGTGCTTATGTAGTGGGCAGATAGAGGCCACTTAATGTGTGTTTGTCTGGAAAATGTGAAGCTTAAGACTGGCTGCTTCCAATGGCTTCAGCTGCCTGGTTAGTTTTACCTTTTATTTACCTGATATGCGTGCTATGTGACTTTCATGACAGGAAATCAGGCCCAACAATAACTTCCCAGTATTTTGCTACGTAAACTGCTGGTAGTGATTTAGGAGGCATATTACGTTTGACAAAACATTTACATATTTTATTCCTCTGTTGGCAGCTATATTTGCACACTTGAGGACATGCTGTATTCTATTTTCCCTTTTTAAAGAAGAGCTGTTTTAATCACCAAAACTCTCCATTGAAATATGACATTTTAAATACTTCCTGTCTCTAGGTTATTAGTCGCTGAGCCAGATGTGTGTAAAAGGGGACCACCCCCTTCTTTCTCAAACTCTTTCCCGTAGCTTCTTTATTCCTAATGGATGTGATCTTACTTGTAACATCACAGTTCCCACACCAAAATATCATGATGTTAATAATGGAGGATTATGTGTCTCCTAAACTACTGTAGAAAGAAGTCAGAGGTCTGAGATCTTGTTTACGTATACTTCTGAACAATGCTCAGTTTCTGAAAAGGAACAAAATCAAAGCTATATTGCAAATTAATTGACATCAATTTAATGAGGTTGATTTTTTATCCACTCCATTAGTACAGCCATGGGTTACATGAGAGAAAATATATGTTACTAAGGGAACGCTTTCTCTTTGGACGGGTAGAAGGAAAGGAGGGACCACTGGTCATAGGCCTGATTGTGAAACCTTCATGCATGTTGACTATCACACAAATATTCCCATTGAAGCCAGTGGGACTGTTAGTAAGAAAGTACTCGTCAGGATAAGATTTTCAGAAATGGTCCCAATAGCACTTCTCCTTTAGAATGATTTTGGGTGTTAAGTAGGGTTTTAAAGCCCAGTGCACCCACCTTCCAATGGACCTCCCCACTGGCTAGGATATAACCAGGTCAAAATTTAGTGAACTTACTGCTTCTCCTGTTGCAAAAATAAAGTCCAGAACTGAGATCTGAGAGGTCGTATTGGGAGGGAGGGAAACAACTTTACATTCCAGATGGGACTTCATAGGAGCACACCTAGAAAAGCCACTCAGGGCATATGATGAATCAGCACAGACCCCTCGTGCATTGGCCAAACTCCCTCCGCAGCTGACTTTCTGAATTGTGTTAGTTGGCTCTTTTCTCATCATCAGCATGTGAACGAGAGGATGGTGGGCTCTTTGCATAGCTGTATTCTCTGTGGGCAGAAGTTCCACCACTAGGGATGCACAGCCTGGGTTCTGGTAGCAGAAACCCAAAAGAGAGTCAAGCCTCACATTTTAAAATTTTTGCTGCCTGGGCTGGGCATTTGGAGATTGCCATTTGTCATCTTTTTGGCAGAGAGACAAGGACTGAGAAGACACACACAGAGGGAATTATTTTCCCTGCTCCAGGACGTTCCCCCAGGTCATACTTGAAGCATCTTGGTAGGGGAATATAGGAAAACTTGCACTGCTGTTACCCATGATGGACCTGTTCTGGGCTCAAAAGGAACACCTCACTATCTACAACTCCCATGAGGACTACTGAGTGTGAAAAGAAAAGTTCAAATGAACAACAAAAAATACCCCCACAACCCTGACCAACTTGTAGACTCTGTATGCAGCATTTACTTATTGACATGTCCAAGTTATAAAACCTACAGCAAGATGTCTGTAAATGATTAATTAAGGAATCTGAGCTGCAAGAATCTTACTACAAAGTACAAAACTGGGCTGATTTAAGAGAAATAAGGATCCTTTTGTTTGCCTTGTAAGTCCACATGGAACTAGTTTTCTACAGGAAATGTGCATTTTAAACATGTTTCCTAATGCTCTCAGCCTCCTGGGATTCATGTCCTCACACGAGTCTTTCAAGTCTTTCAAAGGATAATGCTTTGGGGTCAGATTTACTTTTATTAGCTGCGGCTGAATATGGGAACTCATGACTAAAACTGAAGTTCCCTATCCCAGTTAATCTACTTTTTTTTATGAGTCTCAAACTTTAATGGATAAATAAAGCTTTGTTTCACTTTTCAGTCCGACATCCTGCAAGTGTCTATATTCTAATCTGTTGATTGCAAAAGAAGGAACTTTGATTACTTTAAAATTATACAAACCATCATAAACTTGTTTGTAGCATTGAGCATGCAGGTAATATGATCTTCATCTTTGTATTTGAAAGGTATCATGACAAAACCAATTGCTTCTGGAATAGCCAATATAAAGGAGAGAATCCAAATGGAGAAAATTTCAATAGCAGTGATCATGGGGATACCAATTCCCTGAACACGACTCCAGGAGGCAACTGCTCTGTACCTAAAACAAAGAGATAAGCATGACATTCCAGACTATTTTCTTTATTAAGATCTAGAGCTCTTGGGTTGTCTTAACATGTCAGGAATGGTTCTAGATTCCTTAAACTCCCTCAGAATGGCAGCCTGAGATCTGTGTTACCTATGTGATAACAGAGGACCCTACTCATCCAGGAAACCTGCCACCCATAATGCCACCAGCAGCATTGTGGAACAGATCAGATGGCTGGTGGTAGACAGCTGAATGCAAATGTTTACATAGGGCAGCACTGTATCTGCAGGCAGTTAACTAATATTTTATATCCAGAGTAGGGTTGTCAATCTTCCTGGACTAAACTACTGGGAAAAAAAAACCAGACAAACTCATCACAAGCAGGAAAATACGTGTGTTTTGTTTACTCTGCTTAAAGTGCAATCTTCCATATATTTTAAATTCTAAAAATACTGGGTTTTATAGTATGGGGCAATTTCTAGCCTGGCCTCAGAATACAAATAGTAAGGGTGCTAGATAGTGCTATTGACAGCATGTCAGTTCAGTCTCAGTACCTACATCATTTTTCCTATGAGAAACTGCAGCACAGGGTAAGAAAGTCTGAAAATAAAATCCATGCTAAAAACAGTACACTCTTTTCCATAACGTTATCCATTTAAAAATAAAGAGGTTATTTTTCAGAAACAGGCTGTGGTTCTCTGGCAGCAGCAATTCACATATACTTAGCATTTGTAACAGGTTAGCAAAGGCAGTGCAATGTCAAAAGCTGGACTTCATCAAACAGTATATTGTCCCCCTGTAATAATCTAAAGTGGCCTGGTGGGCAGAATTCTTTAATCTGTTCAGTTCCACTTTGCAAACTGTTTATGCTTAATTTGTTTGTTTACTTCCCCAAAATAGTAATAAATAAATATAGTATAGTAATTCCAGATGGGTTTATCATACTGTCTGTTGAAGAAGCATTTTTCTGAAGTTTGGAAAACAAAATAGGAATGCTAGAAATACTGTCCAACTCCTTACGCAATAGTTATGTACAATATGAATATGGGCCCACTGACACAGTAAAAATACCAATGGGAGACGTTGTTAGACATTGTAGGGCCTGGCGTATGTTCCATATACAGTCTCATTAATGTGATGAATTCAGTCTCATACAGCAAGGATGTTTGGGAAATAGACTGAATCAATGGATGCAGGATTGGGCCCTTACTCTCAGAGGAAAACTATTGGACAGCAGGACTGTAGAATAATAGCAGAGAATATAAAAGTGGTAAGGTGCAAAGTGCTCAGTTTTTCATCAATTTAATAGTATACACACTAGAATCTCTCTCTCTAGTGTATACTGCCGGGTCATACAGCATACTTGCAAGACATGCTGGGGAAAGGCTCTTAGGCTTAAGTTATATAAGCTATTAAAACAGCCTAGGCCATTTTAGACTTGTGGGGTGGAGGGAGGAAAAACTCAAAAAAACCTTATTTTAAATGTATTCCTATGCTCTGAGAATGCCCTAAGAGTTTCAGGTGATCGCTCAGTCCCTGGAGGGCATATGAGACAGAGCTATAAGATCATCTAACTGAGCAAACTGTATTTGAATGATTTAAGACATTACCCTCAGTAACAGAGCTGACTGAATAGCGAAAGAAATGTTGCCGTAATATTTATTCACTTTCAAAATCAAGTTTGTTTGATCACATCTTTGACCCTTTTCAATGTTGTTTTGTGAAAAAATTTCAAGTGCTTGAATTTTACTAGCAGGATCATTTCAGCACATGTACATGAATATTCATAGAAACTGAACTTTGAATTGTATGTTTGGTTGTAAAATTCTCATTCAGTCATGTGATATCATTTCAGTTCCCCAATTGGATGATGTATATAACCAATATTGTGTAATTGTGAACTGCAAATTACAGTCAACTACACTATCTGAAGTTCGTGCTGTTAGTTACTCATGTAACTTTTGTAACTGAGTGAATTGCAAGTTGTGAACCTGATTCTCTACTCCCCACACTTTGTGCCGTCAGTTACACTTCTGCAAAGTAAACTATTATTCAGATTTGGTCATGTTTTACAACCTTTTTGCACAGCTGTAAATCACTATACAAGAGGGAGGGCAGTGGAGAATTGGGTCCTGCATATTCAGTTATGATTTTTGCAGCTCACAATTCAAACGACTCATCAGACCAAGAATTATTTATTGAATGTGAATAATTTCAAATAAAGAAGAAATTTAATAATTTGATTATCAGAATTTGTTGAATACATTTTCATACAGAAATTATACGGTCAGCTGTACTCAATTGGTACGAGGATAACTTCAGTAAAATAGTGGTACTTTAATTTTACAAGTGTGTGTACTATGAACTATTTAATACACAGGATCTTTGTCTAGCCTCCAATGGCCTATGATTAGGTGTGTGAAAATGTTGCAGAGTTTGATGCCTTCAAACTTACAGAAATATAGTATGTATATCAGGGAAGTATAATAAAACAAAGGAGCATAATACAGTGCATTAAATTCCCCAACCTAAAAGCCATGTGTGTGTTTTCTGACTTTTCTTTTTCTTTTGTTTTTATTTTCTTTTTCTCGCCATTAATGTCCAACACATTCTATTCATCTCCAGATTGTTTTCTTTTCTCTTTTTCTGCATTTGTTATTCTCTCTATTCTTTGAAAAGCCCCATCTTCTTTCTTTTCAATCTTTAGCTTTCCTATTATGTTGTTTACCCACTTGCTTGCTCCTATATCATATTGTGTCCATCCCTTGCTGTCCTTCTCCTGTGCTCTCTACTTTCTTTTACTCTACACAGTCTTAATTATTTATCCTCACTTGGTCTTCATTGCCTCTAACCAGTCCTCCCTACTATTTGGCATGTATATAATGCTTTTAGATTCATAGAGTTTAAGACCACAGGGAACCATTAAATCATCTAGTCCAGGGGTGGGCAAACTACGGCCCAGGGGCCGCATCCAGCTCTTCAGACATTTTAATCCAGCTCTCGAGCTCCTGCTGGGGAGCAGGGTCTGGGGCTTGCCCTGCTCAAGCAGTCCAGCCAGGGAGCCAGGATCTGGGGCTTGCCCCACTCTGTGCATGCCGTGCCTCCACACGGCTCCCAGAAGCAGCGGCATGTCCCCCCTCCAGCTCTACACACTGCCCCCGCCCCAACCCCGCAGCTCCCATTGGCCTGGAACTGCGGCCAATGGTAGCTGCAGTGGCGGTGCCTACAGACGGGGCAGCATGCAGAACTGCCTGGTTGCCCCTCTGTGTAGGAGCCAGAGGGGTGACATGCCTCTGCTTCCGGGAGCTGCTTGAGGTAAGCACTGCCCGGAACCTGCACCCCTACCCCTCTCCCATGCCCGTGCCCCAGCCCTGATCCCCCTCCTGCCCTCCAAACCCCTTGGTCACAGCCCAAAGCACGCTCCTGCACCCCCAACTCCTCATTCCCAGCCCCACCCCAGAGTCCGCACCCCAGCTGAACCCCGCCCCCCCCCCCCCGCATCCCAACCCCTATCCCAGCCCAGAGTCCCGTCCCGCACCCTGAACTCCTCATTTTTGGCCCTACCCCAGAGCCCGCACCCCCAGCCGGACACCTGACCCCCTCCCACACTCCAAGCCCCAATTTTGTGAGCATTCATGGCCTGCCATACAATTTCCATACCCAGATGTGGCCCTCGAGCCAAAAAGTTTGCCCACCACTGATCTAGTCTGATCTTCTGTATGTAACAGACCTTTAAATATAACCCAGGTTTCAGTGTTCCCTCTAATTTTTCCCACATGTGTGGAATGAATTTTGTTATATCACCTTTATATTGGTGCACATAATAAAATTCATGGGTCGGGGGTGGGGCTAAGGGGTTCGGAGTGTGGGTGTTGGGGGGATAGGCACCCCTCCTCTGGCCATGTCAGGTCTGAGCCAGGGCTAGGTTGGGGCCATGGGAGGGGCGCCCCAGTCACGGCAGGTCCAGAGCTAGATTGGGGCTGGGGAAGGGGTGCCCCAGTCGCAGCAGGTCCGGGCTGGGATTGGGTTTGGGCCACCCCTCCCCCGGCCGTGGTAGGTCCTGACTGGCTGGGTTCCCTGAGCTCCTGCGTGGCACTTCATAGGCTACTGCACACCTGTGCAGCCGCACAGCTTACAGGGAACTTAGCTGGGTACCCCTGCATTAATAGTTTGCCCAGTAGTTTGTGTTTGGCTAAAGTATATGCTCCAAAAAAGCATTCCGTCTTCATTTGAAGACATCAGGAGTTGGAGAATCCACCACTATCCTTGGCAGTTTGTTCCAATGGTTAATCACCCTCACTGTTAAAAATGTGTGACTTATTTCTGATTGGAATTTGCCTCATTCATCTTCCAGCCAATGGTTCTTATGCCTTTCTCCACTAGAATAAAGAGCCCTTTAGTATCCGGTATTTTCTTCCTGCAGAGGTACTTCTACACTGTAATCAAGTCAGTCTTAATTTTCTGTTTGATAAACTGAACCGACAGAGTTTTTAGAGTGTCTCAGTGGAAGGCTTTTCCCCGAGGCTTTGAATTATTTTTGTGCGTTTTTCCTGCACCCTCTCCAATTTTTTGAAATGTAGACATCAGAACTGTATGCAGTATTCCAGTATAAGTCTCACCAATGCTGAATACAGAGGTAAAATCATCTATCTGCTCCTACTCACTCCTCCATGTTTATATAGAAGTTAACAAACATTATGTAATCATCACAACAACCCTATTGTAGTTAAGTACTACCATCCCCATTTTACAGAAGGGGAAACTAATGCAGAAAGGGGAAGTGATTTGACCAAGGACAAAGAACGAGTTATTGTCAGAATCAAATTTAGAATAGAAATAATCCCTTGCTTTCAATCCTGTGCTAACTCCACTAAACCACATTGGTTCTCTGCTATTGATCTAGTTTTTTTGGGAAGAGACCACAATGACTGCTCACTAGAAAAGCCAGCTCAGCTGCAGCCAGCTGGCTGGTGGCTGGGAGGATATTTATGGTGACCACTCAGTGCTGTGGTTTATTGGCATAATCTTGCCCATCTGCATAGATACTGAAAACTTGGCTACCACATGAAAGCATATAACCTGGAGTTAGTGTTCCACACAGTACAGTATGCAGCAAAGGCTAAATAAGACCTTACACATACGGGATGAGATCCTTACCTTTACCCTTCACCTTACAATCATTGTCTGGGACATGAGCAAGAGTAAAAAACTCAGTGGGGAAAAAAAGCCCTGAGTGACCTAAGTTTTCCCAACATTAGGCAGTACTGTAGACATAGCCTTAGTCACAGTCAGGCACTGTGTAGAAAAGACTCAGACTGTAGCCATCAGCATGAACCAGAATTTAAAAATGCCTGACAGGGAATTGCAACAAATGTGTGTTTCCTTTGAAGGGTAAAAGACTGGTGTGGCACTGTCTGTCAGCCTCTAAAAACCTTCTCCACATATGAACAGTATTGTCCCCCTGGGTATAAACAGTTAAACCTTAGTTCACGATCCATGCAGGCCAGTTTCTGTGTGGGCCTGGGTAATGGGTAGGGTTTCATAATAGACAGATGCAGTTAAAGGCAGGGACAATCTTGCAAAAAGGAGCAAACATATGGTTCCTAAATCAGGGTTAACATCCACAAAAGATGATTAGAGGAGCAACAGTGACCAAAGATGTGGAACACTGGGTTTTTCTGATTGTTCTGCCATTTGAAGTCAAGGATGTATGTGTAATTGACACCAACTGTGGGGCTTGAGGCATAAAACAAAGCTGTTTTATTAATGACCATGTATAACTTTTTCAGATATTTAATTACCTATTGCTCTAGAGAAGTAGTAATTAAAGCAGCAATGCTTTGTCTTGACTTCCCTTTCAGATAGAATTTCACTGGAGTTTGAATCAATGTTCAGACTTCTTTTCCAGTAAGATCTCAGATTTATTTTGTATTTTAACAAGGCTTTTAATATGACAAAGGAGGTTGGAGGGTTGGGTTTTTTAGCTTGTTACTTATGAAGTGAGCTGTAGCTCACGAAAGCTTATACTCTAATAAATGTATTAGTCTCTAAGGTGCCACAAGTACTCCTTTTCTTTTAACATGATAATAGTTATAATGTTTATGAATACGGTTATTTTACCCCCAACCCATGTTTCTGTGTTTTGCACAATAAAACCAATTAATTTGGCAATAACAAATGAAACCTTTACTTATGTAAAGGCTTCCTTATTTTGTTCTCTGCTTTACTTCCTCAAGTTCTAGTTGAAAATGTTGATAACTTTGATACACAATTTGTCCACAAATATAAGAAATGATGTGTTAATGCAATGATGCCAAGCTCAAAGCAGCACTTCCAAAAACTATGTTGGCTTAGTTTTGCACCATGGAAAACTAGATGCACAATTAAAAAATTTATATAATCCACAATTAGCATAGTATCTGTATCTGAAATGGAACATAACATTGCGCTATTACCTCATATTTCTTTAACTGCACCCCAAAACTGAAAAACTTAAAACTCCATCAAGTTTTGGGTCTGAGCACTGGAAAAATAATTTTATCTCCCAAAAGATGTGGGAATGATATTTGCCTCAGTGTAAAACTTTGAAGTAGAAATGTGAGATCGTGAGAGAGTGCTCTAAGGAACAGATCCTATATCAACAACGTATGTGGAATGTATAGTTTATGGGATACATTCTGAGCAGTGCGATCCCACTGGGCCCTATGCTACTCTCACTAATACTACAGTAAATTGGGAGTAACTCCATTATAGTCAATTATCACATATATAATACTTTACAAACATTAACTAATTAATCACCAAAACAACCCTATGCTATTTCCATTGAAGTATAAAGCTAGTGTGGGATTAGAATCAGTATTGTGTTAGTTCTCAACACTTAACATTCCTCACAAGGGTATTGTTATCCCCATTTTATATGCTTTGCCAAGGATACATTATTTAGCATCTCACGCTACTACAGTAAATATTTGCAGGGAATATGTTGGGGGCAAACAGACATGTAGGGTCCGATTCAAATTTCAGTTGCACCAGAGTAAATCTCGATTAACCCCAGTGAAATCAGGAACTGCCCCAGAGAGTCAGTTTTCAAAATTTTCAAATGAGGGTGTCTAAAGTTAAATACTTACATAAAAGTGACCTGAGTTTCAGAGATGCACTCAGATCTCCCACTGACTTCAACACTTTTGAAAACCAGGCCCACTTTATTTAAGTCAATTGGACATCTACTGTCATCAGTAGGAGCACTGGATGCTTTTTGAGTGCACCCCTAAAAATAAGGACACTTTTATTTAGGGGCCTACGAATGGATTTAGGTTCTTGACCTTAGGCACCCAGGTTTGAAAATCTGGGCATGAGTGATTTGTCCATGGCTACAAAGGAAGTAAGTGCAAGCCAGGATTAGAACACAGGGATTCTTTGGCCCGTGCTGTGCTTTTAGATCATTGCCCACAATGACTTGCACCGAGAAAGCTATTTGTCCTTTGAGTGAGGAAAAATTGGGATTTTAGTACATACATTTCGTACATACATACAAAAAAGACGAAAAATTGCCACACAACAAATCTTAACAGTAAAACTGAATCCTATATGTTTTTGAGAGTATGAACAAGACGTATTGTTAAGGTATGCACTTATACCTATGGTATAACCACACCATTCACGGCTCTCAGTTTTAGAACAAGCACAAGTGAGAGGTCTCAAAGAACAGTGTCCAACAAAAGGATGAGAGATACTATACCTGTCCACACTAAGGGCACAGAGATTGAGGACTGTGATGCCCACTGATGCCTTCTGTATAAAGGGGAGGAATTTGCAAAGAAACAGCCCAAAATCAGAATCCGCAAATGGCCACCGCTGAGCATGAAGCTAAAGAAAGGACATAAGATAATCAGAAATGATAACGTAGACAGTGAATATGTAACAACCTGTAATCATGACCTATCTTCGGATCCAGCCCTGATAGCCCAAAATTCTACATGTTTTAGCAATTCTCTTGGTAATGAATGAAAGTGGGAGGTAATTCTGCTGCCGTAGAAACATGGAGGAATTAAGGAGAGTGTTTAAACATAAGCAGTGGGAGGATGTATTGATCCTCTCCAACTGAGGTAGTAACAGTTTCACTGTTAAAGGATCCTTTCCTAAAATGCTTCAGACACTGTTATGCGCACAGAAAATCAAATTCAGCCCTACCCTGGCATAAACTGGAGCAAACCCCATGTGTCTGCTTTCATCAGGGCTGAATTTGGCCCAGAGTCTAGCATTCAAGGCATGACTCACACCTCATAATGGGACACTTAAGAGCCTAATTCTCATTGTTGCACACAAACAGATTCTTATCATTGTAAATTTACCACTGGAACTTGTGACAGTTTTGGATGTTGGATTATGAAACCTGTGGAAAGATCATTATTACATGTATACAATTTGTACCATGTTATATTTTAAAGGGCAGGCATCCCCCAGGTGGGCTGTGGTAGGTGACAATAGAGAGGCAGTTTTAAGTGAGTATATGCATGAGTGGCAGCAGTTTGGACTAACATTTCTCTCCCCTAGGATGTATCAACATAACAAATGTGAATAAATTGATTCTTGTGCACAATTAGGGAACCAACAGTAATCTCCATCCCAGCTGTCATTTATGCTTTGAACAAGTAAAGATGCGTGCAAAGCTTTGCTCCTTGTATTACAGTTTTTTCACATCTATGAAATAGGTTATATAACTCAAAGCCTTATATATAAAATTGAAATACAATGCATCTGAGCCTGGGATGAGATTCTGTCAATGTCCTGAAGTCTGCATAACAGCATTTTTTGAAGGAAGTACAGAATAATAACAATACGTTCATTTTTTTATTTATACCCGAGCTTACTAACTAAAGGCATGGAAGTATTTGTATGACACTCTGCAAGTGGTGATCACAAATGTCTTCCATCTGTTTCAGGGGAAGGTGGGAAGTAATACCCAGTTACTTTGGAGACTTGTAGAGACTATGCTGAGTTTCTCATTGTGTATAACTTAACTAACAGCAATGATGGGCCCAACCAGCCCCCATGGGTCCTAATCCTCTGAACATTTGAGGAAGTTGAGATCCAGATCTAGATCTTAATTTTGTGGATGGCTGAATTAAACCCTGAGATTTGAATATCCCCAAGTTTCACCTCAGAAAAGACTAGTCCCTGCACTTGTGCTTTTCTTCCTCTCTGCACACAAGCACCCAGGTCAGGCACAGTCTGACCAAAAACCTTATATCAGACCAGCCTTGTTCTAAACATTGGCCAACCACAGTGTGAACTGGTGCCAAATTAGAATTGATAATGAAATCCAAAACCACATGAGTTTCATGACATTTAGGTTTTGCTGTGTACATTTCCTACATATCTGCTAAGCACACAGAATATTATTTTCAAATGTCAACGTAATAGCCTACAGATACAACTGTGGCATTTCCAATCAAAAATTTGTGGAATGTCATATTCCGGCTGCCACTGATCCAGGGCACAATGGTAAAAGGTGGGAGCAAGGAGTCATCCTTTCCCCTGGTACAGCTACACAAGAATCATCTGGAATCTTGGTGCTTTTGCCTTTTGAATACAAAAGGAAAAGTGAGTGTTAGTGGGTCAAGACTCCATCATTGCTGCAGTAGGCTTAAAAGTCATAGAATAATCTTGTATATTAACTCTGCTACTAAGAAAGCAACAAGATGAGGTCTTTGGTATAATGTCTTAAGGATCTTCTCAAGATAAAATCACTCAGAGAAAAAAACTGTATAACATCTTTTCTGATCGTGCTTGTAGAATTGGAATAGATCCCAATCTCTCCAATTCCCAGCAGAGCCTTTGAGTCTCTTCGTGCTCTCTCTTATGCCAGTTTTACATCATTATAACTCAGTGGAATTACTCTGATTACATTGGTACAAATGGTAGCAGAATGAGACTTCATCCCTGTAAACTGATACTACCTATCTGTACAACAGCCCACCGTCTGAGTGCTAGCTTGAGCTTGCTTGTTTTTAGATTACAAAAATCTTGAGTTTATTTCCACAAATTCTCTTTTTTCCCCCTCTCTTCCTTTTTATTTTCAGCCTGAAATCTGGGGAAAGAGAATATCTTGGACACTTCCCAGCCAGCATCTTTCCTCACGTGAGCCCCAAACAGAACTCTGGTCACTGTGGAGCCCAGGGAACTTTTTCCAACCCTTATTGTTTATTACTGGACACCATAAAGGCATCTATTCCTGAAGTGCTTTTATACCGAGATTGGCTCCTCGGGTAAATCTAATTCAGAGCTTTGACAATCAGATAGTCCATAAACATCTGTCCTCTTGTTTCCTGACTGAAGGCCAGACAAATGATTACTCTGTGGTATTAATTGGGTCACTCATCAGTGCATAATTGTTTGTTATGGGGTTTCTTGCACCTTCCTTTGAAGCATCTGGCTTAAGAATGACAAAATCTTGGAATAAACTGGACAACAGGGTTTGATCTGGTATGGCAATTCCTATTGTTCTCAGCCAATTCCAAACATCTCTCCACTACACTACTTTGTTGCAAAAGCTTTTTATCTTTGGAGATATTTTGAAAATCTGTCTCTTCTGTCTATGCACTTTGGTTTCCAGGCCATCAATTCTTCTATCCACCTTGATTATCTGGTTAGTAATTTGGACTGTCATTTTTTTCAAGATTACATTCCGGAATCCACATATGATGTGGATGACCATCAATGTTGGTAAAGGGAAGGTGTGTATGTAGCTGTTTTGAGCACAGGACTGAGAATCATGACTCCTTAGTTCTATTCCCAGCTCTGCCCTGACTGCGGTGCAAACTGGGCAAGTCACTGCACAGCTCTGTGCATCAGTTTACCATAACAGTGTTATGATAAGCCTTTGTTAACCAAGCCTGTGTTAACCAAGCCTTTGTTATACTATAACACTGTTATGGGTAACATACCTTAGTCTCATCTCAAGCTCTTTCCACCTATGGAATGCTCTCTGGTGATTTGCTGCCTCCTCATGACATGCCAGATTTCTAGCCAGATTTTTCCAGTTCTTTGTTCCTGTAGAATGCAATGTGGCTGGAACATTAGACTGGAAGAGTTTGCAACAAAAACAGCATGCAGCATTCTGAGATTTTGAGTACATAAGCCATGGCCTCTACACTTTGTCACCATTGGGGATTTCACACCAGTAATGTGTTGGATGGAAACTTCTATTTTCATTGTCTTTGGGGAACATGAAATTTTTCACTTGCTGTTGCCCATGCAGTACAAGGAAGTCCCTCAGGCTACTGCTCAAGAGGGTCCACAGTCCTGGATCATCTAGACTTAAGGAACTAAACTCAGCAGCTGCTGTTTCTTGTGCCTCCACCACAGTCTTCTCTGATCTACACTTTTCTTCAGGAATGTGCATGGTTACATCCATTTGAGATTGAGATATGGATGCTGCAGTACCTGCCAGATCACCTGCACTCTAACTGGAAGATGAGGCATCTCCTCACCACTCACATCCTCACTGGGGCCAGAAGGCTCACCATGAACATTTGTGTCTATGTATCTCAGGAGAGCTCCTTCCTGCTTAGATAGAAAAGCTTCCTTTGCTTGCTTGCTTTTTCTGAATGCTGCCCCAGAGGGGCGTTTTCTTCTTTCACTCTTGACTGCTGTTCTGTGTCAGCTATAGTGGCTCTCAACACTCAGTTGAAGGGGACAAATAAGCAGGGTGGTAGCAGGGCCTGTGTGAGGGAAGATGTCAGTGTCTTAAGGGCCTAACTGACTCCTACTACTTCAGTTGACTGCCTGTTCTCCTCAAGTGGATTACAGGAAGCAGCAGGAAACAGGAAGCTTCCTGAGAAGCTGGTGTTAATCAGTCTAGGCTCCTGGGGTGCTAGAGAAGTACATAAGAGGGTCCCCCTCCTCTCTCTCCCTGCAGCTCATGCTGCTTTCTGTTATTCCCTCTCACCTTTTTTCCTGCCTGCCTGTTATGATTCTTGTGCCCTCCTTCCTCCAGCACAGCACTCCACCATCTCTGTGCATCTTGTGCAGGGAGAATACATATGCACCAGCAGCAGACACAATTTTCTACACTCTGGGTCCTAGTGGCACCCCCCACAGTCTGGCACCTGAGGCGGCCGCCTCAGTTCACCTCAAGGTAAAGCCAGCCCTGACTGCATTTTAGAAGCTGGATGGGAAGTGGGTGGGGGAAGCTCAAAGTTTTGATAGTTGGAAGTTTTACTGCCTGGGAAATGCAGGAGGCAGCTTAATATATTGGGATAAGCATATTACCTGAATGCTTTTTCTAACATAATAAGCAGTAAAATAGTTAATAATGTTGACAATCAATATCATTAGGTTTCAGAGTCAACACCCAGTTTCTGTTTCGGGCTGTCTGCATACTTGGATAGACTCTACTACTTTGGCATATGGTAAATTCATATTCTGAAAGTTATCTTTGCAGCCATATGGCTTAGAACCCTTTTTTCTAAAAAAAATGAAAGCTTAAATTTTGGAGCACAATTCTGCAGCATGTGTGGGTGAACGCTGCACCAAATTCTGCAGCAGCAGAATTACAGAATAGACGCTGGTAATAGCTCTGCATTCTGACATCCAAGGTAAACACTTTTTTTCTCTCTATTAATATGTTCCAATTGTTAAAAATTATTTAATCAGAATACGACAAATGATATATTAAATATTCCTATGGAGTCAGCAAAATTTACATCTGGTTTAATCTTACTTATAGTACAGGCTACTTATCTAGTATTTCTAAATTAAAGTTCACAGCTTGTTGTCAAAGCTACTGGCTGTTGAGTGGGGAAAAGTTTGCATGACACAGCAAAATATTCAGTATTCATTGAATACTGAGCATTTAGGTATTCATCCTGTCCTTTAAGGATAAGTTCTGATCTGTCCCATTGAAATTTTGCCCCAGTTTACACCCATCCGCCACAGTCACTCAGAATACTTGAATTGCTTCTATTTATGCTTTTTGGCACATAATAGTTTTTTTTTTTTAAGTGCCCCTTCAAACATTTGAAAAAAATCAGTGTGTGCGTATGGAACATCTGCTTTCCTTCATTTCAGGCCCACCTCCATGTTCTAATTGGATTACTCAGATTTTGAGAGATATTTTGATAGTTCATACCTTTCAGCCCATTCGAACGTTTACATTGTTTAAGGCCAATGACATGTTTCTGTATAAATCCAAATCCTTCACATCTGAAGGAAGTTGATCGTGTAACTGCAAGTTGAATGGTAAGAGGCATCATTCGATATATATAGTTTTAACAGGAATATTTTGTTTCTTTAACTGTATATAAAATATATAAATACTAGAGAGAGAGAGGGCCCCAGACTCAGGTCTCAGTACCCCCTACTTCTGGAGAGGTTAGAATATAAGTTTGGTTTCACTTGCTATTATACTAAAGGCATGATTCTACAGAGTGCTGAGCACTTCACCTTCCCCAGGAAATGCTCAGCACTTTCAGGTGTGATCTGTAAAGCAGCATACTTGTATTTAACCAAACCACAGCAGACAAAATGCTGTCATCTTTCCAATGGTTTCCCACTTTGATGAAAACATACACTCTATGTACCAACTGCTGATATCCTAACTAGGATTTGTGCTTGAACCATTGTAAAGAATAATGAATGATAGGATGATGTTTCACCAGCAAGTTATTGATCAGTTCCTCTGATTCCAGCTGAACTTACAGAATATATTTAACAAACTACAAGCCCGAGTTTTGTAAAGGGATCATTATGTGCACAAGAAATACACTCTACCTACACTCCCATCTATTAAACAGGGAGGGGTGGAGTCTGGCTCCCACTCATTATACTCTGAGTAGCCCAGTTAACTTCTTGATGACCACTTTACTACAGCCAGCAATAATCTATTCTATATGGACTGGCAGTACTCCAACAAATATTTGCCAGGTGTATATTTGGGTTTTTTCAATAACCCTTCGCTTGGCTGAGGCCTTCGATTCATTTCAGAGGCCACAGAACAGCTGCTAGAGATGGAAGGGCCTAATCTGTAAAATTTCGATTTCCAATGCCCCACAAGATAATTGCCCAGCCAGTTATGGAGACATGGCTCCAGCTGCAAAATTCAGATCTAGGTTTTGATTCCAGATGCTCAGTGTTTGGATCTGGGCCAAATAACTATTGCTTTCAATTCCTATTGCTGAAGGTAGGATTTGAAGTGGCACTGTCAAGGGGAAAGGCTTTGCATGCTGTTATCAATCCCCTTAGCCATCCAAACATTTATTTACCATTATAGTTAACACTTAAGAGTCAGTAGAAAGAAAGTCAGTTGTTCTTTTATTTGCACTGTATATGGCGCCAGCATATTTCAAGCAATGGAAACGAATGTGCACTTTGTAGTGACTATCTGAAACTCTGCTACTACAAAGAAAATATTGGCATCAAAAAGAAAAGTCTTGTACTTGAAAAAGGTTCATTTAGTCACTGGTTTTCACAGTGAGACCCTGTCATAGTTGCAGCATGTACACTTCCTCCTGACACCCCAGGAATCTCTCCTTTCGCAAGATGAAAAGTATTTTATTCCTTTTGTTTTGTCCTTTCTATTTTTTCCTTAACTGAAGTAACACTAGTACTGAATCATTATACATCCCTTTTAAGTTGATTTTAATAAAAATCACTGGAATCAGAATTAATTTATTTCATTTTTCAGATTAATTTTGCAATTATTTTTGTGGGTAGTTTCCATTATTATTCAGCCCTGCTTATGCATTTATTGCTTTCCTTTGGATAAGGTGTCAGATTTTTCCTCTTCAAATATCTTTAGAATCAGTAGGTCTGATCCTGCTAGCACTTGCATTAGTTTTACACCACTGCAAGTCCAATGTCCTCTATTTTCCCATTAGGGTACAAGTAACTCCTAAAAACTTCAGTACGAATTACTCATATCCTTTGCATGGGACTTTTGGACCCATTGATTTTAATGGAGTTACTTCTGATTTACATGGGCATGAGATAAAAATCAGACCCACTGAGCCTGATCTTCCACTGCCTTGCATGTTATATAGTCTGTGCACAGTGGATGTGTAATGCTACCTAATCAAAATGGCACTCAAAGGAACAAGACAGTGGAGAATCAGGCTCAGTATCTCTCCGGGTATTCTGACACTCCATAATACAGGCCACATCTCCAGCACAGGAACTATAGGGACACATCTACAGCACCACAGCTATGCCAGCATAACCCACTAGTGTCGACACAGCCTACAGCAACAGAAGGGATTTCCCTGTCACTGTTGGAACCACACCTCCCTGAGCGATGGTAGCTAGGTCAATGGAAGAATTCTTTCATTGCCATAGGTGAGTTTACACTGTGGTTATGACGGCACAGCTACAGCACTCAGGGGTGTGGATTTTTTTACCCTTGATTGCCATAGCTATGTCGACCTAAGTTTTAAGGCCCACCATCAAATGGATTCTGCTTTTGCAGTACCATTAGTAAAGTCTCCAAGGTTTCAGGACAGGAGACTTCCCAAAAGAAACATGTTTTCCCCTTGTGCATTTCACAGCCACAGGGTAGTCTGTAAAATCAATCGATGGTGCAATTCCTTTGAGAGAACAGAGTGTCGTCAACAACATATTTTTACACTGAAATCAGAAACTGAGATGTCAAGGTTCTACTCTTGGTATTCAGAAAAATTGACCAACCAGCCACAACTTCCGAGCATCCCCCTCTCTTCTTACAACAGCCTCTCCACCCAGATTTTGGAGAATTGACGCAAACAAGGAAGAAGCGTTGAGAACATTCCACTGAAATGATTTTTAAATATCACCCGGTTGGTTTTACTTTGCTGTTCTTGCTATTTGTTAAGCACCATTAGTGAGCGAGCTGCTGTACGAAAGACAGATAAAGACCCAGGCACCTAATCCAGGTCCCAAGCAACTTACAATCTAAGAGACAGAATGTTATAGTCCTCCTACATGTGTACACAACAGTACATATGCACATAGGAAAATCTTGAACGTAGAGCCAAGTACATGGGCTGCATTGGATACTCGATGTGAAATGGCTCTGAGCTGCTCTGTAGGTGCAGGTGGCCACCGCCACATCCCCAGAAAACCAGACATTCCAGTATTTCTAGGAACAGCGTGGGCCCTCCCCTGCCGGTGTGACCTCATACACATGGTACATGTAAGGTTACACTACATGGAAGATGCCATTTTTCAGAGCATGCCAACCTGGACCTGACAGCATGACCTCGTGCTCTCTTGAAGCTAAGCTCTGTTTAACAGAGTGTGTGTGCTTTTTATGTAGCACACTTTCCCCTTACGCAGTAGAATTGCATAGGTTCCATGGCCAAAGGACCCTTTGTTGTTGTGGAGGTGGGGCTAGATTTGCCCCTTAGTGAAGATATCTAGATGGAGCTTTGTTAGGCATTGTACTCTCCAACGGCTGTACTTCTGGGACTGCAATCTGCTTATCGCAACTTGCTAATATGGCCCTCATTTTGAAAAAGTCTCAAAACCCTTGAAATGAACCATGCAACTTGAAGCAGAGCAATGTGCATTTTTTGCTTGCAACTCTGCTGTTTGTATAGTACAAGAATATGATTTTGGCCCTTATTTCTCTCTTGCCCAAAACTGGATGGAAGGGGACAAACTAATATAAAATATCTTTAGCTCTTCAAGAGCCACAGTCCTGGTGTACCCTCCCCCTGGTGAGGTTAGTGTTGGAGTATGGACGAGAGACAGGGAGTTAGTCTGGGACCCAAGCTATCCCAAGCCTCAATATTGCAGATACCCAGCCAGCTATGTGTTGGGACTCCCTCTACATGTCTCTCTGGTCCTCCACCAGCCACTTCTGGCCAGTATGCTATCACTGGTTGTCTCCCCTTATGTTTTATAGGTCAGTCATTCTCAACCAGGAGTCCGGGAACCCCTGGGGGGCCCTGAGCAGGTTTCAGGGGGGCCACCAAGCAGGGCCAATGTTAGACTTGCTGGGGCCCAGGGCAGAAAGCCAAAGCCCCATCACATGGGACTGAGGCCCGGGGCTCTGTGTCCCACCCCCCGGAGCTGAAGCCGAAGTCTGAGCAATGTAGCTTTGCCAGGACTCCTGTGGAGTGGGGCCCCAGGCCATTTCCCTGCTTGCTGCCCCCTATAGCCAGCCATGGCTTTTATATGCAGAAAACGAGTCATTGTGGCACAGGTGGGCTGTGGAGTTTTCATAGCATGTTGATGGGGGCCTCAGAAAGAAAAAGGTTGAGAACCCCTGTTATAGGGAATCAGAAAGCATGGAGCTTCAAACAACACTAACTCTCCACAGTGCATATTGCAGTTCTTTGTGGGGAGCATATTGTTAGTTTTGCTCCTCCCTCCTATTCGATTTTCTGCGAGAACAATGGGCAATGCAATTTTTTTGTGAGGGGTGAAAGGTCTTGTGGAGAGGTAGGGAGTATCAGCAGGGCCATTTCATTTTCTCCCCTCTGCACTGTCCCATCACAGTTTTTTCTGCAGCTTTTACTCCCCTTTGTCCTGCTCAGCAGAGGTGGGAGTGAGCAACAGGGCCTCTGGCAATAATATCCTTGGATTCCTAGTTTTTTTCTTCCCGCTTAGGCAGTGAGATGTAACTGTTAGGTATGCTTGTGTGCATGGTGGTTTGTTGAAAAGATTTTTTTCCCAATCCCTGGGCAAAGTGCCTCTTTTATTTTATTTCCAATTGTGTTGCCTTTTGTATGTTGCTAAAGGAGAGTGACAGTATTGCTAACCAACTACTGCAGAACTCCTGAACCCTGGATATGTGCAATCAGAACACTCCCTTGTTATCTGTCTATTTCAGCTGATTGAAGAAGGAACAGAGAGAACATTCTAAAACATTCTTGTTATACCTAGGGCACCTAGCTACTACAGTGATCAATGCACTACAGATCCACAGACACCATATATTAGAAGGAAGGGCAGGGAGGAACTGGTTATGTGCTGGGTGAGGACAAGTTACCTCTCAAGGGGTTTCAATACTGCCTACTAGGTACAGCTGTGAGTAAGAGGTGATGCAGCTCTGCACCACCACAGGGGGAGCTCTGGTAGGGATTGTACTGCAGGAGGCAAAATCTCTTCCCCCAGCTCTTTGGAGTGCAGTGCAAAGGTACATGTTGTACTTTCTTTTAGGTTGCTATAATCTGCTTCCACAGTGCAAATGGGGAAGACAGGTCCTTGTTTCTGTCTCTTCCTGGCCCCTGTTGACCCCATTTGGGGTGATTTGTGCCACCAGGTACGTTAGGATGGAGCAATTCCTGTATCCTCTCAGGACTGCTTTTGTACCCAGCCATCGCATGTGGGCATCAGGAAGGGAAGACTCATTTTGCCCCTCCTCTCCCAGACACCCAGACTCAGAACATTCTTACCATTAATGTACTGAGTTCTGTGTAACTTGCAGGTACCAAGCCACTACTTCTTAAAATCACTGATCTGAACAGAGTGGAAATTCAGATGCAATCTGTATGCAATCTACCCTTGAAGGAGCTAATACTTAATGGAAAACATGTATTCATAGAATCATAGAATATCAGGGTTGGAAGGGACCTCAGGAGGTCATCTAGTCCAACCCCCTGCTCAAAAGCAGGACCCATCCCCAATTAAATCATCCCAGCCAGGGCTTTGTCAAGCCTGACCTTAAAAACTTCTAAGGAAGGAGATTCCACCACCTCCCTAGGCAACGCATTCCAGTGTTTCAACACCCTCCTAGAGAAAAAGTTTTTCCTAATATCCAACCTAAACCTCCCCCACTGCAACTTGAGACCATTACTCCTTGTCCTGTCCTCTTCCACCACTGAGAATAGTCTAGAACCATCCTCTCTGGAACCACCTCTCAGGTAGTTGAAAGCAGCTATCAAATCCCCCGTCATTCTTCTCTTCCGCAGACTAAACAATCCCAGTTCCCTCAGCCTCTCCTCATAAGTCATGTGTTCCAGACCCCTAATCATTTTTGTTGCCCTTCACTGGACTCTTTCCAATTTATCCACATCCTTCTTGTAGTGTGGGGCCCAAAACTGGACACAGTACTCCAGATGAGGCCTCACCAATGTCGAATAGAGGGGGACGATCACGTCCCTCGATCTGCTCGCTATGCCCCTACTTATACATCCCAAAATGCCATTGGCCTTCTTGGCAACAAGGGCACACTGCTGACTCATATCCAGCTTCTCGTCCATTGTCACCCCTAGGTCCTTTTCCGCAGAACTGCTGCCTAGCCATTCGGCCCCTAGTCTGTAGCTGTGCATTGGGTTCTTCCATCCTAAGTGCAGGACCCTGCACTTATCCTTATTGAACCTCATCAGATTTCTTTTGGCCCAATCCTCCAATTTGTCTAGGTCCCTCTGTATCCTATCCCTGCCCTCCAGCGTATCTACCACTCCTCCCAGTTTAGTATCATCCGCAAATTTGCTGAGAGTGCAATCCACACCATCCTCCAGATCATTTATGAAGATATTGAACAAAACCGGCCCCAGGACCGACCCCTGGGGCACTCCACTTGACACCGGCTGCACATGGGCAAAATCCTGCTTTAAATTGGAGTTTCTCATCCGAGTATGGATGGTGGGGTTTAGATTTATGTTTGCAGTGGGCTTGGTTCTACACCCCTTTTGCACATGCAAGTCCTTTAGACTTCAGTGGATGCTACTTTCTTAGAAGGACGATAGGATCAGGTCCATTTTGTTTCATTATTATCCATATTAATTGTGATGGTAAAAAGAAACCCAGCTAAGTGTACCAAACTGTTAAACATTGTGACTTTTAATTAAATCCTTGTGCAGGAGGTGGGGATAGGTTAGTTTAGCTCCTCACCGCACATTCAGACTTTTTGCTGCCCAAAAATGCTAATGACTAAGAGTGCTGCAACATAAGACTTCGTTCAGCAGAAAGAAAAAGGCAGAGATTTCATGCAAATTTACCACAGGCTGGTCACATGCTATTTACCAGAGGCATGCCATTCACAATACTCCGCCTAACGCTACTCTACACGAACCGCTGAGGTTTGGATGCTGGTGTGACTAGGATATGAACCTACCAACAGAAAACCTCAGTCCATAAAAGATAACACTCTTTTGTTCATCTTGAGCACTGGAGGTATATATCAGCTCTCTGGATTGGGGTCATTGACTTCACCACCAATGAAATGAATATGAAAAATACCCTGTTAATCAGATTTAAAGAAGAAAGGTACAGAAGGGGCCAGTTTGGCCTCAGTTATTTGTATGTAACCTAATGGTCCAGAGAGTTAAAACTATTAAATGTAAGGCAAGGAGTCATACATCAACCTTATTTCCTAGGTTAGATTTGAATAATTAGATCTTTGTTTTAAGTATACATTAAAAACACACACAGGGTGGAAGGTGAGCTCATGTTAAAATTGTAACTTAATG
This sequence comes from Caretta caretta, assembly GCF_965140235.1. Classification (NCBI taxonomy): domain Eukaryota; kingdom Metazoa; phylum Chordata; order Testudines; family Cheloniidae; genus Caretta; species Caretta caretta. The sequence continues at coordinate 66,508,830 of NC_134209.1, read as the reverse complement.
CTTTCCAGGGAAGCTGGGTTGCATTAGACTATTTAATTTATGTTTTAATCATAAATATTTATGAAATCCTATTTCAACCCCCATCAGATATTACTCAATCCTGAACACTTTGCCATATTTTACATGTTATGTTCACTGCTCCAGCAATTTTTTACAAAAAATAGTGATAGGTTTTTTTTATTCCCTTGCTGGATTCAAGTAACTCTCATGGACTTGTAGGCATCAGGAAGGGATCCCTTTGCAGGGAGATTTGGGCCCAAGCAGTGTAAACACAATAGAAATTTGATTAAAAACAAAACTAAAAGTTGTCTTAAGACCAGTGTTTCAGTCTGTTATGGCTCAGGCAAATTAGTGAATATTGCTAATGTCTAGAACATTTTTGTAAATCCTTAGGGAGTAGCAGTCATGAGGAAAAGAGGTTATAGGGTAATAGTAGTTGGAGACAAAAAAGTCCTAGAAGATATTTGAGTCCATCTTCCTGACAAGGCAGGTTTAGAAAATAACTTAAATATAAAGGACCAGATCCTTAGCTGATATATGACTCCACTATGTCTGTTTGCAGTATTGCTTCACATTTAATTAGTTCAAACTGCGAATTACAGGAAGGATCTCAATTGATAATATAGTGGTAGACTCTTCAAGAAGAGATAAAGGTTCAGATTGTGAGAGTAAATCCCATAATTTATTTCCTGGAAACCACTTTCTGGCATTTTGATTAGGTTTATGGAAAAATATACCCAAGTTCTGAATATATTCTTCACTTTTTATGATTGTGTGTGACTGGCAATTAGTAAATTTGCTGTATTTGAAATTTACATTTTATGACTATAATACATTTAGGTTAATTTATATTTTCATGATTTCATATACCTTATAAATGCAAAGAAACACAAAAGAAACAGATTTTGATACAGCAAACAATAATGAAATAACCTGCCCACAGAGGAAGCTTATTCTTAGGCCCAGTCAGTTAGTGTATGGTTTATGTCTTGAATCATGAAAATTTCTGTCTCTTATATATTTTTATCCTGTTACCTAACTGTGGAAGTCTTATTATCTAGATAAATGTTTGCACTCTGATATCCAGGAAAGTTTGTCTGACTAAACAGTGCGGGATCTGTAACTTACAAAACATTTGAAATCATTTATACATAAACAATTGTGTTATATTAATTTGTAATGGAAACAATTAATACTATCTACAGGAGAAAACCATTCTGGTGCCTCCAACTCAAACTGGTCTGGCTTTGCTGAAGTTTATATGGCTCAGCATGAAGCTGACTTCTGAAATATAGACGCTTAAAATTTAGATCAAAACTGAGTGCAGAAAACCTTTAAACTAGTGTTTGACCCACGAGGAAGAAAGCAAACTTTGTTTCTCTGAATTCTGATTTTTCATTAAAAACCAGTCACATCCATTTCCAAGTTCCAATAATATTTTCAGCAGGTCCCAAAGAAGATGCCATGAGTTGCAGCTGTCAGAATGCAGTTAAATGCTGCTGTGGATTTTAGGATTCCTGTATGTCCTAAAGACAGAGCGTATTTTAAACTAAATTATAAAGTAGAACATTTTTTTAGAAGTAGTTACTATTTAAAAACAACTCTTCCTTTGACTAGTAATATCACCATGTGTTTTTTAAGTCATGGAATGGTTTATATTAAAAATGTACTATAATAACATTAACATTTGTTAGGGGAATTGCCAAAGTGCTCAGTTCTAATAAAAGCTTCTCAGCCAACTGACAGTACACTTCAGGGATAGAAATATATAATATATTATATTTCAAAAACTTATTCAGGTTGCAAAGTCAAGCACTCAAAAATTAAGAAGTAGGAGAATTTACCTTAATGCAACTTTAATTCTGCTCCCTGTGTGTATGAATTGAACACCAGTTGAAATCCTAGCTCCAGAAAAGTAAATAGCAAAACTCCCACTGACTTCAGTGGGGCCAGGATTTCAACTACAGTCTTTAATTACATGATAAAATACTATTTTTTCCACAGTGCCAAAAGGGTATTTTGATAGGGTGAGTGAGGGCCATTTTGTTTGTATTCTGTGTGGCTGCTTTAGAATGATGCATGAGATACAGCAGGGCCAGCAAGCATGCATAGTGCCAGTGGAATATTCAGAGATATAGGGCGGGTAATATCTTTTATTGGACCAGCTTCTGTTGGTGAGAGAGACAGGCTTTCGAGTCAGGGAGAGCTCATCTCAGGTCTGAAGAGGAGCTCTGTGTGGCTCGAAAGCTAGTCTCTCTCACCAACAGAAAGTTGGTCCAATAAAAGATATTACCTCACCCCCCTTGTCCCTCTAATATCCTGGAACTGACATGGCTACACCTACACTGCACACAGTAATGGAATATTTAGAAAGTTAATGAACAAATCTCTAACAGGTTCTACGATGCATCTAAAAATGACAACTTTCTCTAGCTTGCAGCTTGACTACATTTCAATCGATTTTCATAAAACCGGCAAAATGTCCTCTCACCCAGGACTATCCTCCTCCCAAATTTCAAGTTCATGCTCGAAGGCAAGGAGGTGCTAGAGCTCTTTAAAAAATAGCTTGAGGAAAATTTTTAATATTATCAAAATTACCTCTAAACTCATTCTCAAAACACCTGTACCACTTCTGCTGAAACTTTCCAGTGAAATTCCATCTCAGGCAAAAGCAGAACATAGAAAATATTCCAAGATGCACCACGGCAGTTCAACCAGAGAAAGACTAGAGATCATATAGGATGTAGTCCAGCCCATGGAGAAGAATGGGAGCATGAGGCACCTGAATTACATCTCCCCATAAAGCAGCTCAGGCAGATGTATATTAATGTCAAACTGACCCAAATCTAAACCTTTAGAGTCTATTCGATAAGCTAAAATATTTTGATTTGGGTCAGCTTAGCCTGAAACAAAATATTTCATTTTGATTTTCCCAATGGAAAATTGAACATTTTTGGAAAAGTTAAAATTTTGCCACAGAAGATTTCGACTTTTCAGAATTTGCACTTTCCATTGAAAAACAATTTTAATGGAAAATTTTCATCCACTGTAGTTGCTACCAGCTTCTAATACAACACATGTATTTTTATGACCACAACTTTGGCTTGATTCTGATCTCACTGGTTTAAAACCAGGATAATGCTATTAACTTATTAACCTCTAATCTATACCAGTGTAAGTGAGATCAGAAACAGGCCCTGTGTCTTATTTCATACATATACACATATATTTGATTAGTTTTATAAAAAAACAAAGTAGAATTTCTTATAGCCTTGTGGTATGTACAACTGTATTATAGTTCTGCCCCTAATTATAATTTATAGTATACATTTCTAGAGAGAGAGATTTTCAAAATCTGAGCTATTTTCTTTTTATTTTAAAACCCATTTTTAAGCCCTAATAGGCAAACATTTACTATATATTTTATTAATGAAAAAAGATATATATGTGAGTGTGAAAAAATCAGAAATTTGCCAAAAATCTTTGGAGGTTAAATTGTTTATTTTATAACAGTGGTTTTCAACCTATGGTTTATGGACAGTTGGGGGTTCACAGACTATGTCTAAGAGGTCCGTGAAAGGTTGTTGTTATCATAGAACAGTGGTTTTCAACCTGTGGTTGGCAGACCCCTGTGGGTCTGCAGGCTATGTCTGAGATTTCCAAAGGGGCCCACACCTCCATTCAAAAGTTTTTAGGGGTCCGCAAATGAAAAAAAGGTTGAAAGCCAGTATTTTATAATATTATGCCTTGTTTGAGGTCCTAGGGAAAGAATAGTCATAATAATCTCAGCAGTGTGTTTGCTTTCCAGACTCACAAGGCTAAAGTGAGAAAAACTTTACAAACATATTTCAAGGGTTTCTAAAACACATTCAGGCAAGTTTCAAGATCAGCCAAATATTTTGATCCCCATGAAAATAACCAAGGTACAATCCTGTTCTTGTTCACATCAACAGCAGCTATATTAGGTCCCACAGGAGTCTTTTGCTTAATTAAAAAAAATGTGTCTTTTAAAATCTATTTCTAATTGTAGTTCTGTCCTTCCAACCCACAGCATATATCAGTGAAGTCTAGATCTCTTTGGGCCCAGTATAATCATATGATATAATCATGCAAGTTTATGGTCAAATTTGGGCCAGTAAATGTACAATTCAATATAAAAAGTAGCCTTTTATGGGTTTGCTTATTATATATTAAATCAAGGCTGCACTGCGTAATTTAGTTACATTTAAAAGAATTGTTTATAATCCTTCATGTATTTTGACAAATCCAGCTGCCAAACAGTACTTAAACACTATTCTGATGTATAAGTGGCCTTAACAATCATAAACTGATTTGAGCCTCTGCCATGACTGAATGTTAAATTCAAGCCCTACCACTCAACTCTATTGACATTCTGGAAGGGCTAATAAATCATCACATAAAGACTGTGTAAATCATAGGAAATATTTTCTGTATAAACAAAGGAAGACTAGGATATGTTCCCCAAATGGTAGCTATCAATCTGATCCATAAAGAGAACAGCCGTCTTTTCAAAAGCTGCTCTCTTCATTTGTTTAATTCTGTCCTCAGCTAGTTGTCTGAAGGACACCATCCAAAACCTAAAAATGATGTCTTGACATTTGCTTTTGAACATAGACTGAGTTAAATTTCGCTTTCCTTTATAATTAATAAATAGAAAAGCAGTAATTAGAAACAAACACACTGATACGTTGTCACCCTGTTAAAGAACAGCAGTTAAAGTGTACCCGTTGCTGCTTCCTACCTTATATACATTGATAGGAATATCAATGACAATATAGATAAGATCTCCTAGTGCCAGGCTAGCTATCAGCGCATTGGGGCCATTCCTCATACACTTGTTCTGGTAAATGATCCTCAGCAAAGTTGCATTCCCAACCAATCCAACGATGAAAATAATACAAGCTATCACTGTGTTAACGTATTTGAAAGTGTCAACAATTTTAGTCCGTTGGGAGCAATAGTTTGTTTTGTTGGGTACCATGGGTCGGCTAGTAGTAAGGAGTAAGCTGGGCTCTATTCCAGAGTACGTGGTCAAATAGTTTCCAGAATCACTCAGATTGGTGTAATATCTGTCAGAACTGTCGCTGAGGACACATCCAGTGACAAGCAGTAGCAAGGAGACTCTTAAACAAAAGGTTTCCATCCTAAAATCTTGAATAGCAGGTACATTCAATGAAATAGTTCTTTCAATATTTCAGTGTGATCCTTCTCACTTCTTCACCTATATGGAGAAACAAAACATAAACAAAACACAGATTAACAATTATCTTATTTCTCATTTCAAAAGAAGTGCTTGTTCAGCTTGTTTTTTATACTAGTTAAGCTATCTTGAATAATAGATTACAAAATGAGACAGAAAATCCCCATGGCATCTGAGGGGTAGTGCTAAAGAAATCCTGCCATATCACAAAAGTGTGTAGGAGTATTTGTCTATATAAGGGATAAAGCATTCCAGACAACAAGTGATGGATAAGAGTTTTGTCACAAGACTTAAGCTTCCCAGTCGAGTAAATCAGCATGGGGTGTCTTGGCAGCATTACTGATACTTTAATCAAAAGAAAATTTAAATTTTTCCATAGCTGGAGTTCTGCTAAATAACAAAGCCACAACCCTAAATTCATAAATTCTATTTAAGGCCAGAATGTATTGTTATTATTATTTGTTTTAATATTTGTTGGTGTACTGCAAAAATCATGCTATAGACCTATTTTTCTTTGCCATAATAATTAGCTGGCTTTTAAAATTTAAAAGCCCTGAATATATAATTTTCAAGTCCAGTTCATGAATAAGTAGTTCATTTAGTGCCAGATCCAAAGCCCTCAGAAGTAAATGGAGAGACTCATATTGACTTCAGTAGGCTTTGGATCAGGCCCTTAATGCTTTTAAATCTGCTACATATACTAGTAGGCTAGTAGAAATTTATCCTGGATATTTCAGAATTCCAGTGCAACTCATGTTCAGATGTTAATGGTAGATAAGTTAATTATAATTGTATAAAAAAGCAAACATGATAGATATTGCATACTAAATACTTGGCATGACATCCCAAGGAATAACCCATGAAATCTGCTGCTTTTAAAGGGCACATCAGTAGTAGGACATTCTTCCACCACAAGTGTGACCCTGAGTAACAGAAAAGTCTGTGGCCTATTTACTGCAGTGGAGGATGGTTATCATCAATATTAGTAATGCTGCATCATGCTTCAGGTCATAGAAACCACTCTGGGATTCTCTTTTGTGAAGTTTAGTGCTCACTCTCAAGCCCCAAAGATTTTTTCCCTTCCCTTCAGCTCAGTGTGACAAACTATCACAAGACATCTCTGTGTGAACTAGGATAAAGTCAAGGGCAGTGTTGAGCCAAACTGGAGATTTGAAAGTCCAGTGCTGCGTAATATTACTAGGAGAACTTGAATGAAGGAGTTGCAGAGGTACTTTTAAGTTAATTAATTCCAGAATATGTGGAGATTCCCCTCCTATTTTTCCCTAAAGGATTATTAAACAGAATAACAGTGAAGAATTTACAGTAGAAAGCAACGAGAGTTCACTGACACCAGGCATTTGGGCACTATCATAATACAAATATTTAGTACTACTGCCTACTATGCTCTTCCATTCCAGTAGGTGGTATGTAAAGAGTCTTGAGTGTGTAACAGGAGCATACACATCCCTAATATATGTATGCGTGTATTTTGCATAGAGTATGCCTGTGTTTGTCCTCAGTGGTACAAATTCTGACCTGCTTCATTGGTGTAGCTAAAACCATAATCCGGCCCACTATATTAGTCTATGTATATGATCACAAACCCAATTAACTGGTATCTGTCTAAGATATTTATTTTAAAAATGCTTGTTCGACTAGTGTCTCAGGACCACTAGCAATACTTTGCACTGGTTTAGTGCTTTCAGTTTAGGATTCTAAAGCACTTCATAATAATTTTACAACAACAATTTTACAAATGGGGAAAACTAAGTCACTGAGAATTGCAGCGTCTTGTCCTGTTCAGAATGTAAATCAGTGATACAGCCAGGTATAGAATCCAGATTTTCTAATACCTAGTCCTTTGCTTAAACCATGCCACTAACCTTCTCTTTCTCAGTTTATGAACTTTTTATGTGCAAATTTGATATATTACTTATATCCCACATAAATGTGATGTCAACATGGTAGTCATACAAACAACAGGATGAATGATGTACAGAATACCCAAGACCCCAAGAAGAAACCTTTCCTGAAGAGGTAGCAAAATCAAAATGAAAAGAATTCCCATATACTAATTCCAAGAACATGGATTCATGATATACATATTCCAAGATATGGAGTCACTGACAAATCCTCCACTACTATGTGCGTATTTTCAGAGTGCCTGTATGGTGTGTAATAGCAGTGCACAAGCACCCCACTGCATGCAATATAATAATACTTGTGTTAACTGTCTGTGAGAATACAATATAATAGCCCATTGTATTTACATAATCTCAGTATCGAGAATAGCTAAGGAATTTCTGTGCATTTACAGGCCATATGCATGTGGTGTCAGTGTGTCACTAACACAATGACAGGTTTCAGAGTTGCAGCCGTGTTAGTCTGTATTCGCAAAAAGAAAAGGAGTACGTGTGGCACCTTAGTACACTTAGTACTACAGCTCACTTCATCGGATGCACGAAAGCTCATGCTCAAATAAATTGGTTAGTCTCTAAAGTGCCACTAGTACTCCTTTTCTTTTTACTAACACAATGGTACACAAAATTTCTTACAACCAGCACGGGACGTTGAGAATAAAACTCCTAACTTCCCAACAACAAATATCCTGCTAGGGAGAGTAAAGCCAGGACAGTCCCCATGTCAAGATTTTCAAAACCAAACCGGGCAGTTTGAAATGAATTGTTTAATTGATTAAACACTATTGAGATTTGTAAACATTTAATTCATTAAATTAAAAAGGCCAAAAGACACATGAGGTTTAAAATGGGATCTAATAAACTTAACTAGGACAGAAGTTTCAAAGCAATTACAATAAAAAGTACTGAAAAAAATAATTTTCTCCTAGTTAGATCTCACTAAACAAAGTGTAATTGGTTGTGGGATATCTGCCCTTTTCCCTTCTTCCCACACAAAAGAAAACACCCTCCCTTCTAGCACTGTCAAAAGATCAGTTCCAAAATGCAAGTGGCAAAGCATTACCATCCACAACTCCCCTTCAGTACTGGGTATCTGTTATGCTCTATACATTTTAAACTTTTTAAAAAAATATTTATTGTAAAGGTAAAATAAGATTCCTGATAACTAACACACACTTTTATCATCATCACCCAATTCCTTTCTGAATTGTTAAGGATAAGTGCTAAAACCATACCATGAAGCTCCCTTGGCTCTCATCCAGGAACCATACAGCTGCTTCTGCCCCCAATTCCGTGCATAGAAGACTGCAAACTCACTCCAAGTGTAGTTCAGGCTGCTGCTGAGAATTTCCTCAGTGTGGCTTCTTCTGGGGAAACCTTACCAAATCCTTTCTCAGTGTGACTGGGTGGGATTGGAAATCTCCACCTCCACTGTATCAGCAAGAGAGAGAGAGAGAGACAGAGATGTCAGAACTCCCCTCTTTCTGTCCCCTCCCCCATTTAACCCCCCCCTCCAAACCTTCAGCCCAGACTGAGACCCTGCCAATGTTAAACACAAAGGCTGCTTCCCGGGCACAAGGGAACAGTGAGTTGTTTAACCATTTCCTCCCTGAAATGGAGTTAACCTAATATGCTGGGTTCATTTAAGCAATAGATCATAGAAATCCACTACAGTAGCTTTCTGTTAAAGAAGTCCAGACAGTCCATTGAAACACTGGACAAAAGAGCGAAATAGGAGGCATAAGACAGATAAGCACAGTGGGAAAACATTGGCTCTTGAACATTTCCATAACCTTTGCTTTGTAATTTCCCATTTGTTATGATTAAAAGACTTTTACAAGAGAGTGACTAAAATATGATTTGTAAAGTGTTAAAAAACCTGAATCCAGAAAGTCAGATTGCCCAGAGGCAGAATTCTCCAAACTGTGGTCCATGGATAGCTTGGTGGTCACATGTTGCTATATCTCCTCCTCCCGATTTCCAACGGCTAAACATTAAAAAAGTCAGTGAAAATACATTATATTTCCTAATATTGCTGTGTTTCCTAATATTTCCTAGTATTATTCTTCCAGGTGAGCAATATCTTGTGTAGGTGTAGTTGCCTCAGAGATGTTAAGCATTTGTGAATGGGAGGGTGTACTGTCCATGGAATTGCAGATGAGAGGGGAGGTGTCCATGAGACAGTCGCTCTATTCAAATGAAATCCATGCTCTCAAAAGTTTGAGAAGCCCCACCTTATGGTCATGAACCTTCTTCACTCTGAGAAAAGTATGATTATCTCACTGAAGGCATCTGTCTCCAGTCACAGGGCCTTCGGCACAGTAAAAAATTTGGGCTAGGATAAGTGTCGTATTAAAGCAGTCCAGGAATGCAAGCACACTAAAACCCAGGGCTCTATGGATATGGCTACACAACAACAAAAACAAAACCCCACGGCTGGCCCATTCCCGGCAACTTGGGCTCATGGGGCTTGGGCTGTGGGGCTGTTTCATTGCTGTATAGACTTCTGGGCATGGGCTGGAACCTGAGCTCTGGGACTCTCCCACTGCACAGAGTCATAGAGTCTGAGCCCTAGCCCGAACCCGGACTACACAGAAATGAAACAGCCCCGCAGCCCGAGCTTGAGTAAGCTGGCATGGGCCAGCCATGGTTTTTTCTTTGCTTTGTAGACATACCCTATCTGGTCCGGGCCCCACCTGTGGTTGGTATGGCAAGAGCAGAGGGGCCCACTTCTCTCTCAGAAAAACGGAGGTGTCAGGGCCTTTCTCCAACCCCCACGAATGGAAGGAGAGGCCCATGTCTTTTTGGGAGCAGCAAAGGTCCTCTTTTCTCCAGTAGAGAGGCAGACAAAGTGGGAATTGATACTCTGGTCCTTACCCCAGCAGTTGAGGTGCACCTGATTGTGTAGGTAGGAAGGTCCTTCCCAGAATGTTCTTCTGGGATGTTGCTGATAGTGCCTCCCCATCCCAACCTGAGCAGTAGGTCTTGGAGTTAACACCCCCATTTAAATTAATAGGGCAGTTTACTCCTCTTGGAGCTATTGTTTCAGGCTCTCTGCAGACTCATGCAGATGTCACAGTATCAGTTACATTTTAGTTTATGTTTTCAAACTTTTCTTTTAAACCACGAGAGCTGGAAATATTTTTAAAATGAGAACTCAGATTTTGATGTAATCACATGACTCCGAGAGCCTGGGTCTAGGCAAAGGCCTGTAGTGCCCATGTTTTCATCCAGCTCTGGCTGAGATGATCTGATACGCCATGAAAGCTAACCAGTGTTGTCTTTGACCCCTGGCTGAAGCATTTTAAGATCTTCATTTCAAGAGCTAATTTTGGCTTCCCAAGTGGTTACATCAGAGGAATAGCTTTATAAACTTTTGTGAACTCCTTTTTGAGCACTAAAAGACAGCCCTGCTCAATTTGATGTCAACATTTGCAGTTCTAAAAGATTAGGAACAGATTAGGAAGAATGGATCAAGATGGTGGAGCCACACAGTCTGCAGAACGTGGAGATTTGGTAACCAGGTCATATGAGAAATTCATTTACACTTGCTCTGAGTATTGGATAGTAAATTTGCAGAAACTGAAATTTCTCTAAAATACTCTTTTAGACCAACTAAGTGAAAAGATTGATAGATTTCAAAATCGGCTAACAGCCGTGGGAAAAAGAGTTGTGGCATCTGAATCAGTCCAAATGACAGGCACTTTTATGTATCTCCTAGAAAACCAGCTCACTTACTTGATGAGTAAGAACACTGACTATCTTAAAAGAAACATAATCCCTTGTTTAGAAACTCTTCAAAAGCCTGAAATTTGAAAAGTCAAGCAGAAAAGCTTAACTCAACATATCTTAAGGTATGTTTTATATTAAATTAATGCCGTTATGTAATTAAACTGGAAATATTGTTTGTTTAAATGAAAGGTATTTAAATAATTCATATTTATTAGTTTTATTGTACATACTTAGAGTCACTGATATGTTTTTATTAGGAATCATCTCGTGCAAAAATTGTATTGACAATTATTGATGATCCAGACTGAGTGCAGTCTGCACTTTCCATATAATCAACAGACTATGCATTCATTAAGGAGTACCATTTATATCTTTCTCATAGACCTCTAAACAGTCTCAACATCCTGTTCCTTTCCTATGGCTTATTGATCCTTATGACTAACTTGCTGAATAGGAGTAAACTTGAATTTCTGCTGTCATTCAAGCCCACATCTTACCTTACTGATTTATAACTAATCCAATCAATTTGGAAGGTTCAAACAACACACTCCAAATTATGCCATGTTTAATTATATGTATTGAATATTAAACAAAATAAAAAAAATTCATAGTACTTGTAAAGCTCTCTCCTACAAATTACAATAAAAATATAAAAAGAGAAAAGAGAGAGAGGGCTGTTATCATAGGACATAATTCTATTATTGCCCAGTCAGCCTATCTAGTGTTAACTGTGCAGTATGACAATATTAATGTATGGTTAATAATGGTTCTGTGTTCTTTAATGACTGGACCTTTGTTCTGTCTTTAATCGTGACAGTTTACCCTCAGCAGAGTTGTATATTTAGTTTTAATGTATATAAAATCTGGTTTAATTTAGAAGTTTCATATAATTAGTCAGCCGATTACCAGCTAGTTTACCTATGGACAAGGCTCTTAAGTTTTTGTTTTTACCGAAAATTCCCGACGTTAGCAAAAGTTATTTGCTTTTCACCAGTTTTCACTTGAATTTTGAATACATGTACTCAAGTACATGAAATTACTGCTTATATCAAGAAAATAGAATAGATTACAGTAGGTAGATGTGTTTATGCTAATAAATTAGTTTAATTGTAAATGTGAGGCTGTCTGAAAAGTGAGGAAATGTAGTGGAAGATACACACATGCAGGCATATGGCAAAAACAACTCCCCAGACCCAGCTTCCCTGTGCTGCAAGGAGAGATGGCAGCTTGGTAACTTGGGCAGACCCTACGGGAGCCCAGGGAGATTTCCCCATACCCAGCTCTCCATCCCTCCCTTCCTCCCCTCCTTCCCCCCCCCACCCGGAAAGGGAGATAGCTACTTGGTGACGTGGGCAACCCAGGTTATCAAATTGCCATCTCTCCTTCTGGAATGGGTAGCAGAGTCAGAAGTAATCTTTCTTTTCCCTGTTTGTTGCTTTTCTTCTTTTCTCCAATCCCCCAATATTGACCCTGATATTTGCCCAGAAACTCTGAGTTGATTTTTTGTAGTGTTTTTCATCCATTTTTTATTTTTTATAATCAAGACATGGCTAATTTTAAACTAAATAAAAACCAAAAATGAAGGCCTTACCTATGAAAGGTACCCTGCAAAGTAAAACAACATTAAGCAAAATGCAATCTTCCATAGATGCTGAGAAGGTATTCTGTAGGGTTCTTTGGGCCTACATTCTTTTAGTACTAGAGAAATTTTGGCCTTTGTTATCTGTAAGTCTCTGTATGCATTCCTTTATTTGAACAGATCCCGATTAGAGACTTTCTCCTGAAAAAGTGGCACAGTGCAGGAATGTTCTCTCACCTCTCCTGTCAGTTCTCTCCACTGAACCACTTGCAATAGCTTTAAGAGATTCAGCGCATCATAATATTCATGATGACATAATTATTGGCTGTGCTGATAGACATCCTATTATATTTCAGTGAAACACAAGCTTTCATTCTATACCTTAAATAATTCTTAAAGGCGTACAAGGACTATGTTTTGAGAGCTGAATGCGATTGACCTTTCAATGAGATGCTAAGTACTTTCTTATGCTGATGGTCCCCTGAGGAATTCAGGTGTCAAGGGGGCACAACTTTCACCCAGTTTAACTAAACTAATAATGCCAAACCTGCAACCCCTTTTATAAACTTGCCCTTCAAAGGTGGCATAATTTATCATTATCTATGTTTGGATGAGTTAACTGGATTAAAATGTATGTTACCTGGGTACTATAGTACCCACAAATCTTTCTAGTACTGCTACCTGGTTGGTATAAAAAAAGGAGTAGATAAAATGAATATGCTACAATTTTTATAGCTTGAAAAGTGCCCCCAAATCCATTTGCTGAGGTTCAAAATAAAGAAAACATACAAGGATACTAACACCCTCCCTGTCATTGCAATCTGGACAACTGTAATTTAAGATGTTTGGAACAGGTTGGATTTTACAGAAACTCGAAACAGCCCTCCAGGGCAAAACATTGAAACAGCTTGTTACTCTTATTCTTTCCAACTTGATTTATGACAGATACTAGTCTCCCTCAGGAGATCAGACAAAATCCTATCCGAGGGACCATTCTGCAAATATGGAGAAAAATAATTGGGTACCTTGGTGTAGTGCCAGAACTCACAGTGGCTTCCTGGGTGTATGGGCTATCAGGTTTTCCTCCAGGACCAGATGATGCTAGCTTTAAAAGATGAGATGCCAAAGGTCTGTGAATCATTGGAGATATTTTCTATGGCATAACACTAACAGAATTTTGTACAGCTCAGAATAAAATTTAATCTACCTTCTTGAGCTTTCTCTACAAGTTAGCCAGTAGTTCTCAACCTATTTACCATTTTGGGCCACATCCAATACTACCTATATTGCCCTCAGGATGTCACCTGGGCCGCAGCTCTGTGTTGATTGGGCCGCAAGTGGCTTGCAGGCCGCAGGTTGAGTTAGACACTTCCTAGACCAGGTTATTTAAAGAATAAACTGAACAATGAAGAAGAAGCAATTAGAAGATGGTGGCTAACCCATGTAAGCTTCTATCTCTCCCGTACAACTGCATCTCTGAGGAACACATAATGGTGTATAAGCCAAATTCTATAACCTGCACTCAAGACATTAACATTCCTCTTAAGAATAATCAATAGCAAAAAGCATTTGAAAACTCCATTGAAATCTCTATTTGCAGCACCCTAAGTGCAGTACTTTGTGGTGCATAGACTTTAGTATTTTCCTCTATTTTTGAAGGAAAATAATCTAGATATACATTTATTCATGTTCCTAAATGTGATTATCAACCACCCTCACTCATACGTTATATATGAAATTGCTGTAACATAAACCCATTTTGGGCACTGATCTCCACCTTTTCCTATATCCAGCATGGCAACTGCCTCAAAGTCTACACCTGTGATGGGGTATACAAACCGCGTACCACCAAGGAAGGGGTTAAGCAGCTGCTCTGGGCCTCCACAGCCCCAACCCATCACACCTGCAAAAGCATGCATGGCTTGGAGGAGGAGCTTTAAAGGGGAGCAGGCCAGCTCAGTAAGGCTGCAAACTGTGGAGGTGAGCTGACCTACATTTCTGAGCTCCTGCAGCCTGAGGCCTGACTGTAGTGTGGCCAAACCCAAAGAGAAGAGACTTGGGAGTTGTAGAAGGTCTGAGAATTTATCTTTGATTTCCACTTATTTGATGTGTTTACTTTACCCATTGGAAAAGAGAGGACTGGTAGGAAGTGTGATCTAGGGAGGCAACAGTATAGCACTTTGGTAGTGCAGGATGTAGCTGCCTACACTGGGTCCTGCATTGGAACACGGTGGATAGGATTGGCCTCGGTTCTCCTACCATCCTTTAAGGTGTGCCAAAACAGAAGCAGACCCCTGATACCATGAGTCAAAGGGAGAGAAGGTCCTGAAGCCTGAAGGACAAGACACTGACACCCTCAATTAACCCAGAAGGCTACTCTGTTCTTGAACTCTTTGTGTACCCCAAAAGGGGCAGACCTGAAACACGTGACCTGATCAGAGGGGGCCGGGTCATGGAAGGACCAGATCTCCGCAGCACCAGAGCAACTGTCAAAAAGGACATACTCTGGATCCCTGATTTTTTACTTATAACGCTGACTCTTGACCCTTTTCTTCATTAGTTGTCCACCATCCTCATTTGAATCCTGGGTCCAGTAGCTCCTACTTAGGCGGGGGGAGAGGCCTTCCGATGTGGATGGGCTTGCGCCCACTCGGCTCCCAGACTTCAATAGGTGTGAACTGGGGTACCAGGAGAGAAGAGGACCTGCCATGCCCTGCGTGACCACTAGATGAGTGAACCCCTTCACAAAACCATTATTATACATTCTGGGAACCAACCTTATCTGTGGCTAGCATTGTAGGTAACGGAATATAATGTGTGAGGGAACGTGTATATTATTAGAGATGCAAAGAATGAAATATTTTAACTGATCTAATGTCATACTCATTGAAGTTTGTAAAAATCTGATTGCTTTTCATAAAATACACAGAAAGTCACTGTTTCCCAGTAAGTGCTTTATTTACAGTATGGTTCCTGTAATGACATACTTATTAATCCTACTCCACCTAAATGATAAGCACAAATAAACCCTCTATTCCTGTGCCAAGTGCAGTTTATTCTCTCCCTCCTTTCATCACGTTCCCAGAGTACTACAGCCACTAATAACTTTGATTTATAATTCTAAGGAGGACATTTTTATATTAGATCATCGTAATTAGGTAGAGGTTCAGAGTAGTGCCACTGAAGACTCTCCATGATGACCTTGTATGGGCTTAGGCAAAAGGCTGTGGTGGAATGTGAGGAAGGGATAGAGGATCCATGTTTACATGACATAGTAGAGCCAACACTTCCTACAACTGGTTCTGGAAGAGCTGCAGCTACTATTCCAGCCCATGGATGAGAATATTAGTCAGGGGCTGAGGATGTGGAATGGGTTTTGGAGCTGTGTTGCAGCCTGTTGTGGTCTCACCATCCCAGAGCATCCCCCCAAGGTGTGACACAGTATTTCAGAGACACTGCTTTGCTGTCCTCCTCAAGACTTCAGTGGTCTGGTACAGTGGTGACTTGGTCCTCCTGCCAAGTCACATTATAGTTCCACCCCTTTTGGGGTATTTATGTGCCAAACAAATAGTGTCTGGCAAATAGTGATAACCTACACAACCTCGTCTGTCCCTCCTGGGCTCCTCTTCAGCCTCACTTTTCTTCCAGAGTAATGGAGTCCCTCATCAAATCTTAAAAAAACCCCAAAAACATTTCTTCTGGTGCCCTTTGTCTTGAGCTTTTAGTCCATTTTACACTCTTCCCATTGCTCCACTCTTCTGCAGAACATCAACCTACATGGCTACCTCCTTGGAATCTTGCCACTGTTTCAAGGCCCACAAAGAGGTAACTCCACCCCTTTCCTATAGATATCTGGCTACCTGGCTTCCATCAGGCCTTTCCCACAGAAAAAGAAGTCCAGGCCACCTCTTTCCTGGATCTACTTTTCATACAGCACTGAACTCCTTCCCTTAAACTCCTCCCTCCTGAGTCTGTCTCACCCTCGAGATGTAACAAAATGGGGCTAAAAGAGATCTTGGGCTCTTGGTTGCTGTACAGTTTATACACCCCATCACACAGCCTCACCCAGTGATCCTGATTTGGGGGCGTGTGAATTTTACCTTCCAAATCTCTGTGCACTCCACTTGTATAGAATGTGACTTCTCCAGCTCTCTGTGAGTGAAGTGGATTTCACCCTCTATTTCAGTGGTGGGCAAATGTTTTGGCCCAAGGGCCACATTGGGTTGTGAAACTGTATGGAGGGCCAGGTAGGGAAGGCTGTGCCTCCCAAACAGCCTGGCCCCTGCCCCCTATCCACCCCCTCCCACTTCCCACCTCCTGACTGCCCCCCTCAGAATCCCCGACCTATCCAATGCCCCCTGCTCCTTGTCCCCTGACTGCCCCCTCCCAGGACCCCCCTGCCCCAAACTGCCCCCCCCAGGATCCCACCCCCTATTCAACCCCCCTTCTGCCTGTCCCCTGACTGCCCCGACTTATCCACACCCTCGCCCCCTGACAGGCCCCCCGGGATTCCCATCCAACCCCCCCTGTTCCCCATCCCCAACCGCCCCAGAACCTCCGCCCCATCCAACTGCTCCCTGTCCCCTGACTGCCACCCTGAACTCCCTACCCATCCCCTCCACTGCTGCGCAGGCGTGTGCACGCGCCGCAGCTGCCCCCTTACCACGCCGCTCAGAGTGGCAGGAGCTCGCAGCCCCGCTGCCCGCACAGTGGCATGGCTGTAGGGGAGGAGGGACAGCAGGGGAGGGGCCAGGGGCGAGCCTCCCTGGCCAGGAGCTCAGGGGCTGGGCAGTATGGTCCCGCAGGCCCTAGTTTGCTCACCTCTGCTCTATCTGAAAGATGTAAAGCTCCTCCAGTTTAATATACCTTATTACAGTTGTGCTAAACTTGGTTACCCATAGATTACATTATTTGTGTATAAATGAAATGATTTTAGAGAAGAATGATACAATAGCTGTAATAAGAAAGGAGATCACTGGCCGTTTAGCATGCAGCTTAGAGAATCGCTAACCTGAATCTTTTCCTGCCTTCAATTCTGACCCTTTCTGCATCCCCCAGGAATATTTTTGCATATTTTGTTTGATATTATAGTCTAAGAATAAACTCAGGAAACAATGTCTGGGAGAGGTAGGAAGTGCTGCTCTGTGTTATAGTTTGTCAGCATCAAACCATTGGGCATATAAAACAAAATGTTACGTTTATTTTCCTCTTTAAACTTGAAAATTGTTACAGTAGTTTTTCATTTATTGGAAAAAACTGTCATAAACAGAGAGTCTCAGCATCACAAAGAATATACCGTGTCAAATCACGTCCCCTCCTGCCAAACATATTTCATCCAAGATCCATGGTTTGCAGAGACTGGAGGGGATTTTAGGAAAGAATATAAGTAGTAATATCTCTATACTTTTAATCTTTGTATATTTTTGACAGGTTTCTATGCCCCCTGTTATATTTTGTCCCACCCCCTTTTTGCCCCAAGAGTTGACTGTATGGTATCAAAGTCCCTCTTACCTGTCCCAGGAGCCCCAGGTATCATGTTTGGATATGTGCATTTTTGGTACTATTGGCCATTTTGAGGGGGAGGGATTTTTAGATTTTATTTAATTTATCCTTACTGGAATCATTAAAATAAATGAATACCTATAGATTTCATGCCTTTTCCTCATTTTAAGAGGAACATGTGCTTGTTATGCATTTAGTACACATCTAAAGTTATTAAAATTGTACAACGTCAACAAAGGAGAAGTGTCAATACATATATCCATGACAGTTTTTTTTTAAAAAGCACAGAAAGGAAAAAAGGCAGAGAGAAGAGAAAAGCATCTCACCTCACAGACTGTTACTAGCCAAATGACAGAAATCCCTGTTCTTTAACCAGGTGGAATCATATATCATAAAATATTAAATTGCATTACATTTCATGAAGGTTTTTCTAACCCCATGGCCTTTTGTGGAATTATTCATTGTGGTACATTAAATTGTAACTGAAAGATAAAATACCATCCAAAATGAGCATGTATGTAGATTTCTTTAGAAAACTTTTTACAAAACTTATGCAAATTTAGCACTTAGCCTTATTTGTTTTTTAATTCTGGATCAGGAATAACATTTCCTCTTTTTATACAATTCCTTTAGCAATTGTCTTGAAAAACAGATAGAGAACCTAATGTAGTTACATGCCGAACCCTTATTCAAATTTCCCTTATTCCATTTACTCAAAGTAATGTCTTCCTTCATAACATTGCATATTTACTAGAAATTAGCAACTGTATTAGAGGCCTCTTAATTTTAGAAAAGTTTTTGAAGGACAGATAAATTAAAAGAATATTTTAGCAAAATATACAACATACGTTTTAGTAATAAAACAAAAATGGAGTATTCGGGAAACCTATATTTTAGTTTTTGGGAGGCAGTAGATACATACAAAATGTTCTCCAGAAAATCCTATATATCTTTTCTTGACTTTTTTAAATTAAAAACTGCCATTTTTTCCATATTTCTTCTGTTAATCATACAATTTTTAATCATGTCTATGAAATAAAAAACATCAAATAAAGTCTTAAAAAATAAACTATACTAAACTTTTGAAAGTTTAACATGTAAAAACAGAGTATGGGGATATGAGAGCTGATTTGGATTTTAGGGGAAACTTTGACAACGGATTGAATTTTTTTTGGTTTGACATTGTTTTGTACCCATCCTTTCATAGTTGTCGTGCTATAGCATGGACAAGTGTTTGTCACGCAGAAACTCTACCAAACTTCCTGAGGCATTATTGTTTTGCCAAACTATCTAATTGCTCTTTCACAGGTTATCAGAATATATATGGAATATATAATATTCAATAAAAGCACTGGGCAGATGACCTACTTGGTAATACTTTGTAATAGTACCTGCAAAGCAACTATTACATTTTATTTGTTTTTGTTTTATTTTTTGTCACACTGAAGGGGCCCTAAAGAATTATTTTTCCAGTTCTTATAAACAACTTTACCTTATACTTTTATACAAGATGTAACTCTAGTTAATTTACAGTGTTAAATAATGTAAGACAATATACAATATACATGAGAAATTACTGAAAAAAAGAGGACTAATGGTGACTAAAGCCTTAATGCAGGTCATTAGACCTTTTATGATAAACAGTATGTCTAACAGAAGGATATGGAGCAGATGGAAGTTTTTAATTAAAAAAGAGAATTTAGGAAAAGAGGAACGGAGTGTGGGAGGACAGCCTTTACCTCTATCCTTCATGAAGTTACAAAGCTATGACTTGTCTTTTTATTTTTATTTTTGAAATAGTAAAACCCCTGGGTAAAGGATGGCTTTTTACACTGTACCCCGGAATCTTAAATTTTCTTCACAATTTACAAATGGTGAGCCTTTAGTACAGTTATCTCCTATCTTTGTATTTAGAGAAAGTTTTGTTTGGCTGTTTTTTTGTTTGTTTGTTTTTTGCATGCTGTGCAAAATTTTAAAAACAAGCTAACGCTATTTTTAAAGGTTGGTAGAATGTATCTTTTAAACATTGTGATGGAATTTTTGTTTTATACCACCTCTTCCTCGTAGATTAAGACAAAATGTTGATGAGAGGTGTTGTGTATGTGTGTGAGCTGGAGGTTACAGTTTGTGCAAAACGAACCATACAATTTAAAGTTTTATACAAGTGCAGAAAAATTAATTATTCTGGGCTGCTTCAGTATGATGATAAATAAAATGGGGAAAGAGTAATTGGTTTGCAGATAGTTCTATTCTTCTTCCTTTTTATTGCAAGAGAGGTGATTAACAGTCAAATAACCAATCCCAGATTAGTAAACCAGTGAATAATTTTGGAAGTGGATTGGTTTAGCTTGGTGGAGTTACCTTGTAGCTATAAAATATTGCTACAAATGTAAAACTGTTTTGTTTCGACTGTAATACAGAGCTTTTTTATCAGTCAAAAATGTCTGGGCTTGGAGATGTGCACTAGTGTGGCTCCCAGTGCTTTGCCAATGGCTTTCCACCCCATCATTCTGTTAGGTTTCATCGTAAATCACAGCTATTCTTTTAGGGTCCAACATGGTCTAATATACAAAAGTTGTTGCTTTTGAGGTACTTCTGTAAAATACCACTAATGTGTAATGATGAGCATATTTGTTATGTTACAGTGTTTTTCTTCCCAGTCAGAAATGACGATTTGTGCGTTTTTGCCCTTGTATATATGCCCAATCCTCCTGATGCAAATTTGCAAAGAATATCATTTGCAATGAATAATTTGACTGACTCTATCAATTATATGCAGGGTATACTGGAAAAATGGAGCTTGCTGTGGCTACTTGTAATTCAGTCAATTGCAGTTTCTTTTGGAGACATTCTGACTCGCCTATGCTTGACTGATTTCTACTAGAAGCTTACTTGTTCAGATGATGAAATCCGTGTACAGAAGCCAAATGCTCAGATGAGCAGGACTAAGAGTCAAAAAGTTTTTGAATAGTAGAAAACTTCCTAACAGCAAGAAGCCAGGTTTTTTTTTAAAGGGCCTTGAGGTTAGGTTGGTCAGGCCGAATGGTTATTTAAATACCCTAATTCATAACTATGCAGCGGAGAAAAAAACCGTTCTAATGACTCAGGATTAACAGGCTATGGAGCAAAGAGTTTAGGGATCATTAGTGTCTTTAAGGTACAGCCATGTATTGGGGGCATTAAGAAATTGCACTGCTCCAAGGAGAGCATGCTTTCTGATACACTCTTCAGGATTACCGCATATTCACCCCCAAATGGCTGACCAACTCTGTGGCCAATGTGTGAAATGGTAGGCTCCTGACAACTCATCCTCCCTACCCTTTTTAGGGTAGCTTATACCTGAGGAGGTTCATGGAGGGCTCAAGGACTGATATTGTGCCCCCCTACTGGGCAGGGATGTAAAGGGAGGGGCTTCTTGCAGTACCCCCAGCTTCCCCCTACTCTACACTTGTGAAGCAGCTGGGCGCAATCTGGCCTGAACCTAATCCCTTCAGCCCTGATTCAGTAGCCCATCCTAATTTAAATACATGTTTGACTTTAATCCAATTGACTTCAATGCATTTAAATTCTTTGCTGAACTAAGATGAATTTTTGTATGTACTTAAATATGCTTTTCTGAATTGGGGCCTTTGAGGGCAGTAAGAGTTTTTCTATTGAGCAGGTTTGGTTCCTTTTATCATAAAATCACAGTCCAGAAATGATCTTTCTCTCTCTCTAAAAAAACCAACAACCTGAGTTTTTCTTCTGTAGGGTTAGATTTTAGTGATTGGGGTCTGGATATACCAGCTAATTCAGGATGAAAGTAATAAAAGACCTGGAATGTTTCCCAGTAGATAAAGCTCTTAAGTTAAAGTCTCCGGCTATGGGTGCAAAATGTTTCTTGTCACACAGAGCACAATGTGTTGACTGAGTCTATGCAAGCGATGTAGGAAAATAAATATGAATGACCTTTTAAATGTTGTGGGTTTCAATGTTTAAAATCATTATTTTCTTTTAAAAATTGTGTTTATTGGTATGTTTTTTGTCAGAAGAGTATGTTAATAAGTAGACATATGCCATTGCAGATACACGTAATACATAACAATTGTTTATTTGCAGAGTGAAATGAAATAGGTTCTCTATACATTGGTCTCCTAGTTGATTTATAAAGCTTTGGTATTGTTTGGCAGTTTTACTTCTTCTCAGTCTGGCTCATTCCATTTAATTTCCGTTAATCTAGTATGTATCCCTTTCTCATCCACATAGGGACTGTTCACTAAGGATATTTTTATTATTGCTATAAAACATATTCAATCACATCAAAGAGCTGGGAGACCAAGTATGGGAATGCATGAACACTGAAGGGGTCATGCCCCTCTCAGCTCCCACTAGTTGTGGTGGTGCCTCTGTACATCAAATCCTCTTTACTTGTTCTATGTTACAGAAATACTAATACTGTAATTCCAGGAAAAAGAACCAGGAGACAGTTTCGCCATTTTACTTTTTTACTGCATCAAATCAAACATTTCCTGGATACTTGAAATTAAACTGCCATTTCATTTGGAAACCTATTAACAATGATATGCATTTACAATAAATAATATAAGATCAAAATTAAGGAATTATTTGAGAACCTCCACATTGATCATGAACACCATGGAGAATTATGCTTGGTTATTTACTGTAACAGAAGTTTTATGGGTTTGGATTTTATTGACTCAATCCACAATATTTTTACAGTGCAGCTATGGGCCTTTTTCCCATTGGGAGCTGCTCAGTACTGATGAAAGTCAGGCTCTGTATGGAACTAATTCACTCATCAGTACTTGGCTACATTAACAGAACAAAATGTATGTTAAGTCTTGAAACCCTCAGGATAATTGCACTTATCTTGAGGATTCTAAACTAGGGGTTGGGAGTCAAGGAGACTTGGCTCTCATTTCACTCTTCTTTTCCCTACCTCCCAGATCATCAGGAGCCTTGTTTCTCTTCCTGCTCCTTTCTCTCTAGCAAGGCCCTCTCATATCTTTTCTTGCTTCATATGTGTACCAGAAGGCCCCACAACCCCAGTTGGCTGACATCCTCACATTGTTGATCCCCATTCCCTCTGCTGAGGACCCAATGACTTTTCTCTTCCCAGTCTCTCACACCACTGGAAATGTGCCAGTTCCGTCTGTCACAGATCCTAGAGATTACGCCTTCCTGGCCACTAGGATAGCTGGGAGGGGAATCGAAGCCTGTGTCACTCTGGATCTTCAGGGTGTTTCAAGCTCCTGGAGGCTGAACGGAGACCAGCCACTGCCCCAAATTTGAGGACCCTAGGAACAGTCTCCAGATTCAGACTTTCTATCTAGCACCACTCTTTTGAATATTGGAATCCGTCGCCCAGATGCCCTCTGGGCACAGCACTGACCCTTCAGACTTTCCAGTACTTAAATGCACCCCACACCGAGAACTCCACCCAACAGGTGTGAAGCTTTAACTCTCTCAGGGGAAAACAACATTTGTGAAGCAGTCAATATGCACACACTTGTACAGTGTAACATCTTTATACTCATTTATCCTTAATCATGTGAAGCAGAGGAGAATAGAAATGAGAGGAAACAATAAAACATCCTAAATGCAATGTCCCTCAGTAGCTCACCTTTCCCTTTGGAATTCTTGGGGGACCATCTGTGTTCTGGCAGGCAGAGTCCTCTGCCCCCTTACTTACCCTGTCCTTGCAGCAGCCTCCCTTATCTTAATCTGGTACAAAATGGCTCTCACTCCCAGTTCCCCCCTTTTATTAGACTGCTACTCTTCTGCCTTTTGGTGATTTTTCCACTGCTCTCCAAACCTCCTCCCTTCAGACAGGAGGAGGAAGAAGTATCTTCTCCCAGTTAGAACAAACTCATTGTCCCAAGGTGTTTAACTTGAATAGACCATCATTGAGTGGCATGGTACAATCCTGCTAAGAAGTGTTGTTGTAGCTGTGTTAGTCCCAGGATATTAGAGAGACAAGATGGGTGAGGTAATATCTTTCAATCAATGGACCAACTTCTGTTGATGAAAGAGATAAATGTTTGAGCTACACATACCTGAAGAAGCTCCATCATGTCACACCATGGGAGTAGGGTGGACCATTTTGAAGAATGCACCGCTCCTCCCCTGCTTAATGACAGGTTTCAGAGGAACAGCCGTGTTAGTCTGTATTCGCAAAAGGAAAGGAGTACTTGTGGCACCTTAGAGACTAACCAATTTATTTGAGCATGAGCTTTCGTGAGCTACAGCTCACGAAAGCTCATGCTCAAATAAATTGGTTAGTCTCTAAGGTGCCACAAGTACTCCTTTCCTCCCCTGCTGGCATTCAAGGTCACACTGGAGAGGGTGGAGTGGCACACTCTTCAAAATGGCATGCCCCATCAAATACCAGACAAAACCAGACATGTACTGTATGGGGGACAAATTCTAGAAAAGCAGGACTGTCTGGTTTAATACCAGATGAATGGCCTATCTAGGTTAGGCATGATCAGTGGAGGAAAGCAAGGATATACGGAAGGCATGCATGGGAAGAAATGGGGTTCCCAGTAAGACCGAGGTAGAGTCAGTCAGGAGAGAAGAAGTGGGGTTCCTGTGGTAGGTTCTACTGAGGTTATAAACATTCTAAACAAGAGATCCAACCTAGTCCTGCCTCCCGTTGACCAGAAACACTTCCTCCTCTGGGGGCAGTCACCTTTAGTCACTCCCCCAAAGTATTTTGAAACTGAGCAATCTTCCAAGTGTTAAACGGTTGGGAATTAGAAAGTATCTTAAGAATTAAAAGAAAATTATGGAAGGCCTTTCATACTAAGGAAAATGGTTAACCATACTAGACCTAATTATATGCTCATCATTTACTTTCTATTTGGTTTTCATTCTTTTCTTGCCACAAGTGCTAATTCTCAGAAAGACTGTTTTTAAACAAGAAATCTGTTCCTTCCCAGTCTGTCTCCTCTTCTTATTTGATTCTGCAGTGAAGTCATATGAGCATGACTTTTTTAGAGGCACGAACCAATTGTGACTCCGGGTGACGTCCATAGGAGCTGCTGAAGCTCAGCACTTTACAGTCAGGCTCATAATATTACATTTTGGGACCTGTGCAATACCTGGACACAATAGGCTGCATAATGAAAGGAGCTTTCGACTTTATTCAGAGTTATTGTGAATACAGTCAAAAGCACTGCCATTTTTTTGCTATTGTTAGTAATTAAATAGAACTGTATATTTATTTGATGTGACAACAAGCAGAATAACTTACATTTTTTAAAAACTAACTTTTACTTCTATTTTTCTCAGTTCCTAACTTTAATTTTATTAACAGTAATTGCTTTAGTGTGTTGCCCTACTTAACTTATTAAAAGGCAGGTTTTTTTAATATAAGGAATGAATACACAAATATGAGCATATGCACGCTTTGAACCACTGAGTTCATAATTTGCATCATACCTTCCTAAGGAGAAACATCTGGGAAAACACTTTCAAGTGCCTCATAAATATAAAACTCATCTTTCTTAATCCATAAGTAAATGATGTCATGCTAAACCTTAAGTAGGCCAAATTTAAGGCAGTGGGAATTAAATTTTCTCTTTAGCAAGATGCAAGCTCTTTGGCTGTCTGGCCTTTAGCAATATGAATATATGAAGACCATACAGATCCAAATCATATTTTGCTCAATGTGAGGTTTCACCTTATTTCCACTTCTGTATTAGGAATAAAAACACTAGCCTCCCTGAAAACCTTTTTCAAAATGTTGTTCACTCAAGTCCCACTGAAATCTTTATGGTGCAAAGTTTATGCTTCTAACCCTGGTAGGTTGTGAGATGTCACATCTTACTATCATCAGATTCTCAGTTGGTGTAAATTGGCACAAGTCTATTGAAGAAAATGGAACTTTGCTGATTTGCTGACAATGTTTCTTTGTAAGCAGAAAAGTAATTTTAGGTTAATTTTTAGGGATTTACAAAATTTATTCTTCCTCTTCCTCTTTTGGTATTTACAAACCCCAGAGATAAAAATATAGTTTCAATAGTTTAAAAAATATGTTTTGTAAAACATTGCTAAAATCGCTTTTCTTTAAAATATATATCATATAAAGAATCAATTATGTATGTGTTTGCCACTTTGGAGTGATTATGGTCATCTCAGACTCACGCCAAGAAGACTTTATTCAGAACTACGCCATTGTGTGCATATATATATGTAAATATATTTGGACCTGGTCAAATACTGCAAACAGTTTTTCACACAAAGTTATTTCAGTTTTTAAATAAATGTACTTCAACCACATTCATAACCCTTTTGTATTTATATTTCATGAATGTTCTGCCAAATGAATTTATTATGGCTGGAAACGTTTGCCTATATCAATAGCGTTGAAAAGTTTTGGTAATCTCTGTGTTTCTGCCAGAAACTTTATTCTAAGAAACAGAAATTTTTGCCTTGTGATCTGGATCCAGTCAAACCAGCTTGAATTTCAAATAGTGAATATGTGCACTGAGCACTCTGTGAATGAACCCTGATAATATGTATTTACAGAATATTTTCTGTTCAATAATTTAAAAATGAATACGAGAGATGAGAATACAAGAATAATGAATTGAGAAGAAAATCACAATTTTAATAGATAATTAGCAAACAAAGAGATGAAATTCATTAAATGAGTTATTTGTAAAGGAGTGATTGAAATCATGGGGGAGGGATAGCTCAGTGGTTTGGCCTGCTTAAACCCAGGGCTGTGAGCTCAATCATTGAGGGGGCTATTTAGGGATCTGGGGCAAAAATAAGGGACAGTACTTCATCTTGCTGTGAAGGTAGGGAACTGGACTCAATGACCTTTCAAGGTCCCTTCCAGTTCTATGAGATAGCTATATATCTCCATATTAACATGTTATTTGCATAGCTGTATCATGAATAGATGAGGGGCCAAAACTGAGACTGAATCTGAATGAATATAGGTGTCAGAAGTATTCAGATTCAAATACCTGGATCAAAAACTGCAGCTAGTGTTTTTGATCATGTGTTGCATCCATTTAGAAAATTCCTATTTTCTAGTTCTTGTTTTGTGGCACTCAAATCACATGCAAATCACTTCTTATGAGATTTTGGGCAAAAAAGACTGGAAAACTCACAAGAACCACTAATCTCATGAGAGTTTAATCCATTTAGGACTGAAATCTCATGGGAACAGATTGTAAGATTTTGGTAAAATTGAATCAAGACTAGAACCCTAACTCCAATTTGGCCATGAACCTGCACCTCAGATCTGAAGCCTAACCTTTACCTGGACCTGGGTTTGAATACTGATTCCACCTGTGGAATCTATGTTAAAAATAGAGCTTATGGGGCGGGAGGAGCAGTAAAAATGAGAGAATATATTTGACATTTTTTACTGTTTTCTTGACATTTCAAAAAATGTTAAAATGTCAAGATCTTTCTATGGTCAAAAAAATATTTACCAGCCATATAGCTGGTTGAAATCCCCAAAATATTTAGACACACTTTTTCTCGTTCTTTTTTGTTCATTTTTGTTTTAATTGAAAATTGAATTTTCAACAACAACAACAAATAATCAAGAGCTCTATATTTGGGAAATCTTAACCATTTCTATTAAACAGTATTCCGTTTCCAGCTACTTTCATGGTTTATTGCTTTCCCTTAGATTAAAGAACTTAAATTCACATCCATGTATATTTAAATATGCATATCTGTACAAAAATACTAGATTATTGGAAGAACTTGCCTATTGTTCAAATTCATATATAAAAATACCCCCTCAAGTTATACAGAAATAGAAAGAAAGCCTATATGATTGTAGTTGCTAGCATTGGCTAGACTAAAGAGAAATAATCAAACAGATATCCTGTTGACTGTCAAAACATAATGAGTGTGGTATTAATGAACATGTCTCGACGAAGTACTCTCTACAGATAGTGGCAATAATTGTTGCCTCCACAGAAGTCACGTAACTAGTCTGTACAGTTTTCTAATGGGTACAAATACTCAATTGCTTTTTATTTTTAATGAAGAACTGCTCTTATTATAACATTGTCTGCACATTAACTAACAGTATCTAACGTTGTATCTCAGAGAACAAAAAAAACTTTTTAAAATATAGTGAATAGAAGCTGATAGTTTAATTCCTTATGTCCTGATGGGATTGTGTAACATGGTATGTTGAGGAAATGCTAGTTTGAATAGACGTGTTTGGTATCTTACTCGAAAGGTGATGAAATTCAGGCTCCGCCTGTTTCTCTGTGGAAATTTGTTCTATAACGGTGGACCCTACCTCCACCATCATAATGGAGCTGTTGGTTATCAGAGTGTCCTGACAGAAAGTAGTAAGTGTGTTGGGGACTGGAGTGTGTGACTGTCCCAGGGACAACAGGGCCCGTTTTATTCAAGGCTTGGAATATGAGATTGGGAAACTTTTAAGGGTCCCAGAATTCTATTAGCGGCTAATACAGTGTGCAGAGCAGTGGTTTTAACCCTAGTTGGCATTGTTTAGAAGATAAAACATAGCTTGTTGCACCACCTATAGCTTCTGCATAGCCCTTGGGTCAGTCCCAAGTAGAGGGAATAGTAGTAGCCCAGCTTCAGTATGATAGAAGTTGTCTATTGTGGTAGGAATGGGCATGGCTCATTGCTCTGAGCAGATAATAGGTAAGGTATTTAAGGTCACTCTAGCTACCAGTGTCTGAAGAGCAATGAGGAGCTAAGGAAAACCTTTGATCACTGGGGGCCAGAAATAATAGGAGAGGTCATCTTAAAAGCTAGTTCCTCAAAATTCTTCTTCCTACTGAAGTGGGGTCCATAGGGCCTGGATTATGCTTGAGCTAGCTGCTCTTCATATAAGTCCTCATTTCACACAGCCAGGGGGATCACTGTGTCTGAACTAGTTGAGGATGGCTTCACATAGATGCTGAAGAGGAAACAGGATGAATAGAGAGGAAACAGGATGAATCCCTGAAGGACTCCACATGTGAGAGCCTTTGAGGAATAGGACAAGTTTCTCTTCTCTACTCTGGCATCTCTAACAAAGGAACAAAACTAACCATCTTAAAGGAGCTTTATCTACATCTACCAAGTCCTACTGGTGGTCATATTACTACTAATAATTATTATTTATTATGTTTGAGTGCTTTACAGAATCTCTGTCTAGACGAGTTTGTAACCTAAATTCAGACAGGACACAATAAAAGAAGATAATAAACGGAAGGGAAGGGTGAGATAAGACAACAGTTACAATTGTGAGATCACATGGTGTTTCAGTTAAGTTTTATACATATCTTGACTGTATATATATAGGCACATTTAGGGAACTCAAATGCACTCATAAACTTTGTACAGGGACTCCCAGAGGGTACAATAAGACACTGTCTATGTACAGTTACTGCAGGCTAAAGAACATGCTGCTTTATTATTGGAAGCACATACTCAAAATGGTGGTGCAACTCCCACCAACAACAGGAAGTAAGATCAAAGGGTGAAGCATACCTCCATCCCTTAATAGCCACTTTACTACAATGAGAATGACCTCCACACTATCTAGGCAGAATGCAGGTATCTACCTCAGTGCCTTCAGAAAATGTCAAAGAAAGTCACACAAGTAAATTCCTGCACACAACACTTGTTCCCTCAGCTTCTACTACATAAATCAATTATAACTGACACATACACGTAACATATAACTGGTATAATCATGTTGGCAAGCTGAGCCAAGAACAAAGGACTGAATGGGCATAAAAACTGACAATCTTCTCATCACTAGATGTGGTCCCTCCAGGACAAGGTTGAGGCCTGTTGACAAATCCATGTGGGTGGGCTTAAACTGTCACTGCTATTCTGTTTTTGTTCTGTGGATAAAAATCGGGTTTCACTCTCCAGGTGTGTCAGTGTGGCATTGTAAGTACTAAATTAACCACACACAAAAATCTACTTACATAATGGGTTTATCCTGGAGAGTCTTCAAAAGAATAAGATAAGTGCCAATTTAAACAGAGTTCTGTTGTTAAGTGTTTACCTTTTCAGTCACCTCTGATATCTCATTCTCACATATGCACACACAGAGTAGTTAAAACTGTTGACATTTTTAAAATATGCTGTTTGTGTCTAATGTAGCTGCAGTATTTCAAGAAAGAGAAAGGTTGTTTTCATGGATGATACTTTGTTTTCACCCACTTAATAAAAGTCAAGCTGATCCTGAGCTTTAAATTGAGACCAAACATGGTTGGTGCCCAGAATAAGATCAGTGCAAACAGTTAACAGTTGCACTGGAGAAGTGGTGTAAAATATCTGCTATCCGACTTCTTACAGTGACATAGCTTTTCTTTCCTAGCTCAAATTAGAAAAAACTACAAGAAGGGTAAAAAGTTGTGAAATAGTATAATTTGATTAGAAAATCACTTAAAAGATATCTCTAATTAATAAACGGATTGATGTGTGCAATTCACATCTACTAACAACTGCTGTAACTTAAAACTGCCTTCAGAAAGTCTTCCTCAGTGAAGAGTAACATACATATTATAGTAGCAAGGCAAACAATCTTGGCTGCTTTTACTAAGCACTGGCATATATTATAGAGTTAGGTCAGCGTAAGGCAGCGTACGTCACTCTAACTCTGTAATTGTCTACACTAAAATGTAGTTCCCACCCATGTAACTCGCTCACTACACCAACTTAATAACTCCACCTCTGCAAGAGGCGTAACACTTAGGTCGATGTGGTTAGGTTGATCCAGCGTCAGTGTATATACTGCATTCCTTACGTTGGTTGTTGCTGCCTTTCAGAATCCAGCCCACAATGCTCCACACTGACAGTTAAATAGGTGCAAGTGGAACTGGTGAGAATGCGCACCGCTGACACCAGGAGCATAGTGTGCACATGCAAAAGTGATTTAATTACTGTGGTGGCTGTTTGTCAATGTAACTTATATCACTTAATTTGGTGTAGAATTTCCCTAAGTAAACAGGGTCCAGTTGTGAAGTCTTTATTTAGGCAAAACTGCCATTGAAATTAGTCATAGTTTTGTGTGAGTAAGTACTGTAGGGTCAGATTTCCAATACTTATGCAATAGATAATATCAAGGGCTTCATAATTGTTACTCCATTTAGTGATGGCACCTTTTTACTTTTTTACTATAATTTAATATGAAGATTTAGTTGTAAACTAGTTTACAGAGCCTTCCCAGAATACAGGTGGCAGGAAATAGCTATTTACACAAGGAAACAACTGGTTAAGAAGATTCTTGTATTTCTGGAACACATCTTTTCAATGTAGGGAATGTTTCCTATGTTGGTCAGATCAGATTTGTGTTGAACGGACTTTGTTACTAGACACTGAATCAGAACACAAACTTCTTCCTCACATAATCTTCAGCTGATTCTTAACTACCACAAGGATGTATCGGGCTGCATTTATTTTTGTCACGTTGCAGGACAAATAGGAGGCAGTTCTGCTCACATTATTATCCTAAAAAGGAATATGACATTTAGGTCTGGCTAAAATCCCATTGCATTTGCTTTGAAAA
The DNA here is from genome assembly GCF_965140235.1 of Caretta caretta. Taxonomy (NCBI): domain Eukaryota; kingdom Metazoa; phylum Chordata; order Testudines; family Cheloniidae; genus Caretta; species Caretta caretta. Next base: position 66,477,355 of record NC_134209.1, on the reverse strand, counting down.
CAAAATAAAAAATCCTTACATAGAAATTAGTTTGTTTCTCCACAGATGTTTCCTGTAACCCTATGCCATAGATTCATCAGGTTAAAAGTTTATCTAGACTCAAATGTTTTAATGTCATGGTTGAGAATCAGTCAAATCTGAAGAACTATTTGAGAGTAAAGAGATAATCTTCTACTCTTTGAATGAGTATTTTGCTCAGTAAAATGTACTTGGTATCAGATTGGGAAGATTTGTCTCTTTCCATCTATCCATGACAGCATCCAATTATAGAACACATCCTAGTAAGGGTAATACATAACAGTAATAAGAGGGGTGTGAGGGAAGGGAAGACATGGTCCAGTTTCAATGGTGCCAAATAAGACCCTTTAATAAGAGCTCTTTATATTCTTTTGAAATTCACATTGCAAAGAATTTTTACCTTGTTAGAGAGGAATGGTACTCTTCTAACTTCTTAGTGCATTTGAAAATGAACTAAATGAAGCAGCATTTTAGTTTTAACACCACAGAACAAAAATCTGAAAAATACCGGGGTGAAGTCCTGGTCTCTTTTGAAATCAATGGGAAAACTCTATTGACTTCAAAGGAGCCAAGTTTTCATCCCAGGTGATTGAAATACCGTACTGTATTCCAAGATTATTTTAGAAAATAATCTTTTGATTGAAATTAGACTCTCCTTTTATGTCATTATCCTGTTATAAACTTTACAGTAAATGAAAACCTGAAACGTATTCCTACTTGTTGTAGAATAGGTGACTCACTTCAGCTCTTCCACTCATCCATAGATGTTTGAGAGCCAGTAAGGAAGTTTAGTGTTTTACAGTGGATGAAAGAGGTCAAAAGAAGGGTCCGTGCTCCTATAATTGCCGGGAAAGGATTATTTACTGTGGGATTGATCGTGTACTGAAATATCAAGATTATCCAGTACACATCCACAGGAGCAGCCAACTCAAAACATGCCACTTCTAATGTGTCAATAGAGCCTTGGCTATTCCATATGTTGCACTAGGTAGCAAAGGACTTGCTCACCTATTCAGTGCTGTACCCTGCAGAGCAACAAAAGTAGGTTTGTAAGGGCTAGAGGGGTGGGAGAAGTCAAGAAGACATCATGTTGTTCTCCCAAACTGATTATTATGCCCCCATTTGTTATGCCAGTTACTTAATTTCCAGACCTGGAAATAACTATGCTTACGCATTTATTCCTGCCAAAAATCTCCCACAGCTTTCCAAGGCTTGTGGAAGACAGGACGCCAATTTTGCAGAATCCTAGATTGAAAGGCATGGGTCAATGGATCAAATGTTTATAAAGCAAGGGGTCACTAAATTTATGACTTCACAGAGACATGCCTGTACAAGGGGTCAGAAATATTTGTGAAGTGTCTGGAGCCCATCGGTATGTTTATCGATTGATTATCACCATTTGAACTTCTTACTCCCTGCTCTTTCCAGCTTGAGATTCCTGCAGCTACAAACTTGGTAGCTTGTCTCAATTTATCATATGACATGCCTGTTCATTTACAATTTTTTTTTCGTTTTCCTAATTTTGAGCCTCTTGTTGGGGAGAATTATTTCCCAGTACTTGTGGTTTTATCCAGTACTGGAAAGGCAATGTCTCGGTTATACCTTCTAATATCAAGAAACAAACAAAATAAGAGTGATTTTCAATCACCTCTATGCATGTGCTTTCCCCTTATCTGTGTAGTTCCTCCCTGATGACTAGTGCAGTACGCACTCAGAGCAGAGAGAGTATGCACCTCCTCCATGCCCTTCCACTCCCATTCCATTATTATTATGGTTTATTATGTGCATTCTCATAGTATCTAGAAGTCCTAGTCATGGATCATTGTGCTAGGCGCTGTACAAACACAGAACAAAAAGACAGTCCCTGACCCAAAGAGCTTATAATCTAAGTATAAGACAAGAGACAACAGATGGATATGAACAGATGGGGGAGTACCAAGAAACAATGAGACAAGATTCTTCAGCATGCTAGGCAGTGGTCACTGAACACCAGTGGGATAATTTTTTTGAAAGCATTACAGCAAAGGAGAGTTTTGAGGAGGGATTTGAAGGTGGATAATGAGCTTTGTGGATGTTTTGGGGGAGCAGCTGCACAGCATGTGGGGCAGCATGGGCAAAAGTCTGAAGGAGTTTTTTTGAAAATTTAACAAGTGAACAGTGGAGGCTGGCCTTATGGGCAGGTCAGAGACAAGCATCGGCAGCTAAATAGTGACTGACAGTTGATTGGTAGGATGGTGATTGTCTTTGAAGGGCCTATAAAGTGAATACAAACAGCTTATGTTTGATGTGATAGAGAAGGGGGAGCCAGTGGAGGTATTAAAAAATACGAGTGACATTGTCAAAACAACAGGCAAGAAAAATTATCTTTGCAGCAGTATTCTGAATGAATGTGAGTGGTGCAGGGTTGCATTTGTCAAGGCCAGAGAGAAGGATGGTTGCTGTAATCAAGACGTAAGATGATGAGAGTCTTGATGAGAGTTTTAATTGTGTGGATGGATAGGAAAATCCATATCTTAGAGAATATCACACAGCAAGAATAGAATGATTTAGACATAGCCCACATGTGAGGACCTAAACAAACATTATGCCCAGTTTACAGGTTTCAACCCATCCCAGATCTTGATATGTATTTGTGTGTCTGTTTTGTGCTCGGGTTAGAAGGGTGTACCATGTGGAAGATTTTTCCTCAACATGGAAGTAAACCACAACATTTCTAAAATGTACAGGATAAAAAACCCTGTATTAATACATTTGTGTTTCTCATTAGCTTTAGTACTGCGTATTCAGTTGACCTAGAGGAATAAAACAAAAGCTACTACGAAGATTCAGTAGGGGGGTGAGAAACACAGCATGTCTCATGGCAAGAAAAGTGATTTCTGTTTCCAACTCTGCAGGGAAAATAATGTGTTACTTAATACAAGTCCACTTCTTTCAACAGCGTGACAAATTGTGCAGTATACCAAAAAATGTAGTGCCTGGATAAGCAAAACTAGAATAAGACCACTAAATAGCCAGGTGATGGCTTGCCAAAAAGCCAATGTATAATTGAATGTATAATAATTATTATTTATATAGAATCATTATAGTGGAGTACTGCCTCAGCTACACTTAAGGTTAAGACCAGCTTTTTGTTTAAAATTTGACTCAAAGTGCTCTAAAATTATCAGGGTTACTCAGATTGCCTTGAAATTTGGCATATTTCATGGGGCCATGGGGTTAAGTTACTGATATAAACTTTGGATCTTTTGACCAAGTGGTTCCCGAAATACACTCACCTCCGAAGCTCCCTCCCCTATTCCTTTTTAAAGTTGATGTGTTTTGGCAATGTCTTTTTGTGCACAGATAGAGATCAAATCAGAGCTGAGATCATCACACCACAGCCTCAAATGCTTGAGAGTTACCCCAATAGTACATACTAGGCCTTTGGGGGAAATCAAATTGCAACTTTATTAGCCAAAGAATTTGGTTCACCAGTTAAGTTGCATGCCAAGCAATTCTAAGGCTCGCATGCCAAATGGATAACACTGTGCATGTGCAGAGAGTGACACTAAGGGGGTTGAAAGTCAATTACAACTCACAAAATCTGAATAGTTCAAGGGTTAATGTTATGCTTATGGAACCTGAGTACCAGCTAGACACTGGAGTTCAAATCCAACCTTAGGTAGCAATTTGAAATAAAAGAAAGAGGTGTCTTGCTGCAATTGACCTCTGTCAAAGTGACAGTGGTGGAGTTTTTGGCAGGGGAAAATGTAATCTGAGTACAGCAGAATTCTTATAATGTGCTGAAACTCTTTTTGAAAAGAGAATAATTACACATACAAATTCTCACTGGAAGGGGAGGGTGATTAAAGGTAGAAAAGTAGGTGGGAATGGGGGAGAGGGGTTTGGGTGCAGAGAGGGATGGAGTGTGATAAATGGAGTGTGTGGATAGGAGAGGGCTTGGGGGCTAGGTGGAGTGGGAGGGAAGGGATATTGGGAAGGGGGATATGAGAATGTGAGTGACAGAAGGACTGGTGAAGAATAGGCGCAAAGGTGCCTGTGACCCTCACATACAACTTTTTGTCTGCTTAGGAATTTATCATGAGGTCAAATTATTTTTAATAAAGAATGTCATAAATAAGTGCAAGAAAACCAGACAGAAAAACTGAATCTGTCCAAACAGAAAGGCCTACTGGTATAACTCAAGGACTGTGTTAAGATCATGATAAACAAAAAAAAAAAAAGTGGGACTGAAAATTAATGAACAAAAATTGGTGTGTCGAAAACTAGGCCTTTGCATGGGACTTGTGGACTTGTTGACTTTAATGGAGTTACTTCTCATTTACATGGGCATGAGATAAAAATCGGACCCACTGAGCCTGATCTTCTATTGCTTTGCATGTTATATAGTCTGTGCAAAGTGGATGTATAAAGCTACCCGATCAAAATGGCATTAAAGGAACAATACAGTGTATAATCAGGCTCAGTATATCTCCGGGTATTCTGACACTCCATAATACAGGCCACATCTCCACTACTAGGACACATCTACAGCACTGTAGCTATTGCCAGCAGAACCCACTAGTGTAGACGCAGCCTATAGCAACAGAAGGGATTTCTCTGTCATTTTTGGAACCACAACTCCCTGAGCAATGGTAGCTAGGTCAATGGAAGTATTCTTTCATTGCCGTAGCTGCGTTTACACTGCGGTTATGATGGCGTAGCTACAGTGCTCAGGGAGGTGAATTTTTTATATCCTTGATCGCCGTAGCTATGTTGACCTAAGTTTTAAGGTCCACTGTCAAATGGATTCTGCTTTTGCAATACCATTAGTAAAGTCTCCAAGGTTTCAGGACAGGACACTTCCCAAAAGAAACATGATTTCCCCTTGTGCATTTCACAGCCACAGTGTAGGCTGTAAAATCAATCTATGGTGCAATTCCTTAGAGAGAACAGAGTGTCATCAACAACATATTTTTACACTGAAATCAGAAACTGAGATTTCAAGGTTTCACTGTTGGTATTCAGAAAAATTGACCAGCCAGCCACAGCTTCCAAAGCATCTCCCTCCCTTCTTATAATGGCCTCTACACCCTGATTCTGGAATATTGAAACAAACTGGCATCACAGGCTCTCCTGGATGGGGAGGGGAACACCCACTCACATGAATGGGGCAGTTCACGCATCTCTGAGCTATTTTTTGAGGCCTGTATTCATCTGCATGGGCTGTTCTCATTCTGCTGAGGCTATCACATCTCTCAGAGCCTCCCATGGTTTCAGGACCATCCTATACTGTGGTCTGCATATTACTGCATAAGGCAATTACTAATGATTAATTTAACAAATACTACAGAGGAGCACTAGTTTTGCTACAGTTAAGATTGATAAGATTTTTCTGTTTAAAGGAAATTTTTTCTAAATATTCCAAAATCTTCATGCATATCTAGTTGTCTTGAAATTTGCTGTGTTTTATGAGGGGGCAGGGTAGGATTAGTGATCCAAATTGGGGGTCATTTGAGCAAGAGGTTCCTGAGATATAGCACCCCAGCTTTTCTTAAAATTCACAGATTTACCAACTTTTTTTGTGCACACATGGCTTTTAAAGTGCTAATGGTTTAATTGGACAGGAACTGGAGGGTGTTCTGGAAATAGTGGCAGGGGAGGGAGGCTAAATGTTATGGTGAGGAGGAGAGAGACACATCAATCTTCTCTCACATGCTTAAGGTTACTGTAACTACCATGTATTAAAGCCATCAAGTTTTTGGGACATAGACTATGTCTGAGATGTCTCTCACCAGCTCTGTTAGCAATTAAAGAATCAAAACATTTCAAAGCATGACCATTATTCCCACTCCACTACCACAAAGTGTACCATGTGTGAGGAGGGGGGTGCTTAGGAATCACATGGGAATGGTGTGGCCTAGTGGAGAGAACCGTGGACTGGGATTCAGAAAACCTGGGCTTTATTCCTGGCTCTGCCACTGGCCTGCTGGGTAAATTTGGCCACGTCATGTCTTTCTGTGCCTCAGTTTCCCCATCTCTACAAGGGGAATAATGACATTTCCCTCCTTGAGATCTACTGATGAAAAGCTCTATGTAAGAACTAGGTATTTTCATTACCTGTCCACAAGAGCTTCTGAACTGCACATTGTCATGATAATTACAACTGCTTAAATGACCATGAACCCCTACCAACAACATTTCTCTTTCTGTTAAAAAAACTAGGAAATTAAATATCAGAAAGCTTCATTAATACAGAGTTAAGATTGCACACAGTTAGCTCGTGCCCTTCCAGAAAGTTGAATTCAGCAAAACTCAAACTTAAACCTGGAAATACATAGTTGAGTTACATGCCCATTCAACCATAACTCTGCTTTCTTTGAGAAATGCCTTAGTCCATAACACATTCTCACACTCTTCTTTTGCCCTCTACTGAGCTCTCTCCACTCATACACTTAGCTTTATCCACAGAAAAAAACACAGATACTAAATTTTACAGTGCCTTCAAACCCTTGTACAACCCCTATACCACTATGCACATGACATCATCAAACACTACTTTCACTTACCCTTTGTTAAATTCACAGATCAAACTCATCTCCCAATTAACTGCTGACAACCCCCATAATAGGAAGACCTCAGTGTTCTATTAGTGCCACAGCATACACAATGCAGTGAGAAAATGAGGTATACTGGTTCTCTCAAGGTACCCATGCACTTCTTTCACATATACAGAGCTCAAGGAGAGGGGCTCACCCCGCCCACCACCCCCCGAGAGCGACAGCCCTTCCACTCACCTCATATCAAGCTTCCAAGCTGCTCCAGCTTATTCCTGTACTATTCAATAAAGCTACAGTTTACACAGTGAATGCAACTGTAGTGCATGCAGAATTCCCAGTGACTATTGCAAGCTCCAAGGGGACTGAGAAAAGGTTTCTTGGGCCTGTACCGTAACTCTGCATTTCCTGGTTTTCATATATGTGAGTTTTGCTGAACTCAACATTCTGAAGGGCACAAGCTATCATCAAGCAACCTTAACTCTGTGTTAATGAAATTTTCTATCATTTAATATGTATACAATCCCTGCCCTCTTGAACCTCAGTGCAGGGTTCAAGCACAGGTTGTATCCATGTGCTCAGGCTATTGTGTGAAATATATTAACCATCCCAAGAAGAAAATGAGGACAAGGCCAATACATTCTTTCCACTGAAGGCTGGCAGAGTGGAGTTTGTGCAGTACCCTCTTAAGTACCCTCTGAACACTGGGGACTTTATGCAGTATCCTCTACATCCTGAAAAGCTATTGCAGACTTTGTATCTACCCAACAGGGAGCAGTGCCTACAAGGTGTAATTCAATCACTGTAACTTCAGTACTGAAACTACAAATCCAACAACTAAGTCTTTATAAAAAGGGAATTATATATAAAGTCAATTCAAGGGCCAACCACCTAACCATACGCAAGCATAAAATATTACAATAATCTTACAACACTATTCCCAAAATACAGAACATGGTGATTATACTGGACTTTGTTGGTGGATAAATGCTGTGATAGAAGAGACTAAAATCATCCTATTCTATAGTTGAAAGAGTGAATCTAATTTGGTACAATAACTTCTGAGGACAATTGGCTTTTCTATGTCATTATTTTTATTTTTATTTAGAAAAAATACACAGCATATTAGCATGTGTATAACATGTTATTTGTGGGATATGTTAACTATCAAAAAGTCTGTGATGTACTTGAATCCAAAAGCCCAGTCCTGAAAAGACATGTGAATAGCCAATGGGGGTGCTTACACAAATAGTTACTCAAATGTGCACCTTTTTTTTTTTGCAGGATAGCACCCAGTGCTATTGAATCTACTGAAATTTTGTACATTATCAATGTACAGAACTAATGTAGTACCCATACTATAATGATTCTTTTACAGTACAACTCCAAATTTTGTTAGAGCTCTTCCTGAATTATGCAGCTATTGTATTATTATGGCATATAATTTCAGACTTATCTTCAGGGCCAGATCCTCAGCTAGGGTCAATAGATGTAGCTCCATTGACTTCAGTGAAGCTATCCTTACTTATATCAGCTGATGATCTGACTCACTGAATATAAAACACATATGTGGCTTTAGATCACGACCTTGCCTCTTGTAAGTTCTATGCTGTTGTTTATATTCTTTACAAGAAATAAACTAGTACATAAACACTATTCGAGGTAAAATGACACGAAGATATGGGTACAAAATGTACTTGGCTCATGGGAAAAGGGCAAAACAGGCAACACACAAAGGAAATTCCTACAGTTATTCATATCAAAGTGTCCAGAGTTTCTGCTAAGAAGACGTATCATAATCCCATAATTCTGTTTATGGTATTTTTAGATGATCCCTTTTTTTTTCAGAAATGTTCCATTAAGTTATCATCACTGACTTTCACAATTTTTCTTCAGAACAGAAATATACAGCTTTGATTCTATGAACTTAAACCTCAGATACCAACACAGCTCTTCCATTTTAGACAAAGCAATCATGTGTTTTGTATGCTACTTTCTCCTGTGTTTATGAGAAGTAGTGCATATATAGCTTTTTTTACTAAGAAGGTCAAATAAATAGTATATCTCCACTTTACAAACCAATACCCAAAGATAGCCCAATGTATATAGAGGAACTAAATGTGTAGTAGTCCTTTAATACTTCATTAGCTAAGGGCTAGATTGAGAGATTATTCGCAGAGCTGTGTAAGGAGCAGCATGGAGCTCTATCATTCCAAGACTTGCTCTGGAAAGAAACTGACTCAGAGACACCTCTGAGTAATAAATTTTCTATTACTCCTGTTTTGCGCAGGGGAAGTATATGATGTCAGCCCACTGCCAGACACAGCATAATCTCTCTCTCTCTCTCTCTCTCTCTCTCTCTCTCCTCAGCCCACCATTATATCCTGCTAGCTTTTCTGCCTAATATATAGTGGGGGGCTGAGCCATGGATCTGCCTTCTCCCTGCTATTTGTCACATCTCCTCACCCTTCTAGGAATATTGGCTGCATAACTCCTGTTCTCCTCCCCAGGCCTGACCTCAGCTAAGTCCCATGCAGTGGCCATGCATGGGGTGCAGTTGGGCTTTACCCCCTTTATTTCCCCGCACAGCTGTTTAGGACACTTATTCCAGCCCTTAATGAAAGTTTTTGCCTTTTCTCTTTTAGAGGGATTTATGAATTAAAAAGTTGACGCATGCCTTCTTAGTGATCTCACGTTTGAATATTAATTTTGAATTTTATTTAGTTATTTTTTATGAGGCCACTGAGCTTTAGGGTACATGTATACATCTCAATGTCCATTATGGTTCTTGGGTCCTTTAAAGCTGGGAGCAGTAGTTACCAGGCATATGACTAGAAGCAAGCCTGTGACTTACAGGAAGTCAGTTTCAAAGACATACTGAAAGTACATCTTAAAAAGGGAGGCATCAACCCAACAAACTGGGAGGACTCGTCACGGAACAGAACACAGTGGCGCCACACCATACACCAGAGGTGAGCAAACTATGGGACCCTCCTGCCCGGCTCCTGAGCTCCTCGCCCCAGAGGCTAGCCCCCAGCCCCTCCCCTGCAGCCTCAGCTCACTGTGCTGCCCTCGCAATGCTCTGGGCAGCAGGGCTGCAAGATCCTGGGGCAGTGCAGCTGCAGAGCCCAGCCTGACCCGGTGCTCTGTGCTGCGTGGTGGGGTGGCTGGCTCTAGCTGGGAGGCACGGCTGTAGTGCTGCCCGCCACCAGGTGCTCCAGGCAGCGTGGTAAGGGGGCCGGGGAGTTGGTCAGGGGGTGGGGGTGTGGATAGGGGTCGGGGTGGTCAGAGGGTGGGGAACATGGGGGTTGAATGGGGGCAGAGGTCCTGGGGGGGCAGTCAGGAAGGAGGGGGGGTTGGATGGGGCGGCGGGGGGCAGTCAGGGGCCGGGGTTCCAGGGGCAGTCAGGGAGAAGGGGTGGTTGGATGGGGCAGGGGTCTGGTGTCGGGACAGTCAGGAATGAGAGGAGGGGTTGGATGGGGCGCTGAGGGGCAATCAAGGGTGGGAGTTCCAGGGGTGGTCATGGGACAGGGAGCGGGTGGGGGTGGATGGGGTAAGGGTCCCGGGGGGGCTCATCAGAGGGCGAGAAGTGGGGGAGGGGGAATAAGGAGCAGGGGTTGGGCCACGCCTGGCTGTTTGGGGAGGCACAGCCTCCCCTAACCGGCCCTTCATATAATTTCCGAAACCCGATGTGACCCTCAGACCAAAAAGTTTGCCCACTCCAGCTATACACCAAGCCACAGCTCACTTTGAGGAGAACAGACATGCTCATGAGACAGAAATGACAAAGGAGGAAAGAAAGGGCACAACACTCCAGCCAACAACTCTATCTCCTCTAAGATTACACCGTGACTTCTGTGATAAAATCTTCATGGCAAGAATTGGGCTCCTCAGCCACTTAAAAACTCACCAATGAACCCCCTTGGCAGACATCATCCTTGCATCGAGAGATAGATGAAAAAGAAGTTATAAGACTTCTGCTTCTTAGGCAGGGGCGGCAGATGGGAGAGCTGCCAGGAAGGGCTACTAAAGGGTGTGTGCTCTTCCCATGAAGCCAGAAGACCTTGGGTGGTTCTTACCCACTAGTTTGAGTTGATTTGTTCTGGTTTTGAGTTTGTGTTTTAGGAATAAAGCAAGCCCTGAGGAAGGTGATATGAAGAGACCTGTAGTTGGGACTTAATTTTTCCATCCCTGGTTGGTGAATCTGCACACCAGCCTACACTGCTGTCTTTGAGTTTTTGATGAAGCATATCAGAAATGCATTGCATGAATAAACTGCAGTGATATTTCACAAACTGTTGTGCTGCTAAAACTGTAGAAACATCTAACTAAAACAGCACCCTACTACAAGTATAGAAGTCCATAAAATCTACTTTGGTGGGGCAGATAGGCAACAAGAGGGTTAAGGAAAGCCTGTGGACCCAGTTGTCCCTGTCCTGCTATACCTGCAGACATTGTCAGGCAAGGAGAGGGGAGTTAAAAGAGGAGACCTAGCTCAGTTCAAGGCTGACCAGGAAGGCTCGCAAAGTTCTCCTACACCCTCAACAAGGGAAGCCTGGTTCCAGCTAAAAGTCTCAAACAGCTTGTTACCCGGATGAGGCATTTGGTGAATGGGGTAACTAGGCCAAGGAAGATGGACAGTAAAGGATTCACTGCACAGAGACAAGCCTAGAGCAGAAGGGTAGAGTCCTGTTGGTGCGTTCTAGCATGACTCTGATTTTTAGTTTGCTGTTTTCTTTTTTTTTTTTTTTAACATTAACATTCAAGAAGCTGTAGGACTTCAATGTTCCTTAGCTAGAGGGCAAAGGCACCATGGCACCAACTCTGTGAGGGGTGACACCCAACTATCCAACTACCCAACCTGCAGGGGGGACATCGTGCCCTGATAAGCCATAAGGGGGCGCCGCCTAGAGAGCTCAGTTACATGCACAATGAAGTCGTTGGGCCAAATTCTGTATAAGGCAGAATGAAGTTCAGAGGAGCTGCATGAATATACTCAATTGAGCTGAATTTGAACCCTGACGATATTTCATTCCAGTTCTTCTGGCCTTAGTCACTGGCTTTGAGAAATAAACAAGGTGAAATATATTGGAAAACCAGTAATTTACATTTAGGAGAAATGTTTCTTTTATAATTTTTCTTCTAAAATGAGTTCTGGCATATTAATGTAAGATATTATTAGCTATGTAAATATTACCATTTGCGCCACATGGCTGAAAGTGCTCTCTGAGCCTTGACAGAAAAATAATCTGGTTTTTGTATAAACACTGCAAAACTGAACTTTTTTTTTTTTTTTGAAAATTGGAATAGAAACATGAAAATCTTTAAATTTTGAAAGGATCAGATGTCGTTGTGAGAGTCTCACACACATCTAATTGGCTCCACCCATCACCTATAGTAGGTTTAGCAGAATTATATATATCAAATGATAATATCATGGTGTATTTTAAAGCATTTTTTCAATTTTAATCAATTTAAATTTTCACAGTTGTAAGGAATTATGGAGAGGTTGTCAGACAATAATTATTTAATAAGTGTAGATGTTGAGATTCCAAAAGGAAAGCTTTGTAACTATCAAAAGGCAAGTTGTCAACCTCACATATCAAAATAGACAAAATAAATATCCTTAAATCAAACTCTAATAAGTTCTCAAGCAGCATTTTTCTTATTTTGCTATGTGTAAATTTCAATTATTATTGATGGAAATATTTTTCTGTTGGTTTGTGTGTGTGGTGAAATTGACATTTAGCAACATTTACCGATAAAAATCGAATCCTTCCATGCCTATCTATGGGTAACAATTTTTCAGTGGGAACCACAGTATTCACTAAGGGCTGGATTGGTACCTTGCAAACAATTCTGAGTAAGGGACAGCGTGTAGTAGCACTGCCCAAGGAGAAAAGCAGAGTCAGAATTGTAACTGAGAGTCATTATTTGGTCTTTGTTTTCCCCTCCGTACATCATGGAGGCAGTAAGCTATGCCAACTCTTTTTGTAGTCCAGTTTACTTTCCCCTTTGTGTTTACTCAGCTTCAGTAGCTAGTGCATTGGGGTGGTGAAACTAAGGTTCCACTCCACTCATCTGCATGCTCTCTTCCTAGCACCATCCATGCTGCTGATAGCCTACACAAAGGAGTATGGGATGCTTTACACCCCTTTTCTGTGCTCAGTGGCAGGGGTTCTCAACCTTTTTCTTTCCGTGGCCTCCAAAACAGGCTATAAAAACTCCATGGCCTACCTGTGCCACAACTATTTTTTTGCATATAACAACCAGAGGCCAGCATTAGGGGGTAGCAAGCAGGGCAGTTCCCTCCATCCCCATGCACAGGAGGCCTCACAAAGCTAAACTGCTCAGGTGACAGGGCTCGGCATGGCGGGGGTTCAGCTTTCTGCCCTATGCCCCAATTAGTCTAATGCCAGCCCTGCTTGGCGAACCCCCTGAAACCTACTTGCAACCACCCACGGGGCCTTGTATCCCTGGTTGAGAACCGCTGCTCAGTGGGACCATAGCCAGGGTTACAATATGGTCCTAAATGAAAAAATAATCACAGGTGTTGGGCAATGGATGTCCCTTGAGTTCCTGAATACCCTTGGTTCCCGATAGGAGTTGAGAGTATTCAGCACCTTGGAGGACCAAAATCTTAAAGCCTGAAACTGCCTTCTTTACTCAAGCTGAATATTGGCTTACTCCAGAAGTGTTGACATATATGGAAAGGCAACACGCTCCAGAGCAAAGATGGAAGAATCAGGCCTTCAGTTATCACTTTGGTTCTTAGATAACATTAACGCAAAGGGCCCATCCTGCTCCAGTTCAACGTCGTGGGTTTCTTGAAATTGGCATTTCAATTTGAAGGGTGAAAGATTTCAAATACTTTCAAAATGGTAACAGCATTGTTGGAAGGAATGTTTCTTGTTCTCTGTAGAAACTTGTGGTAAAAGGTTAATAAGCCTTTAATGACAACACAAGAGAAGATAAATACACTGGTGACTTCAGTTCTCAAGTCAGGGACATCTGAAAGCATTTATCTTATGAACGAACTACTTCAACATTGAACTTTTATAATAATTAAGTAAACAGTGCACATTGCTTTATCTTTTCAGGTCCAGGTGGCCAAACAGTTTGCTAGGAGAATGCCAGAGAACTGGGGAGGTGCAAGGAGGGAAAAGAAAGGGTCACCAGTATTATTTGCTAATGAAGTGATCATTTTGGTGTTCAGTCTTTTACAGATAAAATACCTTTTCATGGAAATTTTTGGACATTGTGACATTGAGTAATGCAATGTGTCAAACCCATGGAAAGCCATTCTCACTATTAAAGAGCATTCCATGTGAGTTTAATACAAATGTGGTGGGACCTAAATTGCACATGTTTAGTCATCATGCAAAAGTCATCATGATTCAGAAGGACTGAAAGGAAATAACAAGAAAGGCACATGGTTCCACGGCCTGCAGCAAAGCCAGGGCAGAGGTTAAAGGAGAGGGCACCACCAGCATAAACAACTATACTGAAATTCAATGAATGGTGTACGAATTGGCTGCAGTGATAGGTTCCATTTGCAGGAGCAGCTATAGGAAAGAAGCTGTGTACATCATTGCTGACTCTGGGAATATATAACATGAAACAATGATTGATTTTCTGCTGCTATTTCAGAAGTATCACACACACACTAGGCCAAATTCTTCTTTCACTTACACTGGCATAAATCCAGAGTAATTCCATTGACTTAAATTAACTTGGTAGGTCCTAAATTTGCAGATATGTTCCAAATACTGTCAGCATTGACATTAATGGGGTTATTCTAGATTTATACCAGGGTAACTGAGAGCAGAATTTGTTCCAGTATGTGTATCACAAGAATGGGGATATCTGTCTTTTAAATAGACCTTCATAATGAAATCCCATGCTGCCTAATTTTCAGGTTTTATTAACTACCAGAAATTCAAGTTTAACAAAAAATTGAACAAGGATTGTGAACATTTCAGGCAAACCAGGGCTGAGACATCCTTTTTCATGTGTACCAGGTTTGGATTTATTAGTTTCAGGCTGAAATCATATGAAACCAGTTTAGGCTGATTTTCACTTTTGTTTGAACCTAAATATCAAAGCAAAATTCAGTGGGTTGTGGATTAAAATCTAAAGAAAAAAATATTTACCAAACCCAACATTAATTAAAACAACTGAGCTTCACACAACTTTGCTTTGAAATTGAAAAAATTGTTCTTGATGCAGCCAAGTGAAAACCTTTCAAGATGTGAAGGAGCTTGTGCTTCTAGCAGACTGTTTGAGATCTGTATGGATCATTGGGGCTTTTTAGAGTTCGGTGACTGAAACCCTGCTACTGCCCGAACCTCTTTTTGTCATGATCCCACAGGTCTCAAACCCAGCTCTGCAGAGTTTATACTCTATACGTACTAACGCTATAGCTAGCAACCTGTTATGATTGCTTACTTCAGAGTCATGAAGACCAGCCCCAGTGTGAGGCTCCGCCCCTGAGATCCAGTTGGCAGAGTCCCAAAGCAGCTGATTAGCCCACTAGCCCTATTTAAGCCAGCAGCAGGAATAAGAGGCTGTCTAAACAACTGGGTTATGCCTTGCTCTGGACTATGTGCCCCCTTGGCTTGATTTCCTGGTATCTTGTCCCAGTGTGACTCCTGGCATTGGACTTGTGGTTCTGACCTCCAGTTTGGCTCCTGCTTCAGGTATCTTCACTTGTGTCTCTGACTACTAGGTATGTCCAGCCATGATACTTTTGCTCTTTACACAGCAAATATGATATGAAGGGAACACAGGGGGATGGTGGGGTCTAAATACCCATGTTTGCTAAATATATGCAACATGCAAGGCCTACCTATCTATACACTACTGCTGCTTTAGCTGGTAGAACACAGAACTTGGCTAAAGGGCTTACAAACTGAAAAGAGATACTACCCAATTCCCGTACAGTGTGGGTGGGAAGTGGCAAAATAGGCCCATTGCTTCAGGGAATTTTTCTCTCCTTCTCCCAACCCCCTTTCCAAGGATTTTTCCTGAGATAGGTTGGCCTGGCTCCTTATGGTGGATCCAGCATCCCACTTGTTCTATATCCCTATAGCAGTGGTCACCAACCAGTTGATCGCGATCAACTAGTCGATCCTAGAGGATCTCCCAGTCGATCACGATCTCTGGCAGTGCAGTGTGACTGCCACTAAGGCAGATTCCCTGCCTACCCCAGCCCCACACTGCTTCCGAAGTGACCCGCGCAGCCCCATGGCCTTGGAGGTGGGGGATAGGGGATCTCTCTCTTTGCACTGCTCTTGCCTGCAATCACTGCCCCTGCAGCTCCCATTGGCCAGGAGAACTGCAGGGGTGGTGCTTGCAGAGAGGGGCAGCGCGCAGACCTGTGTGCCCCCCCCTTTCCCACCAGGGGCTGCAGGGACACGTTGGCCCCTTCAGGGAGCGGTGTGGGCTGGAGTAGGCAGGAAGCCTGCCTTAGCCTCTCTGTGCCCACTGTTGACTGGGAGCCGCCGGAGGTAAGTGCTGCCCAGCGGGAGGCTGCACCCCAACCGCCATTCCTGAGCCCCTTCACAGAGCCAGGACCCCAAAACCCCTTCTGCACTCTGAACACCCTCCTGCACCCCAAGCCCCAGCTCAGCGCCCCCTCCCAGAGCCAGCACCCTGTACTCCCTTCTGCACCTCAACACTCTGCCCAAGCCTGGAGCCCCCTCCTGTGCCCAAACTCCCTCCTAGAGCTTACACCCCTCACCTCCTGCACCCCAACCCCCTGCCACAGGCTCAGCCCAGAGTCTGCACCCCCCCCCCCGGAACCCCAACCCCAACCCTGTGAAAGTGAGTGAGGGTGGAGGAGAGCGAGCACCGGAGAGAGGGGGGATGGAGAGAGTGGGGCAGGGCTTTGGGGAAGGGCAGGGCCTTGGGGAAGGGGCGGGGTAGATCCTGGGTTGCCTTTAGATTCAAAAAGTGATTTTGGGCATAATAAGGTTGGAGACCACTGCCTTCTAGGCATGAGGAGACTTTAAAGAATGTAGGGAATGGTATGATTTGCACATAAAATTATTCCCTAGTTCCTCATTTTTAAAAAATAATCTCTGCATAGCATACAAGAGAAGCAAGCCAAGTAAAAGGTGACCCTTAAAAAGTTCCAAGATCAGCTTTGATTTGGATAAATGACCAGTTTTTGGATGTGCCTCTGAAATGCATCCAAACCTCTTGGATGAGCAAAATTGGGCTGGAAGCCTTATGGCTTTCTCATAAGACTTCTGGCACTTCTGTGTCCAGTCCTAGCTGGAAGTGCCATAGGAGCTGCCTTCCTACAGCATTTTGGCACCATCCATTCTGGCTCAGTCTAGGGAGGTTTCCTGAATATATCAGAACCTCTGTAAATTTACTTCTGTAAATGAACAAAGGTTTGGGGTCAGTGGGGATACTGTGTTTAATACAGAGTAATTTTCGTTTTCCTAATAATATTTTAATTGTCTTCTTTATGTTCTGTTAAGAGCAGAATACAAGTGTCACACTGAACTGTGAATCAGTCTTTTTTCTTAAGTTTTATTTTTGACTTATTCTCTCAGCTGTCGACTATAGTTTTAACTGAGCCAAACTCCATGTTTTCTTCCTAACATTTGGAAGCCTTAATATATGGTGCACAACAGACAAATGTGAACACACACAATGCATTTATTTCACTCTGTGTTGACTGACTTAGCCTTTAACTTGTGCCTGTGCTAAGCAGACTGAGTTTACACTATATTTGAAGAAAATAAGTGAGATATAATGGTAGATAACATGACCATGAGCTATATGGTTATACTTCTGAGAAATATCAGTTTACTTTTGCTGGCAAAGAATTATTAAAACAACTCAACTTAAAACCCCTTGATTTCACCAAAAATCATTGACTATACTAAACCCTTCAGCTAATTCTGTTTTGTGTCGCAAATGCTGACAGTCCACTAACAGCGACTAATACTTGAAAATTTCTATTTGGGCCAATGAAATACCTCAGAGGCCTCATTAAACTCGCTTTGTCAGTCTGGTTCAGATAAGGCAAAACCTCTGTCTCTTTGCTTGCTGTTATTCATGATTTTAAGGTTAATCCATGTACATGTGTACAATGGTGTTTAATTCAGATTGCATTTTCCTACTGAGGTGTTTTTTAGCTATGTAACAATAATGTCTTTGCTTTTTTGTGTGTATCATACTCTTAAAAATAAGATTTTCAAAAATAGGTACCTGGAGTTAGGACATGTCTTTGCCACAAAATGCAGAAGAGAAGAGTGAGGGGGGATTTGATAGCAGCCTTCAACTACCTTAAGGTGGGTTCCAAAGAGGATGGAGCTAGGTTGTTCTCAGTAGTGACAGATGACAGAACAAGGAGCAATGGTCTCAAGTTGCAGTGGGGGAGGTCTAGGTTGGATATTAGGAAAAACTATTTCACTAGGAGGCTGGTGAAGCACTGGAATGGGTTACCTAGGGAGCTGGTGGAGTCTCCATTCTTAGAGGTTTTTAAGGCCCATCTTGACAAAGCCCTGGCTGGGATGATTTAGATGGGGATTGGTCCTGCTTTGAGCAGGGGGTTGTACTAGATGACCTCCTGAGGTCTCTTCCAACTCTAATATTCTATAACTTGCGTTGGCATACAGCCGCCTCAGTAAGTACATCACTTGTGCATGTCTACACATTGCTCCTTGTGTCAGCAGCGTGTGACCTCACCAGGAGCGCTTATACTGATTGAACTGTCAGTGTGGGGCACTGTGGGATGGCTTCTGAAAGCCAATAAAAGTCAATATAAGCAATGTAGTATCTACACTGACACTGCATCAACCTAACTACATTGACATTGATTCTATGCCTCTCATTATTATTAAGTTATTTATTAAGAATATATTAAGAATATTATTTATTAATTATTAAGAATTATTAAGTTGCTGTAGCAGGTGAGTTATGTTGGCAGGAGTGAAATTTTAGTGTAGACACTTACAGAGTTAGGTCGACACAAGCTGCCTTGCATCAACCTAACTCTGGGCTTAGGCTTGTACATCCACAGTGAGGTACCTAAATAAATATCTTGACTTTCAAAAAAGAGCTGATTGCCCAACAACTCCTAGTGGCCTCAAAGGAAGTTGTTGAGGACTCTGCATTCTTGAAAATCACACCCCTTAATTAGGTCATTTTGAAAATCTTAGCCTAAATCTCTAAGGACTCTGGGATGGAAAGTCAGTGGGACTTAGGCTTCCTAAGTCACTTCTGTGCTTTTCAAAATCCCAACCATGGAGTTTGCAGAAACAGGAAGTAATTTTGCTTTACAGAGAACACACATGCATTGGTTTCTTCAGAGAGAATTTACTTTTGTTTACTGTTAGATTTATTGCTTGTTCTCTTGATCTAAAAGAAAGCTCATTCTCAAAAGGGACTCGCAATACATTAGTATGTTTGTACCTTGAAAGGAACGGACTGATCATGCACTCCATGGGGGACCAGCATACTGCTCCCACATTCTATGTAGTACAAGAAAATGGTTATATACATGCTAGTTAATAGCTGACACATTCCCATAGTTAAACAAAGCTCATCCTGTACCATCTGGTGTTCACAGGATTCCACTTTGTACAATCAGGCAGCAAGCTGCGATGATTCCGTGGCCACCTAGCACTTCACTATGTTTACTACTCTGGGTGATACTGTTGTGGGTGTGGTGAGATGTCACTGAAGCTGGAATGTGTAACTGCCTTTCATTTAAGATAGCTATAGGTAACTGTTAAGCTCTTTTATGAAACCATAGTGACCTCCACACTAAACTTAGGCACATGTAACTGACCAAAGCAAAGGCACATTAAATTATGTGAGAGGGGCTTGGTGTGTGTGTGTGAGAGGGATATGCAGAAGGAATATCACAGAAATAGAAAAAGAGCAGAAAAGCCAGAGACAGCCTGAATGAGCCCTGAGAGCATGGACCTGAGAAAAGCCTAGAGATAGAAATGCTTGGCTGAGTGCTGGCTGAAAAGTGGCTTGGAGCTGTGAGGAAATAAACTGTCTTCTGTTTGATTCCTCCTATTTTCAGGGGAACAGAACTTCGTCTATTCTTTGTAAACAAACATGATTTCATGAAAGACATACCTGACTTCATCATCAAATTCTCCTCCTAACAGAAACAACCACAGGGCTCTGAACTTTGGTTAACCACTAGGATTAAAAGGGGTAACAATATATAACCTGAACTTTCTAGTTGTAAGGAAGTAGTAAACTTGCTTCTGGAGATTCTCCCTTATCCCCAACATTTGATGAAACTTCATGAAATCCCGAAATCAAAAACTGTATATGACAGTCTGGGCAATTTTTCAGTCTTCCCTTTTTTGAGAAATTGCTTGGCTTTAACTCTTTGTTTGTTTTTTAGTCTGTTCCAAGGTTTTTGTTTTATTTTTCTGTCAAACTGTGAACTTCAGAAAATTTGTGATGAAACCTTTCTTTCTCTATGGCCACTGCAGTTGCTGCTTGCTAAGTACAGTTGCTGTACTTAGCAAAGTTACAGCATGCTCTCTGCTCACAGATCAGAAAGATGCACCCATCCTCAGTCTAAGTGGGCCCCAGAAACCTTAACTGTTTTTCATTTGCTTTTTGTCATTGGCAAAAAGCCAACTGTTTGCAACCCATTTTGTAAATACTTTTCTTGAGATAGGTTTACATACAGATTACAAATCTCAAGGTTATCATTTGCTTGAGCAACTTAAGTGAAATTGGGGGTGGGGGGAATCAATTAATGCTGACTCTTCATGTAATGGATTCATTCCTTTCATCTTTTGATGGGGGTTCAGTATGAAAATCTGTTTTGTCTTGGCACAGAATATGTTCTTTGCCTTCCCCCCTTTCTTCACTTTAACCAAAACATCAGGATCACTGTTAATCTTTTATTGTGGTAGGCAGTAAAAGTAAAATAGATCTCACTCATATAAATACTTAAAGTTCTGTAAGGCGGTTGACTTGTTACAACATGACATTTTGATTAAAAAAACTAGAACAACATAAAAATAACATGGCACACATTCAATGGGTTAAAACCTGGCTAACTGATAGGTCTCAAAATGTAACTATAAATGGGGAATTGTCACTGAGTGGGGTTTTCAGTGGGGTTCTGCAGGGATCAGTTCTTGGCCCTGTGCTATTTAACATTTTTATCAATAACCTGGGGAGAAAAAACAAAAGCATCACTGATAAAGTAGGAAGTGGATAAATTGGGGAGGGTTCAGAGAAGAGCCACAAGAATGATTAATGGATTAGAAAACATGCCTCATTGTGAAGGTTACGATTCTGTCACGGAGATCATGGAGGTCATGGATTCTGTGTCTTTCCAGGACTTCCATGACTTCTTCTGGGGCCGGGCTGCAGCAGCTGTCAGCCCCAGGGCTGCCAGAGCAGTGGTCCCTGGATGCAGGTGCGGGGGAGGGGGGGTGGCGTTGGAGCAGCTGCAAGCCCTGACAGCACTCTGTTTGTCCCGCCATTCCACCCCACCTCAGAGTACTTTTAGTAACAGTCAGGACAAGTTGTGGGCTTCTATGAATTTTTGTTTATTGCCCGCAACCTGTCCCTGACTTTTACTAAAAATACTTGTGATAGAATCTTACTCATAGTGATAGACTCATGGTGCCCAATCTATTTAGCTTAACAAAGACAAGGTTAAGGGGTGACTTGATTACAGCCTGTAAGTATCTACATGGGCAACGAATATTTAATAAAGGGCTCTTCAATCTAGCATGATCCAGTGGCTGGAAATTGACGCTAGACAAATTCAGTCTGCAAATAAGGTGTAACTTTTTTAATGGTGAGAGTAATTAACCATTGGAACAATTTACCCAGGGTCATGATGTATTCTCCATCAGTGACAATTTTTAGATTAAGATGTGATGTATTTTCTAAAAGTCATGATCTAGGAATTATTTTGGGAAAGTTCTATAGCATGTGTTATACAGGAGGTCAGACTAGATGATCACGATGGTCCCTTCTGGCCCCGAAATCTCTGAATTTATATCTTTACTCACATACACATGTGTGTGTGTGAGACATATGTGTGAGAGATGTGTGTATGTATAAGTGGGACTTTTTTTATTTCCCTAATATTCTTAGTCTCCTAGGAGGACTAGGGAATCCAGCAATGAGCTGTAGCCAGCCTGTGGAAGAACAGTGGTGGCAATGGCAGGGAATTGCTGGCGGACTTGCAATATCTGTGCTATGTATTCATCACACTCTCACAGTGTTGTGTTTTCAGTACTCAAAGAGCAATAGTATACTTTCATAGGAATGACTTTCAGATTAAAACATCAAAGGAAAACATCAAACAAGAATCAACTTTACTTTAAAGTCTCCCTGCAATAGCCCAGAGTGTGTCCCCGTAACAGGATAAATTTGCACTGAACACAAAATAGCAGCTGCCTCCAGTAGACTTGTAGAAATATAAAGGTGTACATTTCATAGGCGCTGTGTATTCTATACTGAAAAGCAAACAGCACTGGAGCTGTAGCAGCCAAAGAGAAGCACATCAGATGGGAACTAAAGATACAGAGGGCTTTTGAGGTCCTGTCCCTGTCCCTTGTTTTGCAGGAAAGGGCGTACAGTGCTAAACCAGCCTGGACACGGAAGTCTTAGCACCATTTGGTGGACTCTGAGCTGGGTCATAATTCCAGCCATAGAGATTATGAGTTTCACTTTAAAAATAGAATTAAAACAGGTACAGATTTAAATCTGTCTAGATTAAATCTAGGTATAGGAAGGTAAATTCCCTCTTCTATGTAAATACAGGTTATTTATGTGCAAGTTATATCTGCCAGTAAAGTAATGGTAATATTTAGACAGGTTAGATCATATGTAGACCTTTTTATAAGCGGAAGGGTCATGTGTTTAAGCTCTTGGTGGTCTCCTTTACCATGTGTGTATAATTCCCCTTGTGGTAGTCTCATGGATTTGCCTTTTTTAACATGTGCCAACTTCTCTAACCAAAAGCTTACTAAGTAAACTTTTTTCTGGGCTATACCTTATTTGGAGAATCTTTCCTCCCTTTGGGAAGAAGCCAGCACTTGCTCTTCTGAGACATGTGCAGCCAAACACATCACTTTCCCATATCCTTTCTTTTCCTCTTCATCTTTTAAATCTTCCATTTAAAATAATGGCTTTCTGTAATATTTACTTATCTTATATTTACCAAGTGCCAGAATACTAGGTGTTACTTATACTTTCAGCTTTGTTTCAGTCTTCTCATTCTACCCCTTAAGTGAACAAACAATATGATAGATGGTAGTGGATTATCTGATTACCAGCTTTGATCACTTACCTACATGAGTCATGGCTGGATATTGATTTCTGATTACAAAATTTTGTGGTGAGCCTATTTCTTCTCTGTCTGGGATATGAGATAAATAAATAAATCCCCTCAGCAATTTATTAAAATGTATGTAGTTATTTTTACATTTTTTCTCTGTCAGAACATCCCATTATGATGAAAGTCTCCAGAGGACAGCACTCACCTAAACTAATTACAACAAAACCAATACAATGCAGGGCACTTAATCTAAAACAGAGGCAACAGTATTTCAAAATAAACTAAACATTTCATTGAATTCAATGACAGTTGTGACACTGCAGCCCATATTCTTCATAGTTGAAGAATGCATGTTTATGATGCATCTTGTACAAGATGGGTCATGTAAGGTGTCATTGAAAAAGTTATGATTTGTTGAACGATTATCCTATTTGTATGTATGTATCATTTTTGTATCTGAAGTTATGAATATTGACTAGATATCTTTATTTCAAATGTGCTTACTCTGGAAAACATCCACAGCTAGACTTTTGGGTACAACTATGAAGAAGCCACAGTGCTAATGGCTCATCAACAAAGATAATGGGCTATGGAAGAGTTTAGCCTTCCTGTAATGTTTCAGCAGGCCTGTAAATAATGGCTGCTATGATTCAGCAAGGGCATGTGACCAGACCACATGATACCATTTTGGGTTCCTGTATTTTTCCTCAAACTGGATGGGAACTGAGTTTGGAATGATGGGTTTCCCCCCATATGTTAAAGCTATATAAGGTGGGGTGTGACATCATCTAGTGGCCTCATTCCCTACACAAAGACTTCTGGAAACGTCTGAGAAACAAAGACTGAACTGGGAGACGTGTTGGTCCCAGGCTAAAAGGATTTCTAGCTGGTGTATGGAAACCTGGTGGACTGCTTGTATGATCAGCCAGGGTGAGACATTGCTAATTCAGATCCAGTCTTTCTAGTATTTTAGGCTTAGTTTGCAGTTTTGTTTATTTACTAGTTAATCTGCTTTGATCTGTTTGCTATCACTTAATCTATCTTTCGTAGTTAATAAACTTGTGTTTTGCTTTATCTAAACCAGTGTGCCTTTGATTGAAGTGTCTGGGGAAAAGATCTCAGCTTGGTTAACACATGCTTGTTGCATAGTGTGATGTTGCACTCCATATTTTTATGGAAATATGCTTATGAGTGTGAATATAATGTAACTGGAATATGCTTTATGCAAAAAGACTCATGTAAGATACCATTACAAAGCTTATAATCTACTGAGTGTGTTCAAACTATTTGTATGCGTGTATCATTCTTGTATCTGAAACTAGAAATATGAAGTATTACTCTGAAGTTCTATTGTAATTATGCAAAGTGTGGGCCATTAATGGTGACTTGGAATCTTGATGGCTCCCATTGTTTAGGACAATAGGTTCTGAATGGGTCTATTTACCTGCAAGCCTTCCTGTGTACGTGAGGTGGGTAATGAAGAATGAGGTCTTACAGTGATATGTGACCATGTAATATGATACTGGAATCCATCTTAAATCTGGTGCTTTTCCATTTAGAAGGAGGGGTGGGGACCCAGAGATACAAAAGATTCCTGCCTTGAGCAAAAGCTGTAAAAGGGGTGGAACAGAACAAAGGGTGGGGGCAGACATGAGAAATCCCCTAGTTACCACCTGAGCTGGAACTAACAAGGACTGTACCGGGGGAAGGATTGGGCCCAGACTAGGAAGGAATCTAGTCTGTGAAAGAAGCATATTGGAACATCTCTGAGGGTGAGGTTTGTCTGTATACAGTTTCTTAATCTATTAGGCTACAGTTGCATGTTGTTTTATTTTGCTTGGTGACTTACTTTGTTCTGTCTGTTATTTCTTGAAACCACTTAAATCCTACTTTTTATACTTAATTAATAAACAAAAGTGATTTTATTAACCCAGAGTAAGTGATTAATACTTGGGGGAGCAAACACCTGTGCATATCTCTCTATCAGTGAGGATGAACAATTTATGAGTTTGCCCTGTATAAGCTTGATACAGAGTAAAACATATTTATTTGGGGTTTGGATTCTTGACTGGGTTCTGGAGATCGAAAACCACTCAGCAGGTTACTTGTTAAAGCCTGCAGCTCTGGGGGCATTGTTCAGACCTGGCTCTGTGTTGCAGCAGGCTAGCATGTCTGGCTCAAGAAGGCAGGGTTCTGGAGTCCCAAGCTACCAGGGAAAATGGGCTCAGAGGTAGTTTCAGCACATCAGCTGACAGTCCCAAAGGGGTCTCTGTGACCGAATCCATCACACATAGCCTCTCCGCAGTGTGGGAGTGGCAAACTGGGTAATAAATTCATACTGGTCTGGGTTTTGACGAGGGCAGGACAGTATAGCTCTGGGGTCTTAGGCTGGGAAGCTGAGGGTTATCTTGGCTATAGCCTCTCTATTGTTGGTTCATGCAATGGCTGGTTGGAGCCTGTATGTAACTGCAGCTGGGTGTGTCCCTGCCTCTGTGAATGCTGGTGGGAGTATAGGACCGGGAGCTTGTCACAGCAGCACAGTGGGAAAGGGAGCCCAGGCTGGTGAGTCAGAGGGCTTGGTGCTACCCAAGTTCCAGGTGCACCCCGGGGAGAACCCATCACAGGACTTTTTCCTGGATAATATTTATTTTTTAATATTTATATTACTGTTGTGCTCAGGGATTCCAGTCAGGACTGGGACTCCATTGTGCTAGGCATTGTTCTAACACTTACAAAGATATGGTCCTTGCTCTGAACAATTTCCAATATAAAGAGATGAATAACCTGTGGAGAGTAGAAGAGAGGGATGCAAACAAATATACACAGTTGTTATATATTTATATACGTTTTCAATTGAAAAATATCATAAATAGACAAAGTAGATACTTCATCCTAATCCTCATTAATGACCCAATCTAGCAAACACTTATAAAATGGTCATAAAGTTGAGCACATGTGTAAATGTTTGCAGGAGCAGGGCCTACTTGAATAATTTTTGCATAGATGTCATGCCAGAGGTTGATCTTGAACAGAGACCTGAAGGGAGAGAAACCAGAAAGGATTACTGGTTACATTAACAGTCCTTCTTTTCTTTTAATCATCTGAAAAATATTGACTTGAAAATGTGCACATAGTTAGTCTGTGTATCTGCATGTACCAGTCACTGTATCCCTAGCCTTCTCTTTCCTAGTGTTTGGTCCTGATTCAGGAAAGCACTTAAGCATATGCTTAAAGCTAAGCACATACTTAAGATTCCTTCCTGAATACAGATGCTTTCCTGAATCAAGGCTTTTGTTTGTTAAACCCATGTTATCTGTCTTAATTTAGATTGCAAGCTTTTAAGGGCAGGGACTTTTACTACAGGTCTTCACTGCAGTGTTAGCTTGAGATATAACTTGAGTGTTGCCCCTAATCTGGCTCCTTTACACACACAAATTTCTAGCGCAGGTAAGAGCTTTAAACTCCAGCTAGCTGGCATGTCAGTGAGTGTTGGCTGAACGCTTGAGTGCCATAGATGCTGGAGCTAGTAATGGAGTGGGTTGCAGCTACTCTGTGATGCTAATACAATTACTCTGTGCACACTGGAGTGTCATTTAATAGTTTGGTTGTTCTCACTCCAGCTAGACTAAATCAAGAGGAGTTAACTTTGAGTGTAGTTAACCCTGCAGTGAAGGCATATTGTAATGGGGTATATAAATCCTGCACTGACAGGAAAGGGATTAGGGACACTGTGTGCTAAGGTAGCGTGGTCAATTGTGCATGGTAGGGAGGAGGTCTTTAAAAGGAGGAAGTTGAAGTCAGCAAGGGGGAAGCCCTGAAGCACAAGTTGGAATATCCATGTCAGAGAACCTTCAGCTCTGGGAAGAGTCCAGCCCAATCCCACAGGCAAATCAGGTAGGGAGAAACTGATCCAGCTCTCTGCCTGGAAGAACTCAGTAAAGCTGCTAGGCAGGCACTCCTAAACTAAGGTGGTGCTACTCATCTTTTTCTCTTTTTGCTAACCCTGAGAGGGGCTTGTTCTGTGAGTTTGAACTTTTGCTTTCCCCATATGTAAACAAAGTAAGAAAACCTGCAAGGATGGGGCCCATTGCAAGGCTGGGCTGACCCTGTGGTAGGGTTGCCAGCCCTCCAGGAAATACAGGAATTAACCTTTAATTAAAGATTAATCGTTATGTCATGCGATGAAATCTCCAGGAATACATCCAACCAAAATTGGCAACCCTACAGGTGGTATCTGGGTGTGGCAAAGGGCCCCAACCCAGCTAGAGAGCTGCCCCAGAAAGACTCTTTTGCACATACTCTATGTGATTATACAGCTCTCAGCACAATGAGCTGCTGCTCTGACTGGGTCCTGTGGGCACAACTATACTATGTGATTTATGAGGGCTGGTTTACGCTACTGCAGTAAATGGATCTAACTTATGCAACTTCGGTTACGTGAATAACATAACTGAAGTTGACGTAGTTAGATCCAGTTACCACAGTGGCTACGCTGCACTGTGTCAACGGGAGAGCATCTCCCATTGACTTCCCTTATGCTTCTCGGGGAGGTGGAGTACACAAATCGAGTGCTCTCCCATTGATTTAGCGTGTCTTCACCAGACCCACTAAATCAAGACTTGCTGCACGATTGCAGCAGTGTCGATATACTGGTAAGTGTAGACTTGCCGTAAGAACAGCACACTGAGATCTATGGATGAAAAATGCTCTGAAGACTTAAGTCATATTACCAGCAATAATTTGAATCTAATCATGAAGTAATCTAAGTATAACAACATTGGGAGTTTCCCACTGAGTTGAGTATTGTAACAATATTGTGACAGGGTCAGGCCAGATGGCTATAGGAGAGTAATAGAAGGCAGATATATTAGCCCCATGTTAAGTAGGTCCCTTTTCCCTGGGTAAGGTGACAGGGAAGGTTCCAGAACAATCAGGAACCTCCTGGAGACAATTAAGACAGACAGACTGATTAGAACACCTGCAGCCAATCAAGAAGCTGCTAGAATCAATTAAGGCAGGCTAATCAGGGCACCTGGGTTTAAAAAGGAGCTCACTTCAGTTTGTGGTGCGCCTGTGAGGAGGTGGGAGCAAGAGGCACTAGGAGCTGAGAGTGA
Organism: Caretta caretta; assembly: GCF_965140235.1. Classification (NCBI taxonomy): domain Eukaryota; kingdom Metazoa; phylum Chordata; order Testudines; family Cheloniidae; genus Caretta; species Caretta caretta. The sequence goes on along the minus strand of NC_134209.1, from coordinate 66,449,387 downwards.
GAACACAGACTGTTGGAGGACTGAGGAGTATAAGCATTATCAGATACCAGAAGGAAGGTCCTATGGTGAGAATAAAGAAGGTGTTGGGAGGAGGCCATGGGGAAGTAGCCCAGGGAGTTGTAGCTGTCGCACAGCTGTTCCAGGAGGCACTCTAGACAGCTGCATTCCACAGGGCCCTGGGCTTGAACCTGGAGTAGAGGGCGGGCCCGGGTTCCCCCCAAACCTCCCAAATCCTGGTCAGACACAGGAGTCTTGGACCTGGACTGTGGGTTCAGAAAAATGACCAAGCCGAGGGCTGGTGTGAAGCTCCAAGGCGAGCAAATCTGCCAATAAGTGCAAGACCCACCAAGGTAGAGGAGGAACTTTGTCAATGTATATTAATATCTAATTCTTCCCACATCTCCTTCTCTCCATCTAGATATGTATGCTTACATATTTTGTGTATGTGTACAATTATACTGTCTTTCTTGTCTGGAAATTGTCATTTTTCACCAGCATCTTTTGATAACTTCTCTTTGTGATTTTAATATTTGGACTCATTAGTCTTATATCTTATCAAATGTTGATATTAATACCAGAAAAATATATTTGGCAGGCATATTGTACATGTTCTCATATTTTAAACAGCTGATGTTCAGTGCAAAGCCTTTGTACTTTGGATCTCATCATTAATATCCATGTGCAGTCCTTTCACAGATACTCAACCACACATCAAGCATGTCAACAATAAATCATTCTCACTCATTCATTTATCTCTTAATTTCTTGGGTCATGGAAAATGAGCTCTTTTTAAAGAGTTCAACTTTTGAACCAATGAGTTAATAGAGTTAGATAAACTGTGGCTGGAAATACTTGTTAAACTACCTATTCCATCCTCCTATTAGGATTTGCAGGCTTGTGCCCTGTAGAATTCTGTGCAGCACATTGTCTACTGCAAGTTTAAATGATCAAAACAATGGGGTTTCCACCACTTCCTTTAGGAGTCCACCTGATGGTCTAATAAATATCATTAAGAAAATATTTTGGTTCCATTGTCTTTAAGGTATAAGCTGAAATCATCATTATATCTAATGAATCCCAAAAGCTATTGGATAACTGCCTCTTCAACAGAGGCACAGTGAAGAAATCAAAGTATAGTTACTCTGCAAAGTGACCATAAAAAATATGGTTCCATGTCTGTTCTCTCTCAATGACTTCTATATCCAATCTGCTCAATTTACAAGTAAAAAATATACTTTTTAATTGCCAGCCCTGCAAATTCAGCTTGGGATCTGTAAATAAAGCTGTGTTCCGTCTGGCTTGTGTAGTAATGACACAAGATCCTGCATTTGGAACTTAATGATCAATTCTGCTGATGGGTGAGTCAGAAAACAATCCAGGGTACTCTTGTGTGTAGCTTTATTCCTGTTACTAGGCAGAGCAGCACTCTCATTTACAACAGCTTGGCTTTCCCTGTGCTCCCTGTCCTGCACATCACTCTTTATCTAAAGTTACACACCCAGCACTCCACCTACACTGTACAGGTCTGGCTACACAGCTCATGGCAGCGACTCACCCAGCCCAGGTCGACAGACTTAGGTTAGCAGAGCTCCCACTAGCATTCTAACAGGCTTCAGAGCCTGAGCTCCCGCCTGGTCTGCAACTTCAAAGCACTGTCTCCCCAGCTATTATTAGAGGGCTAGCGTGAGCCCTGCTAGCCCAAGTCTGTCCGCCTGGGCTGGGAGGCTCGTTGCTGCGTGGAGGTACCCTGTGGGATCAAGCCCTCTCAATACAGATGTCATCTAGAGCTCTACCTTTCTTGTGTCTGTATGTAACCTCAATCCACACTTATACTGGAGTGAAACAATGCTGAACTTTCTTTTATATCTTGCAAGGAATGTTATAATCAAGGCCTTTATGGTATCTCCTACTTATATTATTTCCCTGCAAGGTAATTATAACTTTTAATGATCTTCCTTTAGATTTAAGAGCCTAGTTGTCAAAGAATGCAATCCAAACCCCACTGATGTTAATGGGAGTCTTTCAGTTGACTCAGTGGACTTTGGATCAGGCCCTTAAGGAGTTTTAGTATCACTTGTACCTTTTTAAAATGCTCCCTTAGACTTCCCATCTGTTCATAGGTAGGATAATCTGTGTACTCCCTCTGATATTTCTTAACCTCTGTATTCATTACATTTGTATGTGTTCTAGATGTTTGAAAGTACAGTTACCAGATATGTCTAAAGATCTGGAGGTGTCAAATGCAGAAAGGTTCACAGCAACATATTAATGTATAAATGAGAAATGGTAAAGAATCTTTATAAATAAAGATCACAAAAGAGGAAATACCATATTCAAAATGTCAGTTTTTCTACATGTACTCAGTACCTGAGTCTGATACCAGTTTCACTTGTGTAAATCCTCTAAAGGCAGTTACCTCCTAACTGAAGTGTGAATCTGACTTGAAATTAAGTACAGTAGAACCTCAGAGTTACAAACTGACCACCCACACACCTCATTTGGAACTGGAAGTACACAAGCAGGCCGCGGCAGAGTCAAAAAATAAAGCAAATACAGTACTGTGTTAAATGTAAACTACTAAACTGCTGCTTTCCCTTTATATTTTCTTCTGCATAGTAAAGTTTCAAAGCTGTATTTAGTCAATGTTCAGCTGTAAACTTCTGAAGGAATAACTGTAATGTTTTGTTCAGTTATGAACATGTCAGAGTTACGAACAACCTCTATTCCCGAGGTGTTCATAACTCTGAGGTTCCACTGTAAGGCAAATTTTCAGAATTGATCAATTATAGCTGAGCTTTAAAGCCATATTTAGGCACTTCTAATGATATGGAGTGATTTTCAAAGATTTTGAACACTTGTAGATTCCACTGAAGACCGTGGGAATTGTATACACTCTGAAAATCAGGCCACTTTATTAAGATGCCTAAGTGTGGATTTAGGAGCATAACTTGAGACAACCACTTCTGGAAATTTTAGCCTTAATGGCTTCACATCCAGACAAGAAATGAATAAATGAATTAGTAGCATGAAATCCCATTTTGTGAGTGTCTGATCTGAACTTATCTCGTGACTTGAAATATACTATAGTTCCATCTCATTAACAACTTTATTAGCCAATGTGCTTTAATTACAGAGGTCAATTACTGCTAACTCATTATTTGTCTCTATAATCTATCAAAATATATACAATACCCTTTAAACTTTGCATTTGTCTCTTTCATTTGGTGAGAGAGAAATCTGCTGTCCATTTGTATAATGTAATAGGTCAGCTGAGACACATTACTAATTTCACTCAGCTGTATGCACCATTAAATTCTTCTTCACCCCCATGTTATACAGCTACAATGCAAAAGAATCTGTCAGATTCATGAGATGTAAAGTTATGTTTCTGATTTTGATGTGCATAACAATTAAATAAAAATCATCCATACATATTGATAGAATTATCCAAGCATTCTGATGCCACAGCTGCGAGGCATATAATTGTACACAGAGCTATAAAAATAATAGCTATTTGTTGTTCTGTGTGGTAAGATTTTCTCATTTCAAAGAGTTTGTGTATGGATACACCCAGAATTATACATCTGGAAGGACAGCCTCTTTCTTTTCAATAGTGTTTTTCACTGTTTCCAGCATGGTTCTGGCCTTAGGTATCATCCCACCATAGTCAGTGTACCGATAAATCCCTTTTGGACTAGATGATCTCCTGAGGTCCCTTCCAACCCTGATATTCTATGACTCTATGATTCTGTGTCACAATACCTTTAGTTACATAGACTGAGACACCTTTGGGTAGAAACGGAGTACTAGTTATTGAAGGGTTTAACTTTGGATGTATATCCAGACTTTGTTGTTCTGGAAATTAAGAACAGGCTTTCTTACTCATTTTTATTACTTCTATGTATCAGCTGGGTCGGAAATACTATGAGAGTAACCTTACTCATGAGCCTTTTGTTTCACATTTTTTTTCTTCTCATATTTCGTTCACTTCATGCTTTGCATATTCCTTAAGGGAGAAAGGTCTGAGAACAGTTCTGTATTAGCATGTGTAGGCTTATATGCTTAGCTTTAATCCTAAAGGAAGAAAATAGTTGTGCATATTAATTACCCTTGTGTGTCAGAGATGGGCCTGAATCAATATTCAAGAACTGAACTTTGTGGGAAGGGGAGGAGGAGTGTTTGAATTCCACACCTAGATCAAGAGAAATGTTTACAGATGGTCACTTTGGGCCAGATTTTCAAAGGTATTTACTCACTTAAAGATGCAGAGAGGCACCTATTAGGATTTCCAAAGGTGCCTAAGATGGTTAGGCACTTAATCCCATTGATTTCAGTGGGACGCTGGCACCCAACCAAATTGGGCATTTTTGAAAATCCCACTAGGTGCCTCTCTGCATCTTTAAGTGAGTAAATACCTTTGAAAATCTGGCCCTTTGTCAATAGTGGACCAAACCAAACCCCAAATCTAAACACTGCCAAACGTCGGTCTGAAATTCATATCCAGATCTGAATCTTACACCATGAACTCACCTCTCCTGTACACCTGTATACATTACTTGCATATTACATTTCAAAGTACTATAATTGAGTTACGATAGACTTAAATAACAGGTATTTTTCCATTCAAATATTTTACAATGCTTATTGTTTGTAGTATCTTACCCGTAGAATGGGGTCATATAACCTTAATGGCTAAAAGAATTGTGCTGTACATGCAGTTTTCCAATACTGAACATGGCTTGAGGTTTGTGGTCTGCAATATTGGGAGCTGAGTGGTCTATGTGCTTTCATCAGTGCCATGATGGCTTTGGTCTGCTTACAGTACTACAAACTGCTGGAGTGTCTGGCATAGTGATTGGCAACGTTTTGAGCTACAATTATTTTTATATGAAAGGCTTAAACTTGCAAGTTTTTAATATTTTGTCATCTGAGGGTCTAAGCTGATGAAAAAATTCCATAATTGGCTCAACAGGAGGTATGATTAAGGGCCTGACTTACAAAGGCCTGTGTACACAGCTAATATAAGTGTACATGAGCAAATCAAATGATTGGCTTGGGCTCATGGCCAATAGTATGTCCAGTGTGTCACCTCCATTTGCAAGTACTCATTTTGATACAGTTGTGCTTTGGAGCTTTGGCTCAAGGACTCATTTTATAAAGGATTTCAAGTGAGTAGTCCCAAAAATGTTTGTTGTTAAAATCTTCGAACAAAGCACTGTTTTACTACTTCTGCTCTGATCTCAACATCTGCAGGTAACTGGCTCCAACCTTTGTACCACCTTGACCCTGACAGGTGCAATATTATCTACATGACTAGCTGCCTTCAGTGTCAGTGGGAATTAAGAGTTCATTGTCTACCAAGAGGTGCTCAGCTCATTGTGGGATAAAGCTCTTAGAGACTTCTGAGAAACTAATGGTCTCAGCTCATCCTGATGGTTTTAGGCTTGCCTGCATGCACATACAATGGTATTTATTTTTGTTTTTTTTTTCCTGTCATTTCCTTTCATGCTTGCTGTGCACTTGTGAAACAGAAGGTGTGAGTTATGTTTATGCTTCCAAACTTTCAGCTGAAATTTACTTTCCCTTCTTACTGCTGTCTGAATTGATGGTGTATAAATGTTTTATGTTAGGCAATAAAATGAAGGAATTTTGATAGTATTGGGAAATGCCTTAATGCATCCAAAAATGCAATTTCATTAACTTGCCCAGAGATGAAATATTGCAACTGGGCACTTGTCTGGAGACAGATATTCAATATGTAGTTTCTTTTAGATTACATGAGGAAAATCTATCGCGGAGTGGTAGCGGATGCCTCTTTCAGGGAAAAAGAAAAGACTGGCTGAACCAGGAATTAAATGTTTGTATGTACATGCGAGTCTTGAAATAACTGTCTCCTGAAGACTTTTGAGGGCAATTATAGTTGAGAACTGAGAGATGTGGACAAAGTTAGTTTTTTACTGATCTTCACAAACTGTTTATTGTATTACCACTTACAATTACTCCTAAAAATGGGATCCTATCTTCATATTTCTCTGAGCTGGAACAAATATTTCTATTTTTTTGGTGAGCATTTTTTTTGAATTGTGACAAAGTTTTATTTTCAGTAAGCTTCATTCTGATCCCACTTACAACTGACTTACTTTGGTACTTCACACGGGGCTTCAGCTGATATACTCCTGACTTATACTGGTGTTAATGAGAGCAGAATCAGGCCCTATTCTTGCAGTGGGCATCCTGGCTTGTAGGGACCAAATTTGGCACTTACTTACACACATGAAACCCCCTTGATTGATCACAATAGGCTGATTAATAATAAAGGGTTGCTATGGGTTTAACTAAGGACAGAATTTGGCCCTAGCTGTTTAACTGAATATCTAGATCCAGATATCACCCTATTCCAGACAATTGCTGTGAATGACAATAAATAATAACATGCCAAACTGAATTGCAGTGTTTTCACCAGATTCTCACAGTCCCATTCCCTTTCTCATTTTTAGTGGGTTCATGAACTGTTCAAACTTCCCTGGACATAAGTACAGCCCTTCAGTTAAGTCATTAGTAATTCTAGACAACAAAGGAAGCAGGGCCTCTGCCTGGCAACAATTACATTCCATGTTTGTTTCTTTATCTCTAATGGTTTGTGCTCACCGTTGCTATGGCCTTGTGCTAAAGGGCCAAGTGAGTTTACATGTAGGTCAAGATACACTCGTCTAAGGCCACTCTGTATCAGGTACAATGGCATGTAGAGAATTCCCCTTGCAGTAGGAAGTTCTCCACCGGTGGAAATTTGGTGGAAGCAGCACTGCTGCTTCCTGCACCAGCCTCCCCTTGCACTGCTGATATAAGAGGAAAAAAGAGGCAGGTTGGGAACAGGGTGTAGGCAGAGCTGGGGATGAGGGGATGAGGCAGTGTGGAAATCCACTACACCCTATTCTCCACTGATGGAAAATCCTCAGGGCTGGGACTCGTATGCCAGTGCTGTATATTAAGGCTTTCCTTGTGCAATCGTAACTTCTGCTGGAGCTGAATGGCTCCAAACCAGCTTTGCAGCCCTTGGCAAAATTCAGACAGAGTGAAGAACCAAGTCCCTAGAGAGCTGTGTGGCACAGTTTCAGGGTAATTGCACCTGTATTCCCCGCCCCCTCCCTGTGGTCTACTCCAGGAGTGCTCAGTCAGGTCTCCAGCCATCACCTGTCTCTGGACAGGGACCCTTGTCCCACAGTCTTCTAACTGGGGGTTTTAGGGTGGCACAGCTCCCTGCCTTACACTGTAATATCCCCAGAAAGCCAGTCTACTTAAAGGCTGGTGCTTGTGCTTTGTTTAATCTGAGGGCTGTGACCAGTGTATTGCCAACAGTTACATGTTACCACACAGATCTTTCTAAGCAAGCAAATTTATTCTTAAAGTTAAAAGCATTACAGAGAAAACATAAAACCAATAGAAGTTCCTCTGTGGGCGCTAATAGCTTACTAGCGGTCACCCATTTGATACACCATTAGTCTTATGGGACTGTAATAGGTCAAAGACTTTCCAGCCCTTCTACAAGGATTGAGATCCCACTTTGGGCAGAAGATTCTGTCTGTTTGCTGATCAGACAGAAGTCATGTGTTAGTTCAAGCTCATCCTTTTATACAGCCTTGAAAGGATTAGATTTTTATTGGTAAATGTTGGTAAACATCAATTTCACTATACACACATAGACAAAAATATTTCCATTTGTGATGATCAGAATTTGAAGATGGGCAAAAAGAAAAATGCTGCTTGAGAACTTATCAGAGTTTGATTTAAGGAAATTTACTTTGTACATTTTGATATGATGTTGACAGTTTAGTTTTGAATGGTTATTAAGCTTTAACTTTCTGAATCTCAATGTCTGTCATTAAATTGCCCCCTTCATAACTTCCCACAACTAAAAACTTAATAGATAAATATTGGTATCTGTCAAAATTATTAAAAAATATATAAATCGATTTCCTCTAAGCCTACTTTTATAGTAAAAGCCCTTTCTTTGTCTCCTAGTCTCAGGAAAACCTAGCGTGAACCAGTATATGCAAACCACTCCAGAAGGAGTACCTCTCTAGAGTTGTTTAGTCTCTTAATATCCCCCCCCCCAAATTGTTTTTAATTCTTGTAGGAGCTGTGGTACACCTCCCCATGAAGTAAAACATAAATTTTGAAAGGTTTATGTATGATTAATACACTGGGCCCCAAAGATACTGCAGGGGTTGCGGTATGTGTCACACAATGCACTATTTAGGGCATCCATATTACAGAAAGGAGAGAATTGGGTAGGGCACTGAAAAGGGCAACTATTGTATCACAATAAAAGATTTCAGAACTAAGAGGAATAAGAAAGATCATCTTCCCAATCCTGTCTGTTGAGTAGGCCTTTCAAGACACCTGACTGAAGCAGAAATGTCCCACCTTGGACTTTTCTTCTGCTCCTCTCAAGCTTCCTCTAATTTCTCACCAGTACCTGTTCAGGTAATTTTTTCCACAATGTGTGGCCAGCACGTGGAGCTCAGTACTGAATAGGTGTATTCCTTTTTCTGTTAATGCAGGTATGAGCATTGCCCTGACTAGCACTCAGCACCCTGGTCTGGCTGAGTAGAGTGCTGATGATTGGATTGACTGAAACTGAGGGGACGACTGATAGTTTCTCTGTAGACTACACAAAATTAAATTTTGCGTAGTTCTTTTCTGCTGTAAATAAAACCAAAATCCACAACCTCATAACTCACACATTCCTCCAAACCACTTCAGCTCATCTCTCGTCACATCTCTGGAGTCGTAGACTTTTGATTTCATGGAGAGTTCCCATCTTGACCATCCCACTGAGTTTTGTAAGCTCTTGCTAATGGGATTACTTTTGTGCTGTCAGTGCTGCGTGGGCTTTCATATTCTGCATACAAATCCTGAGGTGCATACTGAAGGTTCCTTCCTTTCTATGTAAACAAGGCAATGAGGTGATAAATCCAGTGATTTTTCTTGAATATGGGGTGTCCAGCCAATATTCTGATGAGAGAAGACGAGAAATAAAATCTATCATGTCTTTTCTTCACTTGAATCACCAGTGCCTACTATCTGTCTTGCTTTACATTAGATTTCAACTCCTCACTCTTCTCATATGGATTCCTGAGGCCTATGCCATAGTCAGTTTTTTTTGTTTTAAAATATCTTCTAGGAACTTCCATGATCTTATAAAATATTCTTTGTACATTGCTGCCTGCAGTCATTTTTTATGAAGATGACACTATCCTTTAAGGTTTCAGAGTAGCAGCCATGTTAGTCTGTATCCGTAAAAAGAAAAGGAGTACTTGTGGCACCTTAGAGACTAACCAATTTATTAGAGCATAAGCTTTCGATCTGATGAAGTGAGCTGTAGCTCACGAAAGCTTATGCTCTAATAAATTGGTTAGTCTCTAAGGTGCCACAAGTACTCCTTTTCTTTTTACTATCCTTTAAAATGTTAGTTCAGCATTGACCTTCCATTGTTTTGACCTGCTCTGAATCAATATTCAATGGTGCAAACAGGGTATCAAATCCCACTCTCCCTTACACAGCTGTAGCTCTACAGAAATCAGAGGGGTTCTGCTCATGTAACTCAGCACAGAATTTGGCCTAGAATGTATAAAACTCCTCTGGGAAATCCTATAGCTTGTGGGAAACATCTAGCCTCTTACATTTTCCCATTCACTGCCTTTCAGGTTTCCTGAAGGACTGCTGGGATTCTCCTCTCAGAAATCCAAGACATATAGTCCCTAATATAAATAACCTGAAACAGAACTAGGCATATGGCTTATCAGCTTTGGTGGGATTTTTTTCTCCCCTCAAAGGAAAAAGTGGGTATAAATTCAAATTACTTCTGAATCCCACATTAGCTCTAGCTCAGTTACTCAATATATTCTGTATTTATGAACAATAAATATGGGAAGTCATTCAAACAGAGTGTGATTTAGCTACTGTTATCTTCAGCTGCCTGACAGAGCAGAATAATGGCCTGGTTCTGTCTGCTGACTATAAATAAACCGGAAAATAAAAGGTCAGATTTTCACACCTTTAGCCAGTCAGAGTAATACCTTACTTTATGAGTAGTCCCAGAGCAAATCAGTGTCACAACTGGAATTAAGTCCTTGCTCAGACAATCGCTACAACTCATGCTATTGAGCATCTTCACCTTGTGATCAGAGGTCATGCTATCTGCTCAGCTAGTATAGAATTGCTCCTTACATTTCTTAACTTGATTTGGGGTCTTCCCAAAAATCAAAGTATCACAGGTTAGATGGTACTGCCAACTCCAAGTATTCAAAAATAATTAGTCAGGTCCCTAAAAATTATGAGATTGGCTTTAAAAATGAGATTTAAAAACTACATCTAGGAATATTTATGTGTTTTCTGGTGTTGGAGCCTGTAGGGGTCACGTTTTCATTTTTTCCTCTGAAACCGCGAGGGCTAGAATCTCCCGCTTTTAAAGTGAGAGCTGAGATACTCTTCTAATAGCATGGCTTCAGAAGCTGCAGCTTGTAGGAAAACACCAAATAGAACTAGACTCACAATAACATTGCAAGAGTTGACAACCCTGTTCATGAGTTTCTGTACTGTAAGGGCCCACTCTACTTGTCTGTGAATAACTTGTTTTCTTTAGGCAACATCAGTGACAAGCTTTCAATCGTAGGTATTGGTTTGCATCACTTTATGTTTTCAAGGTCATATTTAAATGAGAAGGGCTAGAAACGTACTCTAAAACAAACTTTACATTTCCTGGATCTCCAAATGAGGGAGGTCCACAGCTGCTGAGTGTATATATCATTACAAAAACTTGGCTAGGAATGATTAAATGACAAAATGGCTAATCCATTTTTAAATATTCACGGGCCTGAGGTCAATGGTCTTTCTATAGCTTTTATCTTACTGCCATGTTACAAGGAAATTAATACTCATGGGGCTGGTCTGAGGTGTCAAGGTTCCTCCCCCACTCTGAACTCTAGGGTACAGATGTGGGGACCTGCATGAAAACCTCCTAAGCTTACTTTTACCAGCTTAGGTTAAAACTTCCCCAAGGTACAAATTGATTTTATCCTTTTCCTTGGAATATCCACTGCCACCACCAAACTCTAACTGGGTTTACTGGGAAACGTAGTTTGGACACGTCTTTCCCCCCAAAATCCTCCCAACTCTTGCACCCCACTTCCTGGGAAAGGTTTGGTAAAAATCCTCACCAATTTGCATAGGTGACCACAGACCCAAACCCTTGGATCTGAGAACAATGAAAAAGCATTCAGTTTTCTTACAAGAAGACTTTTAATAGAAATAGGAGTAAATAGAAGTAAAGGAATCACCCCTGTAAAATCAGGATGGGAGATACCTTACAGGGTAATTAGATTCAAAACATAGAGAATCCCTCTAGGCAAAACCTTAAGTTACAAAAAAGACACACAGACAGAAATAGTCATTCTATTCAGCACAATTCTTTTCTCAGCCATTTAAAGAAATCATAATCTAACGTATACCTAGCTAGATTACTTACTAAGAGTTCTAAGACTCCATTACTGTTCTATCCCCAGCAAAAGCAGCATATAGACAGACCCACAGACCCTTTGTTTCTCTCCCCCTTCCCAGCTTTTGAAAGTATCTTGTCTCCTCATTGGTCATTTTGGTCAGGTGCTAGTGAGGTTACCTTTAGCTTCTTAACCCTTTACAGGTGAGAGGATTTTTCCTCTGGCCAGGAGGGATTTTAAAGGGGTTTACCCTTCCCTTTATATTTATGACATGAGGATTTAAGGTTTGTCAGGAATCAGGGCCTGAAGTGGAGCCTTACTGGAAAATAATCGAATGCATCCGATGAAGTGAGCTGTAGCTCACGAAAGCTCGTGCTCAAATAAATTGGTTAGTCTCTAAGGTGCCACAAGTACTCCTTTTCTTTTTGCAAAGACAGACTAACATGGCTGTTACTCTGAAATTGGAAAATAGGACATGCAGCAGTGCATTGGGCAACCTAATGAGTGCAGTTGGTCTGTAGTAGGCTGCCTGATTGGCTGCACCAGCTGACTGGTTGTAAGAGTCAGTTTATCAGCTCTTAAGCCCAGCCACAGCAGCTACTCAAAATATTTGGCCCTGGCTGTGATAGTTCTGCCCTAGTCCAGTCACTCCAGTTAATCTGGGTGCAATCTTTGGCTCTGATTTCTGACTTTGGCTCTAGCGCCTGGCCCCTGACTGTGGCTTTGACTTCTTCTCTAACAATTTCCTGGTGCAAGTGCTGGAGGAACCAACTAGGGGCAGAGCTCTTCTTGACCTGCTGCTCACAAACTGGGAAGAATTAGTAGGGGAAGCAAAAGTGGATGGGAACCTGAGAGGCAGTGACCATGAGATGGTCAAGTTTAGGATCCTGACACAGGGAAGAAAGGAGAGCAGCAGAATACGGACCCTGGACTTCAGAAAAGCAGACTTTGACAACCTCAGGGAACTGATGGGCAGGATCCCCTGGGAGAATAACATGAGGGGGAAAGGAGTCCAGAATAGCTGAATGTATTTTAAAGAATCCTTATTGAGGTTGCAGGAACAAAGCATCCTGATGTGTAGAAAGAATAGTAAATATGGCAGGCGACCAGGTTGGCTTAACAGTTAAATCCTTGCTGATCTTAAATACAAAAAAGAAGCTTACAAGAAGTGGAAGATTGGACAAATGACCAGGAAAGAGTATAAAAATATTGCTCGGGCATGCAGGAGTGAAATCAGGAAGGCCAAATGACACCTGGAGTTACAGCTAGCAAGAGATGTTAACAGTAACAAAAGGGTTTCTTCAGGTATGTTAGCAACAAGAAGAAAGTCAAGGAAAGTGTGGGCCCCTTACTGAATGAGGGCGGGAACCTAGTGACAGAGGATATGGAAGAAGCTAATGTACTCAATGCTTTTTTTTGCCTCTGTCTTCACGAACAAGGCCAGCTCCCAGACTGCTGCATTGGGCAGCACAGCATGGGGAGGAGGTGACCAGGCCTCTGTGAAGAAAGAAGTGGTTCGGGACTATTTAGAAAAGCTGGACGAGCACAAGTCCATGGGGCCGGATGCACTGCATCCGAGAGTGCTAAAGGCGTTGGCGGATGTGATTGCAGAGCCATTGGCCATTATCTTTGAAAACTCACGGCGATCGGGGGGGTGGGGTCCCGGATGACTGGAAAAAGGCTAATGTAGTGCCCATCTTTAAAAAGGGAAGAAGGAGGATCTGGGGAACTACAGGCCAGTCAGCCTCACCTCCGTCCCTGGAAAAATCATGGAGCAGGTCCTCAAGGAATCAATTCTGAAGCACTTAGAGGAGAGGAAAGTGATCAGGAACAGTCAGCATGGATTCACCAAGGGCAAGTCATGCCTGACTAATCTAATTGCCTTCTATGATGAGATAACTGGCTCTGTGGATGAGGGGAAAGCAGTGGACGTGGTGTTCCTTGACTTTAGGAAAGCTTTTGACATGGTCTCCTACAGTATACTTGCCAGCAAGTTAAAGAAGTATGGGCTGGATAAGTGGACTATAAGGTAGATAGAAAGCTGGCTAGATTGTTGGGTTCAACGGGTAGTGATCAATGGCTCCATGTCTAGTTGGCAACCGGTATCAAGTGGAGTGCCCCAAGGGTCAGTCCTGGGAGCTATTTTGTTCAATATCTTCATTAATGATCTGGAGGATGGTGTGGATTGCATCCTCAGCAAGTTTGCAGATGACACTAAACTGGGAGGAGAGGTAGATACGCTGGAGGGTAGGGATAGGATACAGAGGGACCTAGACAAATTAGAGGATTGGGCCAAAAGAAATCTGAGGTTCAACAAGGACAAGTTTAGAGTCCTGCACTTAGGACAGAAGAATCCCATGCACCGCTACAGACTAGGGATCGAATGGCTCAGCAGCAGTTCTGCAGAAAAGGACCTTGGGGTTACAGTGGACGAGAAACTGGATATGAGTCAATAGTGTGCCCTTGTTGCCAAGAAGGCCAATGGCATTTTGGGATGCATAAGTAGGGGCATTGCCAGAAGATCGAGGGACGTGATCGTTCCCCTCTATTCAACATTGATGAGGCCTCATCTGGAGTACTGTGTCCAGTTTTGGGCCCCACACTACAAGAAGGATGTGGAAAAATCGGAAAATGTGCAGCGGAGGGCAACAAAAATGATTGGGGGACTGGAACACATGACTTATGTGGAGAGGCTGAGGGAACTGGGATTGTTTAGTCTGCGGAAGAGAAGAATGAGGGGAGATTTGATAGCTGCTTTCAGCTACCTGAAAGGGGGTTCCAAAGAGGATGGATCTAGACTGTTCTCAGTGGTAGCAGATGACAGAACAAGGAGTAATGGTCTCAAGTTGCAGTGGGGGAGGTTTAGGTTGGATATTAGGAAAAACTTTTTCACTACGAGGGTGGTGAAGCACTGGAATGGGTTATCTAGGGAGATGGTGGTGTCTCCTTCCTTAGAAGTTTTTAAGGTCAGGCTTGACAAAGCCCTGGCTGGGATGATTTAGTTGGGGATTGGTCCTGCTTTGAGCAGGGGGTTGGACTAGATGACCTCCTGAGGTCCCTTCCAACCCTGATATTCTATGATTCTATGACTCTGTACTGGGGATGCCTGTCCACTTCCCATGTATCCACATGCTCTATTCTTGCATGTTGTTATTTTGAGGTGCAATGCCAAGACAGGGTATGCATGTCATGGACAGCATAGAAGACAAATGAGGACAGAGTCCTGCACATTAAATGACCAGTCAGTGTAATCCAGAGATTAGATCTGATATGTATTTCAAATTATAATATTTCTGACCCTACTACTGAAAATTACATTTGTTTTTTATTTAAATGTCATAGCTATCTGGCTTATCTTGTATTTATAATGACACTGAAATTCTTGCTTCCCACATTAATTTTTTTCTTGCAGTAACCACTAAATTTTCTATCAGCTGTTTCCCCTCCCCTATATCCACTCTTTTTAAATTACCATATGTACAAAATTCAGCTGTGAGATTTCTGACTCACCCTGGGTCCTGGGAACATACTACCCTTGTTTTGATTTCTCCGAATTAGCTTCCTGGACAATTTCCTGTCAAACATCATGAGACTTGTCCTTGAATATGTGAGTGATCCTCTCTTTTCAATGCACTTAAACTTTCTCTGCCTTGTTAGCTGAAGCCTATTCCCTGAGCCTTTCTTATGTGGGCAAACACAAACAAGCCTTCCTCTGCTAGGCATGTACCAGGTTCTTGGAACTGGACCCATAGACATATTCCAGGTTAATACTCAGCACATAAACATTAAGCAAGGGGCGTGTGTCTTTTTAAAAAAATTTCTAATATAGCATTTCCTGGCATCTTAGAAGTTATTTTGATATTATTTATTAAGATCTCAGCTCTATGAACTTTGTTACATATAGATAACATAAAACCAAATTGCAGGAAGAAAGCATGGCCTAGTGGTTAAAGCACAAGACAGGGCTAGACAAGTCAAAAATTTTCCAAAAGTAGAAATTAATTTTGGGTAAGTGTGTATGGTATCAAGATTATTTGGGTCTGATTTTCAAAGTTACTGCACACTGTGGCTCCCATGGACATCCGGTCTCAGGTTGGACATTGAAAGCCAGCAGCTGCTTTTGAAATGTTTGACCACAGGAGTGTTGTGAGGCTTTATTCTAGAAACAGGTGTGGACCAAAATTCTGAATCTGAAGATCTAGATCCAAATTTCCCATTTGATCCCTACAGTCCCCAGATCCAAATTTTGCACCTCACAATGATCTCTAAATTTATGCTATTTTAAGTCACTGGATGGAAGGCACTTACATAAGGGCCTAATCCAAAGCCCATTGAAATTTATGCATGTGTTTCCACTCTTTTTCAGTGGGCTATGGATAAGGTTCCAAATCTGAAATATAGATTTATGCCAAGTTTTGCTCTTGTGTGTTCTGGTGTAGCTCTGTAGAAATGCCATCGATTTATACCAGTGCAACTCAGAGTTGTATTTGGCTCATTATTATCTGTTCAGTTTCATGGACAGTGGTATTAATATCCTCACTATCCAGTTACCAATTTAATTAAAATTCTTCTAGGCTGTGGTTAAAAATATAAATTCAAATGGAAACAGTAACTGGTCACAAATTGCAATTAAAAATGGAAATAAGTATATTTTGCTTTTGAAATTTCTTAACTCGACCTAGATAAAGTGGAAATACGGGGCCTGATCCAAAGCCCACTGAATCAAAAGGAGCCTTTCCATTGGATTTTATATCCTGCTCAAGCAGAATTTTAGAACACCAATCAACCAAACCTGGCTTGCCTCAGCATCCCAACCACTCCTCTCCAACTTTCCAAATACAACAGAAATCACTGCTGGTTTGTTCAACCACTTAGTATTATCTGTTACCTTATTCTTTGCTGCTTCATATCTTTTTCTATAATTTGTTAAATCTGCTTGTTGTCCCATTGTAAGCCATTTTGGGCAGGCAGAACCTTTTATTCCAGTGGTCCCCAAACTTTTTACCTTGCGTGCCCCGCCACTTACCCCTGTCTGTGTTGTCTCTTCCCCCCTCCCCCACAGCTGGGCCTGGGAGCAGCGCTGTGGTTTGGGAGGGGGGATGTAAACAGGGATAAGGGGGCCGAGGCTGGGGCAACAGCTTGATTGGTCAGGTTGAGTAGTATCTTACTACTGAAGCAATCTTGAAATTAGTATGACTACGATAATACTCTTTTTGTATAGCGTATCAGGGCCATAGAAAAGACTAGTACTATATGGTACAGCCCTGATATTGCTGCAGGTGCTTACTAAGCACAGAATTAAGTGTGGCTCTGGCCAGGTCTGTACTACAAACTTACATTGGTATTATAATGTTGCTCAGGAGTGTGAAAAATCCACACCCCTGAGCAATGTACCAACCTAACCCCTGGTGTTAGGGTGACCAGACAGCAAGTGTGAAAAATCAGGATGGGGGTGCAGGTTAATAGGAGTCTATATAAGAAAAAGACGCAAAAATTGGGACTGTCCATACAAAATTGAGACATCTGGTCACCCTACCTGGTGTTGACAGGATGGCTTCTCCCATTGACATAGCTGCCACCTCTCAGGGAGGTGGATTAATTACACCCACAGGAGAAACTCTCCCGTTGGCATAGTAGGCCATGTCTACACTACAAAAGTACTCCGATTTTACAGAAGTCAATTTTTGGGAACAGATTGTATAAAGTCAAGTGCATGCGTCCACACTAAACACATTAATTTGGTGGTGTGTGTCCACAGTACCGTGGCAAGCATCGACATTCCGAGCAGTGCACTGTGGGTAGCTATCCCACAGTTCCCGCAGTCCCCGCTGCCCATTGAAATTCTGGTCTGAGCTCCCAATGCCTGATGGGGCTAAAAATTTGTTGCAGGTGGTTATGGGTAAATGTCGTCAGTCGACCCTCCCTCCCTCCATGAAAGCAACAGCAGACAATCATTTCGCGCCCTTTTCCTTGTGTAACCCTTCTGCCCGTCAGAGTTGGCAGCAACAAGGGCCGGGTTCAATATCTAGGAGATCCATTCCAATAACACAATGCAAACCGGCTCGAGCCCCCACCCAGTGACCTGGGACAAATATATACCACCCCCGCTGGGCGCCTCCAAGAGGCAATACTTCCCCTCTCGCAAGCACATAGTCTGAGTGTAGCAAAAAGCCTTTTAATAACAGAGAGAAACAATGTGGCATTATGTTGGGGAAACACCATCAACAGGATTCATAACACAACCCATGAGCAAACCTCCCCCCCCCAAGCAAATTGGGGCATGCCCCTTTCCCTTTGGTTCTTGAGTCCAGCAACCCCAAATCACCCAAAGTCCCAAAAGTCCAATGACCCAAAAGTCTCGGTCCCTGGTCAGGGCAGCCCCAGAGTTCGAAAGTTTATCTGCGGAGCTTTACCTCCCAACCTGGGTGGAGATGGGACGGGGGTAAGAGGCACCTTACATGATCTGAAGCTGACCGCCCCACACCTCCATAGGCCTTCGCTTCGCTCCACTCCGCTCCACCAGCCGCCCCACGAACTCCTTCGCTCAGCTCCGCTCCGTGGCCCACAAGCAGCTCCCGCTGTCCCACAAACTGCTCCGCGTCCCACAAGCAGCTCCCACCGTCCTACGAACTGCTCCACCGGCCTGTCCACAAGGCACTCCAGCCATCCCACAAACTGCTCCACAATATATCTTCAGGCTCCCCCACTACTTAACACAACACTCAGTGATTTCAGCTCTTAGTCAGTTCAGCTCTTTGGTGAATTCAGCTTGCAGTAGGGGAGCCTCAGTGTTGGTGCACCATTAGCCCAAAGTGAGCTCAGCAGCCTGTAACTAGACTCCTAATGGAATCAAGATTAGCTCTGATATTCCACAGTGGAGAGAGGAGGAAGTGCAATTAGCATGTAAGGCCCTCACCAAGAGGCCCATACCACCAAGCATTAATACTTGTCCCCAGCCTCTCTCCAGTCACAGACTTTTAAAACCCATGACCCTTGCCTAGCAAGTGCTCCTTAGTTGATGGTGAGTCCCTCCATCATAACAAAAGGCCAAGTACAGTTCCAAGCACAGTTCCCATAATCAGGGTAATAACAATTTATTCTTCCTGCCCCAATAACAGAGACACTGGGGATCCCACAGCAGCCAAAGTGACCATTTGGGCAGCTATGGCCTCATTCTAGGCGGGGTGGGTGTGCCTATGCAAATGAGATCAGCCCCTGAAGTTCTTTTCCACAACTTGCCACACCTCACCACCAGATGTCAGGGTGGAGCTCATCCTGACACTGCTTACACTTGGATTGCCCGAGCAGACGCCATAGCATGGCAAGCATGGAGCTCATTCAGCTCACCGTAGCAGTTATGACCATTTGAAACACCTTGCGCATTATCGTGCAGTTTATGCAGAACTAGCACCTGAAAAACCAGGCGAGGAGGCAACGGCAGCACGGTGATGAGGACATGAACACAGATTTCTCTAAAACCGCGGTCCCCAGCAATTTGGAGATCATGGTGTTACTGGGGTAGGCTCATGCCATGGAATGCGATTCTGGGCCTGGAAAACAAGCACAGAGTGGTGGGACCGCATTGTGTTGCAGGTCTGGGATGATTCCCAGTGGCTCCGAAACTTTCGCATGCGTAAGGGCACTTTCATGGAACTTTGTGATTTGCTTTCCCCTGCCCTGAAGTGTAAGAAAACCAAGATGAGAGCAGCCCTCACAGTTCACAAGCGAGTGGCAATAGCCCTGTGGAAGCTTGCAATGCCAGACAGCTACTGGTCAGTCAGTAATCAATTTGGAGTGGGCAAATCTACTGTGGGGGTTGCTGTGATGTAAGTAGCCAATGCAATCATTGAGCTGCTGCTAAGAAAGGTAGTGACTCTGGGAAATGTGCAGGTCATACTAGATGGCTTTGCTGCAATGGGATTTCCTAACTGTGTTGTGGCTATAGATGGAATGCATATCCCTATCTTGGGACAGGATCACCAGGGCAGCCAGTACATAAACTGCAAGGGGTACTTTTTAATGGTGCTGCAAGCACTGGTGGATCACAAGGGACATTTCACCAACATCAACGTGGGATGGCCGGGAAAGGTTCATGATGCTCACGTCTTCAGGAGCTCTGGTCTGTTTAAATGGCTGCAGGAAGGGATTTACTTCCCAGACCAGAAAATAACCGTTGGGGATGTTGAAATGCCTAAAGTCATCCATGGGGACCCAGCCTACCCCTTAATGCCCTGGCTCATGAAGCCGTACACAGGCACACTGGACAGTAGGCTGAGCAAGTGCGGAATGGTGGTAGAGCGTGCATTTGGACGTTTAAAGGGTCGTTGGTGCAGTTTACTGACTCACTCAGACCTCAGCGAAACCAATATTCCCATTGTTATTGCTGCTTGCTGTGTGTTCCACAATCTGTGTGAGAGTAAGGGGGAGACGTTTATGGCGGGGTGGGAGATTGAGGCAAATTGCCTGGCTGCTGAATACACGCAGCAGACACCAGGGTGGTTAGAAGAGCACAGCAGGAAGAACTGTGCATCAGAGAAGCTTTGAAAACCAGTTTCATGACTGGCCAGGGTACTGTGTGATACTTCTGTTTGTTTCTCTGTGATGAAAACCCGCCCGCTTGGGTGCCTCTAAATTCCCTGTAAGCCACCCGCCCTCCCCCCTTCGATCACAGCTTGCTTGCAAAGGAAATAAAGTCACTATAATTTAAAAAAACATGTATTCTTTATTAATTAATTATAAAAATAGGGAGATAACTCACAAGGTAGCCCGGGTGGGGTGTGAGAGGAGAGTAGGAGGGAAGGAAAAGGCCACTTTAAAACTTCTTGAATGACAGCCTTCTGTTGCTTGGGCTGTCCACTGGGGTGGAGTGGTTGGGTGCCTGGAGCCTCCCCCCAACGTTCTTGGGCATCTGGGTGAGGAGGCTATGGACCTTGGGGAGGAGGGAGGGTGGTTAAACAGGGGCTGCAGCGGCAGTCTGTGATTCTGCTGCCATTCATGAACCTCCACCAGATTCCGGAGCATGTCCGTTTGATCCCACAGTAGCCCCAGCATTGCCTCATGCCTCCTCTGATCTTTCTGCCGCCACCTCTCCTCACGTTCATCGGCCACTTTCCTGTACTTTGCTCTTGTGTCCCTCCACACATTCTGCTGGGCTCTGTCAGTGCCGGACGACTGCATGAGCTCAGAGAACATTTCATCGGGCGTGCGTTTTTTTCACTGCCTTATCTGTGATAGCCTTTGGGACGGAGGAGGGAGGCTTGAAACATTTGCAGCTGCTGGAGGAAAAAAAGGGAGTGAAGTATTTAAAAAGATACATTTTACAGAACAATGGCTATACTCTTTCACGGTGAACAACACTATTCACATTAGGTAGCACATGTGATTTTGGTACAAGGTTGCATTTTGCATCTTATATTGAGTGCCTGTGGCTTTGGTGTTAGAGATCACACACGCAGTGCCGGGCAACAGAATTCGGCTTGCAGGCGGCCATGGTGAGCCATAGTCTTTCAGCTTCTGCAACCTTCATAACAGCAGCGCCCTCCTCTCCCATACCAAGCAAAGCATGTTGAGTTGGCCATTTAGTGCTGCGGTTTTCCTGTTAACGTGCAGCAGCAGAAACCAAAGTAACCCCCCACCCTCCATCCAATTCTCTGGGATGATTGCTTTACCCCTCACCCCACCGCGTGACAGGTATCAGGGAAGATCCCTGCTAGCCAAATGCGAACAGCTCAGCGCCAGTGGCCCCCCCTCCTACCTCGTGGCTAACTGCGGGGAGGATTTCTTTTCAGCCACAGGCAAACAGCCCAGTAGGAACGGCCACTTCTGAATGTCCCCTTAATTAAATTCCCCTATTTCAACCAGGTTACCATGAACGATATCACTCTCCTGAGGATAACACAGAGAGATAAAGAACGGATGTTGCTTGAATGCCAGCAAACACCGGGACTGCCAGGCTTTGTCATGCAATGATACCAGATTACTTGCTACTAGCATGGCGTGGTAAAGTGTCCTACCATGGAGGACGGAATAAGGCTGCTCTCCCCAGAAACCTTCTGCAAAGGCTTTTAGAGTACCTCCAGGAGAGCTTCATGGAGATGTCCCTGGAGGATTTCCGCTCCATCCCCAGACATGTTAACAGACTTTTCCAGTAGCTGTACTGGCCATGAATGCATCCCAAGTCCTCGGGGCTACTTAATCATTAAAAAAACTTGCTTTTATAACATGTATTATATTTAAAAAGGTACACTCACCAGAGGTCCCTTCTCTGGCTTTGTTGGGTTGGGAGGGTATTTCAGTCAGGGTGATAAAAAGACCCTGGCTGTTAGGGAGAACGATGTGCTGTGTGCTCTCCTCAAGCTTGTCCTCCTCCTCCTCATCTTCCCTGTCCGCAAAATCCTCAGGCATGGCGGAGAGTGCCCCATCATCAGAGTCCACGGACAGGGGTGGGGTGGTGGTCGTGGCCCCCCCTAGAATTGCATGCAGCTCAGCGTAGAAGCGGCATGTCTGGGGCTCTGTCCCGGAGCGTCCGTTTGATTCTTTGGTTTTCTGGTATGCTTGTCTGAGCTCCTTAAGTTTCATGCGGTGCTATGTTGGGTCCATGCAGTAGCCTCTGTCCCTCATGGCCTCGGAGATTTTTTGAAATGTTTTGGCATTTCGTCTTTTGGAACGTAGTTCTGATAGCACGGATTCCTCTCCCCATACGGCGATAAGATCCAGTACCTCCCATTCGGTCCATGCTGGAGCTCTTTTTCGATTCTGGGACTGCATGGTCACCTGTGCTGATGAGTTCTGCATGGTCACCTCTGCTGATGAGCTCGCCTGGCCAAACAGGAAATGAGATTCAAAAGTTCCCGGGGCTTTTCCTGTGTACCTGGCCAGTGCATCCGAGTTCAGAGTGCTGTCCAGAGCGGTCACAATGGTGCACTGTGGGATAGCTCCCGGAGGACAATACCTTCGAATTGCGTCCACACTAACCCTAATTTGAAACGGCGATGTCGATTTCAGCGCTAATCCCCTCATTGGGGAGGAGTACAGAAATCGGTTTTAAGAGCCCTTTATGTCGAAAAAAATGGCTTCGTTGTGTGGATGGGTGCAGGGTTAATTCGATTTAACGCTGCTAAATCTGACATAAACTCGTAGTGTAGACCAGGCCGTAGTGTCACTAAAGCGCTACAGCAGTGTGGCTGCACTGGTTCAGCACTGTATCTGTATGTGCAGATGTGCCCTCTCATAGTTGAAGTTAAACATGTGACTAAGTGGTTGTAGGATCAAGGCCTACATATCTTTCTAACCTCTGTGTTCCTATAATTCATTAAGTAGGAATATTGAAAGCAATAGCAACTTTTACTAAGTC
This sequence comes from Caretta caretta, assembly GCF_965140235.1. Classification (NCBI taxonomy): domain Eukaryota; kingdom Metazoa; phylum Chordata; order Testudines; family Cheloniidae; genus Caretta; species Caretta caretta. Next base: position 66,426,536 of record NC_134209.1, on the reverse strand, counting down.
AAATGTGAGCAGGTTTTACAAGAAGCAATTTTCCAGTGAACCACTTCTGTTACTATTCAGTACAAACACTACCATTATTCCAGTGTGTAAAATATCAGAGAGTTGGAGGATGACTCAACACATGTGGAGCTATTTAAACATCATCTCATAAAAATCCAAAGTGCTGCAGTCTGGGGGCACTTGCAGTTTTGTAATAAGATGGAGTTCCGTGTGAAATTCTACTTTGTGGTTTTAATCATTGGAGAGCCTTACAGAAATCAATCTGTTAGCATGGTACAACTCTCCCATATACCATGTGTTCTCCTGCATGCATTGGCGTAAGGCCAAAACTTTAAACTGAACCTTTCTGTGTTTTTATATTCAGATGTCCTTAATGGAATTAAACATCTGATACTGGGTCTGGTAAAATATCTGGTATCTACAGAGTGTTCCATACCCATAGGTAAGTTTCAGAGGAACAGCCGTGTTAGTCTGTATTCGCAAAAAGAAAAGGAGTACTTGTGGCACCTTAGAGACTAACCAATTTATTTGAGCATGAGCTTTCGTGAGCTACAGCTCACTTCATCAGATGTATACCGTGGAAACTGCAGCAGACTTTATATACACACAGAGAATATGAAACAATACCTCCTCCCACCCCACTGTCCTGCTGGTAATAGCTTATCTAAAGTGATCAACAGGTGGGCCATTTCCAGCACAAATCCAGGTTTTCTCACCCTCCACCCCCCCACACAAATTCACTCTCCTGCTGGTGCTAGCCCATCCAAAGTGACAACTCTTTACATAATCAAGTCGGGCTATTTCCTGCATAGATCCAGGTTTTCTCACATCCCCCCCACCCCCATATACACACAAACTCACTCTCCTGCTGGTAATAGCTCATCTAAACTGACCACTCTCCAAGTTTAAATCCAAGTTAAACCAGAACATCTGGGGGGGGGGTAGGAAAAAACAAGAGGAAACAGGCTACCTTGCATAATGACTTAGCCACTCCCAGTCTCTATTTAAGCCTAAATTAATAGTATCCAATTTGCAAATGAATTCCAATTCAGCAGTTTCTCGCTGGAATCTGGATTTGAAGTTTTTTTGTTTTAAGATAGCGACCTTCATGTCTGTGATTGCGTGACCAGAGAGATTGAAGTGTTCTCCGACTGGTTTATGAATGTTATAATTCTTGACATCTGATTTGTGTCCATTTATTCTTTTACGTAGAGACTGTCCAGTTTGACCAATGTACATGGCAGAGGGGCATTGCTGGCACATGATGGCATATATCACATTGGTGGATGTGCAGGTGAACGAGCCTCTGATAGTGTGGCTGATGTTATTAGGCCCTGTGATGGTGTCCCCTGAATAGATATGTGGGCACAATTGGCAACGGGCTTTGTTGCAAGGATAAGTTCCTGGGTTAGTGGTTCTGTTGTGTGGTATGTGGTTGTTGGTGAGTATTTGCTTCAGGTTGCGGGGCTGTCTGTAGGCAAGGACTGGCCTGTCTCCCAAGACTTGTGAGAGTGTTGGGTCATCCTTTAGGATAGGTTGTAGATCCTTAATAATGCGTTGGAGGGGTTTTAGTTGGGGGCTGAAGGTGACCGCTAGTGGCGTTCTGTTATTTTCTTTGTTAGGCCTGTCCTGTAGTAGGTAACTTCTGGGAACTCTTCTGGCTCTATCAATCTGTTTCTTTACTTCTGCAGGTGGGTATTGTAGTTGTAAGAAAGCTTGACAGAGATCTTGTAGGTGTTTGTCTCTGTCTGAGGGGTTGGAGCAAATGCGGCTGTATCACAGAGCTTGGCTGTAGACGATGGATCGTGTGGTGTGGTCAGGGTGAAAGCTGGAGGCATGCAGGTAGGAATAGCGGTCAGTAGGTTTCCGGTATAGGGTGGTGTTTATGTGGCCATTGTTTATTAGCACTGTAGTGTCCAGGAAGTGGATCTCTTGTGTGGACTGGACCAGGCTGAGGTTGGTGGTGGGATGGAAATTGTTGAAATCATGGTGGAATTCCTCAAGGGCTTCTTTTCCATGGGTCCAGATGATGAAGATGTCATCAATATAGCGCAAGTAGAGTAGGGGCTTTAGGGGACGAGAGCTGAGGAAGCGTTGTTCTAAATCAGCCATAAAAATGTTGGCATACTGTGGGGCCATGCGGGTACCCATAGCAGTGCCGCTGATCTGAAGGTATACATTGTCCCCAAATGTGAAATAGTTATGGGTAAGGACAAAGTCACAAAGTTCAGCCACCAGGTTAGCCGTGACATTATCGGGGATAGTGTTCTTGACGGCTTGTAATCCATCTTTGTGTGGAATGTTGGTGTAGAGGGCTTCTACATCCATAGTAGCCAGGATGGTGTTATCAGGAAGATCACCGATGGATTGAAGTTTCCTCAGGAAGTCAGTGGTGTCTCGAAGGTAGCTGGGAGTGCTGGTAGCGTAGGGCCTGAGGAGGGAGTCTACATAGCCAGACAATCCTGCTGTCAGGGTGCCAATGCCTGAGATGATGGGGCGCCCAGGATTTCCAGGTTTATGGATCTTGGGTAGTAGATAGAATATCCCAGGTCGGGGTTCCAGGGGTGTGTCTGTGCGGATTTGATCTTGTGCTTTTTCAGGAAGTTTCTTGAGCAAATGCTGTAGTTGCTTTTGGTAACTCTCAGTGGGATCAGAGGGTAATGGCTTGTAGAAACTCGTGTTGGAGAGCTGCCGAGCAGCCTCTTGTTCATATTCCAACCTATTCATGATGACAACAGCACCTCCTTTGTCAGCCTTTTTGATTATGATGTCAGAGTTGTTTCTGAGGCTGTGGATGGCATTGCGTTCCGCATGGCTGAGGTTATGGGGCAAGTGATGCTGCTTTTCCACAATTTCAGCCCGTGCACGTCGGCGGAAGCACTCTATGTAGAAGTCCAGTCTGCTGTTTCGACCTTCAGGAGGAGTCCATCTAGAATCCCTCTTTCTGTAGTGTTGGCAGGGAGACCTCTGTGGATTAGTATGTTGTTCAGAGGTATTTTGGAAATATTCCTTGAGACGGAGACGTCGAAAATAGGATTCTAGGTCACCACAGAACTGTATCATGTTCGTGGGGGTGGAGGGGCAGAAGGAGAGGCCCCGAGATAGAACAGCTGCTTCTGCTGGGCTGAGAGTATAGTTGGATAGGTTAACAATATTGCTAGGTGGGGTGAGGGAACCATTGCTGTGGCCCCTTGTAGCATGTAGTAGTTTAGAAAGTTTAGTGTCCTTTTTCTTTTGTAGAGAAGCAAAGTGTGTGTTGTAAATGGCTCTCAAAAATGGATACTCTCATAAAGAACCAACCTTCCACACAAACTTCTTCGTGGCTGGATTTTACTAAAACTAGACAAGCCATTTACAATGCACACTTTGCTTCTCTATGTATGTAGAAGCCCTCTACACCAACATTCCACACAAAGATGGATTACAAGCCGTCAAGAACACTATCCCCGATAATGTCACGGCTAACCTGGTGGCTGAACTTTGTGACTTTGTCCTTACCCATAACTATTTCACATTTGGGGACAATGTATACCTTCAGATCAGCGGCACTGCTATGGGTACCCGCATGGCCCCACAGTATGCCAACATTTTTATGGCTGATTTAGAACAACGCTTCCTCAGCTCTCGTCCCCTAAAGCCCCTACTCTACTTGCGCTATATTGATGACATCTTCATCATCTGGACCCATGGAAAAGAAGCCCTTGAGGAATTCCACCATGATTTCAACAATTTCCATCCCACCACCAACCTCAGCCTGGTCCAGTCCACACAAGAGATCCACTTCCTGGACACTACAGTGCTAATAAACAATGGCCACATAAACACCACCCTATACCGGAAACCTACTGACCGCTATTCCTACCTGCATGCCTCCAGCTTTCACCCTGACCACACCACACGATCCATCGTCTACAGCCAAGCTCTGTGATACAGCCGCATTTGCTCCAACCCCTCAGACAGAGACAAACACCTACAAGATCTCTGTCAAGCTTTCTTACAACTACAATACCCACCTGCAGAAGTAAAGAAACAGATTGATAGAGCCAGAAGAGTTCCCAGAAGTTACCTACTACAGGACAGGCCTAACAAAGAAAATAACAGAACGCCACTAGCGGTCACCTTCAGCCCCCAACTAAAACCCCTCCAACGCATTATTAAGGATCTACAACCTATCCTAAAGGATGACCCAACACTCTCACAAGTCTTGGGAGACAGGCCAGTCCTTGCCTACAGACAGCCCCGCAACCTGAAGCAAATACTCACCAACAACCACATACCACACAACAGAACCACTAACCCAGGAACTTATCCTTGCAACAAAGCCCGTTGCCAATTGTGCCCACATATCTATTCAGGGGACACCATCACAGGGCCTAATAACATCAGCCACACTATCAGAGGCTCGTTCACCTGCACATCCACCAATGTGATATATGCCATCATGTGCCAGCAATGCCCCTCTGCCATGTACATTGGTCAAACTGGACAGTCTCTACGTAAAAGAATAAATGGACACAAATCAGATGTCAAGAATTATAACATTCATAAACCAGTCGGAGAACACTTCAATCTCTCTGGTCACGCAATCACAGACATGAAGGTCGCTATCTTAAAACAAAAAAACTTCAAATCCAGATTCCAGCGAGAAACTGCTGAATTGGAATTCATTTGCAAATTGGATACTATTAATTTAGGCTTAAATAGAGACTGGGAGTGGCTAAGTCATTATGCAAGGTAGCCTGTTTCCTCTTGTTTTTTCCTACCCCCCCCCCCCAGATGTTCTGGTTTAACTTGGATTTAAACTTGGAGAGTGGTCAGTTTAGATGAGCTATTACCAGCAGGAGAGTGAGTTTGTGTGTGTATGGGGGTGGGGGGGGGGATGTGAGAAAACCTGGATCTATGCAGGAAATAGCCCGACTTGATTATGTAAAGAGTTGTCACTTTGGATGGGCTAGCACCAGCAGGAGAGTGAATTTGTGTGGGGGGGTGGAGGGTGAGAAAACCTGGATTTGTGCTGGAAATGGCCCACCTGTTGATCACTTTAGATAAGCTATTACCAGCAGGACAGTGGGGTGGGAGGAGGTATTGTTTCATATTCTCTGTGTGTATATAAAGTCTGCTGCAGTTTCCACGGTATACATCTGATGAAGTGAGCTGTAGCTCACGAAAGCTCATGCTCAAATAAATTGGTTAGTCTCTAAGGTGCCACAAGTACTCCTTTTCTTTATACCCATAGGTATTGGATCTCAAAACTCTTGTTTATTCTCCTGTCACAGTTCTCCCTTTATAGGAGATGTATCTTAATGGATCATTCCTTGAGGTAAAGAGTAAATAGATTTTTACGTGGGAGATACATATGTAGTATTGAAGGGGAGTGGTACAACTAGAGTTGTTATATGGTGATTTTTCTTAAAGCTTATCAGAGAAGACAGCCCACATTTACGGCTGCTACTTGGCTTGGTTGGTTGAAAGACGATGTGTCATTGCTATGAAGACAGCAGCTACAACAACAAAATCTGTTTCTCTTTCATAAGGAACTTTTAGACACAATTTCAGTGGGCAATAGGCAAAAATACCCAAAGAATTTTACTGAGAGCTTCCATTGTACTCAGGTTTGTACTGTAAACCTTAGAGAGAAAAGATGGGTTAGGAAATGTCTTTTTATTGGACCAACTTCTACTGATGAGAGAGACAAGGTTTTGAGCTTACACAGAGCCCTTCTTCAGGTCTGGGAAACCTTATGTTATGTTATGTGGGAAACCACAGAAATATCCCATGAGTAGATGTCCTTGCAATTCTCTCTGCTGAGAATCTGAGAGATTTTTATTTCCCTGTGGAAAGGGAAGGATAGTTATGTATTGGAAAAGTTAATTCAAGGAAGATCTATATTTTTTTCTCTCTAGTACCTGATATTTTACTTTCCATTGGGTAGAAATGAGGGCTGGTGTACTAAAAAATGGTAATTTGTGGCTCAAAAGACATTATCAGCCAATTTTTGTTAAAGGTAGACTACGGGAATCTAAGTCATACCCAATCCCACACTCAAATACTAGTGAGCATATGTATGTACAGCTAACTGCACATCTAACTACCTATCTGCTCTATTACCTGGTCTGCATTTTCAAATGCCCATTTGCACTTGCAAATGTAGGACTTTTGGGTGCAATGAATATGGTAACTTTTTCAGATGCTTTTAGGAGGACTAGTGCTTTTGGGTGGATTGGATATGTAGTAAGACATTGTCAAATGCAAAATCGGAACCTATGACCACACCCTTAATTTGTTTGTAAATCACAATTTTCATACACAAATGTAGGATGTGTGAGAATGTTGAATGGGCATCACATTTTGTGGGTTCTATTTACATATAAGCTAGATCTGGATGAATAATCATGAAAGGGTTTGTTCAATTAATACTGATACTTATTTTAATCTATGTCCCTATTGCATTATTTTCATAAACAAAATCTCTGAATAATTTGACAAATTTCAGGACATTTTTCAAATAAAATATGAATTATTTTTATTTGCCCAGTTTTTGTGCCAGACTTTGAAAACACAGCCCTATTATTATTATTATTATTATAATTATTATTTTGTTTGTATTTGATGTATGTTTTTTCCTTTGACACAGTGCGGCTGTGTGTATCATCTGCTGTGTGACTATATTTCAAGCATGAGAACTCTCCATATTTAGTCTATTGCTTGTTATTTTTGTCTGTGATAAATCCAAGCTTTTTTTTGTAAAAAGAAATAGTCTCACTGCAAGAGGATCTCACTCTGCAGCATCAAAAGTGGGGTCTGAGCAGGAGCACACATTTAAACACATACTTGCCTATAATTGCAGAGGGAATATGCTGAACGTACTCAGGGACTCTAGCATTGTCTAGCACTTTGGCTGAGTTTTAAATCGGCTGATGTAAGGGTGTAACGAGTTGTCTGTGAAGCTCAATTGCAGTAAAGCATCCCTTATGACATATGTTGCAGCTGAATAGGTTGGCCTATAGCAAAATCAAGTTCTATGACCTATTGTGTGGAATGAAAAGCAAGAGACACTTTTTTTTTCTTCTTCAGCTAGCCTTAAGGAACAATAGACTATATAAATCTGACTGTCTTGTTACCTTTCGTTTTCTATTAACAAAGTGGTATATGTGGATTTAGTTGCTGAACTGACAGCCCTTGAGTCTGAAGAATGAAATCCTCTATCTATCCAAAGCAGATATAGCCAAGGCAACAGCAATGGCATTTTATTGCACTCATCCAAGTATATGTGTGTGTTCTGAGATGAAGAGACAACCTTTAGTAGTAAGCGGGGTAGTTCAGCCTCCCTGCTCTTTAACTGTTTTATCCCATGCCATTGTTGTCAAATGGGGTTGGATTGGGCCTGCGAGCTTTGACCAGTCTGCTGAGACTTCCAACAATTAGTGCCAATTCTGAGTTCTTCAGCGTGTTTCTGAACTAATGGCCAAATTCTGCTCCTGGATGCAAGTTTCCAGTGAGGTCAGTCTGAGGGAAGGACTTGCATTCAATGGCCCTAACAGCTTTCTACATATCTTATCTGAGAATGCTGTAGTGCTCTGACAATGTGTGCACTGATGGGACAAAAATATTTTTGCAGTTAAATCAAAGTTCAACAGCTTCTTTTATAATAGCAGGTATGGCTGACTGATTAGCCTTCCATGCTGTGACAAGAAAAGGGGCTCAGAAAGGCTGGTATGCAGTAAGCAGAAAAAGTCTTGTACTGTCTAGCTGCATCTATATTAACAAGCTTTATAGTCACAGTTCACAGTGCAGCTCCAATGTTAGTAAAGCTAAAATCTGTGGTATAGACAGAGTTCAGGTGTTACTACTTAAAACTACTCAGACAATCTTAATCTACTGTATGGTGGAAAAAGCGTGTGAGACCTGTCTACGCTGTAGCTTTCTCCACTTCTACCTTTTGCTAGAGGGTGGAATTATAGCTACAAAGTGTGCAAGTGTAGATGAGGCCATTAAGAAACATGACTAATCCCATCGGATTCTGATACTGCTACTGCTGCTTGACTAATGAGAGACCTTTGAAGTTGACAGTTTTTTCTTTGCTGCTGCCAACATAAAAATACTAAAAACAAACAAATCTGCAGCAAGATCTATGTATTCAGTAAAATAAAAAATGAGCAAATGTGGTAAGAGCTAATATTCCATCTGGTATTAGGGGGAGAGGGGTTTAATCTTGCGGTTAATAATGTCAACTCCAAAAGTAATTCTCACGTTTTGTTTTTACTAGATGTTGTAGTACAAAGAGAGCGTATGGTACACAAAGAAATAATCCCAGATGAAAAAGGTAAGCCTTTCTCAAATAGTTATTGATATTGGACCTCAATTTGGAGGTCAGTGAGTTTTTTGCCTTAATAAAACCCCCACAAGTTTGGGCTAGTTGAAACTGAATCCAACCCATATCTTTGCCCATCTTTTGAAATGAAGAGGGTTTTTGTTGTTTTGTTTTGTTTTGTTCCATCCTTTCCCATCCTCCTACCCCCAATATACTTCCATCTCTTTACTTCCTGAATATAGATGGGGCCAGAATTGAAAGCACTGAAATAGTCTGAGAGGCTGATCTCATATTTCCAGCCACATGAGGAAAAACTGGAAGTTATAACAATAATTTATACTCCTCTTGTACTTACTGTCATATGATGTGCTAGTGATTAAGAAGCACGAGTGAATTGAGGCAGGATGGCCTTGTGGTTAAGGCACTAGATTGTGACTAAGGTGACTTGAGTTCTCTTCCTGACTCTGTTACAGACTTCCTGTGTGATTGTGGGCAAATCAGTTCATCACTTTGTGCTCCCTCTGGTAAATGGGGATAATATTTCTGTACCTCACAGGGACATTTTGAGGACAAATTCATTAATGTTCACAAAGTGTGGTAAGGAAGGCTGTATCAGTATAGCTAAATTATAAGTATTATTACCACACTTTGTAAGTGTGGAAACAGATGCCTAGAGAGGTTAAGTGACTTGCTTAATGTCACACAGCAAGTTGATGGCAGTGCTGGAGATATACCTCTGCTCTTCTGACTCTTAGTCCCATGCTGTAACTGCTGGATCATGTTACTCCTGCTGGAATGCTTGGGAAACAGCCTGTTTTCTGGAGGCTTGAGCCCGATTTTGTGTAGCAAACTGATTCAGATAAACTTCAGGAACTTCAAGGTTCTTTACCAAACCAAACTTTTAAACGTTCTGGGTTTTGTCCATCACTACTGAAGGTGTGAACTGATTAACTGAATTGCAACATCGAAGTCTCTTCACCTGGTGACTAGGGTTATTCATCATAGGAAACCATGTCCCTGCTGCCTAAACATTTTTACAGCTTTAATAAAATTGTCTTTCTTTTGAAGGGGGAGGGGAAATAGTCCAAGGCAAAGCTGATCATTTTCTCATACTTTAACAATACTATTTTTATAAAATAGGGGCTGGATTTGAAATTTCGTTAAAATATATTGAGGCTGTTGGAATGGACACTGTTATAGGAATCCATCAGTCAAGAGTGGTTTTAATTTACTGTAAGGACATCAGCCTGTGATATACCCTGTTCATTTTCTTTTCCTTTTTTCTTTTTTCTGTTTTGTTTTAATAAACTTTCATAAAAACTTTAGTTGAAACAGAATGTTCCTTGTATGTCCAAGACTATAATTCATAGTAAATAAAACAATGGGCTATTGTTCTGGTGTACTAAATGAGCAGAAAACATGTAAGGGAATGCTAAATGTGGTTCTGAGAACTGGAACACAAAATTTGTATGACCTCATGACTGATAGGTCTCTATTCCTAGTGGGATTGTGTGTCTGACTGGGAAGCCATGATAGCTCCTCTAAGGTTTGGCCAGAAGCCCAGGAGCAAAACCAAAACTTTGTTACATAGTGTATTCATTCAGAGATCATCAAAACTTTAATTTTAAGATTAGAACATCAGCAGCAAATAAGAGTGCAGCTAGAGAATTCATATTTCTGCTTTATCATACACCTATCTAAATAAAAATGATGAACTATTCCTTTTTCCTCTGGGGACCAAATCCTCATTGTAGTAAGTTTAGTTGAAAATTTTTGAATGGATCAGGAAATGCAGTTTTGTTGAAATTGAAATGTTTCTCGAGAATGTGTGGATCTTAACTAAATTTTCAAAGGAAAAAAGTCTAATTGTTTTGAATCCTTTCATTTTGAAAATGTTCTTTTTAATGTTGAAACTCTTTAAAATAAAAGTCAAAATATTAGCTTGAATACATCTCATGTAATAGAGCAATTAGTGCACTTGGGGCACCTGGAGGGTGGGCCAGGCCCAATTGAAGATTAAGTTTATCTGGGGGAGAAGATGGGTTGCGAGCATGAAGGGAGCAAGCCCAGATGAGAAGAAAATGGTACAGAGGGGCAAAGGAAGACCTCTGCAGTCCCCTCCTGGTTACTAGAGTGGAGGAAAAGCCTAGATGGAGGCAGACATATGGAAAACCCAGGGGAAAGAACCTGAAGGAAGGCCAAGATAGAAGAAGTCCAGGGAGGCAGCAAGGAGTCTGAAGGAGCAGATCGTAGCTGCTTACCACAGGGTCCCTGGACTGGAATCCAGAGGAGAGGAGGGTTTAGGTTTCCCTACCGGTCCACCAGGAGAGGTACAAGGAGAATTACTGAGTTTGGAGCCTGGTCTCCTGTGAGAAAGCCCTGGATTCCCACAAGAGCAGGAGGACAACCCTGCAGAGCCTGGGAAAGGGTGAAGTTATGTTTATTTTATTTGGCCTTTGTTCACGCTGAAGGGCGGGAGCAGGGAACTAAATGTAACCTAGGTACAGGGCCAAATCACAAGAAGAGGCAGACCACCATAAAGCTGCACTGGCTGTTAGCAGAGGGGTGTCAGAGGAGGAGAGACTGCTATGCCACCCCCAGGGAAGAGGTGTCTGTGTGTGTGCTAGTGGTGAGTCTACTCTTCTACAGTGATAGATATAGTTAATATTTTATTGTTTTGACACTATTAAAATGTTTCAGAATTTTTGTTCCACAGGTAATTTCAAAACTTGGCTTTTTGTTCCAATTTGGAACAATTGGGTCCTGCCCCTGAGCTGCTCCTCCTTCTCTCTTCCCCCCCCCCCCCCCAATTGGGATTTCTCATATTGCTGGTCAGAAACCAGAATCTCTGTTTCAACTGTAGTGTCCAGGCTGAGCAACTGGGATGGGCAGATGCACAGAAAGCCAGAATTAGAGCGATCCACCCACCAACACAATCTGCTGTGTAGCTGCAGCATGGAAGCTACTTCTGCCCAATGACCTGTGCTCTTGTACACCCCACAAGGAGTGCTGGGATGGACCAGTGGACACTCCACATAGTAATGCAATCTCCTTGGCTTGGCCCTGCCTCCACCCACCTTTGCGCAAACTGCAGGCATGCCACCTAGCGAGCCTTCCAAACCCACCCCCAGTTGCACAGCAAATCTCATCTGGCTCTGCTAACAGTGGAGGCAGCATTTCCCCCCCTTTAAATCATAAAAGTTAAAATTAAACTAAAACGCAACGACTAAGATGTCTGTGTGTCAGCATAGTTAGCATGGGACCTGACATTTGTGAGCGCAGCAAGACTTAAAATGATCCTTCTCCAAGCCTACCCGCACCCCATCTAAAGGCTTTCTCATCGCAGTATTGTTCGGCACCTGTTCCCTCTGGGGATCATGAGCTACTACTTTCTCAAAGACAGTTGGAATTTAAGGGCTTCAAGAAAGAGCGGGCCATGTACAAAGATCCATTTTGTAAAATGCCTCTTATTCCTATTTTCAGTGGTCAGCACCATCCTGCATAGACTGTGGAGAAAACGCACCTTGGCAAATCCCAAGGCCTGAATGGTTACCCAGGGTAATTTAACCCTTTAATTCTAATGAACTACCTCAATAGCCCATTGTGAACTACCCAATGATCAAAAGGTTCCCCTGTTCTCAGAGGACTGGAAATGCTTTGGTCATGGAGGCTCTCAACTAGCACTGGGCAAAATTTTTCGTCAAATATTTTTCAGCAAAAATGTAGATTTGGCAACACCAAAAACATTTCATGAATTTGTGTGGGTTTTGCTGAATTGTTCACACTGGAGAAAACAACCCCCCCCCCCTTTTTTTTTAGCATTCCAGAAACAAAATATTTCAGATTTTTTTTTCAGTTCAAAATCAGTTTTCATGTAGAAATTTCCTTCAATATTATTAAAAAGCAAACTCAAAAATGGTTGAAATTGAAACAAAACACTTCATTTTTGTGTTAAATAAAACACTTTCTTTGATCCAGAATACTTTTTCTGACTCTCCAGTTAGCCAAAAATTTCATTCTGGGTTTGACACAACTTGGTTTTTATTTTATTTTTTTCAGAATTGCCACTGATCTGAAAAATCTGTTACTCAGATGGCTCCTCTGCCAGCTGGCTCTGCAACTTTTCCCGTACTTATCTCATGTCACCTTCTGGGCCTGCCCCTTCAGAGTCCCCACTCTGTAGGATGCAACTTCAGCTATCTGTGCTCATCTGGCACAAGTACAGCTCTGGTCTTCATAACTGCAGCTTCTCAGTGCATAGTGTCTAGCTGGCCAGCCCTCCTTCCGGGTTATCCTGCTATGTACCCTTTTTGTCTTGTTATACTTGCTCTCTGCACAGTCCATTCGTCCCACCTTGCCTCCTGCTCCTACTTCTCCTTTAGCTGCAACTTTTTATCTGCCATCCCTTTAACTCCTGAAAAATATTCAGTAAAGAAGGGTTAAAATAAACCTTCTCCCTCACCAGCCATCTGTTTAGAATTATAGCTGAAGCAGAAGAGATTTTTTTTTTTTACAGATGGGTTTGTGGCAAGTACAAAACTGCTTTGCTCTACAGACTCATTATCACTCATTTAATCTTTCCTTTTTTGGTTTTACTAGTCAAACCATCTGTGCCTCTGATTTTATCAATTTATTTTACTTCACTATGCTTTTTTCCAGATTGTTCCTTTCTCTCCAGCACTGGATAAAGTGTCTAAAAACCCCATTGATTTGGACATTGGTGTACCTTATTGAATACCAACTTCAGTTTGGAGATGAAAGGGTGTTGAGGGCAAATGTTTAAACCAGCTGCAGTCTAGGCTGGATAAAGGTTTTTAAAAAGGTTTTGAAATTTAAAAACTTGGCACTCAAGCTACTTTACAATAAGGCCTAGATTATCCCTGGAACTTGCATGAGTCCTTAGGGAAGGAGGGAGGGAGGAAGAATATGAAAAGAGCTTTCCCTATCTTGAAGATCCTGTGATCTCTCCACACCTCTCTTTTGGAGGTTTGCACAGAGGGGAGGGGCAGAGGAGTTGGGTCCACAGACCTTCCCTGGCCTGTGGAGCTGGCTGGGCATACCATGGGGAGCAGAGCATAATCTCTTTCCAAACTCCAGCTGTGCCAAAGGTCTAGTCCTAAATCACACTCTGTCCACTAAATCCCCCTAAATTTACAATAAGGACTGACTCTTTGGCCGGATGAGTGGCTTGTTTGTTGTGTTCAGATGAAGTGAGCTGTAGCTCACGAAAGCTCATGCTCAAATAAATTGGTTAGTCTCTAAGGTGCCACAAGTACTCCTTTTCTTTCTCCACATGCTGTTTGTTTTTGAACTACTGTTCCCTAGGCTTCCCGTTTTTACTCTCTTGGCTTTTAAGTGTATTTGGTAATCAGTTGTCTAATATGTTTAGTATGACCTTGCTTTAATATAAATCAAAATACCAGTCTGAGTCAGAACTGAGACTAGAACTTATTTCAAATGCAAGCTAAAAGTCTAATAGCTCAGTGGTCCTCAACCTTTCCAGACCACTGTACCCCTTTGTCTTGCATACCCTAAGTTTCACCTCACTTAAAAACTACGTGCTTACAAAATCAGACAGAAAAAAGACAAACGTCACAGCACACGATTAGTGAAAATTACTTATTTTCTCATTTTGTCTGTATGAAATTTTAGTTTGCACTGACTTCGCTAGTTGCTTTTATGTAGCCTGTTGTAAAACTAAACAAATATCTAGATGAATTGATGTACCCCCTGGAAGACCTCTGTGTACCCCCAGGGGTACATGTACCCCTGGTTGAGAACCACTGCTATAGATAATGTCCATCTAGTTTGAAATCTACATCCAGTGACATAGCCCAGCATTGCTGCTGCCACTGCTGTTCAGTGCTTGCTGTATTCATCAATGTTTTGTTGCTGGTTCCCTTCAAGTCAGGAGAGATGGCTTGATGAGTCTGGAAAGCACTTGGTGCAGATATGAGTGACTGGCCCAAGTCTAGTGTGTGTTTTGCCATGTGCATGTGTGGGGGCTTGTTTTGATTATTTTCATGGTGGAAAAACTATATTCTCCCCCCAGGAGTGATACAGGACAGTAAGAACATTATTTATGTCTAGCACAATACATCTTGAAAGGCAGGTGGCCTAGTGATCTGGAGTTTTGTCAAATGTGCATGTGCATTGTTTGTGAAAAATATGTTTATGCCTTCAGATAGATCACCCCTGAAGATAACATTTTGGAAATAAGAGTCAAGATGATCTCCTTGCTGTATCTTTTAGTACTTCACTTTCTAACTCTTGCAGAGTCTCAAGCAACAAGAGATCAACTTGAAAAGTAACAGACTTCATTGACAATGGGAATAGAGTCAATCATGAAATAAAAAGTGCTGACACATTTACCGGGCTTGATCTCATTAAGAATAATCCTTACTCAGGTACCATCAGTTCACAGCTCAGTTTCCACAGTGTGTTCTAAATGGGTGACAGTCACATTCTAAGTTTGTGAGTACTGTTTTTAGTGCTCTGCATGGACTGGTATCCCAGCATGCATGATAGATACCTCTGAAATAAGTCATTGTTGCCTGAAACTATCAATAAGAGCTTTACAGAGCTGTAATCTTTTGGAACCTAAGTAGTAAAATTTGATGAGATATTTCAAAATAAACTCAAACTTTGAAGTAAATCTTTTCTGGGATCCAGAAAAACAAGATCTAGCAAAAAGAGCTGAAATTTGTGGTTGGTGTCGCCCAATCCCATGAGAAATAGTCTATCTAAACTTAGACTTCACTTCAGCTGAGCTACTACTATTCCCTATGACATATTCCAAAGTCAGGTCAGCCTGTTTTGACTTTTTTTCCGCCTTGATTCCCCACAACTCCTGATGCTGTCTTTATTCCTTGTGTGATGCCCTTAACTATCTTAGCTTCCAAAACTGCTAGGTTGTGTAACTCTTCTGCTAGGTGCTAATGGCAGCAACAAGGACTGCAATCAATCGGTCTGGTGGTCCTTTTCTAAAATAAACAAAATGATGGCTTAAGCCCCCTACCCACAGCTGTACTTCTGCTTCTACCTTTGGACAATTAAATGTACCCTCCCCCATTAGCTCTGCAAGTGCACTTAAGCCCTTGGGAATAGGGAACTATGCATACCTTTAGTTTTCTCCAGATAAAACAAAAGAAAAACCAGATATATTTTGCACATTGACTGGATGGGTTTTGCTGTGTCAGAAGTATGTCCAACCCCATAGTTTGAAGTATAATTGGTTTGTTGAACTGCTGAAGTCTTGTTCAAGGCAGTTTCCACCCACCTAAAACCCTACTCACTCGTTCCATTAGAGTCTGGGGCTTTCCTCTGCCTGTCTGTCCCTGTCCAGAGAAGTTGGCACCACCATGTTTGTGACACAGAGGCCCATTGGTGTCAACTGGCAAATAGTTCACTCCTCTGTGTCAGCAACTCATATCAACCCTGACAAACTCACTATCCTCAACATGTTGCTTTCATGGTATTTATCCAAAATGTGTCTTGTAAGATGTCTAATAAAAGCTTGTGTCATACTAATCTTCAAAATTGTTGCAATATGTAGGTATCACTCCCATATAAAGAGTTGTGTATGTGTATATACTGGAAATATGTTCTTAAAAAGTCTGTATTAAGGCAGAGTTGACAAACCAGTTTCTTCCAGATAGGAGATAAGGTGTATGTATCTTTCTTTGACATGTGAATTAAGTCAACACCATGGAAGCTCCATCCAAAGTACATGAAGTTCACAGGAAAAACAGGTTGACTTGAGGGGTAGGGAATGTGAAACTAACAGAGGAGAGCATACCAGAGAACAAGCAGTGGGAAAGAAAAGTCTTAACTGGGAGTGCCCCAATCAAAATGGGCATTTCAAAGGCTTACTAGAAGGAAGGAAAAAGGACAAACCCCTTTTCTTATCCTTCACTGAGGAAGAAAAAAAGGACAGTGCTTTCTGTATTCATGAAAGTTGGATCCTGGTCACGTGGCTAGTGATGCTGGGATGTTGTTTTAGGTGAGAAATTGCTTAAGACAAGGATTTTAGCCTGTTAGAGTCAAGTTTAGACTGTACAAATTGTGTGAGATCTTTTGTTTTACATGTAACCTGTGATTATCTTTGCATGCTTTCCCTCTTTTTAATCTTAACCTTTGTTAAAATTGTATCTATTTTCACTATAAATAGATTACAGGGATGTGCCATTCCATTGGAATGGATACTCCGTGGAATCAAACAAGCTTGTGGCTGTTGTATTCCCTTTGGAATAGTGAACCTAATAATTACTGTGAGTGCCCAGTGACGGGTTGGATATTGCAGTAGGGAGACTGGCAGATGGGCTCTGGGGTTGGTGTGTGTCTGTCACTAGCCTCCACAGAGAGGGTGAGGTCTGTGGAGACCTGGAAATCTGTGCTTGTCTGTGGCCACAGGCTGTTGGTTCCAGGGAGCTGAGCTACAGCAGGCGGCAGGGAAAAAGTGCTTCATGCTAAGTGCATTTGTACCATGTGGGGGAGGGAGGGCGGGGGGACATATCACAAGATTCCACTCATATGTGCTGCTTCCTGACACAGTTTTGTGACATCAGCTCTGCTGCCACTGGTCTGCACAAGGCCTGTTGTAAATTCTACTCTGCTTTGCCACCTCTGGTCTGATTGTGCCCTTGCTGTGACATGTACTGCCACCAGTTTGGCTTAGTCCAGTCCTGCAGAACCATTCCAGGTGGGGAAATCTGAACAACACAGGACCCTGTAACAGAGCCCTCTGCCCTCCCTTGTGGAACTTCAGTCCTGTTCCTAAACCAGAGTCTACTACCTGTGCATTCAGGATGACTCACTCAACTCACTACAGAGCCTACCTTGCACGCTTCCTATGCCCGTTCATGAGTACAGTTACAGGAACAAACTAGTGTCACTTATATGACCAGAACATACACACATTCCAACTAAAGCAACACACTGTATGAACTATGCATCAGCAACATTATAATTAATAAAAGCGGCAAAGAGTCCTAGTCTATAAGGTGCCACAGGACTCTTTGCCGCTTTTACAGATCCAGCCTAACATGGCTACCCCTCTGATTATAATTAATGTAAATGAGTCTAACCAGAGCTGGCTTTTCCCCTAGAGAGGGAGCTGAGAGTTCTAACTCTCTAAGCCTAATATCTAGGGCTGACATCAGGAAACACTTTCCAGTCCTCTACAAATCTAATGTAATCTGATTCTTGCTCAAGTAACTAAGCACAGTAACAAACTCCCCGAAGACTTCTGTCAGCCCCGATCTCACTTTTGTCAACGCTGAACTAGAGAAAGTATTGGTTCAAAGAATACAACAGACTTCAGTGACACTATTCATGTGCTTAAAGTTTAGGCACCCTGTTGAATCAGGACCAGACAGCAGACAATTTGAGGGTAAAGATTTTGCAATAAACAAATAACTAACAATAACAAAAACATAAAAAAAAAATCTTTTGCCACCTTTGTTCTCAGCCTACTCTATTACCATACTCCCCCATGTACCTTCATCTCATATTTCCCTCCCGCTTATCCTCTGCAAACTAGCCCAGGTTTGAGCTGTGCGTGCTGACAAGTCATGAACTAATACAGTAGAATCCTGATTCCCAAGACTGTATTGTACATTCAGGAAAGGTGAATCATTGCCTCCTCCACCTGCATCAGCATGTTATTTGCCAAATGGTTCCCTTCGTTCATCGACTGATTTTCTAACCAGTGTTTGAGTTGGGCAGTAAGTCAGATAACCATCTGTACAGCACACATGAAAACACAAAGGAGGTCACTTATCAGAAGTAAAAAAAGATACAAAGGATGAAGCATTTCTCTCTGACAAGTGGCTAATTGGGATAGGGCAGGTCACTTCTCTTTCTGTAGCCTATGGCATGCATACAAAGCCACAGCCATAAACAACTTCAGTTTTCATCCTTTTTTTTTTTTTTATTCCGATTGGTTAATACTTTGGTTGTTATTGGGGTCCTACAATTTTTTTGGAACTGTTGCTCCCACACAACTGCTGAAGTGTGGTTTTTTCATAATATTTTTTCTAAGCAACATTTTCCCCTGCTTTTTTTTTATAAACTTTTTTTTAAAACCTGACAGAAATTCTCTGGATTGTCCCTGACAAAAACAGCAGCTGATTTTTAACAGACAAAAACAAGAGCCTATTACTGAATTATGGTAAATTATGATAAATGTTATCCATAGAGGATCTAGTCCTGCTCCCACTACAGTCAATGGCAAACGTCCTCCAGTGGGAACACATTCAGGCTCTGTATATGTTAGGAGGCTAAGAAATTCTGATGACAGCCTGGTCTATGCCCAGTTTTTCTTTCAATAATCTTACTAGGTAACAGAGTAGCAGCCGTGTTAGTCTGTATTCGCAAAAAGAAAAGGAGCACTTGTGGCACCTTAGAGACTAACAAATTTATTTGAGCATAAGCTTTCGTGAGCTACAGCTCACTTCATCGGATGCATTCAGTGGAAAATACAGTGGGGAGATTTATATACATAGAGAACATGAAACAACGGGTGTTACCATACACACTGTAACGAGAGTCTCTAAGGTGCCACAAGTCCTCCTTTTCTTTTTGCAGGTAAGGTGAGCTATTATCAGCAGGAGAGCGGTGGGGAAAAAACCTTTTGTAGTGATAATCAAGGTGGCCCACCTTGATTATCACTACAAAAGGTTCCCCCCCCCCGCTCTCCTGCTGGTAATAGCTCACCTTACCTGATCACTCTCGTTACAGTGTGTATGGTAACACCCATTGTTCCATGTTCTCGTGTATATAAATTTCCCCACTGTATTTTCCACTGAATGCATCCGATGAAGTGAGCTGTAGCTCACGAAAGCTTATGCTCAAATAAAATTGTTAGTCTCTAAGGTGCCACAAGTCCTCCTTTTCTTCTTACCAGGTAATGAATTTTGACACCCCCCCCACACCTTTTTTTTAAGTTGACCAGACATAAAGTGACATTCCTACAAACTCTAGATAATGAGGAGTGCCTAAACCATATTCCACTACATAGGAGCCCACTCCTTAGATACACAGAAGTTGATGGGAGTTCCAGGACTAGTTATCTCCCAGGCAGTGTTCAACAGCTGAGTGAGGTGTCGGTAAAGAACCTGCTTTAGCATTGAAAAAGTCATCTTCAGATATAGCACTAGAATCAATATATTTGGCACTTTTTCTGTGGATTTTCTGTATGAATTCTTGGCCTTTTCAAATTAAGATTGGATTGGTAAAATCCAAAAATAGTTAGCATATGTTGGCTGCTTCATAGCCTATATGAAATGAGCTGGTAGTCTCAGTCAAATTCCTAAATGGACACAATAGCACAGACTCCCTGCCACAAATAACAAAAACCAACACAAGTGTCAAAGACTACATGGGTATTATATTTTTTGTCTGCTCTTGTTCAAGGTATTTAAATTGATCCTTGCTCACCTAATTTTTAGTGCATATCTTAAATGAGGTAAGAGAAGGACATGAAAAGTGCACACTTCTGGTTGGTGTATTCTTTCTTTTTATAATTTCATTTATTTTTACTTTTTTTTCACGGCCTATTGTTGGCTCTAGGTGCTTTGATATACAGTATTTAAAACAACCAACATTTCATTAAAAAAAGTTGGCTGTTTAAGAAATTCCTGCAGAAACTTTTACCTGTTACCTGTTTGTTTAATGTAATAGAAATGGTTTCCCACATTATTATTACACATTGAGGCTGCAGTTACATTCAGGGCTTTATTGTACTAGGTGCTGTACAGACAGAGTTAGACACAGTTCTTATCTGGAAGAGCAATCCAAAGATACTTATGTACATAAATGTTTGTGGATACTCGTTTGCAGGATTAGCCCACAGGTTATTGAGAAAAAATCCACCTTCTCTGAATTCACACTTTAATGCAAAACAAACCATTAATAGTCAATCTATTTGTGGGTTATTGAGAGACTGCAGACCCATGTAGCAACACTATTGACTTCTCTTTTCTTTTTGATCTTAACATACTTATCCCAATTACAGCACTGTTTTTTTGCACAACTTCTGAACACCATCAGGGTCTGGTGGATGACAAAATACATATTGCATAGGACCTGTGTGCAGCTTTTAAAGATTGAAGGGGAAACAAATGTGTATACATGTAAATATTGTGACAGGGTCGGGCCAGATAGCTACAGGAGAGTGATAGAAGGCAGATATATTAGCCCCAGGTTAAGCAGGTCCCTTTTCCCTGGGTAAGGTAACAGGGGCAGTTCCAGAACAATCAGGAACTTGCTGGAATCAATTAAGGCAGACAGGCTAATTTGGACACCTGGAGCCAATTAAGAAGCTGCTAGAATCAATTAAGGCAGGCTAATCAGGGCACCTGGTTTAAAAAGGACCTCACTTCAGTCAGTGCGGGGCGTGCAAGGAGCTGAGAGTGAGAGGGCATGCTGCTGGAGGACTGAGGAGTACGAATGCTATCTGGCCTCAGGAGGAAGGTCCTGTGGTGAGGATACAGAAGGTGTTGGGAGGAGGCCATGGGGAAGTAGCCCGGAGTTGTATCTGTCACACAGGTGTTACAGAAAACACTATAGACAGCTGTGATCTACAGGTCCCTGAGCTGGAACCCAGAGTAGAGGGCGGGCCCGGGTTTCCCCCCATCCTCCCCAACTCCCTATTGGATACAGGAGGAGTTGACCTGGACTGTGGGTCTCACCAGAGGGGAAGGTCTCTGGTCTGTCCCCTGACCCACTAGGTGGACCAGCAGAGAGTGTGGGGATTGTTCTCCTTCCTTTTCCCCATGCTGGCCAGTGATGAGGTTAGCTGAGTGAATGGCAGGTTTGAGCCACTTGCAAAAGTGGCCAAACTGAGGGCTGCCGTGAATCTCTGAGGCAAGAAAATCCGCCAATAAGCGCAGGACACACCAAGGCAGAGGAGGAACTTTGTCACAATATGTGTGCATAAAATGGACACTGAGTCCAAATGCTGTCTATTGTCTGCTACATCTAAATGACTCCTAATCATTTTAGGCAATGTTACATGATTTGATTATTATGCTTCCTTTGTATTGCAACATTTTCCTATTGAAACAGACTCATACTAGTATTCATGCAAACTTACTTTCCTTCACATGGCATTGAAGGGAAAGTGAGCTGTAGCTCACGAAAGCTTATGTTCAAATAAATTGGTTAGTCTCTAAGGTGCCACAAGTCCTCCTTTTCTTTTTGCGAATACAGATTAACACGGCTGCTACTCTGAAACCTGTGTTAAGAGAAATATTCATTTCAGGAAAACTTTAAAGATGAACTTTATTTAACCGATGTTTGGTTCGCTGATCCATTTTTTCTTTTTTTTTTCCTTCAAGCATTCTGAAGTATTTATATGTAAGGTAAAAAGGCTGTTCAAGTTATGTTAGGTAGCTTGAATCTATGTGAGATCTATTTTTCTTTTGTTTGTTTAAAAAGCCACGGTATTTCAGAATAATAGTTCACCCTCTCAGAGCATGGTTGGAGGGTTGTTGACCAATGGCGTTACAGTAGTGTGAAAGAGGGGTCACTGATGAGAGAATTGAACCCAAAGCCCTTATGCAGATGCATAAATTAGTTTGACAGTGGCAAATCCACTGACCATCCATACATCTTGTATGAAACTTATTTTATTAAATGTATAAATGCTATTCATCCACTTTCTGAACCCACCTTGAAAGAATTCCTGGCAGCCCACCTTCATCAATTAGATCCTAAATCCCAAGGCACATGCCTGAGAGAAAGCTGTATGCCTCCCACTCAACCCCCTTAGATCCTTTTTATAACCTTTCTGAGGAAGCAGGATTTAACCCCAGAAATAAATGCTGTACTCCAACCAACAATTTGGTTCTGTCTATGCCAGGGATCTCAAACTCAAATCACCCTGAGGGCCACATGAGGACTAGTACATTGGCCCGAGGGCTGCATTACTGACACCTTTTCATACAAAGAAACAAAAGCCCTCCGCTCAGCCCTCAGCCCTACCCCCACTCCACCCCTTCCTTGAGGCCCCACCCCTGTCCCACCTCTTTGCACTCCTTCCCCGTCCCCATTCCAACCCCTTCTTCAAAGTCCCCGTCCCAGCACCACCTCTTGTCTGCCTCCTCCTCTTAGCACGCCTGCTCCTCCCCCATCCCTCCTGGAAAGTCCTAAGTGCCGCCAAACAGCTGCTTGGTGGCGGGAAGCGCTGGGAGGTAGGCAGAGGAGTGGGGACACAGCACGCTCAGGGGGGAGAGGAGCTATGGCGGGCCGCAGGAAATAACTCTGTGGGCTGCATGCGGCCCATGGGCCACGTGTGTGAGACCCCTGGTTTATGCTGCAATTAGACAGCCATGGCTGGCCCATATCAGGTGACTGGGGCTCGGGCTAAGGGGCTGTTTAATTGCAGTGTAGACGCTGCAGCCTGAACTCTAAGACCCTCCCACCTTGCAGGGTTCTAGAACCCAGGTTCCAGTCCGAGCATGAACATCTACACCGCAATTAAACAGCCCTGTGAACATGAGTCAGCTGGCACAGGCCAGCTGCAGGGTTTTTAATTGAAGTGTGGACATCCCCTTAATCTGTCCAGAGACAAAACCTCAGTTAGTACAAAGGACCATTCAGGGGCTTCTGTGAGGAGTCTCCCAGCTCCAGTATTTGTCATGTGCACCTTGTACATGGTCGGTTGCAGGGCTGCTACTAGCAGGTCAGGCTGCTGTACCAGATGTGGACTGGCTATAGAGCTTCCTTCATGGAAAGAGACACAAGATGTGTTCTCTTCAAGATATTTTAATGCATTGCCAGGTATGGCTGTGAATAGCTCAGGTAAGGTATGTTACACATCATGTCACCTTGTGGTTGAACATTATAAGTGTTAGCATTCCCTCACAGCAATAGTACAACGCACCGAGTCCCCAACACGTACATACTCTCCAACCCTACTAACAGCCTCTTGTTAAAAACCAGGTATCTTCTACTGCTTGTAGTCACTGGTGCTTGGTGCTCAGTTTCTGCTGCGTTGCCTGTTGTCCATCCACACATTGCCTGTTGTCCATCCACACACTCACTGTGTTGGTTCAGAGCTCTTCTGCTGTATATAGGCTGCCTCCTCCTCCTCCAGCAACACACGCTCTCACATCAGGCATATATCTCCTCTTTACAGCCCCACCCTGGTGCAAGTTCATTAGCTTAGACCCAACCAGCTGGCCTGCACCTACCTGTCCCTATGTGGGCAGGATGGAGCTCCTGCTATGCAGTGACATTCCTGTCCTTACCCCGTGGGAGGCAGTCTGGCAACAGGAATTCTTCCTCACCCTACAGCAAACTACGGCTTGGGAGCTGGCTCCCTTTTCTGACCCACTTGTATACAAACAGGACTCCTCCAGTAAGGGCTGTACCCTTCACAGTGCAGTGGGGTGCCACATCACTCAGATTTCAACCTGCTTTCTGATATTATTCAATATTTATACAAGGCTGCTGGGAGAGCTGGTGAGAATACACAGACTAAGGTGTTAGTAGTTTGCAAACAACACCCATCTTCTGTAAGAGAGAGCAGAGTTGAAATCACCCCCCTGGATGGCTGAAGCTGAGACCAGGTAAATCTGAGGCAATGCTATTGGAGGAGGGAAGTGCCTTTAGTAACTCACTCATGCTATAATTTCCCCCACTATTGAAGATATCTGCTGTCGTATTGTCAAGTTGGACTGCAGCCTTGGAGTCCTCTTGGGACTCCTCAGTGCTATTGGATGCCCAGATAGCTCTGCTGGCTGGCTACCTATGTTGCCATGGCCACACTGCTATTTTTTTAGCAGGCTAGCTTCAGCAGAGGTAGGGTGTGTCTGTCTGCCCACACTAAGAAACACACTACCAGCTGCAATGTGGACGGACCCTTACTCATAGTTAGTTCTCCTTTAGCTGAAGTGATAGAAGCATGTGCATCTGCTGGCGAAGGTCCTAGGTCAATTCCCGCTGGTGACTGGGTTGTCTGCATATACGTGACCATAGATATATTACAAAGCGACTTGGATTTCAAGTCTCCTGTAGATTTAGCAGCACCAGCAGTCTCCTGTTTATTTTGGTGTAGGAGGAAAAGGGATACTGTTGTTTTAAATGTTTGAAGTGAGCAAACAGAACAGAAACTCCTACATTAATTTCTCTTGGTGAGCTACTCCCTCTGATACTACTGTTCCAGACTCTTTTACTTGTAAAAGCCAGAGCATATTATCCTAGTTGAACACAGATCAACCATCTCATGCTCTTCTTTTTTCTGTATTTGTGAGTGGTGATTTATTTCTGTTTGACAATTATGGCTTTACTTGATTCATTCATAGAATCATATTCATCAGTGTTTGTACAGTGCCTTGAAACTGAAAAGTCCCACATAAAAATTGTTTAGTGTAAAAGTATATGGCATTGTTTCCTATTAACAAAGCCATCTATATGCAACAGTGACCATTTCATATTGTTCAGACATGTAAGCATGAAACTGGTCAGATAAATCAGCAGTTTTATTGGATTAATAAACAGCAGTGTAGGATGAAATTCAGAGAAATATTCAGCTAGATAAACTAGGCTTTCAGATTCTTTATATTTATTTCTCCACACTAAATGTATATGGGATAAGCTTAGGAGGTCAAGAGAAAATAAGCAAAAGTCAAAGAGAGACTTACAAAATAAACAGCACCATCTGGTAAATGACTTCCTCCTTCCTTCACAGGAAGAGCTCTTGTTCAATGCAGTTCATGTGAAATGTTTTTCTTGGCATGATTATAGGATTAATGTCCATCAATCTGGGAATGGGGTTCATACAGGTTTATTATATTCCTATTACTCTTATAAAAGACTACAAAGCTGGACAGTTACATTTAGAAGTCATGTGCAGCAAAGGACAACAAACTAATGTTTTATGTTGAACTATTATCAAATAAATAGGGTTTATCCCCCTAAAACTTGGTAATTTTATGAAGAATTTTCCCATCTCTGTTCTAAATTACATGACTATGCTGAGGAGTCATAGCATCACAGTTGTTCTTCCTTAAGATTAACATGCATTTCAGACCCATCCTCAATTAAACACAAAGATACTAAACTCCTAGGACCAGATGGAGCTCAGAGCTACAGCAGCTCCCACTTAATGCATGAGGACCCTGGGTGAAGAAAGTCTTCCCAAAGAAGGTTGGTGGCACCAAACATCAGTGGCATTGGATATGAAGGGGACATGGCCAAACTGATAAGTCGATCCACTGGTTCAATGAATTCCTTCAATAGCTTCTGCTGACAGGACTTCTAGGGAGTCCAGGCTGTAAGTTAAAGTTGCCCTTCCCAGCAGAATTGACCCGGATGGGTGGCAGTGCAAACTTGGGAGTGAATCCTTCCTGAGATCCATTTTCCCCAGGGCGAACATGCAATTTTAACAGTATGGAAGAAAAAAGTCCCTAATCTCTACAAACAGAGGTTTAAAAGTTCACAGACAGTTTGTTTCCTTAATCAGAATCCACATAGCAGTGCTCAGTCATATGAGTACTTCACTGAATTAATCTAAGCATGTTAAGGCTTTGGTAATGAAGTTTCCTGTGCTCTTTTACACTGCTTGGACTTTGTTCAATAGTAAATAGCTTAATTGGAAGAACAAAAATGATCCCCTCTGAACTAGGGTATGTTTGAACAAAATGGAAACCAAAGAACCTTTGTGAGAGCAGCTGACGCCTAGGCCAAAATCTGTGCTTTAGTTCAGCCTCGCATGCTGTGTGAAAGGCTGTTTTTAATGGTTTTTCAGTGATGGGCTGAGAGATTAACTCTCATTCATGAGGCCACGCAGAAGATACCTTCCCTGTGCTTGCAGGCAGCGGGGAAAGGAGATGGGGAAAATGATAGAGATGTATGAAAGCAAACCCCTCTTTACTATACATAATTCCCTTGATATACAATATTAAAAATTACAGAAACAGGGAGTTGTAATTTGGCAGCATCTGCATTTGTACTGTCAAATTCTGCCTGCCTTACTCGAGTAGCCATGATGACTGCAACAAAGCAAAGTGTGGCCCACACAGTGAAAATACCATAAATAGTCTAGCAGACTGTCCAGATTAGTTGCAATGTGGTCCTGATGCCAGTACACCAGGTTAGCTTCTTCAGTCGAGTCACTCCTGATTTAAACTTGTGCAATGAAAGCACACTCAGGCCCTCTGCTTTTACATTTATAATGAAATGTGTCTGTGGTCTTTGCTGAAAGCAGAAGAATCCTCTTTGTTGGCAATTTGGGGTGAATCATACAGTTGTCCTGATAACAGGAGATAGTTGTATTTAACTGTCATCTTGGATTGATGTCCTCTGGTTACTCCTTATCTACCAAAATATGACCTCTCTATGGGCTTCCTCAACCTCATGTCAGCAAGGGCAAAAGCTAATTTCTTGGCCTTTGTAGCTTGGGCTAAAGGAAGGTATTGGGAGCAGAGAGCCACAATGGATGAAAGTCTGGGAACAATTATTTCTAGTTGATCAACACACCAAAAAGAGCAGGAAGCAAGCTTATTTATGGAACAGCTTGTCTATTAAGAAACCTTCAGTAGTTTTATTTCTCTCCCAGCCCCAACCCACCAAAAAGGATAAATAAAAAGCAAGCAAAGGAAAAACATTTGCGCTGTTTCATAATGAAAACAATCTCAAGATCAACCAAAGGGGAGAACAGTCTCAAACTTGTCAGGGAGTTTCAGTAGTCATCTCTTTAAAATGCAAGACAGCCATTTTGTTTCTGCTTTCTCAAGCACATATTGTCTATTCTTTTTCTAAAGGTGATATAATCTTATACAAAGATAAGAAAATGATTCCTCACTTTCATTCCAAGGTGGGTAACATTTCATTTCATTTTAAAGGTGAGCATTAATCAAGTGTATATCCATGGGCTCCTGTGTGCAAATTGTTCAGCCCTCAGAGTTCAGGGCAGGGCTGTGCTGTGCTGCCCATTGGACAGCGCAGGGAGAAATTCTGCTTCCAGGAGGAAGAATTCCTCTGCAGGGCACAGCATGAACATGTGAAATGCTGCAGCCCTTCAGCAGGTCCAGAATAACCACTGTCCTCCACTCCACCCCAAATGCAGTGGTCCTGCTCCACCATTGTCCCATCTTTTCCTTTTGGGGTGGATTCAACTCCTGGGGACAAAGGGGAAAAAGTGGTATCCACACTCCCCTGAGCCCAGTGTCTACAATTGTGGCTGGACCTTGTGCAGATGGTGCAAGGTGAGGAAGATTCCTTGTACTCTTCCCCCCTCACGTCATGTGAGGGTCAGCCACAATCTGGCTCTGTGGCTATTGTCAGTCACATGTACACGGTTCTAGCATTATTTAAAAGACAAAATGAGTAAAGATAAATCATTCTGCTTTTAAAAGTAGTACTATATTGGGCTGATTTATTGGGCAGATTCTCTTTTGACCTGCTCCTTGCATTTTGTACCCATTTTGCACAGGTATAAATGATAAGGTAGAAGGCAGTGGAAAATCAAGCCCTTTACTCCCTTTACTCAACTTGAGCAACACCAGGTCATGTGAGGAGTCTCGACTGACTGCTATTCCATGAAAGGAATTGGACCCTGGATTTTTTGCTTGAAGACTCCGGGCCAAACTGTGAAGAGCTGAGTGGAGGAAGAGGGCACAAGCAGCCCGCTCAGTTTCTCCCCTGCACAGGAACTGGGCACCATTGCAGTCCTTGAGAAATATAAGTGTGAAACCCAAGAGGCCATGTCATAAATATAAAGGGAAGGGTAAACCCCTTTGAAATCCCTCCTGGCCAGGGGAAAGCTCCTCTCACCTGTAAAGGGTTAAGAAGCTAAAGGTAACCTCGCTGGCACCTGACCAAAATGACCAATGAGGAGACAAGATACTTTCAAAAGCTGGGAGGAGGGAGAGAAACAAAGGGGTCTGTGTCTGTCTGTAGTCGTCTTGGCCAGGGACAGAACAGGAATGGAGGCTTAGAACTTTTAGTAAGTAATCTAGCTAGGTATGTGTTAGATTATGATTTCTTTAAATGGCTGAGAAAAGAATTGTGCTGAATAGAATAACTATTTCTGTCTGTATATCTTTTTTGTAACTTAAGGTTTTGCCTAGAGGGGTTCTCTATGTTTTTGAATCTAATTACCCTGTAAGATATCTACCATCCTGATTTTACAGGGGGGATTTCTTTATTTCTATTTACTGCTATTTTTTATTAAAAGTCTTCTTGTAAAAAAACTGAATGCTTTTTCATTGTTCTCAGATCCAAGGGTTTGGGTCTGTGGTCACCTATGCAAATTGGTGAGGCTTTTTATCCAACATTTCCCAGGAGAGGGGGGGGTGCAAGTGTTGGGAGGATTGTTCATTGTTCTTAAGATCCAAGGGTCTGGGTCTGTAGTCACCTAGGCAAATTGGTGAGGCTTTTTACCAAACCTTGTCCAGGAAGTGGGGTGCAAGGTTTTGGGAAGTATTTTGGGGGGAAAGACGCGTCCAAACAGCTCTTCCCCAGTAACCAGTATTAGTTTGGTGGTGGTAGCGGCCATTCCAAGGATAACGGGTGTAATATTTTGTACCTTGGGGAAGTTTTGACCTAAGCTGGTAAAGATAAGCTTAGGAGGTTTTTCATGCAGGTCCCCACATCTGTACCCTAGAGTTCAGAGTGGGGGAGGAACCTTGACAGGCCAGTAACCACTTCAGCATTAGACTCTCTAAAGTGAGCTGATGGCAAGGTCATAGCCTCACTCCCTTTCACAAGGGCCAGTGGGACTGTTTCCGAGTGTATCAGTACATGCTGCATCCTGTAAAAAGGCAGACCAGTGGCTGCTAGTCCTCTGTGCCTCCCAGCACTCCAAGAAACGTTGGGCCTCACTCAGCACCTCTAAAAGGCAGTCATTTCTTTGAAATGTAAACAAGAAGAATGTCATCATAAATTCATATGTTAAAATAATTGTATGCAAGGATTGTAGTTATGACGGATACTGCTGATTACTTCCTGCTGTGTCTTTTTGAACTGAGATGAAATTTATAACTTTTGGGGGGGAAATTTTGGCAGCATTTGAATTGAATGTCCTGAATATATTTTGGCTACAGCAACCATCTTTTTGTTAAAAGAAAAGGAGGACTTGTGGCACCTTAGAGACTAACCCATTTATTTGAGCATAAGCTTTCCTGAGCTACAGCTCAGCTCACGAAAGCTTATGCTCAAATAAATGGGTTAGTCTCTAAGGTGCCACAAGTCCTCCTTTTCTTTTTGCGAATACAGACTAACATGGCTGTTACTCTGAAACCTGTCATCTTTTTGTTAAATCACACCACGCTGAGTTTGTGTGGTGTTAGGCATAACTACTAAGTCTAGAACATTGTTACAAGAGGATGATTTTTAACAAAATGGATTATGTTAAAACATTGGAAAACCACTTTCAACCCACATTTTAAGTACCAAGGACAAATTTAGGATATCAGTTTACAGTGCTACTGATATATTTTCTTGTATATCCTTCATCACGTGGACCCTGAACACCTCCCACAGTAAAAACAAGAACAAGGGTCTGGAACCTTCTTTGGCTCTGTTGATACTTGGCAAAGAACCAAGTGGCAGTGACAGATTGGGGGAGGTGGGGCGATGTCTGTGTCACCCATCTCCTAGCACTGGACAGCACAGCAGGGTGGGCAGAGGGTTGTACAAGTTGCACCCACATAAGGGACATGTATGAGAGCTCCCAGGGATGTAATACTTCCAACAGCTCCAGAAGAAGCAGTACAACTCTGCACCATTTCTCAAAGAGGACTGTGCCTATTAGGTATGAATGAGCCCATTCCTCACATCTCCACTCCTTCTACTACACACACATTGATATTAGTAATAAAAACAGATGTAATCCAGGCTAATGCAGAGAGACAGCTCAGGAAAAATTCCACCAAATGAAAAAATACTCTCTTATGAGGCTAAGAGCTCTAAGACCCCGCCCTGATTTATTTGGATGCTCATCTCATAAAGATTTGAACCACTTGCAAGATTTTATCCTGTGCAATTGTACTTCTGACATACAAACTCTGTCTGGCTAAATTATTTATTATTTTTAAACAACTGTTTACTTTTTTGTGTCTGCGATTCAGTTATTTCCTGGGTGTGTAATTTTGGAGAGAAATGTTCTGAAGTAGGGAATGTTAACCATCATATTTGAAGCTAATTCAAAAAGTCATACATTTTGTCTGTGATGTCAGTTACTCACAGGAAAAATTGTTCTTTCTGAAAGAAGGAATGCAAGTCATATCTTTGGGTGAAAAACAAAATGAGAAAAGAGAGAGCGTAAGCAAATATCCTTATAAACGAAAGCTGATTTGTTGAACAAGCTAGGATTTCATAGTAATGTCTATTATTTTCTAAACAAAAACACCTTCTCCAGGTGTTGAGTGTGAAGAGAGGGATCATGAGACTTCAGTCTTTTGGGTACAGATGTTACCTCCAGCTTTCAATGTGGATTTACACTTGATAGGACAGCATAGATCATCTCCATCACTCATGATTCTGGGAGGGGAATAAATGGAAGGAATGCTTGAGAAATACATGATCTTTGGTTGTACATCACATCCTGTGGCCAGCTGTAATTTAAACAAATCCTTGCTTATATATTTCCTTCCAGCTCTGGCCTCAGTGCAGGCTGTGTTTATACTTCAGGTGCTTCCTGTGAACTTTTGGAAACTATTGGGCCAGATCCTCAGATGGTTTAAACAGTCATAGCTCCATTGGATCTGACCCAGTGAAATTCTCTCTCACATCCCATTACACCCAGAAGACAGAGCTGCACTTTTAGTCCACTCGACTTCGTATCTCACTTTGAAGCAATCAGAGCTTCTGAGGGGTCAGATGTTTAACACTCCTCTGATGTCTATGGGTTAAATTAAAACACGTGAAATGACATTGTGAGTCTCAGCTGAGACCCCACTGGACATTCGTCTATACCACAAAACCACCAAAGAAATAACATTGAACACAACAAGAACATTAAAATAACAAAAATTAAAAACAAAGGACTAGTCTATCCCAAATACATTTATATCGCTACCGACCTGTGCCCCCTCAATGCATCAAAGGGCAAACTTGTAAAATATTTTCATCTTATTACTACTACAAATAATACTTGAGTGATTCATGGCAAATCTTCACTCTTTATTGTTTCACCTTACTCAGAAACTGAGCCTTATTGTGCTTGTAAAGCACAATCCCGTGGGGGGGGGGCAGTAGGCAGTTGCACTCTCCTGGGGTGAGCTCCAGAAGGCAGTGTACCTCCTTTGGAGATGCTAGAGTAGGCAGTGGGGCTAGAACTGAGCAGCTCTTGCACTCTAGGAGCACAAGGACTGCCATTGTGTCCAGCACTGCATGGGGATAGAATGGAGAAAAGCTCCCTTTACTCTCTTCCCGTTTGCAAATCCATACAGAACCTAGACACAATCTTGCTCACTATCTATATGGCTATCCCAATTATTTGTTCAATGACAGTCTGAGAAAGAAAGCAGTGTCACAGCCTGCTTTTCCTCCTCTTCTGTTAAACATATGGTCATTGGGCTCAGGCTAAGACCAATAGTTTTTGCAGATTTAATGATGTTATAGCAAGTCACACATCCAATGCCAGGCAATCTACATCCCAGTTTAAGAGAAGTGTTTAGAGGCAAAGTCTGATAGTGACTATGCCAGGGGAACAGAGTCTTTGTTCTGAAGCCAGAAACAAGGAATGTGAGTAACTTCTTACAGTGAAAGCAAAAGGAGGTGAGGGATTTAGAAAGAGAGCAAGTGAACAAGATGTCCGTAAAGATGTCAGAGAAGTCTGGTTTTCAAAGTAATGACCTTTATTGCCAAACAATAACAGCTTTAGAGGCTTCATCCTTACTCTTGTTTTATTCCTTTTCTTGGTTTGTTTGGTGTGGTTGGAGGGGAGAGGTGGTCATTGTCTCAAGCCAAAATGGAGGAAGAGTTTTCTTCTTTGATGGTCCCTGTTTGGTTTGTGTTTGATTTCAGGCTAGTAAGACTTCCCAAGTATAGGCCTTTTTTTAGAACTGGCTGGAAAATGGAGTTTTTAATGCATAGAACATTTTGACTTAGCATTGAAATACTGAAAACCAAAGATTTCCTGTGTTTTTTCCTGAAAACTCAAAATTTTCCATGAAAAGCATTCCCCCCCAAATTTTTTGTTTAGTCAAAAATCCAATTTTCCAGAGAAAAAACAGTTTTGATGGAAACTTCTCAACCTGCCTTTGTTGATATGGGGTAAAAGATGGCTCCCTGTGGGACGGGATGTGTGTTCTCCGCAGTCTTTGCCTACTTGTCTGTCTACCCTTAGCTCCCTTCTTGAATGGCTAGAAAACAACTAGGACAGCATGAATGGAACTACAAACAAATAATTAAGAATACAGTGATAATAAGCACATTGTAAGAATGAGCAAGTTGATCCATGAGGTCTGAACGTACCGGTTAGCATGATGAAATCAAACAGGCAAAGTTAGAATCTTTTGTGGAAAATGAGTGAATTATATGTAGAGTCCTTTTATGGGTATCATAGGACCCTCAGGTTTACCTATGTGGCATTATCCTGCCTGAATGCATATGAAATCAAAGGAGGTTGAAAGAGCAACCTACAGGGAATGAAATAATGACAAAGATGAGGTGCTATGACAGGTATACTAACAGTCCCCAAGGGCAACCATTAACTGGGGGTAATACCCAATGCCTAGTTTCAGCTAGTCTGGTGTATTCTTCTCAGACTAAAAACCCAGGATCAAAGGGAATCTTGAAGATACTGGTCTAAAGATGATGTGGGGGGTTGGGTTGTCAGCAGACAGACAATGATATCCAGATTGACTGAGTTACACAGAGACAAAGAGAGCATGCTGCAAGCAGGCCAGTCTGCTTCTCCCATTCAGAGAAGTGGAGTTAGCTGGGCTGAGGGGAATTTACAAATGCTTGCAAGGAAAGATTAAGCTGTAGGTAAAGGGAAATATGCATATAGGACTGTTTGTTGTTTTAAACCTTTGCTTAGCATGCTATGTACCTTTGGGTGAAAGAATAAATAATGCTTTGTTTGGAAGAAGTTGTTTTTTGAGTCACTAATAAGCCACTGTCACAGGCTTCTGGAGAAAAAGACTTAGAGGTACCAAACTCAGTTGGGCCTGTCAGGTTAGCATGATTGTGAAGCAAGGAGGGCTGCCACCCAGAGACCCAATCTCAGAGTGGTTGAACTGCATGTTTCCACCCAGAGCGAGGTGCAGGAAACCAGGCCTGTCACCTGAGGGGATGCACTGGGAAGACACAAAAAAGGATCTAAGGTGCAGCTTGCCCAGTAACCATGACACCTTTCCTAGGTGACCCACTTTGTGAGTATTCACTTTCCCCAAGTGGACCGTAATTTATGTTTAGTATGATACCTAGTGATGCCATGACATGACAAAATATGATGGAGCAAATTCTGCCCTTTGATATAGTATGGATTGACCTCAAAGGAGTTACATATGCCTATATGAGGGCAGAAGTTGTCTCTCTGCAAAGAAGATAGTGTTGCTGTTAGTTCAAATTTGCTATTATTATTTATTTGTATTAATAAACCTGTGCTTTCTCCTCATCAGTTATCCACGTAACTGCTCCTTTGCTTCCATCTTGTTCCTTCGGGAAGCAGGGTGTATGTGTGTGCACAGTAAGTTATTGCAAGCCTTGAAAGGATGCAGTTTACTTCCCTTCCTTTACTCTGACAAGAGTGTGTGTGGTGTGATGGGGCAGAGTCATGTCTCTGCTCTCCCTGCCTCCTTCCCTCCTGCTTGCTTGAAGTGGGGAGTATTTGTGGAGGGGGTCTTGTGTTTCCCACCAGATCTTGTTATGTGTCTTGGGAGTCTTACTTCTCTGCTCTGGTAAGACCAAGGCACAGTGCAGCCCTTAATATTTTTTCTGCTTGCTGGTGGATGACTGACTGTTTCAGTGAATAACTACTAGCAGGTAACACATTCGAATAAGAACTTTCAGGAAAATATTCATTCCACTAACATTTGTGTAACTCTTGGGATTGGTGAACCTTTTCATGGATATCCAAATACTCGTTTAGAACCAAGAATGTGGCCCACAAAGAACAGCACTCAGGACCTGCCATTTTTCTGCACCAAAATAGTTTAGTGGGTTTTTGTATTATTTCTCCATCTCTTAGTGTAAGTCTGGGCAGGCCTGGCGCAGAATAGCTCTCCTACAGCTAGATAGATCAAGAAGAACTGTTACGTTTATCCTCCCCTCTTCTGAGATGCTGTAATTTGCTGACATAACATCCCAGGGTGGGAAATGGCTTTGTGTCTCATCACACAGCTACATCAGCCAATGCCTGACTTAGGTCTCAGGATATGACTGTCAGGGGGATCTGAGGTAATTCCAAAGGCAGATGCTGGCTGCCTCTGCTTGAAAGAGGGTGGCTTTAGAAGACCAACAAAAGGCAACAAGACGTTAGAAGTCAGCATCCTTCAGGGCTTGGACATTTGAATCATGATTGTGATGAAGTCAGTTGGTTAAAGGATCTGTGAGGTAGTGCTAAGGGATCACAGAGTCAGATCACATGTTTCTTATGTCTTTCTGTCATTGGAAAACTTCAAAAAGGTTGACATTTCAAAGGAAAATTAAAAAGCAAATTCTGTGAAAATGTTTGAAGAATTCCACTCTCCCCCGCCACACTTTTTGCCCAGCTCTCATATGTTCTCATGCTCAGCATTGCAGCATATATTTTTCTGACTTCCCCCAATGTTGTTCAAATTAGCCAATGACCCCCAAGGCCTCTAGTCTCTCTTTGTGCCCACTGGTAGTCAGGACCTTTTGCTCTTACAAAGACCTGCCTGGCCTGACCCAGCTTTAGGCTGTTTCCGGCACGGGCTGCACAAACAAACGTTAACTCTGCTGCAGCTTCAGTGCTAGAAAATAGACACAGACACACAGACGCTAAAAGCGATGAAAGGCAAATGCTTTTGAGGGTTTTCAGTTCAATCACCATAGCCTTACTCAACCAGGGAGCCAGAGGAAAAAGTCAGGAGTGGAAGGAAGAGTCCTGCCTGTCTTTCGAGCAGAGAAGTCTGACTTCTTCATCCTTTTCAAGGCAACAGAATGTCAAGTAAGGTTGTGTTGCCTAAGGCTGCTATGCAGCAAGGGGATTTAAATGTAACCTCAACATACAGAAAAAGGAAGTCCCTTAATTCATTCAATATTTTATTAGAAATCTCTTAATGCTGGTCTTATTCCTGAAGGTAAAAATCTCAGAGGCTTTTCAAAGCCTGTATTTCATTATTTAATAATCTGTTTTCAGTAATACAACTCCCAAGGTTGAAGCTTGTAACTACGTCCACAGGCTGGAAATATCAGCAGTCCAGGAATCGTTAAATAATTAAGTTGTTGGTGCCTGAAAGTGTTAGGACTCAAATCACTCATATTTTTATTATCGCAAACTGCTGGGGAAGAAAAGTGCTGTAAAAAGCAAAGATAACTCACTAACACTTGTTAGGGAAAATAAGATTTTTGCCTACAAGGAAATATTTTCAAAGTGATGCTTATGGATGAATCCTTATCAGTGGGCCTGATCATAGCCCATCCCTCAATCCTTCATGGAAGACACACTCTCCTGTATGGAATGTGGGCCACACTTTCTTTTGGACCCTCTTTATCCACCCAGAAGCTGTAAAACACTTTTGTGGCCTTTCCTTTGTAGTGGGGAGCTCTCTTAAAGTAGTCACAGGAACAGACACTGGCTGCAGAAGCTGTGACATGCATGAGTCTACTGCAGCTGGACTGCTATATTTTGTGTGTGTGTGTGGGCTGACAGAGACAGAGACAGTGTGAAGGCAGAAGCCCTCTTTGCAGATGGCCCTGAGCATCTGCAAGATTTGCTCCACAGGTGTTCCTGTGTGTGTGCATGTGCTCATAAACTGTCCCCCAAATGGAATAATTGGAGAGAAGTCTCTGTGAGAACTAAGGGCCAAACATATGCACAGTTGTACAAACATACAGGAAGACCCAATCCCTGTGCTGAAGTGCTGCCACTTAACTCCTCAGTCAGGAACTGAGGTAAGTGAGGGATACTTTTGAATACATAGGATGTGACACTGGTTATTGTCTAATTGCGGGATCATGGAGGTGAGGTCAATGGATCCACAAATGTCTGTGGATGACAAATGTCATGAATTTTCTTCTGAGGAACAAGATGAAGACGATGAAATCACTGTACCAGTTATTCCTGAGGGGAAACAGAAAGAGGAATATGAAGGTTGTGGTAGGAAAGAATAGAACATGGGGGAGGAGGATAACAGAAGACTAAGGACTAATAATATATACACCAAAGTATGCTCACAGTAGAAAATGTGCCAGTGACTGCCTTATTTCAACGCAGAACCAGACTGCCTTTTGCCTGAAGACCATGACTTCAATTAGTTAACAGGTGTGTATGTGCGTGTGTGTGTGTGTGTGTATGAGAAAGCATAGAATGATAGATAGTACTACTCTCAGTCCTCAGGAATTGGCACACGTATCAGAACTACCTTTTTTGTTTGGTTTCATTTGATTATATGATATGTAACCCTTCTGCCCGTCAGAGTTGGCAGCAACAAGGGCTGGGTTCAATATCTAGGGGATCCATTCCAATAACACAATACAAACCGGCTCGAGCCCCCACCCAGTGACCTGGGACAAATATATACCACCCCCGCTGGGCGCCTCCAAGAGGCAATACTTCCCCTCTCGCAAGCACATAGTCTGAGTGTAGCAAAAAGCCTTTTAATAACAGAGAGAAACAATGTGGCATTATGTTGGGGAAACACCACCAACAGGATTCATAACACAACCCATGAGCAAAAAATCCCTCCCCCAAGCAAATTGGGGCATGCCCCTTTCCCTTTGGTTCTTGAGTCCAGCAACCCCAAATCACCCAAAGTCCCAAAAGTCCAATGACCCAAAAGTCTCGGTCCCTGGTCAGGGCAGCCCCAGAGTTCGAAAGTTTATCTGCGGAGCTTTACCTCCCAACCTGGGTGGAGATGGGACGGGGGTAAGAGGCACCTTACATGATCTGAAGCTGACCGCCCCACACCTCCATAGGCCTT
This sequence comes from Caretta caretta, assembly GCF_965140235.1. Classification (NCBI taxonomy): domain Eukaryota; kingdom Metazoa; phylum Chordata; order Testudines; family Cheloniidae; genus Caretta; species Caretta caretta. Next base: position 66,389,159 of record NC_134209.1, on the reverse strand, counting down.
CGCTTCACTCCACTCCGCTCCACCAGCTGCCCCACGAACTCCTTCGCTCAGCTCCGCTCCGTGGCCCACAAGCAGCTCCCGCCGTCCCACAAACTGCTCCGCATCCCACAAGCAGCTCCCACCGTCCTACGAACTGCTCCACCGGCCTGTCCACAAGGCACTCCAGCCGTCCCACAAACTGCTCCACAATATATCTTCAGGCTCCCCCACTACTTAACACAACACTCAGTGATTTCAGCTCTTAGGTGAATTCAGCTTGCAGTAGGGGAGCCTCAGTGTTGGTGCACCATTAGCCCAAAGTGAGCTCAGCAGCCTGTAACTAGACTCCTAATGGAATAAAAATTAGCTCTGATATTCCACAGTGGAGAGAGGAGGAAGTGCAATTAGCATGTAAGGCCCTCACCAAGGGGCCCATACCACCAAGCATTAATACTTGTCCCCAGCCTCTCTCCCATCACAGAGTTTTAAAACCCATGACCCTTGCCTAGCGAGTGCTCCTTAGTTGATGGTGAGTCCCTCCATCATAACAAAAGGCCAAGTACAGTTCCAAGCACAGTTCCCATAATCAGGGTAATAACAATTTATTCTTCCTGCCCCAATAACAGAGACACTGGGGATCCCACAGCAGCCAAAGTGACCATTTGGGCAGCTATGGCCTCATTCTAGGCGGGGTGGGTTTGCCTATGCAAATGAGATCAGCCCCTGAAGTTCTTTTCCACAACTTGCCACACCTCACCACCAGATGTCAGGGTGGAGCTCATCCTGACACTGCTTACAGATATAAACAACAGTTGTATTCATCTGTGTCTTTATACATATGTATATTTATTATTATCTATAAAACCTTACATATAAGATTTGCAGATGGTGAGGGGATGGAAGTTGCCCCATTATTCATTGTATGTTGTGTCATCCTAAATATTTTAGAGCTCATATGATTAGTAGTGGGAAATCTATCTGTATTCCCTTGAGCATTTGTACTTTGCTGTGTTTAACAGGCCAGTCTATGTTGATGTCGTTATTAAGGAGGAATCAGTTCTGGGAGAATCAGGTGGCTTTCAGAACTCTATACATATAATTACACACAAAAGGACTACTTTAAAATATCATTATTAAGGTTTCAAAGTCAAGCTACAAAAAGTTAGGAAATTCTAGAATTAAGATTGCCTGTACAACCTTAATTCAGCTCCCTTGTGTATGCATTATAAGTCTTTAATTACATGATCACATACTTTTTTTTCTTAATTCAACTCTAATTCTGGTGTTACCTCACTTTTGAGTGGCTTGATTTTTTTCAAATTTAACAATGGTCTCATGTGTAATTTCCTAGATTTTTTTTTTAAACAGCAAACTGAGAAAACAGAAAGTCCACCTTGTGGTATCATATTGACACTCATACCGGTCATCAGCAAGTTTGAAATCTTTAGATACAATGCACAGATCCCTGACACTTGAGCTAAGGGAGTAACTGACAGCAGCAGTAGATTATCCCCAACATGGACTAACACTAGAGGGGGATGGGATGTTTTGCCAGTGGGTTTCACAGATGTTTGCTGATAGCAGAGGAATAACGAGATCCAGGAATTTTGGGTTCCATACCTGGCTCTGCAAGGTAGTGTGCTCTCCAGGCACAGACACTTCTGCCCACTTCCCCCAATCTTGCTCTATTCTGCCTCTTCCCCTCCACCCTGTCCTTGTTCCTGTCTTCTCTCTCCCCACTCCTGGCCCATTGTTAAGGTTTCAAAATCAAGCCACTCAAAAGTTAGCAAATCATCCCAGTCCCCTTCTGCTCATCCAGCTAGTCCCAGTCTCCACCTCTCAGACTTCTCATCCCAGTTTCAGACTTCTTGTCCCTCACATCCTGGTCACACTCCTCACTCCCATTCCCAATCACTTTGCCCAGCCAGTTCCAGTTCTCTGATTGCAATGTGACTCCCTGTCAAATCTGTCTCTTCTCACCTCCCACTTCCTTCCCACAACCCCTCTGATTTCCCAGTCCCAGTCTCTGCCCCCAGCTCCTGGTCTCAGTCTCTGTACCATCCCAACACTCAGTCCCAGGTTCCCTCTTCCCCTACCAACTTCTCACTCCCACAGCCCAGATTCCTTGTCCCCATCCATTCCTCCACCCCAGGGCTCAGCTCTTTTCCCTTTTGCAGTTGAATCAAATTACTTTCTCCACACTGTCTGGGCCTAGCAAGGACATCACTGAGAGCACCAGAGAGACAGGATCCCTGTTCTGTGTTCCAGTGCCCAGCATTGGCCAGGCCCACGGCACTCTACAGGCCCAATGCAGGGAAATTTCTGCTCAGCCATGGGCTGGAGCATGCCCAGCGTTGGATGTAATCTCTGGGAAATGTTAGAGCTTTGTGCTAAAAGTTTCTACTGAGCATGTGTGAATTGTGATTTCTTCAAAGGCTTATATACTGACCAAATTGGGGTGGATTTTCCTGGAGATGGCAAAAAGGCACATCCCTGGCATCAAGATCATCCCCTTTGAAATTTCAAGTCCTTGCTCCAAAACATGGGGGCACTAGAGTTTCTGAAAGTAAAAGTAGTCAGAATTTTTTAACATTGATAAAAGAGTGTAGTTTTTTTTCCTAGCCTTGTTCTTGGAAACAACTGAACTGTTTTGACTGAAATTTTTGATGTCTGGTGTTTGCCTCAAGCTAAAATTTGGCAAAGTTATAAGTAACTGAAAACAGGGTCTTATAATGAAAAGTGTCAGGCAACTTTAATAATAACAGCCATGCCTGAACTATGCTACTTCTGCTGTTGCTGTTACATGGCTCCTTTGCTTAATTTATGGACCTTAGTTGAAATGGTTGTTTTGCTACTTTCACATTAAATTAATTTAGTTTAATCACATACAGCTTTCAGCTATGGGCCTGACATTCATTTTGTGCTAACAGTGACATGAACAAAACTTTGTTTGTCTGAAGATTCATGAGAAGGGAATACAAAATGGGTGAAGATACGACTAACCGAAATTTGATGTCTAATGTATCCAAGTATTTATGAATAATTTTTCTTCCATCTCCAGCACTGAACTAATTTCTTTAGTCTATTTTTTAAAGTTTATACTCATTTACTTTTTTGAATCTTTCCATCATCAATGGAAAGATTAATGGCCTTTGAAAAAATTATGATAATTTTCAGTTGTCTTGAGCAACCGGTGAACTCCAGATCAAAAGTCAGTAAGCTGTACACGAATGCTGCAAGCCAATCAAAGAATGTTTCTGCTGTTGCTAATACAACCTATATCTCTAAGTAATGCCTACAGTTTAATTATAAATCATTTACAAATTCTTATTAATAATTGAATATTTGAAGTACAACCTTCTTTCTTATGGTCTCTCTTCTTTTGATCCTTCTTTAACAATAAAATCCTACTTTTATGGTAACTTCCAAAAGGACCAGAAATAAAGAGTAATCATTTCAGTCACATTAAGGGAGCAAAAAGGGACAATTGTTATGTATGCCGAGACATCGAAAGCAGTTACTAATCCAGTACTTCCAGATGAAATATTCAGACCTTCAATAAAGGTGAATTGATTTTACTTATTGTTTTGGGGGCTTAAAGTGTGTTTTGCAAAGATAGTGAGTAAAGAACTCTGAGTAGGGCTGGTTTAAATTTTATATCAAATTTGTTTTTTGGTTTTCAACAAAACAATTTTTTTTCTCAAAAGGTGACTGCTTTCTGCAGAAAATGTTGAATGTTCATCAAAACACTGGTTTTCACTTTTCAATGAAAAGCCAAATTTTCTGCAGAGGGAAATAACATTTTCTGACTATTTCTAGCTTGAGATGTGTGTCAGATCCTTTTCTGAGGCAAAAAGAGATTTCCTGAAAAGAACTGGGGAAGAGCACGGAGCACTTCAAAACAATTTTTGGTAGTGTCTTTCTGGCAACTTTGGCTGATCTTACCTAATGGTCCCACTTGCTTCTCATTCTGCATTTTATCAGGAGAAGAAAGAAGTTAGAAGTGAATGGCTTTCAGACTGTCATCTGAGTCACTGCCAAATTTTATCCCATGTTAAGTAAAGAAACTCAACATCTGCAACAGTAATAGAGAATAAACACCATCAGCTGAAGAAGCAAATGAATTCAGAAAATCTTTGATTGCAAATTTCTGTTCTTAAGTCTCTCCACTGATCTATGCCCCAGTTTCCCCATCTATAAAATGGGGATAGAATCATAGAATATCAGGGTTGGAAGGGACCTCAGGAGGTCATCTAGTCCAACCCCCTGCTCAAAGCAGGACCAATCCCCAACTAAATCATCCCAGCCAGGGTTTTGTCAAGCCTGACCTTAAAACCTCTAAGGAAGGAGATTCCACCACCTCCCCATTCCAGTGCTTTACAACCCTCCTAGTTAAAAAGTTTTCCTAATATCCAACCTAAACCTCCCCCACTGCAACTTGAGACCATTACTTCTAGGTCTGTCATCTGGTATCACTGAGAACAGTCTAGATCCATCGTCTGTGGGACCCCCTTTCAGGTAGTTGAAAGAAGCTATCAAATTCCCCCTCATTCTTCTCTTCTGCAGACTAAATAATCCCAGTTCCCTCAGCCTCTTCTCATAAATCATGTGCTCCAGCCCTAATCATTTTTGTTGCCCTCTGCTGGACTCTTTCCAATTTTTCCACATCCTTCTTGTAGTGTGGGGCCCAAAACTGGACACAATACTCCAGATGAGGCCTCACCAATGCCTACTAGAGGGGAATGATCACGTCCCTCGATCTTCTGGCAATGCTCCTACTTATACAGCCCAAAATGCTGTTATCCTTCTTGGCAACAAGGGCACACTGTTGACTCATATTCAGCTTCTTGTCCACTGTAATCCCTCAGTCTTTTTCTGCAGAACTGCTGCCTAGCCACTCAGTCCCTAGTCTGTGACAGTCTATGGGATTCTTCCGTCCTAAGTGCAGGACTCTGCACTTGTCTTTGGTGAACCTCATCAGATTTCTTTTGGCCCAATCCTCTAATTTGTCTAGGTCCCTCCGTATCCTATCCCTACCCTCCAGCATATCTACCACTCCTCCCAGTTCAGTGTCATCTGCAAACTTGCTGAGGGTGCAATCCACACCATCCTCCAGATCATTAATGAACATATTGAACAAAACCGGCCCTTGGGGCACTCTACTTGATACTGACTGCCAACTAGACATTGAGCCATTGATCACTACCCGTTGAGCCCAACAATCTAGCCAGCTTTCTATCCACCTTATAGTCCATTCATCCAGCCCATACTTCTTTAACTTGCTGTCAAGAATACTCTGGGAGACCATATCAAAAGCTTTGCTAAAGTCAAGGAATAACACATCCACTGCTTTCCCCTCATCCACAGAGCCAGTTATCTCATCATAGAAGGCAATTAGATTAGTCAGGCATGACTTGCCCTTGGTGAATCCATGCTGACTGTTCCTGATCACTTTCCTCTCCTCTAAGTGCTTCAGAATTGATTCCTTGAGGACCTGCTCCATGATTTTTCCAGGGACTGAGGTGAGGCTGACTGGCCTGTTGTTCCCCGGATCCTCCTTCTTCCCTTTTTAAAAGATGGGCACTACATTAGCCTTTTTTCCAGTCATCCGGGACCTCCCCCGATCGCCATGAGCTTTCAAAGATAATGGCCAATGGCTCTGAAATCACATCTGCCAACTCCTTTAGCACCCTCAGATGCAGTGCATCCGGCCCCATGGGCTTGTGCTTGTCCTTCTGAATCACTTCTTTCTCCACAGAGGGCTGGTCACCTCCTCCCAATACTGTGCTGCCCAGTGCAGCAGTCTGGGAGCTGACCTTGTTTGTGAAGACAGAGGCAAAAAAATCATTGACTACATTATCTTTTTCCACATCCTCTGTCACTAGGTTGCCTCCCCCATTCAGTAAGGGGCCCACACTTTCCTTGACCTTCTTCTTGTTGCTAACATACCTGTAGAAACCCTTCTTGTTACTCTTAGCATCCCTTGCTAGCTGCAACTCCAAGTGTGATTTGGCCTTCCTGATTTCACTCCTGCATGCCTGAGCAATATGTTTATACTCCTCCCTGGTCATTTGTCCAATCTTCTACTTCTCGTAAGCTTCTTTTTTGTGTTTAAGATCAGAAATAATTTCCCTGTTAAGCCAAGCTGGTCACCTGCCATATTTACTATTCTTTCTACACATTGGGATGCTTTGCAGCCTCAATAAGGATTCTTTAAAATACTGCCAGGTCTCCTGGACTCCTTTCCCCTTCATGTTAATCTCCCAGGGGATCCTGCCCATCAGTTCCCTGAGGGAGTCAAAGTCTGCTTTTCTGAAGTCCAAAGTCTGTATTCTCCTGCTCTCCTTTCTTTCTTGTGTCAGGATCCTGAACTTGACCATCCCATGGTCACTGCCTCCCAGGTTCTCATCCACTTTTGCTTCCCCTACTAATTGTTCCCTGTTTGTAAGCAGCAGGTCAATTAATTATAAAGCACTTTGAGATCTTTATATGAAAAGCATTACATATTATTATTATTGTTGCTATTATAGTTACTAGTTTTTCCTTTTGCAACAACTCCCATCCTCCTTCAGTAAATCAGTTTACAAAACTGTTCTGGGTGTTTCTAAAAATCCACTAACTGTTGAGAACTTTACTGTGTATTTTAAAAAGTGGGAATGAATGCCACATGCAGTTTTAAATGCTACTAAAATGCTTTTCACATCTGATCCTTGTTGTTTTAACTACTATTCTAGCTGATGGTGTTTGGTATTAGTTAAAAAAAAAAACAAAGTTTTCCATCATTAACTTTCAACATTTTGAAATTTTCCAACAATGATGTGTTTTCAATATACACATTTTAATATGCCTTAGTTCATTTGAAAGATATCCAGTATTTCCTTCAATGATGCCATTTTATCCCACTGAGGCCTTCCTATTGTTTGCTTTGCAATAAAGTCACGTTGCAGATCACATTTTTTAACTTTTCTCAACTCCAGTGTCATCTTTCTGTTTTTTGCTTCCATAAAGTTAAACCATACATTTCTCTTCCAGTGAGATATGAGTTCTAATCATGCTCCCTATATGAAAGATTAACCCCTGTAATAGCACACTCAGCATAAACATTCCTTGGGAAAGGACTTTTGGCTATAAATTATACAAGAGTATTTACCCACATTTTACCCATATCTAAAAAACCAAACAAGTTGTAATGTAAACACTCCCATCCTCAGAGACGTTTACAGGTTTATAGGGGAAAATTGATATTAAACTCATACCAAAGTGAAATTGACAAGAAGGACATACATTCAAAGAGGTTAGAACATTTACCAGTTAAATTATCTTTAGGACAGCAACACTAGAAACCTTGATCTTCCTGTTCTTACTTTATGGGTCAAGTGATACAGTTTTAAAGTTATAAAAAGTGATTGTGTTATCTCTGTTCTAGTTCCAGTTTTAAACCCTCTTACATCTTGGTCAGGACAATGGATTCAAGTTTTGCAGTTTTTGTTCTTTTTATTGTCTGTGCCAGGAGAATATGGTACCAGAAGCGGCATGCTGAATACCATGGATGCAGTCTATTGATAATGGGCCAAGCTTCTTTGTTCTTTTCAAAATTCTATATTTTGTTTAGTAACTAAAGACACTTACAGGTACATTTTCAGGATAGCATGTAGGGAGTCAGTTTTCAGGTCCCGTTGATCCCGATGAGATTTGTCAGTGGAATCTCCACACAAATCATTTTGAAAATCTGTTCCTGCCCCTCTCTCTTATGGAATACAAAAAGCTAAATGAGCATTCCTTTACTAGTCTTAAAGATTAGTAGTTCTCCCTATTGCATGGGTAGTAAAAATAACAAGCATGTGATGCAAGAAGATCACAGAGCTGCGTGGGAAACTGTTTCCCCATCTTTGGAAAATTTTTGAGATTTTGAAAAATTTGCCATTCCCGGATCAAGATAATCTTGTTGATTTCAAACCAGTTCTCCAATTTGTCAAATTCATTTTGAATTCTAATTCTGTCCGCCATAGTGCTAACACCCCCTCCCAGCTTGGTATCATCTGCAAATTTTGTAAGCATATTCTCCATTCAAATCATTAATGAAAGTATTGAATAATACCCAGGACAGACTCCTGTGGGACCCTACTAGATACACCCTCCCAGTTTGACAGCAAGCCATTGACAGAACACTTCACCCACATAAGACATTATCCTCTCACAGTGACTGACTGGCCTTCTCCTATGGGTTGTCAGAGGGGCAGATCCTCCCATGAAATAACACTATCCAGTCCTGGGTGGAGTTTTTCTCTGTGCACCACCATGAAGGTTAAGTCAGAAGCTAGTCCGATGGGCATAAAGAGAAGTGACATCATGAGGAGAGCTGGAAAAATAAAAAAAACCCTTCAAATATAATTAAGTGGACTGCAGTTAATGTATCTCATATACTGGGCCTTGATATGTTTTCATGAACAGTTATCAATACATGTGACTTTTTGTTTCTAATCTGAAGACAAGGTGATTCCCCAAGGAAACAGGAAAGCTGCAGTTTAAGAGAGACAGTGATACTCTGACCCTGATTAACAGGCTAAAGATGAGATCAGTTGCCCAGGGAGAAAAGTTGAGAAAAGCACCTGCAATTGAGCATGCAAATGTTGCAAAGGGAATTTAATTATTTTACCCTGAGTTTATTGTGTCCATGTTTATGATTATTTTTGTTGGTTTCCCTGTTCTAAGATAGCTTTAAAATTTTTGGCAAGCTTTTCTGCTGTAGCTGAGATTTTCTAGGCACAGCAAAGAGGCTTCCTGAAGAGTAGGTTGCATTCTCTCTCAGGTTTGAGACTGGCTTTTGTTAGAGCAGTGTTGGTTTCTCTAACCTACCACAATCTAAAAATAGTTTGCAAGGAACCACTGACCATCTGGGGATGAATGGAATGCAATCTGATCTGTCCACACTTCTTATATCAATCCTGCAACAGGGTGGGAGGCTGGCATAGGTGCTGGCTATGTTGGCTGTATGCCTGCTGGGGACTCCTCCACATATATCTGAGCAGTTTCTGCTCCATTTGCACTGTTTAGGTGATGCAAAGGATGGGTTGGGCCTTTTATTTTTATTAAGTTTTGGTTGATAAGTGCAACACGTTACCTGCCAAGTTTTTAGACAAGCATGGAGTACTCCATGAATATGGACACTTGGAGAAAAATTTTCAAAAATGCTTGTTACTTAGGAGCCTCAGTCTCATTGACTTTCAGGTAAAGACCCTATCTTTGAAAATATGAAATTGTAACATGCTTTAGGATTCTTTATGGATGCTCATTCTTCAGGATACTGAACAAGACTGTCCTTCATTGGGGTATGTGACAGATATACTAAAGTGGTTTGCACAAATTATTTATTTGTGTTCTGGTATGTGACCCTAAGAATGCATCAGTGCCAACTGGCAAAGGGTTCACTGTTCTGTACAGTAGTCTCCAACAGGCTTGACAAGCTCACTACATCCAACATATTGCTGTCAGAGTATTTATCTGTCATGAATGTCGTGTGAGACCTTAAATGAAAGTGAGGAGCACACTGATCCTCACAATCATTATATGATGTGTGTATGGAAAATATTTAAGAAATTGTGCATATGTACTTGTGATGGGGTGTTCATCATACTAGCCTAGAAGGAGTTAATAAGGCTTAGGGGCCAATTAACTAGATAGGCTACAGCTGAGGGGAATTAGGCGGCCTAAGTAATCCCCTAAATGAAAATGGAGCCCAGCTGAGAATGTACAGGTGTGGCTAGTATAAAGCCAGAAGCTGGAAGCAGCAAGGGGCTGCAATGAGGGAGCCTGTAGCTGCTTGAGGGAGGCGGAGGCGGAGGCGGAGGCGGCAGCGGCCAACACCAGCAATGTTTAATATGGTGCAGTTTTTGGCTGCTGATTAGAGGGTCCCTGAGCTGGAACCTGGGTTCCCCGCCAGCTGGTGGGAAAGTGGCACTCTGGACAGTGGATGGGAAGACTGCTAGAGACAGTGAGTATTGAGAGACTATGATACCTTGGAAGAGGAGGACTATCGTGACCTGACCAGAGGGCCAAGCCAGGAAGAGAGAGCACCCTGAGTCGCAGAGAGAGACAACAAGACATGTGAATGAGCAGCAGAAGGGGTATCAGATCTTGAAAGAGCTAATCCCCAGAGCAACCAGGAGGAGGTGCCCTAGACATATTGGCTGGCGATGCTGAGAGATTGCTTTAGGTGAGAACCTACTTTAGACAAAGATTGTAGCCATTAAAGTTAAGTTTAGACTCTAAGAATCATGTTATATTTTTAGTTCTATATGTAAGCATTGCTTTTTCCATTATCCTTATTCACTATTTCTTAAATCTTTGATCATAAACTTATAATCATTTTCACTTCATCTTAGTGCTGTGATATTATAAAGGAGCTGATCCTGAGTTGCACCAGTCAAACTGGGTATATTGTTCCCCTGCCAACAGAAAACTGGTAATTTCTGAGTGTCTGGTGACAGGGACTGGACATTACAGGGGTACATTAGATACACTGTATGTGTCCAGAAAAACCTGATTGTGCAAAAGGGGCTCAGTATTTATAATGGACTCAACTGGTGTTTTATTCACTAGTGTGTGTTATTTCTATTGGAAAGCAGTTAACATAGAGAAAAGGCTACAGAAAATCTTTAGAAGATCTGAAGTACTAGTACAGACCCCTAACACTTCATACATCAGCTTAGATGCACACTAAACTATCCTTTATAACTGCTTAAATATTCTTTGTGAGCAAGATCAAAATTCTGTATGTCAAACTCTTTGCACAAACTTGTTATATTTTCTTTAGTAGAAAATACATTTTTCTTAGAGGACTGAAGCCAATTTGAATGTTTTTGCTTATGTATGTATTGCATTGTTATGTATTGCTTACATTTCTTTAAGGTCTTTAAAAATCTGCCCAGTAAAGAGTCATTAGAATAGCTTTCTAGCACAAAGTGCTAATTGGCTAAGGTGAGCATTCAGAGATTTAACTCTGAATAATGCCAAATAATTATGGTATGAGATGCAACATGAACACCTACATACTTGGGAAAGGACAGAGTCCAAAGCCACAGACAGCAGTAACTGTGAGTTTTGGGGAGTATTATTGGAGGCAGGAAAGCTGCAGTCATTTAAAATGTGTAAATAGGATTATTTCAAAAATTCCTTTTGTACAAGGGTTTTTTCCCACAGAGGTCACAAACAGGACCAGGTAACTCAAAACAGATTTTAAATTAGTGCAAAAATATCTAATTTTATGAATTAGACTACTGAATCTACTAAAGTATAGAAAGAAAGTTAGAAAGTAAACCCCACATGGAGCCTAAAGAAGGCAACATGACACATGGTGGATTCTGAAAGTAAATTGCAATTGAGAACATCAAAGGTAGTATCAGGAAAATGAAAATGGCTTACAAGGATGAATATGCACCCTCAATAACTAGCCCATCTGCCTGAATTAAGCTACCATAGTATTGGCCTGTCCTCTCACCCTGCAGTTGAGCCTCACTTCCCTCTGAATCTGGGATCAATTAACTCATGAGCTTTATAATTTCCTGAAGTGTTCCCATTTGCAGTTGTGCTTATATGCCCCCAGAAGAGATTCCACTTTTGTTGAGAAATGTGAGAAGAGAAAGCCTTTTGGCACCTTATCACCATTACAGTGAAGCGGGCAATGGATTGTAAATAAGCAGGACCTGGAAACATGAGGGTATTGCAGGTGGGGAGGGAGAGGAAAATAATATAACAGAAGAGAAAACATGAAGTAAGAGGATGGCAGACTCTAATATGCTGTATGGAGATGCAAGGCTTCTCCACTGAATTATTCTGATGCTTGGCCCATGAATAAAAATGCAGAATAATTATTGAGGTATTTTTTATTTTAAAAAAAAGTCAACAGTCTTTTTCCTTAAGAACTTGTTTGGCACAAATATAGTTAATTCTCTACTGAAATAGCAATCAGAATTCCATTTCCACATTACCCTTCTTATAGCAGATATAATGCTTAAAACCATCATCTTACGACTGTCATTTTACTATTTTAACTTTTAAAAAGTTGCTTTAATAACAACTCCTTGTTGGTTTTTGTGGATACAGACTAACACAGCTAACCCCTGATATTTAATATTTTCAACATTTTGAAAATGCAATAAAATGGGGTGGCACAGTGTGGGGAAAGGAACTAAAAGATGGTGAGTGAACGAATCTGTGCCTTGGAGCTGTATCAGCTCTGTGTTTGGTTCTTTCCTCTCTCCACTGGATTGCTGATACAGAGCTTTGTGAGGAGTACCTTAAATTTAGCATCCCTTGTTCAAATGCCTTTGTTTTGGCAGGAAGAGTAAATTTAGATGATTCTTACTCAGAAATAAGTATCCACAAAACCCCAGCCAAGGGGGAATAAAAATTACTTGATATGATGCAGGTGGAGAATGGATTATGGGAGAATGGGTCTACTCAAGAGTTTAGTCATCATGGTCCAGGTCTATTTTTTCTTTTCATAGGATCGCAAGAAGAAAGAGAAATCTCCCTGACAAGAAGTTTATCATTTGCAATAAGAATTGCTAAGTCAAGAATGTAGTAAAGACTGATGCTCTCCCACTGAACCTTGTGGGAACTGTAAAATCTTGAGAGTTTACAGCAGGAACTTTAAAAAGTGAAATCCAAGTATGCAAAGGCTGATATAGTGTCTTTAATTGAGGAAAACGTTCTGATGTTTAAAGAACTGAAGAAGTTGGAAATTTACTGTTAAAAACAAGAATAAAAGAGGGTAATGTGGAAATTGATTGGAAATGTTGCTGGAAACTAAATTTGAGACACCCATATGAGTAGAGAATGTTTAGGGTATCCCTGGGCTACTATTATGGTGGTTATTTATTAAGCATTGATGATGTGACTTGCTGTATGAATGTGGTGGGCAGTGGCATTGGAACACTTTTAATAGTGGGGGTGCTGTACCTCCCCTTTACCACTGTCTGTGCCCCCTGATGCTGCAGGAGCAGGGCCACAGGCATGGGGCTGGCAGCCAGAGCCATGGGTGCATGGCGGGGAGCAAAGCATCCCCGAACCCTTAGTTCCTGCACCTATGCCAAGCAGAGGTTAAAGAACTCCTGTGGTTGCAATCCGCCCCAACCTGCCACACCTCTGAGGCTTGTCAGGCCTGGGAGCTGGTCCTTGAAAGGGAGGAATTCAGTACAGTTTGGGTGGTATTTGGAAGCAAGCAAGCAGAGATTGGGCTTCCAGTCTGTAGCACTAACTGATGGATAGCTTGAGAATGCTGCCTGCCTCAGCCCTCTGAGGACCATGATGAGCTGGCCTGTTTTTTTGTTTGTTTTTAAATCCCAGGACTAAGCCTGTGTTTAGCTTCACAAAAGAGTGGGAGCTGAGAAATGCCTCTCCCTTACACGAGAAGGAGAGCTGATTTCTTGAGGATGGCAGAAGTGTTTTTCTTTTGTTTGGACTGCTTTATGTCCCCTGGGAGTGGGTGGGCTTGCTAAAAGGCTCAGTTGGAGGGCTGTATGCTGTATCCCAGAACTGGAGCACAGAATTATGGCTACCCAGGGTGTGATGTATGAGTTAAGCGAGATACCTGCCCTCACTGCAAGGGGGTGACCTTGAGACCTAACTTTTTTGACAACAAGGAACAAATGAAGACTGTCTCTGAACCTAAAGAGGTTATAGGATATGGGGAGATGTGGGGAGAATGAGAGGAAATGGTAACTTACTTTCTCTAATTGCTGAAATCTTCTATTATTGTTTACCGACTAATTACTGCTCATAGATTACTAGAATTACAGAGTAGATCTCAAAGGTTTACTTTTGTGCAGATATTTAAGAATTTTTAATGTATATGTTATGCATCTCAAATGTACTACATCAACAGTCTTCTCTTTACCCAGAGAAGAAGGTATGACCTGGCTAGTGACAAAGCTCAACTTCTGGATGAGGATGATAGTTTGCTTACTCCATTTTGGACAGAGCAGAAGAGGGATAGAGAAACTGGGGAGGCCACAATCTACTTGCTGATGCTCCGGGCCCTTAGGAGCTTTTAACAGGATCTGTTCAGAAAGACTAACATTGTGACTTTTTCCTTTGGCTGTGAAAAGCATGGGCCTGAGTCACCCCCTGTGTTGGTTCCCTGCACCAGCCTCTGCATCAAGTTGGGATAGTTATGCTTCCATTATCCTGGCACTGGTACAGCACCCAATGAAGGTTAGGACTGCTGGGAGCTGGCTTAGCTTGTGCCCTGGCAGTGTTGGCCCCTGGGCTTTGTGGCAGCCAGGAAATGACAGGACACAGGAATGCCTTACATATCTCTCAACGTTCCCTGGAATGTGAGCTGCAGCGGGGCACCAATTATTCAGGCTCTAGGAACACATGAGTAAGTCCCATTACCTTCACTGCAGACCAGAACAACTATTGACCCAATGTGCTATACATAAATAAATGGACCCAGATAATGATGAGGGGAATTTTTTTGGGGGGGAGGGAGGGAAATCAGACATCTGTTTTCTGACTGACTTCCTGTTACACAATTTAGGAAGAAAAAGTCAGACTGTTTAATACCTAAATATTTCCAGACTGGAGTGGATGTTGCAGTGATATACACAGATTCCTGTAGGGATTATATTTATTTAACTGGATGGTGCTAAGAAACTTGGATACACAATTGTTGATTACATTGGGAATGTGAAGAAACAAGTGCTTCCTTGGGAGATGAGCCTGCTGAAATGGAAAAAGACTTGTACATTGGGACCCATCCTGTTCTCGCTGATGTATTTGACAATGTTCTGTTTGATTTCAGTGGGAGCAAGAGTAGACCCATTTCACAGACCTATTAGAAGGAGAAATTGGCACTTTTTAGATGTGGAATAGGGTACATTCAAGAGGCCCCCCCCCAACCAAACCCTGCAGGGCTCTCACAAGTGTGACTTTATTGCCTTCAGTGGAATTGCATTGGTACAATTGACAGCTGAACTTGGTCCCATATGTTACCTTTTCAATCAGAGAAAACAAAACTCAGTTGTTACAATTATTTCCTTATTTAAATTGCAGCACATGTAGGAAGAATGGAAAGAGTTTATTTCTTTCAGTGTCTCTCAGGGTCAAAGTTGCAAGATGTATTTTGGTTGTACAATTCTGTACTTCCTGTTTTGGGGTAGGACAGGAAGTAGAAATACTATAAAAAAGAAGAGGCTATTCTTGTAATATTTCCAGCCCCGCCTATATAAAAATACTAGTGGTCTCCTATGAATGCTTGCTCTCCTAAGATTTGCAGCCCACTTTCCGGATCAAAAGTCAATGAAGTTTCACTATAGAAAACTGAGGGGCAAATGTAAGCACCTTAAGTAGTACCAAGGGGTCAAATCACAGGAAGATGAAAATACTTTGCCTACTGTATGAAAATCTAAAAAGTCTTCCACAAGGGAAACAACTTGCCAGTGCTATCAAGTGGAATTTCTTTCTTGTTCAAACTCCAAATACATGCTCACAAAACTTCTACAATGAAGAGACATTATGAACTGTACAGTCCTTATTCTGCTTTCTAATGTATAGGTGAAACTCTTACTGAAGTATATGGATGCTTCACTGCTGAGGCTACAGGCAGAATTGCACCCTACCTATGATTCTACTAGTGTGACTGCTGCCATCTCTTCAGCCTCATATTCATTCTTCATGAGATGTTTTTAAAGTAAGATTTGTACTACTAACTTTCTAACAAAACATTTCAATAAGTGTGTTTTATGTTTGTCAGCAAGCACAAGAGCCAAAAGGAGGCAGGTGCTATCTGTTTTCACTTATTTGATTCTTATTACCAGTAGTATTTGAAGCTGTATTTTAGTAACACGTAGATGGTTCTAGCAAAAATATGTCTTTTGGCTAGCAAATGCAAAACACTATTCACAAAATATACACGGGTATGTGTACTTATGAGTATATCTACATTTGAGGTTTTATTTAACTCTTCTTATTTGCTTGCTGAGTCTATCATGTTAAAAACACCTTTATACATACTAATCTGCAAGCATTTATTCTAAAATGTGGAGCATTCAGACATGTTAGCAAATTCTAGTTCATTGGCAATCAATTCACTCAGTGAAGTGTCTAGTGCAGACATACTCTGTGTATGTGCCTCTGTTGATCCTTCTGCATCATCTCACATGTCATTTGATTCAGAAAAGGTTGGAAGGATTATCCATTAGAGAAAAAAACAACAAGAAAGTAAGATCACTGCACATAGATAAAGCGCTCTCCTCTTCTTCCCCCCCCCCTTTACTCAAATTTTATTGTCCCACTCCTTCATTCAATATTCTGGCTGCATTATTAAAAGCTTGTGGGGAAAAAAATCTTGATTCTATTTCATGAAGTAATTTCTTTGGGTACCAAATCCTGTCTCCCATTCTGTCAGGTGCCTGATTATCCACATTAAATGTGGACATTATTATGTTACTACTTAGTTCTCAAGTTGTTGTTATGGTAACACTCACATAGGGGGCCCATTCTGGTCAACACTGTACAAACACATGAGTCAGTCCTTTGCCAAAGAATTTATAATCTAAACAGTTAAGACAGCATGGGGGAAAGGAAGTATTATCATCCCCTTTTAGAAGCTCTAACATAGTTAATATTCACTCCGGTCTGTCTCTTCAAATAGTAACACTGTAGTCTTCCTCAATGAGGGAAACCTCAATGAGGGAAACCTCAATAAATTAGTCGTTGGCATTAATGTGCCTTCAGGTTTCCAGAAGGGTTGAGTATCTTAGATGCTGGATGTTAGGAAAGGAAAGGAGTGTACTCATTTTTCTCTCCTGTTGTTCTATCCTCAAGAAGTGACAGACAAAACTTAGGAAAGAAATGTGATATTTTCTCACCTTAGCAATGACGCTATTCTAAATTCACCTACTGAATATCTGACTTTAAACTGTTTAAAACCACAGACTCAAGCTGAAAAAAGCAGATTATTGTCAACATTTTCACAAACTAGCAGGATTATTTTGCTAAGTGCATAGAAGTGTTTTTTGTTTTTTTGCTGACCGATACTTGCCTAGTCAATACACACGGTCAGCTCCTCTCTGGCACACTCACTTCTGTTTGTTTGACATTTCTGCATATTCTGGAAAAGAAATAAAATTATAAGTGACAGTCTACAGCTTTCCCCGTTGCATGATTTTGAATAAATTAAGCAGTTAATAAAAGCAGTGGTTTTTAAATATATATTTTAGGGTGTAAAGATATCCAGAGGATCCATAGCCCTTCTGGTGGAGGATGCTGAATCTTTCCAACTTCCTGTCACTTGGAGGGACTAATCACCTCCTGGTGGCTCTTAGCCCATTGTAGGAGCAAGCCCAAGAGCAGTCATGGCAGGAATGCAAATTAATTCCATGATACAGTTTTAACCAATAGCATCCAAAGACCACTGTTACTGCCTCCTCTCCAATTCTGAAGGGGAGGAGGAAGGAAGAGTAAAGAGAAGCCAACAGTTTAAAAGAAATGCCACTTGCATGATGTGGAGTGCTATGATACATTCTAATGTTTTTGGACAAGGAACAATGACCTGAAGGAAGGGAAACATTTAGGCAGTCAGAGCAACTGGGTGTGCAGGAATAGACTCCTAAGGGTGGTGACTGATCTTCAAAAACCGATTAGAAGACTTGTGCAAGTCCTGCATGATGCAAGGGGCTCAAATTGGGTAGCACAGGGAGCACCTTTTGTGGGTCTAAATGCATTTTAGGACCATAAAAAAAGCTGAGAATAGTTCACAAAATAAATCTGATTCCTTTTTAAAATAGAAAAGTTACAGAAAGAGTGGGAAGGTTACTACAGCAAATTCATTTTTCTTAACGCTGTAGTCTTCTGACGCGTCGTAAGCTTGTTGTTGCCTTCCCAATAGAAACAGAGCAACATCAATCTAACAGCTGCTTCAGTTGCTCCCTGGGCCAAATCCTAACTCACTCCTTTCTTAGGCAACTCCAAAACATTTTAAAGAACTTTCCATCTATTCCTTGTTTGTCTCCCTTTTTCTTAATGCAACCTCCCCCTCGCTGGCCTTCTGACTGCTCAGAGCTCACTCATACAAAATGTGGCCACTGAAATGATTTTTCTTGTCCAATCACTCTTTGAATTCTGCCACTATCTCCAATTCCCCCCATGACCTCTGGGTCAAGTTTACATTTCATCATCTATAAGGCATAAATCATCAATCTTTACCTACATCTCCAATCTACTTGCCTATTGTGGCATCATCTCTTTCCCTTCCACTCCTTTGTCCCATACCCCTTACCCACCCCACAGTACATTTCCATCTTTCCTCCTCATTCCTTTATGGGCCCATAATGTGCCCATCTTCTGTGGTTTAGAGATGGATGTGGTTCATTCTATTTGTGCAACTCTTTATACTAGCTAAAGGGTGACATGACATCATGCAAGGTGCTCACTTCCTCTAGAGCCGGAGATGCCCATACAGTGCTCCCATTGCCTGCTGGCCTGGACATTCAGAACTAAGAATGGCGTCTAAACTTGGTTGCCTGAATGGCAGCCCATGCTGGAGCCATCCCAGATATAGATAATGATTTAAAAGTGTCGAGCTTCATTTTTTGTTTTTCTCTCAGCATCTCTATGAAGACAAGATGTCACCATATTGCCATCAGGGGATTCTGCTAACATCAAAAATATTGAGTGGAAACTTATGGCCAGATCCAATGCTTGTGTAAATCAGGATAGCTCCACTTAAGTAAATTGGACTACACCAATTTACACTGAGTGAGGGTCTGGCCCTGTCATAAATATAAAGGGAAGGCTAACCACCTTTAAATCCCTCCTGGCCAGAGGAAAAATCCTTTCACCTGTGAAGGGTTAAGAAGCTAAGATAACCTCGCTGGCACCTGACCAAAATGACCAATGAGGAGACAAGATACTTTCAAACCTGGGGGAGGGGGGGAACAAAGGGTTCTCTCTGTCTGTGTGATGCTTTTGCTGAGACCAGAGCAGGAATGCAGGTCAGAACTCCTGTAAAGAGTTAGTAAGCAATCTAATTAGATATGCATTAGATTCTGTTTCGTTTAAATGGCTGATAAAATAAGTTGTGCTGAATGGGATGTATATTCCTGTTTTTGTGTCTTTTTGTAACTTAAGATTTTGCCTAAAGGGATTCTCTGTTTTGAATCTGATTACCCTGTAAAAAGAAAAGGAGTACTTGTGGCACCTTAGAGACTAACCAATTTATTTGAGCATAAGCTTTCGTGAGCTACAGATCGCTTCATCGGACGCATACTGTGAAAACTGCAGAAGACATTATATACACAGAGACCATGAAACAATACCTCCTCCCACCCCACTCTCCTGCTGGTAATAGCTTATCTAAAGCAATCACTCTCCTTACAATGTGTATGATAATCAAGTTGGGCCATTTCCAGCACAAATCCAGGTTCTCTCTATCCTGAAGAATGACCCAACACTCTCTCAAATCTTGGGAGACAGGCCAGTCCTTGCCTACAGACAGCCCCCCAACGGGAAGCAAATACTCACCAACAACCACATACCACACAACAGAACCACTAACCCAGGAACCTATCCTTGCAACAAAGCCCGTTGCCAACTGTGCCCACATATCTCTTCAGGTTTAAAAAAAGTGTTTATGGGATAAGGAAATGGACTCAGCAGAAAGTCTTGCTTCTTATGCTGATCGATACGAGCAGTCCCAGACCACCAGAGAGGTGGGGCAAGCCGGAACAAAGCTGGTGGAGGGAGGAGAGAGGAACAACCCTGGCCAAAGTTGGAGTGGATACCAGAAGGGACACCCTCAGACCACACCTTACTACCGGGGGAAGCCCAAGGCCCCAGCTACACACCAAGGAATACTCCAGACACCTTATCGTCCTGCCACACCATTCTCCAGCAACCCACCTCGCCCCAGTGACCCGTCAGCTGGACGATGTTTTAAATGTAATGAGCCGGGGCATGTAAAGGCCAACTGCCCCAAGAACCCCAACAGATTACAGTTCATTGCACTGGAATCACACCAGAGGTCCTCAGGCCCAGATACCACCCAGATTCCCTCTGAGCAGAGGGTAACTGTGAGTGTGGGCGGGAAGAAGGTCACCGCATGGAGGGACACCGGAGCACAAGTGTCGGCTATCCATGCTTCCTTAGTGGACCCCAATTTAATTGACCCAGAGATCCAAATGACAATTCAACCCTTCAAGTCCAACTTTCAATTTGCCTACAGCCAAGTTGCCTGTCCAGTACAAGGGCTGGTCAGGACCATGGATTTTTGCAGTCTATGGTGATTATCCATCCCCATGCTGTTGGGGGAAGATTTGGCCAATCATGTGAAGCTAGCCAAGAGGGTGGGAATGGTCACCCGCAGCCAGGCTAAGCAAGCCGTCACGCCTAGCTCTGTTCCGGAAACTTCTACCAGGACCAGTCAGAGGTGATGGAACTGGACCCCATGCCAACGTCTGCAACAGCAGTAGTGGATCCAGTCCCAGAGACCCAGACGGAACCAATCCCAGAACTGGAACCAGCCGAACAACCAACACCAGACCCATTGCCAGCACTGAATCCAGTACTTGCAACCTCAGCACCAGAGGGCCCCACCGAACCTGCACCGGCAGCAGCCCATAACCCTACACAAGAGGCTCAGCCGGAGCCTGAATCCCAACATAGTGCACCAGTGGAGAGCGGTTCACAGTCAACGGAAACTGTTGACTTCCAGAGGGACCAAGCCTAGGTCCACAATCCAATGAGGAACTGATGTCTCCAGCATCAAGGGAACAGTTCCAGACCAAACAGGAAGCAAATGAAAGCCTCCAGAGATCTTGGACAGTGGCACAGAGCAACCCACCGCCTCTCAGCTCTTCTAATCAATCGAGGTTTGTTGTAGAAAGAGGACTTTTATACAAGGAAACTCTTTCTGGTGGACACCAGGAAGACTGGCATCCTCAGAGACAGTTGGTAGTTCCAACTAAGTACCGGATAAAGCTCTTGAGCTTAGCCTACGATCATCCTAGTGGCCATGCTGGGGTGAACAGGACCAAAGACTGTTTGGGGAGATCATTCCACTGGGAGGGAATGGGCAAGGATGTTTCTACCTATGTCTGGTCTTGTGAGGTATACCAAAGAGTGGGAAAACCCCAAGACCAGGTCAAAGCCCCTCTCCAGCCACTCCCCATCATTGAGGTTCCATTTCAGCGAGTAGCTGTGGATATTCTGGGTCCTTTTCTGAAAAAGACACCCAGAGGAAAGCAGTACATACTGACTTTCATGGATTTTGCCACCCGATGGCCGGAAGCAGTAGCTCTAAGCAACACCAGGGCTAAAAGTGTGTGCCAGGCACTAGCAGACATTTTTGCCAGGGTAGGTTGGCCCTCCAACATCCTCTCAGATGCAGGAATTAATTTCCCGGCAGGAACTATGGAAAGCCTTTGGGAAGCTCATGGGGTGAATCACTTGGTTGCCACCCCTTACCATCATCAAACAAATGACCTGGTGGAGAAATGTAATGGAACTTTGGGGGCCATGATACGTAAATTCGTAAATGAGCACTCCAGTGACTGGGACCTAGTGTTGCAGCAGTTGCTCCTTGCCTACAGAGCTGTACCACACCCCAGTTTAGGGTTTTCACCATTTGAACTTGTATATGGCCACGAGGTTAAGGGGCCATTACAGTTGGTGAAGCAGCAATGGGAGGGGTTCACACCTCCTCCAGGAGCTAACATTCTGGACTTAGTAACCAACCTACAAAACACCCTCTGATCCTCTTTGGCCCTTGCTAAAGAAAACCTAAAGGATGCTCAAAAAGAGCAAAAAGCCTGGTATGATAAACATGCCAGAGAGCGTCCCTTCAAAGTAGGGGACCAGGTTATGGCCTTAAAGGCTCTCCAGGCCCATAAAATGGAAGCATCGTGGGAAGGGCCATTCACAGTCCAGGAGCGCCTGGGAGATATTAATTATCTCATAGCATTCCCCATCTCCAACCGAAAGCCTAAGGTGTACCATATTAATTCTCTAAAGCCCTTTTATTCCAGAGAATTAAAGGTTTGTCAGTTTACAGCCCAGGGAGGAGATGATGCTGAGTGGCCTGAAGGTGTCTACTACGAAGGGAAAAGTGCTGGTGGCGTGGAAGAGGTGAACCTCTCCATGACCCTTGGGCGTATGCAGCAAAAGCAGATCAAGGAGCTGTGCTAGGTACGCGCCGACGTTCTCAGCCACCCCAGGACTGACTGAACGGGCATACCACTCCAATTGACACAGGGAATGCTCACCCAATTAAAGTCCAACCTTACCGGGTGTCTCCTCAAGCTAAAACTGCTATAGAAAGGGAGATCCAGGATATGCTACAGATGGGGGTAATCCGCCCCTCTGGCAGTGCATGGGCATCTCCAGTGGTTCTAGTTCCCAAACCAGATGGGGAGATATGTTTCTGCGTGGACTACTGTAAGCTAAATGCTGTAACTCGCCCAGACAACGATCCAATGCCATGCACAGATGAACTATTAGAGAAACTGGGACGGGCCCAGTTCATCTCTACCTTGGACTTAACCAAGGGGTACTGGCAGGTACCGCTAGATGAATCCGCCAAGGAAAGGTCAGCCTTCACCATCCATGTCGGGCTGTATGAATTTAATGTACTTCCTTTTGGGCTGCAGAATGCACCTGCCACCTTCCAAAGACTTGTAGATGGTCTCCTAGTGGGATTAGGAGAATATGCAGTCGCCTACCTTGACAATGTGGCCATATTTTCGGATTCCTGGGCAGAACACCCGGAACATCTACAAAAAGTCTTCGAGCGCATAAGGGAGGCAGGACTAACTGTTAAGGCTAAGAAGTGTCAAATAGGCCTCAACAGAGTGACTTACATTGGACATCAGGTGGATCAAGGAACTATCAACCCCCTACAGGCCAAAGTGGATGCTATCCAAAAGTGGCCTGTCCCAAAATCAAAGAAATAGGTCCAATCCTTCTTAGGCTTGGCCAGATATTACAGGTGATTTTGTACTACAATAAACCCAAATCACTGCCACACTAACAGACCTAACCAAAAAGAAACAGCCAAATGCCATTCAGTGGACTAAAGAGTGTTGGAAGGCCTTTAGCCAGCTTAAAGCAACACTCATGTCTGACCCTGTGCTAAGGGCTCCAGACTTTGACAAACCGTTCCTAGTGACCACAGATGCGTCCAGACGTGGTGTGGGAGCAGTTTTAATGCAGGAAGGACTGGATCAAGAATTCCATTCTGTAGTGTTTCTCAGCAAGAAGCTGTCTGAGAGGGAAAGCAACTGGTCATTCAGTTAAAAGAATGTTACGCCATTGTATAAGCTCTGGAAAAGCTACGCCCATACGTTTGGGGACGGCGTTTCCACCTGCAAACTGACCATGCTGCGCTACAGTGGCTTCATACCGCCACGGGAAATAACAAAAAACTTATTCGGTGGACTTTAGCTCTCCAAGATTTTGATTTCGACATCCAACACATCTCAGAAGCTTCTAACAAAGTGGCTGATGCACTCTCCTGTGAAAGTTTCCCAAAATCAACTGGTTAAAATCATCCTTGAGATGTGGAAAATATTGTTAGACTTTATGTACTTGGTAGTATATTTAGAGATGCATGTGTCTTTTATTAACTCTGTTTTCTCCTAGAGCTCCAGGAAGAAATCCCAGCCAGCGTTCCCCCCTATCTGTGATTTGGGGGGCATGTCATAAATATAAAGGGAAGGGTAAACATCTTTAAATCCCTCCTGGCCAGAGGTCTTAACCCTTTCATCTGTAAAGGGTTAAGAAGCTAAGATAACCTCGCTGGCACCTGACCAAAATGACCAATGAGGAGACAAGACACTTTCAAAGCTGGAGGGGTGGGGTGGGGGCAGGAAACAAAGAGTTCTCTCTGTCTGTGTGATGCTTTTGCTGAGACCAGAGCAGGAATGCAGGTCAGAATTCCTGTAAAGAGTCAGTAAGCAATCTAGTTAGATATGTGTTTAGCTTCTGTTTTGTTTAAATGGCTGATAAAATAAGTTGTGCTGAATGGATATATATTCCTGTTTTTGTATCTTTTTGTAACTAAAGGTTTTGCCTAGAGGGATTCTCTGTTTTGAATATATTACCCTATAAGGTATTTACCATCCTGATGTTACAGAGGTGATCGTTTTACTTTTTCTTCAATTAAAATTCTTCTTTTAAGAACCTGATTGCTTTTCATTGTTCTTAAGATCCAAGGGTTTGGGTCTGTGCTCACCTATGCAAATTGGTGAGGATTTTTATCAAGCCTTCCCCAGGAAAGGGGGTGTAGTGCTTGGGGGGGATATTTGAAGGGGGAAGACGTTTCCAAGTAGGCACTTCCCCTGTTCTTTGTGTAACACTTTGGTGGTGGCAGTGTTTAACCTAAGCTGGTAAGAATAAGCTTAGGGGGTCTTTCATGCAGGTCCCCACATCTGTACCCTAGAGTTCAGAGTAGGGAAGGAACCTTGACAGGCCCTTAGAGGATTTCTCAGTAGATTCTACAATATGAAATGTTTTTGTTTATCTTTTGTTCTGTGTGTGTATGTGTGTGTGTGTGTGTATTACAATACAAGGATACACTGTGGTTTTCTATTTACTACATATTTTTCATGACAACCACCACAAAGTAAAATGACTTTTTGTACTGTGGCTTACAGAAACGTTGAGAAAACACTTTATATTTGAAGCTAATGTATGTCATTTATTTTACTGAACATTTTTGGCTGCCTATTGCTATGGCATGTAGTCACTAACAAAAAATAAACATAGAAGCCACTTTCAGGGTGTAGCAACCAGGTTGTACTGCTGGGGCTAGCAATATAGCAACCACTAAATTGCTGGCACCCAACAAACATGCAAAATATTAACCAGCAGTGAACAAAGCATAAAAGCACTTTGTGCCAATGGCTTTCAAACCAAGGCTCTGGTGGAGTGAGTTCCAAAGACAAGGACACTTTTATTGAGAACTCCTCACAAGTCCTGGAGAGCTCACTTCATGAGAGCCAATCTTTTCCATTCAGTGCTTACCCTGCACTGATGGGACCTGATTCTGATCTTATTTACATCAGTGTAAATCTGGTGTCAGCTGCACCACATATAAATAATGTTTTGAAATAAAGGGTTGGCTGTAACCCTCTAGGCCTGCAGGGCAAAAACCTCCGAGAGCTTCAACACAGGGGAGGCCAGGTAGTAATATCACTGCCACGTTCTTCGAAGGGATTCCATCAGGCATGGGCAACTTTAAA
This sequence comes from Caretta caretta, assembly GCF_965140235.1. Lineage (NCBI taxonomy): Eukaryota > Metazoa > Chordata > Testudines > Cheloniidae > Caretta > Caretta caretta. The sequence continues at coordinate 66,363,939 of NC_134209.1, read as the reverse complement.
ACCCAGGAGCCCTGCTCACAGCAGTTCACTGGGAGATAAACGAACAACTCATCTCCTGCCCTGGTCCCATCCTATCCGTGGCCAAACTTATACATTTTGTGGACTGTGCAGTTCAGTTCCATAGCCCCAGCTCATTGGGGTTTGCAGGCAGGGAAAACTCCGCTACTGAGGCTGTGTAGCCCAGGTTCCTCCAGAAGAAACTAGAGGAGCCTAGATAGTGAATCTGGTCCAAAGTTGGGATGGTTACTGACACTTCAATGAGTCTGATGCTCACATTGGCCACTAATGTGAAAAGTGACATCTGTGACTCCAGCAGTGTAGATGTTCAGAGCCAGAGACTATCTCCGTGTCTGTTTTTAAATTTTGAATGTTAGATTAAATATTAAGGTGCTGATTCTCCACTCCATTGCACCAGTCTTATACCAGTGTCACTACACTGACTAAATGTTCAAATATTAAATCTCTTCTGACAGAATGGATACTGCTATGCAACCTGTGGCACTGGGCTCCAAAGCTGCTGCTTGTATCACAAATGATGCCAGTTGCTAGAAACATGATTAGCAGCAGTGAGAGATGTTGTAAGATCTGCTTTAATTGCAATCTTTTATTTTGAATTACAATTTACAGTTGATAAACGTCATGAAACCCAGTTTTCAACATAGCTTTCAGAACCCTGCACCAAGCAACAGGGCCTCAACAAAAGTAATTCCTTCACTGTGTGACAGAAAGCAGCTACACCAATCCTGCCAGTCGTCAGCATGTTTTTCTCAACTCAAACTCAGTGGCAGCCTAAACTTTACAGCAGGGATTCAAAGCCTCAGAGGAACACCAGAGGCTCAGACCTCTTCCCTAGCATCCATCACAGAGTTAGGTAGGAAACCAGTGCAGCAGCAGATTCTGGCTTGCACTAAAATAGGATAATGAATGGGTACAGGGCACATAGAGAGGCCAATGCCATCTATAATTAGTTTGAAGGTAATTTAGCAAAATTTTTCTCAAAATTATAAGAATTGCCATCCAGAGGTGGGTGATTTGTTATGTGTCCTAAGCAACAGGAAAACCAGTGTGTAGTCATTGCAAATGTGCTGCATAGTGGGAGATTTCAGTGACAAATGGACTAGTCAAAGGAAGACAGAAAAATCATATTTTACAATATCTGCAGCAGGAATAAGAGGTTGCAGATGGAATGTAAATTTTCCCACAAATTCAGACCCACTAAAGAGAGAAGAAAAGAACATTACTCTTGATTAGAATCAGTTGAATTAATTATGGTGAACAATGTGTTGAATTTAGCCATTTTCATTCTAGGTGAGAACTGTGTGAATAAACCATTAGTTTTACATAGTCATTATTCAAAAGCTTTGGACAAATATTTGTGACTAAACAGATCATGTATAGGTTGTTCACTCTTAGTACTACTAGTGGTATTCAATATTTAGAATTCTCTATTTGAGCTACATAATTACCCTCATAAATCATATGATATTGTTTTTGAATAATTTTTCCACTTTTGGTTCACATCTGGTCTCAGTTCTGAAAGTCCAGCTCATTCTAGTCACCTTTACACTAAGACTAGAATAGTTGAGAAAGGTACACATATTGCCTACAAAAAACTTGACAATGGTTAGGTTGTTGGTATGCAAAGACCACCGTCTATCATGCTAACTGGCATTTTCTCATTGTTCACTTTAACTTCTTTGTCTATCTGTTTCCATCTGTTCTTTTGTCTTAAATTTAGATTTTAAGCTCCTGAGGACAGGGATTATCTTTTTGTTCTGTGTTCGTACAGCGCCTAGCAGAATGGTTCATGACTATGCCTCCTAGGTACTACAGTAATACAAGTACTAAATCTTTTCATCCTGGAACATCTTTGCCACTATTTATTACAGTAGCACCCGTGGGCCCTGAGTGGATGAAAGTCATGTTGTGCAAAGAAGTAGGCCTGGTACAAGGCAGCTGAAGAGTTTGCAGTCTAAATGATTTTTTTTCTTCTACTTAAACATTTAAGTATTTATTAGATATACTCATCTATTGGGGAACAGTGCCGCATGACTGTCCGACCACAACTTGAATTTGAAATATCAAGCATTTGTGATCAATCCAAAAAAGAAAAATTGAATACAGATTCATAAAAAGATCATGATCAGCTTGTGGATATTCTTTGAGCAGGAAAACAGGCTAAGCCCATTGAATAAATTATTCCTTATGAATGACTCACTGTGTAGTAACTCAGTGTTTGTAAAGCACTTCAGATATTGGAATGTGCTATGTAAATGCAAAAGCATTATACTATTGCTCAAGACACCTCCTCTGCTTAGATCTGTCCTTGATGATTCCTATTTGCTCTTTTCAATATTTTTCTTTGTTCCAAATAACTATTCTTAATTTCCCTGTGATCCTCAGGTTCAGCTGCCAGTGTGTGCCTCTTGGTAAAACAATGGAAGGAATCTCAATATGCCATTGCAGAAGCTCATTTTAAAGGGCATCCCATACTACTGGGTATGCTGCTCCACACATTTGACAATTGCTTTGCTGAGGTCAGTTTCAGAAAAGGCATTTGTGTGATATTTAAAAATGAACTGAGGTACTGAGGTACCAGGTTTCTATATGTAATGGACTGGCTAAGAGAGTATGACTGATGCACAGAGAAGAAAAAGCTTTAATACATCTGATAGAGAGCAGATTCGCCTTAGGTCAAGAGGTAGTCTGCATTTTTTGGAGTCAAAGGTCTGTGGGGGTCTATTATTGACGAAAATTATAATGTCCGTCTGTGTGCAGCACTTGCAATTGTGACACGACTTAAATCAATGTAACAAAACTGCTGTCTTTTTGCTATAGGTGCCATCCAAAGGATGTGTCAGAGGGGAATAGCAGTGTAGCAATTTCAATAGCTAGGTTATTTCCTGGATACTGTCATCCCTCAAGCACTGAAAACAGTCTTCTCTCAGAGGAAAAGCATTTGACAAAGGTATCTTTAGGTAAACCAAAAACATGTTCAGTTTTTAGTATTGGCTTTATGTGGTCATTTCTTTTTTGCTCTTCCGAATATACTGCTTGTGTTTTAGGCTGGATGAGGGTCAGTCTTGTTGCTGTAAAATTATTTGACCTTTGTAGAAGCACTTGAAGTCAGAAAATGCATGTGAAATCAGAAAATGCACAATCTGCTTTTCCCTTAATGGTCACTGAAATTCCTTACTGCTTTTAGTTGCTTGGTCTTTGTTCAGTGACTACTTCTGTATTTCTGTACCATGCATAACACCTGCTATTTTGATAGCATAGTACAGAGTGTACTAGAAGGAATATGAATGACCTTCATATAGCTCCTGTATCTGAGAGTAGAATAAAGGAGGATCTGGGAACAATGGATCATTAAGTCAATTGAGAGCTAGATTTTGAATATTAATAGAAGGTAAATTTACAAAACACTTAGAACCTTGTAAGTCACCAAAGGAAAGCTCAGGATCAGAAAGAGAGATCCTATTTGACACGGTGCTTGAATTCTTAGAGAACATAATGAAAAACATAAACTTTTTTCTGAATTTAATTAGATCATTCAATATTATACTGTACCCATACAGCAGTTAGTGATGTTGATCATCAAACGTATGATATGGAGGAACACTCGTGACACAGATTAAAAAAATCGTTAAGGAAGAGGTGTCCGACAGAAGTTTGAAATACCCTTCTGTCCCAGAAAACTTTAAGTAGTAAAGATGTGATTAATTTTCTCTCTTGCCTATGGTTCCTTTTTAATTCAAGAACAGATAGAAACACAATGTTTCCCCAGCTATTTCCTCCCCCTTACCTTTTTTCATCCCCTTTTCTTTCTCTTTCAAATGCTCTCCGCTGAACTGTGTTTACAGCGGGGGAAAAAAATAAAATGGAGGAGAGACCCTTTATAGAATTAGCTCCACCCAGAGGTGTGGTTACAATAATTAGGGTTGAATCTAAGGTCTTATATAGTCAGCTCTGACTGTCAGAACAATTAGTGTGGTTTACTCTTTTGGTGACTGAGTATGTAAATAGTCTGTTTTATATTGTTCTGTTCTTTTCATTTACTTTTCTTACCTTTTTGAACATGTCTTATGGAGTTTTTATTTAAGTATTATCTGTTGCACCTGAAATTTGGATATACACAGACTGTTTTTAACCATTCTCCTGACCCCCTCACAAAAAAGAAATGTCTTTCAGTAAAAGGGAAGAAAGAGTCAGAAAAGACTCTAGGTAAATAGGCCCTTGGTATTCTACACCATACTTCACATACTTATCTAATTTTGATGTGAATTACTTCAGGCAGGCAGCCTTCTTAATCATCTATATCACTAGCATGTTTCTTCTAATTTCTAGGTTAATTTATCTTTTACTAACATAAAGCCTGTACTCTTTTTGTTTTAGTTCTAGAGTCTGGCGTAAGTAGCCCTTTTCTCTCTTACACTTTTAATCTTTAACAACAACAACAACAAAAAAGCATTTTAAGAGCAATGAAATGTATATGTATGTACCTGAGAGAGAATTTGAGCCCCTGTATTTATACAGAGTAATCATATTCTCGTCTGAGCATTTATTTAGGTTCAGTTCCTTGAACCTGTCTTTATAAGACATATTCTGAAGTCACTGCTATCTTTGTGCATTGCTTTCAGAAAAATTCAGGGATCACATAGATAGTGAGGGGCCACAACACTCGGTAGTAGGGTAAGTGTGGTTTTCTTTGTGTAGGTGTGCCTAATAGGGGAAAAAACAAGAATCCAAATGGATTTATGGGATAATAAATTGAGATGATAAAAAATGTTGGCAGTGCAGTTTACAAAAGGTGAGTACAAGAGGTAAATGACTAAACAGAAACATAGCCTTTAGTGGAGACCTGTTTAAAACACAGAAAAAATTTGGGGAGGGGAAAATATAGCACATTAAAAATATCTCGACCTGGCTTAGCAGCTGTAAATGTAAGGAGGTATAAATTCTATAGGTGGAGATGCAGAATCTGGGTGATGGGGGGGGTATGGAATAATCTTCCAGTGTTAGCAGTAAAAGTTATAAGAATCAATTTGAGAGAGCAATACAGTTTTGAAATAGGAGACTATTGGGGGCATAATCATTAAATAGATCTTTTTAATTAAGATGCTGATACTGCAGTTTTGCAAAATGCCAGGGAGGTGTATGCCAGTATGTATAGTATTTCTTAAAGAACAAATTTATATCATGAGTGGAATAAAATATATCTGTTTCCCGTTTCCCAAAACTTTCATGGGCTTGCTGGTGCTTTCCTGAGCCAGGACTCCCCCTGACTAAAACTGATTAGTAATCTCAGTTCTTTCCCTCTGAATAACTTAAAATATTGCCCCCACTGTAGACATATTGGCAGCTTTATCAGTGGATGGAAATGTTCCCAAGTAATTTTTTGGCTTTTGAATTCACTTTCTTCTTGGTCCAAAATAGCCTAAATCTGATAACTCTCAGGTAATGTTGCAAAACTCATCTCTTATCCCAGATATTGGAAAATAGGGGTGGGAAATTGTTGGATTTGGAGGGGATGAGCTGTTTAGATGCCTGAATTAATGGCAGTCTGTTATATTAAATTGCCTGGTGCCTTTAGGATATTAACAGTTTATTTTTAAAGTATGTCAGTGACCATCTAGATTTTCCCTATTTAGCATTTCTCTACGTCTAATAAACATACCAAATGAATTCCGGCCATCCAGTCCACATCTCATGTTGTAATCCTACCCCCCCCCCACTCTTTTCCCCAATTTTTAAATTATGCACTTTATCTATTTTCCTTTTCCTTCCTTTTCAGTACTGACACCCACTTGCAAGAATGGATTGATAGCCCTTTCAGAAGGGGCCAACAATGAAACAGCTCTTCCAAATGGTACAACTAAATTGTTATGAGCTGGGTTAAATCTTCTTACGGGTTAAGGTAAAACCTCACTGAAATTGTTGTGTGAACCTCCCCTTCATTTAAGATTGCAGTGAGAGAGAGCTAAAGGATCACCCTTAAAACAAGGTGTACTAGGGTTTGCCCAGAAAGTAACATGTGGGTGGAGGGTTTAAATGGGTATTGTTCTGACCAGGTGTGTGTCTGAAATAAATATAAAGCAAGCTGGGGTGCAGACAAAAAACAAAGTGGCAGACTGCAAGCATGATGCAACCCTGGAGAAGCCTAGAGAAAGGTTCTGGGTCAAGGGTGCTGGCTGGCTGAAAGCATAGGCCTATAAGTTAAGAAACCACTCCATTATCCTAGAATATCAGGGTTGGAAGGGACCTCAGGAGATCATCTAGTCCAACCCCCTGCTCAAAGCAGGACCAATCTCCAACTTTTGCTCCAGATCTCTAAATGGCCCCCTCAAGGATTGAACTCACAACCCTGGGTTTAGCAGGCCAATGCTCAAACCACTGAGTTATCCCTTCCCTTCCCATCACCCCCCTCTCCCCCCAGCAACTTCTGGTTCCTCCTGCATTCACAGAAATAGGACTCTTTACATTCTTTGTAAATAAACAAGATTGCATCAAGGAAATACCAGATGACGCCATCTATTTCTACTTCCAACTGGAATATCCCCAGGGCTCCAAAGTTTGACTAGTGGCTTGGGTCAAAAAGGGGTAACATAATATTACATAATATGCCACAAGTACTCCTTTTCTTTTTGCATAATATTACAGACTTCCCACCTTTAGCTATTAAACAGAAAAACAATTTGAATTCAGTCTCAACAGCACATTAAACATACACTACTTCTAAGATACAAATAAAACTTTAACTCCATCTCAGTAAGTGCTAAGAACTCATTCTGCCAGGACCTTCCACTGAAGAAAGGTGATAAATCTTAAAGTACCACTGCTTCTTTTTTCTGCTTCATAACCTCTGAAATCCTTTGTGACTTCATATAATAGTAAATTATTCCAGACAAACCTGTCACTAATGTATTGAAGCCTGAACCCAGATACAGTGAAGCGACACTATCTGAGAGTAGTAAGGTACTTGCTTGCATACAGTAGAAGAGATGTGTAATATTTCATATCTTACTAGAAATGACTTTGGTTTTTTGCTGGGAAGGAGCAGAACTCTTTAAAGGAGCAGCTGATTCTTGTCTGTGAGGAAACATGTTCTTGTATGGTGTGACTTATTGTTACAAATCATACAGAGATGGGTTCAAGCTGCAAAATCTAGAACCAGATCTCAATTTGAACACTACAAAAATCAGTATGTTTCAATCTGTGGGACTGATGTAGTTCTATTGTAAGGATAGAGTGGCTACATTTATAAGTTGGGATTCTGGTCTAGGTTTGGAGTTCAGGTCCCCTCCAAACTCTGAGTATGATAGAAAAAATGAGTTTTCTGGTTCAGGCGCAACACTAAATATAAAGCCAGTAGACTTTGGGCCAGATTTTTAAGATACTTAGGTGCTTAAAGATGTGCATGGATGCTTAGTGAGATTTTCAAAAGCATCCAGGAACCTAACTCCCATTTATTTCAATGAGAGTTGGGCACCTATTAGGATTTTCAAAAGTGCCTGGGTGCCTATCTTTATCTTTAAGTGAAGATAGGGTGAGGGACTGACTGACTGAGTTGTCTCCTATCTAATAGAATCTTGGAATCCCACAAATCATAAGACAAATGACATACGCTATGGATTCCCCCAAAGGAACAGACAAATGGAGTAGCTAATAATTTCTACAACTGTAGGTTATATGCTTTCTGTTCATACAACACACTGTATCTTATCTTCCAGGCTGGGGCAATGTGGTATATGATTTTCTACATCATATGTCATTTCAGTTAGCGCAAACTAAAGCCTTTGTTTTTGTAGTGGCATCTGGAAGCAACAACTCCAAGTTTATTTTTGGAAGATAATTGCATTATCTCATGATAACATGAGCACAATGAAGTGTAGCCTGAGTGATTGTTTCCAATATTTTAACCTGTTCCCTGTTAAAGATTAGTTTTCATTCACAGAATATGAATTAAAACTTCAGTATGGCTCAGATTAGTTTGTCTATTCCAACTAATGTGTAATTACTGTACCTGACAGCAGGGTCCAGATCCTTAGCTGCTGTCATTCATCATAGTTATTTTTATTATCATGGCACTCGGAAGCCCGAGTCATGGACAAGGACCCATTGTACTGGGTGCTGTACAAACAGAGAACAAAAAAATGGTCCGTGTACCAAATCTTGCAATCTAAGCATAAGAGCAGAGACAACAGATGGCTATAGACAGACACGGAAAGAAATTGTGGGGTACAAGCAAACAGTGAGACGACACTGGCCAACATGAGAGGTGGTTGGCTTAGTACAGTTCCACTGAAACAAATGGAACCACACCAGTCTACATTAGGAGACGATCTGCCTTCAGGACTTTAAAATGAATACACTACAATTACTATATACATTGAGAAAACCTTTAGATGAGAAGCAAAAGGTTATACAAAATATAACAACTTTGGGGGGAATTTTCAAAAGCACCTAAAGAGCTTAGGAGCCCAGATTCTAATGACTTTCAATGGTATTAAATAGCTGTGATACTCTGAGTACCTTTTCCAGACCTGAAGATGAGCTCGGTATCATTTGAAAGCTTGTCTCTCTCACCAACAGAAGCTGGTCCCATGAAAGATATCATCTCACCCATCTTGTGTCTCTGATAGAACAGTTAAACATTTGTAAAAAGAAAAGGAGTACTTGTGGCACCTTAGAGACTAACCAATTTATTTGAGCATGAGCTTTCGTGAGCTACAGCTCAGTGAGCTGTAGCTCACGAAAGCTCATGCTCAAATAAATTGGTTAGTCTCTAAGGTGCCACAAGTACTCCTTTTCTTTTTGCGAATACAGACTAACACGGCTGTTCCTCTGAAACCTGTCATTAAACATTTGTGAATCTCTCCCTCTATCTCTAAATAGTTTACTTTCCTGTTCTAAATGCTATTAAGAGAACTAGGGAATTCTACCAGTGCTGTCTTTATTCCCTATTGCTTGTGTTAGGAAAGTTGAAGAAAGCAGAGCTGTCGTCAATGTCTTCCTAAATTCTCTTTATTAGTACTGTTTCCTTTATGGATTCATAACCTCTCACTTAATTTTGGACTACACTGGAGAAAGCACAGGACAATATGTGGCAAGGAGTGCACCTGCAGTGGTAGGAACAATAATGAGTCTTTTCCATCTCTAAATTCTAATATTTTACAACATTTTTGGGATAATGAAATCTGTTTTAAAAAGTAGTTTAGATAGGATTGAGATTTTTTTAAAAAAATTAGTAAACCAAACGCAAAAACCTGCAATACAATAATTTGACTGGGATTTTAAATGCACAAAAGTCAGGAAATGTAAATTATAGTTCCCACAACTATAATTTGGCCATATTGTACATATCTCTCTGAAGTCATAAAAGATAATGTCAGCATTTCCCATGATAAGATCCTGGTTTCAGTTGCTTATAACTTTGTCCAACTGTAACTGTTTGGGCTGAAATTTTCCATACTGGGTGCCTCTCTCAGGCTGAATTTTTTTATTTTATTATTATTTATTTTTTTTTGGAAAATTTCAGCCACAACAGTTCAGTCGTTTCCAAAAATGTGGCTAGGGAAAAATCCATTGTTCTGAACATGTTAAAAATTCTGGCAACCTTTTCTTTGAAAATGTCCACCACCTTCATGCTTTGGAGCAGGGAATTTGAAATTTAACAGAGGGATGTCTTTGTGTCAGGAATATGCCTATGAAAATCCACCCAAATTTTGCCAAATTATAAGCCCTTGAAAAAATCAGTTTGCATTTGCTCAGTAGACATTTCTTCTATTTTTAGCATCTACATTTCCTGAAGATTCTGTCTACCCTAGGTATGGTCTAGGCCAGGGCTGAGCTGGACTTTCCTTGGGCTGGTACAAGCTGTGCCAGGTCTCTATCTGGGCACCTGAACTGAGAATAGGGAGACTGTCTCTCCTGTGCTCTCAGTTACTGCCCAGCTGGGCCCTGGTGGCATGGAGGAGGAAGCTGCCTGGTTTGAATGCAGTGAGGACAAGCGTCAGAGTGAGCAGGAGCATGGGAAATAGATTGGGACAAGAGGTCTGGTGGGAAAGACTGGGATTGGAGGCTGGATGGGAGTTTGGAAAATAGGGACTAGGAGGTGTGGTGGGAGAAGACTGAGGCTGGCAGGGCAAGGAGTGAGAGCCAGTGGGGTGGTTGGAATCAGGTGAGGGACGAGGGGAGACAGTGTGCAGGGGAAGAACTGGGGCTGTCTGAGCAAAAAGACTGGAATAAAGAACTAGTGGTGTGGCAGGGATACTGAGATTGAGCAAGGAGCCTGGAGAAAGCAATTAAAACAAGGCTGATGGTGCAGAATTCTGGTGCAAAACATTCAGACCTGTAAACATGGTAATACGATACAACTAAATTAAAATACATGATAAAAATTAATAATTGTCCCTTTGTGTGGTTTCTTTCATCCACAGATTCCAAAAAGCTTTCCAATCTTGTCTTAGTTGAGCCACAAAACACCTTTGCAATGGGGGCAAGTATTACCCCCCTTTTACTAAATGCTGTGAAGCACAGCAGTTATAATAATAGGTCAGATTCTCAAAGCTGTAAATTAGCATAGCTCCATTGACTTCATTGCAGCTACACTGTTTGAGCATCTGGCTGATGATATTTCATTACCATCTGAAAAGTGAATGTCTGGTACCAATGATCATGAGAGGATGGGAGGCACACTGACGATTAGAGGTTGTATTTCTACAAAGTGTTGGAAAACTTAAGAACTCATCCAAAAATATAACCAGAAATCTTGTGTATCGTGAAGTCCCAGTTGGAAAACAGCTGTTTGACTGAGACTTAATTTATCAAGGAGATAATGACACAAAACATTCTTCTAAACTATGCAGACTCTATTTAAACAAAAAATAGTATCTGGGGAATTAATTAGGAGAGAGTGTAACACTTGCAGCTCTGACCTCAGGCCCATTGAACAAATATGATATTAACATCCCTCAAGATTATGAACAGCAAATAGATGATTAATTTCATTTTGCTCAAACCTCACCTGAAGTTAGTCTATGACAAAGTTTGCAGTGAATATAAAGGAATTTATCTGCAGAAATTTTGAAAAAATTGCATAGCTACATTGACCCTGAGACCAGAGGTGAAATAAGAAACAGAAAAGATTTTGGCTTTAAACTATGGCTATAACTTTATTAAACTTTAAGGATAAAAATTAAAGGGTTAGTCCAATTCAACTGGGAGGAAAGATGCAAGCCTTCACCTGGAATCTGGACCTAGCTGCCAAGATCTCCTGACCTCTTTACTCACCAGTTTTGAGGGTCAGCCTGGTAGAACCACAGGCTATGCAAGAGATTGAGGTTCATACCCTCACTCTTCACTGCATAGGCCTTTGACCTCCCCATCAGTTCATTGGGCTCAACTCCTGGTCCACGCTAACCAAACAACCCTGCACTGGACACCTGCTTCAGTCATGACAAACTAACTAAACTATAAACCACAACCAATCCTCTTGGGTTCTGAGAGGCATGCAAAAACCAACAAAGCATGGGCCAGTCTACCTCTGGGAGAAAAGTTCCTTCCTGACTCCAAATGGTGACCAGCTAGCTGACCCTTCAGCTCATCAAAAAAATTCAGCAGCCTACTTTGGTCACATGCAATGTTCCCTCTAATTTGTGACAGGCCGTGTGTGCAAAAAATTTCTTCTGTGTAAATTGTTGTGCTTTTGTGCAAATTTTTGTGCCTGCAGTGTTTCGCCGTGTGCGTGGGGTTTAGGATCTGTGTGCGTGCACACATGCGCACAGTTTAGAGGGAACAGTGGTCACATGATATTTCCAACATATATGGAGAGTAGGGTTGGTAGAAATGCTAAAAGGGCCCTGGTAAGTGGTCAGGCTGTCTCTTCCTTGGAACGCCCTTTAAAATGATGGGGGCCAATCACCATATTCAAATCAGCCAGTCAGGCCTCATGTAGATTGAGTGGCCAGCCAGGGACTATACTAATTTGATTTAATACTGTATTTTAAATGAATTCCAAATTTATCTCTTTAAACATTTTTCTCTATGATAGGTTTACATCCTTCTATATAAATCAAGACATTTTAGAGATAAGGGTCAATCCATATCATGGAATATTTCAATAAGTACCAAATTTTTAAAACTGCTGCCCATTTAAATAGCCAAATTAAACAAGACAGAATTAAGGATGTATTGTTTCCCTTTCTAGAGCTCCCAGCTATGGTGTTATGAATTATGGAGTCCTGGAGCTGAGGAAGGAGACTGGAAGAATGTTTTATTTAGACTGCTAAAATGGCCAATTCAATGTCATATGAAGAATGCTGTAGGTTAGGAGTGAGGTAAACTGGCAGAGCTACTATAAATGTGGTGGGTTTCTGAGTTGAAATGATTTAACTTATATCCACATTTTCCTCCAAATTTCTTTCCAATGTCTAAGGCTTGTAGTATTTATTGCCATTTTATATTAGCAACTAAACACCCCCTAACAAATAAAACCATGTCCCGTTTCCCGTTTTATCACTGCACGCCTCAGATTTAAATATTTTTTTACAATTTAGTTTTGATTGATATGTTTGAGTCCCACCTCTGCCACTAGCTTGCTGCATGCCACCAGCTTGCAAGTCACTGCACTTCTCTACACCTCTTTCCTTATCGGTAAAATGGGAATAATGTTACTGTGTCCCTTTGCAAAGCGATTTGAGAGCTACATAAAAAATACCATGGGGTTAGATATTTATTATTTATAGTTTCCCTAATGAGCACATCCTGTAAGTGCTCTTCACAGAGAACTCCAAAAGAAAACTTAATTTTCCCACTAAATTTGTGTGTGTGGCAAATTGCAATTATGTGACACTACTCATAGGGTAGAAATGCAAGCATGTGCACAAGTCTGAAGGGTTGGGGGCTTAGATTGTAAACTCTTGAGGGCAGGGACTGTCTTCGACTGTGGGCTTGTCTACACGTAAAACACCACAGCTGCACTGCTGTAGTGCTTCAGTATAGACACTATCCACACCGATGGGAGGGATTCTCCTGTTGGCATAGATAGTCCACCTCCCTGAGAGGTGGTAGCTAGATAGATGGAAGAATTCTTCAGTTGATCTAGCACTGTCTATATGGGGATTTAAGTCAGCTTAACTACGCCGCTCCAGGGTGTGGATTTTTCACACCACAAATGATGTAGTTATGCCGACCTACTCTTCTAATGTAGATCAGGCCTGAGTGTTAGTACAGCACCCAGCAGAATGAGGTCACTATCTCAGTGAGGCCTCTGGGAGCTACTGTAATCCAAATAAGAATATTGAGAAATAAGTGAGCTAGATTCTTATTCCAATTACCACAGTTTAAAAACTGAGTCATTCACTATTTAGAACAGCCTGGGCTCAATATTCTGATCATATTTCTGTTTAGGCTACTGTTTTTTTTTTTTTTTTTTTTAAAGTATGTAATGTGCCATAGATGCTACTCACTGACTATAAAAGACAGTGTTGAACGTCTGGACTCGGCATGTGTGTAATCTAGAATCTGCAGACCAATGCATTCTGTTCCCAGACTCTCGTGAGCAGTCATTAAATCTTCTACTTTATCTGCAGCAGCAGCTTTAGAACTGCATGAAGGGCAGATCAAGTTTAGGTTATGAAAACACTTGTGTCTGATTCACTGAGAAAGAAGTTACATGGAGACAGCTCTGTAAACATGAATGGTTTGTAATCTGGATAATGTCTCTAGCATGCACAGATTCTTCATAGTTCTTTGGTTTTGTTCTCATGTGCACTGCAATAGAAGGATCGAGTCTGGGACCCCTTTAAAGATAATTTTACAAAAAAGAGGAGTCAGTTACCTGGATTCATTAGAAAGTTGATCCACTAACCAATTTTAATAGTCCAGGTCAGCTCTTGCATACCTGTATTATTATTAATCATAATGATGACATACAGCATGCATTTTCAATGTGCATGTGATAAGGTGGGAGAGCGCTCCCAAGCCCCAGTGCACTAGGTGGGGATATAAAGATAGAGGGGAAGTGGCTGTGGTTGTGGCTACCTGGGGGATTGATGTGTCTTTTCTCCTCCCAGGTGGTTACGAAGCTAGAAAGGTCTGTAGCAGTTGGGACTGTTCTGAGTAGCTTCGTTTTATCTGGATTTCTGGATTCAACTCATGAAAACCCAGCAGAAAGGAGCTGGAACTCTGCTGCTAAGGAGACTATTATTCATCTTCCTTGGCTGGAGATTCTACCCATTGGCCTACGGTATTTTACAAATAGAAAGGACTTGATTATATCTCAAAGTCACAACTGAATGTTGGAGCACAGTCTATACTAGTCCCCAGCAAAAGCTCCAGGAAATGTGCCACAGCAGCTTCGTGGCTTGGAAGTTCTTGGGCATGGAAGGGGATGTAGATGTACACAGTCCTGTTCTCCTCCCTGAAGCCAGCCACCTTTCCTGATGATTGCACACGGGGTGGGAATACAGTCATGGTCCTGCTCCTTCCAAGCCACCTTTTTATCCTTTGGACAGGCTAGTGCTGCTGACGAGGCTGAAGTTGGTTCCTTATTCCCAGCTCCCAGTTTCTTATTCAAAAGCCAAATTTAAAAAAAAATTCTCCAGGTATGTTTAAATTTTTAGAAATTTCAACAAAATAAATGAGTTTGAAGTTTGACAAAATGTATTCGGTAACCCAAGAAGTATGATGTCAAAGCCCACAGCCTTTTTCACAGGTATAAAGCTTTGGGTCATGGAGTGGCATGTCTCAGCTATTACAAAAAGGTCTATAGTCATAAGGCCATGTCATCTGAAGTGACATGAGAAGTATTTTGTCATTTATATATCCTCAAATCTCAGTTACCTTTTCAAGTTAAGGCATAATTATACCATTTGGGACTGAGGTCTTGTTTGTATCTGAGAAGTGTATTCCTTCTATATATGGATATTATGGATATTCCTTCTATATATGGATATTAAAATTTCCTTGGAAGTTTGCTGAAGTCATAGCAAAATCACTGAACAGAGGATTGGGAAGGAAGATGATTCCATAATTCCATTGTCTTCTTGCAGTAAGGATTAACTAACAAGTTAATGCTGAATATTTTTATTGGTGATATTGGAGCAGGCATTGGGCCAATGATAATTTTATATAACTGGTTATAATATAGCTTGAAAAACTAGATTTGATTTCAATAATTTCTCCTTCATTGTTCCAATCCAGTTGCTTAAAGTGGATTAGATGATGAACACTAGCTGTTGATGATGTTAGATGATTAATCCCATAGCTGTTGTATATATTCATTTTCTATCTCCTATGTTGTTTGGAATTTATTGCAAGATACAGTGTTACAAAAAAAATCATTTGTAAATGGTATTTTTATTACAGCAGTGACTGGAAGTCCAAAGAAGATTGGTGCCCTGTTGTGTTAGGTGGTGTTCAAGCATATAGTCACTGCCCTTAAGAACGTGCAGCTTAAATAGATAAGACAGAAAAAAGATGGGAGGGGAAACAGAGAGAAAGTGACTCACACAACCTCACAAGAAATAGCAGAGCTGGGAAGAGAACCCAGGTCTCCTGATTCTCAATCCGGTCTGTGCCTTAGCAACTGGGCCACTCTGCTTCTCAGTAATAAAATATCAGAGCCTAAAATTTAGGGAAAGAAAAACACTCTTCAGTTCTATGAAGTAAAGTCAAGGCCTGCAGTAGTCAGCTTATGAAGGGGGATTCAGCTGGGATTTTGTTACTCAGGACTGTTTTTGCTGTAGTACAATGATACAACATTATTTACATAGTAAATCTGGTTTTCCTTTAATTGTTTCCGTTACAAGCGGATCATCCTCCTTTAGCTTAATCAGTGGCTGATTAACTTTTGCGTCTCGTCCTTGCTGTGCTCTTATTTTGAAGGCCACTGTGACAGATAACATTACTCTTTGCTTGTCATAAAGGCACTTAGTTATTAATCAAAAGTATTTTCCTGTTAAAAATAAATGCTATATTTTAAGTGTTTTAGTGTACTTACTAAGGATGACTGGGAAAGACTGTTAATGAGAGTTAGTAGTGATTTTTTTCATGACCTAAGTTCATTATATAGCAGTGTGCTGTGACAGGCCAGATGGCTACAGGAGAGTGTTAGAAGGCAGATATATTAGTCCCAGATTAAGCAGGTCCATTTTCCCTGGGTAAGGTAACAGGGGCAGTTCCAGAACAAGACGGAACTTGCTGGAACAAATTCAGGCAGGCAGGCTAATTAGGACACCTGGAGCCAATTAAGAAGCTTCTAGAATCAATTAGGGCAGGCTGGCTAACCAGGGCACCCGAGTTTAAAAAGGACCTCACTTTAGTTTGTGGCGTGCGTGCGAGGAGCTGGGAGCAAGAGGCACTAGGAGCTGAGAGTGAGAAGGTGTACTGCTGGAGGACTGAGGAATACAAACATTATCAGACACCAGGAGGAAGATCCTGTGGTGAGGATAAAGAAGACGTTGGGAGGAGGCCATGGGGAAGTAGCCCAGGGAGTTGTAGTTGTCACGCAGCTGTTCCAGGAGGCGCTCTCGACAACTGCAGTCCACGGGGCCCTGGGCTGGAACCCGGAGTAGAGGGTGGGCTCGGGTTCCCCCCATACCTCCCAACTCCTGATCAGACACAGGAGGAGTTGACCTGGACTGTGGGTTCCACCAGAGGGGAAGGTCTCTGGGCTGTTCCCCGACCCACATGGTGGATCAGCAGAGACTACGGGGATTGTTCTCCTTCCTTTTTCCCATGCTGGCCAGTGATGAGGTTAGCTGAGTGAACGGCAGGTTTGAGCCACTAGCAAAAGTGGCCAAACTGAGGGCTGCCGTGAGTCTCTGAGGCAAGCAAATCCACCAATAAGCACAGGACCCACCACGGCAGAGGAGGAACTTTGTCAGAGTGGTGATAGTTCATGGTCTCTTGGTGGTTTCCTTATAAACTCCAGGCTAAAACAATTGGTGGTATAAATGGGTGGAGCTCCATTGACTGGTCAGAATTTTGCTACTTTGAGGGATTTACACCTGACATTTGGCTACAACATGGATACTTGTTTACAGTCCGAACGTAACACCACCACTGTCCCTCCTCCCTACTGCTGCCTCATTTGTCTTGAATGATATAATAAGAATAATTAGTTCTAGGGAATCCCATTCCCCACAATGTGGTTGTGTCTGCACTGTAGCAGACTGCATCTGAGTGGCAATTCCTGTTTCACCTTGGAATGGAGACTTCTTGATATTTAAAGGTTTAGGACACAGAAGACAAATAGCAGTGGTGTAAATGAGAGATGGATTTAGCCTGTGGAAGGGGTTATCATGCTGTGGTGGTCTCCTTAACACTCTCCAAGCTAGTAAGTGTGATGCTGGCACTTTCAGATCCTAAAACCTGGCATGTGAACACTGCTGCAAACTGTTTAGTGGTGGTGCATGGGACAGTCTGGTTCCTCACCTGACAAGAATGGAATAATTAATTTTGATCCCCAAAAGACAGAGCAAATAAAGTCCAAGAAATATAGCTGATCAATAGCTCTGCATCTTGGAGTCTACAACAGGAATCCAATCAAAGGGCATCATCGTGAAACATGCTCCAACTCAATACTCTAGTAAATGTGAGAAGGCAAGAAGAAATGCAGACTCTGATTACCCAACCCCACTACTGTGCATTGGACACAATAAATATTTCTGTTCAAGAAACAATTATGTGCAACATGAGCACAGGTGCATCAGATGCAGGTGAAAAGCCTGTCTGTCTCTTAGGATGGAGATGGTTGTTCGTTCTTTTATAAACATTATCTCTTTCATGCAGACCAGGTCAGGGACATCTGCAGGTTTTTTTTTTTTTTTTTTTTGCTGTTTAAGAGCCAGTTGCATTAGATGACTGGGCTGTTTTAATTTGTACATCTGACTTTTGGAAAATAGTCTGTGTTTTGTTCTGATAAATCCACATTCATTGTTCATTTGGGGTGGAGCTCCTTAGTTTTCTAATGTTTCTTTATCTTTTGGTTTATCTACTCCACACCCTTTTCCCTTGCTTTGAACTGAGTGGGTCATGTTGGATAGCAAATAACTGATGATGGCTCTAACTGATTCCTGTTCCTACACCATTTAAAGATGGATTTAGTCTTTGCTTACACACATTCCTTTTAAATGAGTATTAGATTCAGCTGATTCAATACACAGTATTGACAAGCCCAGTCATTCAAAAATCATGAGTCATGTCCTCAAAATCATGAACGATTTAAATAATACATTCGCCTTCTGATTTTTTGAAACTTTCACATACAGCTGGATGACATTTTCAAACTTTTCTTTACACCCATGAAGATCAGATTTTTTTTTTTAAATGAACCTGAAATTCTCAGGTATTCATTTGATTCCAAGAGCTGCAACTTTAAGAAGGTTTCAGAGTAACAGCCGTCTTAGTCTGTATTCGCAAAAAGAAAAGGAGTACTTGTGGCACCTTAGAGACTAACCAATTTATTTGAGCATAAGCTTTCGTGAGCTGCAGGTATGCATCCGATGAAGTGAGCTGTAGCTCACGAAAGCTTATGCTCAAATAAATTGGTTAGTCTCTAAGGTGCCACAAGTACTCCTTAACTTTAAGAAGCACAGTAAATATCGTAAGACTCACAATAAAATCATTAGAGTTGGCAGCATTGAATAAAATCAAAGTGTTTCTGAAAACATTCTCTCAAATAAAGACTCAAATGTATTTTGGCTATGTCTGCACCCCTATTTCATTTGCTTTTTCTCATATATTCCAGAACATGAACTGACAGGAATGTTCACGGAAAGAGCAAATCTTAAATTAATATTAGAGAATAATTGTGGAAAGTGAATTTGGAAATCATAAGTATTTATGAGCACTCAAGCACTAGAAAACTGACTAAAAGTTACGCATCTAATTAGGAAATCAGAACAATACCATGTGAACTGTACCTAATGTAACTTGCACAGCTCAAATTTGAAACCCTCAAAGTTAGCTGTTGACAGACTACAGATCAAGAATTATTGATACAAATTATTTGGCAAATGATTTCATAGAATGAACAAATTCAATACAGTCATAAGTTGCTTGCAGACAATTAGCAAACAGAAAAGCAGGCTGCATTCATTGAATAAATTTATTATGTATTATTTGCTGAGCTCTAGTATTAAAATATTTCAAACAAGAAATATTTACTTTAATAAAACAAAAATGTCTCCGTCCAGTTTCAGAGTTGACTATGAAAACATTGATGTACATGGGAAGAGTCCTGAACCAGTCTTGATTGTACATTCATGCGGTGATTTTTCTGGTTTTGTATTCAGACAACTTTGATTCCCAAAATTTGGTCTGTTAATGGGTTCTTAAAATTGCCAGGACCATATAGCTTTCTCTTTGTTGCCTCTCACTGCTAGGCCTACTTCCTTCCACCTCAGCCTTCGGCCCAGACACCCTCCTAACCTTTCTCTCCTGTTGCCTGCTTCCTACCTCCTTTTCCAGATCCTCCCACTGAATAGGTCCTTTTCTCTAACTCCCATGCACCATTCTGTTATCATGATTGCTCTCAGTACCTGATACTTGTTTTTATAGCTGTAGGACACTGAGAGTCACAACTGGTTAACTGATAAATGTCCATAAAGAAATAGTCCCAATCCTAACACCGTCTGATCAAGGCGAAAGCAGAAATCAGTTCAGAGTTTCAGAACTCTTTGATGGAATAAACAAGAATATATGAATAGGATGGGATTAGATTGCTGATGGTTGTGAAACCTTGTTAATATGTAGTCCTTTTGCAGAGTGAATAGCACTTTTTTTGTTTTTTTTTTGCAAAGTGAGTCATATTGAACCAATGTTCAACAAGCTGGTACATATGACAGTTGATTTCTTCATTTTCATAGTCTAAGAATTAGGTTAATTTATACCTTGGTATCTGAGCCTATTCTTCTAAGAGAGTCTCTACTTTTCATGCAGTATGGAAGGACTGCTGCATGTTATGATAAGTTCATTCCGTTGTGTTCATGTGACATTGATTCATGTATTGCTGTCTTTTCAGGAGACTTTATTGTATCTCTATAATGCTGTGAATGTAAAGAATCCTACTATGATGGTCTGGTTGATAAAGTGACTGTTATCTTGGAGCTGGATTAAAACAAACATTTGGATGGCTTAGTGATAGAGTATGAGGACTGGGAGTGGTGCTGTGCCTTCTTATAAATGAAAGCCACTTCACTGGCTGCCTATCAAAGATCACAACACACACAGCTCCTTATCCTCCCCAAGCACACCAAGACACTGTATACTGCACTCACTTTATTATCCACATAAATCCTCTCTTTTATCTGTATGGAGACTGAGATCTGGTCTACACTTAAAAATCAGATCAACCAAGCTACATCACTTCGGGCTGTGAAAAATGTTGTGCCCTGTGAGACATAGTTAGGTTGATCTAAGCCTGGGTATAGATGCAGCTCGGTCAACAGATTAATTCTTCTGTTGACCCAGTTGCTGCCTTTTAGAGAGATGGATTAAGTACATACACAGAAAACCTACTTCCATCACTGTAGGAAGCGTCTACACTCCCGTGCTATAGCAGCACAGTTGGAGCACTGCTTTAGCGGCTGAAGTGTAGACATGGCCCAAATTGTATACCTAGATGCTATTGTACACCTTCTAGCGGAAGCAATCTGTTCTAACAAAGGACCCGGTCCCTCTTTGTAACCCACTAAAACAGACTCCTGCACCTAGGCAGAGTCTTGTTGGTTTCAGTGGGTCTCTGCATGTGTGCAAGGCTTAGCAGATTGCATTGGAGGACTAGAGCCATAATGATATACATAGTCTTGACAGTCAAGTTTTTACACTTGGTGAGATATTTAATAGATTATGTCCTTTGTAGCTAATGCATACTACTTTGGGGACATTATTTCCTTTTCTAGAAAGGAATTTGTAGATTTTTTACTCTAATCAGTCCCTGCAAGGATTTAAATATCCTTATATATATTAGTCCAGTCCATTTCAATACTGTTATTGGCCCAGAAGATTTAAATGAGGTATAAGGAATTACCCAGTTGTACTGACCTCTGGTAATGGCCCTTACCCTCTGTTAAGAATGTATGCATGTCAAAACGATCCTAAATTGTCCTGATGGAAAAAACATAAGGGAAGAAATATACACCAGCAAAAAGGGCTTGAATATCATGACTTCATCCAGCGGATGGAGTCATCGTGTAAGAAATAATGTTTGTAGCCTTTCCAGTCTAAAGCATCGTAAAAATTCCTGGTACAGCTTTGGCTAGTTGTGAATGCTGAAGTTAAGGTTTAGCTACGGTTTCCATTTTAACTCACCAGTTCATTTGCTTATACCTTTCTCAGATAAATTCTTGCTTAATATTTGTGATGCCTAGTCTTAGCCCAGTGGTCTAGTTTTTGGAAAATTTGAGCAAAATCAATTCAGCTGTTTGAGTTACAAGTGTATGGCACATGTATAGTCTCCATGTACACCAACTGAAATTTTTGTGCTTACATAACTCAAACAAAACTGCTGTTATAAATAAATCTCAAACTAGGTTTGTTTTACAGTCCTAATTTGAGAATTAAAATTACTTTACATTTTAGAAATAATAGTTCATTATTTTTAAGGCTGATGGTTTTGCCCAGGCATAGTAGAATTTTTTTCATGAGTAAAATAATTTAGCATATTGAACATTAACAGATAAGAACACCATTAGGTAAGGCCATCTGAGATATACAGATACATTTTACATATGTATTTATTAAGACCTATTTTAGTTAATCCCTCCAACGTTTAGTGTGTCTTAACTTAAAGGATACAATCAAAGTACACAATCATGCTTCTGAATTGTTTTTCAAACTACTATTGTTACAAGTAACACCTAAGATTACTACAATTGAATGAACTCATAGCATTTAAAAAAATCAATGTTTTCCACCCTTTTGCTTATGCATTTGACAGTACTTTGTGCATAATCATTTTTACCGTTTCTCTATGTAGACTTTCTATTTCACCTGTTTGTGTGGGTCTTTCACACATCAGCAGAGGAAAGGAAAACATTTTTTCAAAACAGGAAAATGTTTCTAAAACTAAACTTAGAAGAGCACTCAGGAGCAGGTATAATATCTAAAACTACTTTTAGCTCATTGTTTTACAAATTAACTAGATTTCAAGTTGATTGTATCCCTTTAAATTTATGCTGCTAAAGCAGTTTAACAGCACTAAGGCATCTTGAAAGCAAATTTGCCCCCATTTTCTTCTCTTCCTTAAAAGCAGTCAGGGAAATTATCTACATGAGCTAGTGTTTGTGCACTATTAATGTCACGAGACCAAGCATTCAAAAATTAGAAAAATCCAGCAATAAAGATTCCTACCATCTACTACATTAACTTGACTAGATTATGTACATACAGTATTTGCTACTTCCATTTACCCTGTTAAATGCAAACCTTAATAAATCATTCTTTGGTATGTAATCTGCACTACAAAGCTATCCAATTTGGCTGAGGTAATATTTTCGTAAAATCTTGAACTTTTGGAACCTCCTGACTTTTGAGTGTGTCGTACGATTCTCAGCTCTAGGATATGCTTACATTATTAATCTTGGTATTATTCAGTGTTTGTATTACAGTGTGTCTACAGGCCCCAACTGTGATCAAGGCCTCATTGTGCTAGGCACCAGGCAAGCATGCAGTAAGAGACAATTTCTGTCCTGATGAGCTTATAATCAGACAAGGGTGTAAGAGAGGAAATATTGCTATCTCCATTTTACAGATGGGGGACAATGTCAGGGAAAGATTATATAATTTGTTCAAGGTCTCCCTGGAAGTCTGTGACACAGCTGGCAACTGAAGTCTGGACATCGCTAAAGTCTGAACTGGACATCGCTAAAGTCCCAATTTAGTGCCTTAACCACAAGACATTCCTATCGCTCAGCTCACCTACATTTAATATTAATAAACAGCAATAGTATAGATGTTGTCTCTTTCGTAGAACAAAAATCTCGTGACAAAAGCCAATGGCCACTTCAGTAGAAATAAACTCTTAGGGTAAATAAACTTGGTCAGTGGCATGGTAACTATTTACACAGGCTGGGAACTGCTCCTTAGAATGTAGATATCTTTAGGCATATCAAAATGGTGTAACGCTATCTATCTGTCTAGAACTTTATAGCACATTCATCACCACAGTGCCTGAGCATTATGTGACTTGGTATCAAGCCAAAAGTTCTAGCCCAGCATGATTTTACAATGGCAGCAAAGACTAGCGGTAACACCCCTCAGTACCCCACTGCTACACATTTTGAATCATGTGGATTACTTTTCTTTTTCTTAATCAGATTGCTTTATAATGATCTGCCAGAATCTAATTGCTCTCTGAATCTGCTTCCACATCCAGTGAGGCCTTTTTTAAATCATAGCCAAGACAAATTACACCCTTTGTTGTGAAAGCTGGGGCTGGGGAAGGAGCTGGGTGTTGTGTAAGAAACAAGTTTTGTTTAAAGTTGAATTTCCTACTAACAATGGGAAACAATGTCATTATGAAGTGAGCTGTAAGAATAGCTGACAGTAGGGTAGTGCTGATCACGGTCAGATGTTTGGTAAAACTCTGGGTGAATAAGAGAGCTGGTAGATGTTTGTCTAATGAGAGAGCAGGGAGACTGGCCGAAATGATATTTACAGTTCTCATGAAATTACAAAGGCATATATATATATATATTAGAAAGCTCAGGCTCAGCCAGGTTTTGGGCCTCTGTCTGAGTTAGAGTTGAGAGGGCTGGGAACTGGAGCCTTCACCTGCTTCAAGGAGGACAGCCTTGGTGGAGTTCATATAGTATGCATGGCACATTGCTGCAGTATAACTTTTATGGCTTTTAATGACTCCGAACCACCTCATCATTTGAGAGGGAATATGTTGGAGTTTGCCTTCACTCAGCCTGACAAGGTGATGGGAGGTATATATCCCCCTTACATGAAAATGCTTGTCAGTTGTATCAAATTTGGTAAGACAAGCACCAGTGTCACCTTGAGAAAAATGTAACTCAGCTGACATCCGATGCATATGCGTATACCAGATGCTGCAACACAGCCTAATTTCAAGTGATATATGCAAATACACCCTATTTTGCCTTTTTCTATTTCCACAATGCTTTCTCTCAATGCTGCATCTCTACTGATTAAAAACATTGTGCAGCTTCTTCTGAGTTCCCTGTTTAAACAGGCAACAGGGGAGAATTCTCTACCATATTGTTGTACAACTTCTTCTAAGTCGTTTCCTGTTTAAATAAGTAACCAGGGAGAATTTTCTGCTATGCTGTTTGGTTTTGTATTTTAAAAAAAAACCCACAAAAAAATGAACAAACAAAAAACCCCCACCCTGAATTCAGAGCTCTCAACCTCCTGTTCTAATTTTATTTTATGGTTTGGGTTACACTGACACAGCCAGCCAGCCTCAGTTCAAAACACCATGATTAGATATTAGTGGATTATCTGGCTTTGTAAGCACTCTGGAGCATATTTATCCCCGATGTAAGTCCATTGACTTCAGTAGTGTTACTGCAGTAATGAATTTGGCCCTTTCTGTTAAACACTAGGTCATTAATAGTCTGTGGTGTGTGAAAGCCAGACTTACAGTAACTATAGCTTACACACTTTGCTGGGAACACGTTGCCTTCTGCATAAGTGTGAATATAATAATTGTGCCTGTCTAAGAACCTGATTCTTCTTCCACTCTGTGCATGGAACTGCTATTGCATTCCCACTGGGAATTTCCCAGTCTCAAGTACTGATGGATGAACCGTTTTGTCCCATTTTATCCACTCTGAAACATAATCCTCCCTGACAACTAAACTTCAAATCAAACTTTTTCTTCAATTTTAGTTTTAATTTCACACATCTTGGCATGTCTTGGTTTTGACTCAGAGACTGCAAATACTGAAAAGTGCTGAACCTTCCCTCCCCCATTTATGTGAAAGTAAACTGGAGTTCCAGGCGCTCAGCACCTGTCAGAATATAGGAGAGATAGGTGGAAGAGACATTAACCCCCTTAGTTCCTTTACCCACTCCTTGTAGGAGCCAGAGTATCAAGCTTTGCAATCTATCAGTTTTTCAAATGTCTGCACTCGGACTGGCTGCTAAGAGCTGTCCAAATACCAGTTAGCCCTGGTCTACACTAGGACTTTAGGTTGAATTTAGCAGCGTTAAATCGATTTAAACCTGCACCCGTCCACACAATGAAGCCCTTTATTTCGACTTAAAGGGCTCTTAAAATCGATTTCCTTACTCCACCCCTGACAAGTGGATTAGCGCTTAAATCGACGTTGCCGGCTCGAATTTGGGGTACTGTGGACACAATTCGATGGTATTGGCCTCCGGGAGCTATCCCAGAGTGCTCCATTCTGACCGCTTTGGACAGCGCTCTCAACTCAGATGCACTGGCCAGGTAGACAGGAAAAGAACCGCGAACTTTTGAATCTCATTTCCTGTTTGAGGGGGTAGTCACGCGGTGGGAGGAGGCAAAATGCGACCTTGTAACGAAAGCACATGTGCTATGTATGTAATGTTAACAGCAAGGTTTACCCTGAAAGAGTGTAGCGACTGTTTTATAAAATGTGTCTTTTTAAATACCGCTGTCCCTTTTTTTTTCTCCACCAGCTGCATGTGTTTCAATGATCACAGGATCTTCTCCTTCCCAGAGGCTAGTGAAGCTTAGAAAGAAAAAAAAACGCACTCGCGATGAAATGTTCTCCGAGCTCATGCTGTCCTCCCACACTGACAGAGCACAGACGAATGCGTGGAGGCAAATAATGTCAGAGTGCAGGAAAGCACAAAATGACCGGGAGGAGAGGTGGAGGGCTGAAGAGAGTAAGTGGCGGGCTGAAGACAGGGCTGAAGCTCAAATGTGGCAGCAGCGTGATGAGAGGAGGCAGGATTCAATGCTGAGGCTGCTGCAGGCCCAAACCAGTATGCTCCAGTGTATGGTTGAGCTGCAGCAAAGGCAGCTGGAGCACAGACTGCCACTGCAGCCCCTCTGTAACCAACCGCCCTCCTCCCCAAGTTCCATAGTCTCCACACCCAGACGCCCAAGAACGCGGTGGGGGGGCCTCCGGCCAACCAGCCACTCCACCACAGAGGATTGCCCCAAAAAAAGAAGGCTGTCATTCAATAAATTTTAAAGTTGTAAACTTTTAAAGTGCTGTGCTTAAAGTGCTGTGTGGCATTTTCCTTCCCTCCTCCACCACCCCTCCTGGGCTACCTTGGTAGTCATCCCCCTATTTGTGTGATGAATGAATAACGAATGCATGACTGTGAAGCAGCAATGACTTTATTGCCTCTGCAAGCAATGATTAAAGGGAGGAGGGGAGGGTGGTTAGCTTACAGGGAAGTAGAGTGAACCAAGGGGCGGGAGGTTTCATCAAGGAGAAACAAACAGAACTTTCACACCGTAGCCTGGCCAGTCATGAAACTGGTTTTCAAAGCTTCTCTGATGCGTACCGCGCCCTCCTGTGCTCTTCTAACAGCCCTGGTGTCTGGCTGCGCGTAACCAGCAGCTAGGCGATTTGCCTCAACCTCCCACCCCGCCATAAACGTCTCTCCCTTACTCTCACAGATATTGTGGAGCACACAGCAAGCAGTAATAACAGTGGGAATATTGGTTTCGCTGAGGTCTAAGCGAGTCAGTAAACTGCGCCAGCGCGCCTTTAAACGTCCAAATGCACATTCTACCACCATTCTGCACTTGCTCAGCCTGTAGTTGAACAGCTCCTGACTACTGTCCAGGCTGCCTGTGTACGGCTTCATGAGCCATGGCATTAAGGGGTAGGCTGGGTCCCCAAGGATACATATAGGCATTTCAACATCCCCAACAGTTATTTTCTGGTCTGGGAATAAAGTCCCTTCCTGCAGCTTTTGAAACAGACCAGAGTTCCTGAAGATGCGAGCATCATGCACCTTTCCCGGCCATCCCACGTTGATGTTGGTGAAACGTCCCTTGTGATCCACCAGAGCTTGCAGCACTATCGAAAAGTACCCCTTGCGGTTTATGTACTCGGCGGCTTGGTGCTCCGGTGCCAAGATAGGGATATGGGTTCCGTCTATAGCCACAACACAGTTAGGGAATCCCATTGCAGCAAAGCCATCCACTATGACCTGCACATTTCCCAGGGTCACTACCCTTGATATCAGCAGATCTTTGATTGCGTGGGCTACTTGCATCACAGCAGCCCCCACAGTAGATTTGCCCACTCCAAATTGATTCCCAACTGACCAGTAGCTGTCTGGCGTTGCAAGCTTCCACAGGGCTATCGCCACTCGCTTCTCAACTGTGAGGGCTGCTCTCATCTTGGTATTCATGCGCTTCAGGGCAGGGGAAAGCAAGTCACAAAGTTCCATGAAAGTGCCCCTACGCATGCGAAAGTTTCGCAGCCACTGGGAATCGTCCCAGACCTGCAACACTATGCGGTCCCACCAGTCTGTGCTTGTTTCCCGAGCCCAGAATCGGCGTTCCACAGCATGAACCTGCCCCATTAGCACCATGATGCATGCATTGGCAGGGCCCATGCTTTCAGAGAAATCTGTGTCCATGTCCTGATCACTCACGGGACCGCGCTGATGTCGCCTCCTCGCCCGGTATCGCTTTGCCATGTTCTGGTGCCGCATATACTGCTGGATAATGCGTGTGGTGGTTAATGTGCTCCTAATTGCCAAAGTGAGCTGAGCGGCCTCCATGCTTGCCTTGGTATGGCGTCCGCACAGAAAAAAGGCGCGGAACGATTGTCTGCCGTTGCTCTGACGGAGGGAGGGGCGACTGACGACACGGCTTACAGGGTTGGCTTCAGGGAGCTAAAATCAACAAAGGGTGTGCCTGTACATCAAGGAGTATTTCAGGCAGGACTGCACGGAGGGTTCCAATAAGAAATGGTGCACCTAAGTTATCGTTGTTATTGGAACAAGGAGGTTAGCCTGGCCTCTGATTGATACATGGCTAGATTTACCTCGCTGCACCTTCTCTGTGAGTGACTGCAGTGTGACCTAGAGGAATGAGTCCCCTAGACAGGGGAGGAGGCAAATGAGTACAAAACAAATCTGGTCTATTTCTTGTTTTGACCCACTCCATCTATCTTTTACATCTTTGGCTGGCAGCAGATGGTGCAGAAGGACTGCATGCCATCCACATCTCATGGCTGCTCGGCAGAAGATGGTACAGTACGACTGCTAGCCATCCCCATCTCTTGCCTGCATGGCAGAAGATGGTGCAATACGACTGCTAGCAATCCTCATCTCTTGCCTGCCTGGCAGAAGATGGTACAGTACGACTGCTAGCAGTCCGTATCGCCTGCCCGCTCACCATAAGACGGTTCAATAGGACTGACTGCAGGACTAAAGAGAATGACCTGGTCAAGTCACTCCAAATTTAGTCCCTGCGCCCATGTCTGCCCAGGCGCTCCCAGCCGACGTGGCCAGGAGCACCTCGGACACGACGAGGACGACTACCAATCGTATTGCACCGTCTGCTGCCAGAAGGCAATGGGTTGCTGCTACTGTGCAGCAAAGCCATACCGCGTCTGCCAGCACCCAGGAGACATAGGGTGACGGTTACCTGAGCGGGCTCCATGCTTGCTGTGGTATGGCGTCTGCACAGGTAACTCAGGAAAAAAGGCGTGAAATGATTGTCTGCCCTTGCTTTCACGGAGGGAGGGAGGGAACGGGGGCCTGACGACACGTACCCAGAACCACCCGCGACAATGTTTTAGCCCCATCAGAGTGCTCCATTGTGACTGCTCTGGACAGCACTCTCAGATGCCCGATTGTTTGCCATTGCTCTGACGCTGGGAGGGGCGCTTACAGGGTTGGCTTCAGGGAGCTAAAATCAACAAAGGGGGTGGCTTTACATCAAGGAGTATTTCAGGCAGGACTTCATGGAGGGTTCCAATAAGAAATGGTGCACCTAAGTTATTGTCCTTATTGGAACAAGAAGGTTAGCCTGGCCTCTGATTGATACATGGCTAGATTTACCTCGCTGCACCTTCTCTGTAAGTGACTGCAGTGTGATCTAGAAGAATGAGTCCCCTAGACAGGGGAGGGGGGGAAGCAAATGAGTACAAAACAAATCTGGTCTATTTCTTGTTTTGACCCACTCCATCTATCTTTTACATCTTTGGCTGGCAGCAGACGGTGCAGAAGGACTGCACGCCATCCACATCTCATGGCTGCTCGGCAGAAGATGGTACAGTACGACTGCTAGCAGTCCGTATCGCCTGCCTGCTCACCATAAGACGGTTCAATAGGACTGACTGCAGGACTAAAGAGAATGACCTGGTCAAGTCACTCCAAATTTAGTCCCTGTGCCCATGTCTGCCCAGGCGCTCCTGATCAACCTCACAGAGGCGACCAGGAGCACCTCAGACATGACGATGATGGCTACCAGTCGTACTGTACCGTCTGCTGCCACAAGGCAAGGGGTTGCTGCTACTGTGTAGCAATGCCGTACCACGTCTGCCAGCACCCAGGAGACATAGGGTGACGGTTACCTGAGCGGGCTCCATGCTTGCCATGGTATGGCGTCTGCACAGGTAACTCAGGAAAAAAGGCGCGAAATGATTGTCTGCCCTTGCTTTCACGGGGGGAGGGAGGGAACGGGGGGCTGACGATATGTACCCAGAACCACCCGTGACAATGTTTTAGCCCCATCAGGCATTGGGATCTCAACCCAGAATTCCAATGGGCAGCGGAGACTGCGGGAACTGTGGGATAGCTACCCACAGTGCAACGCTCCGGAAGTCGACGCTTGCCTCGGTACTGTGGAAGCGCTCCGCCGAGTTAATGCACTTAATGCACTTAGAGCATTTTCTGTGGGGACACACACACTCGAATATATAAAACCGATTTCTAAAAAACCGACTTCTATAAATTCGACCTAATTTTGTAGTGTAGACATACCCTTAGAGTACTAGGATTGCCATATTGAGATCTTATTGAGATGTAAGCATAACAGGCCAAATTCTGTAGTCTTTACTAGTGCTGAGTAGTAACTAACTCCACACTGGTGTAAATGAAACTGCTTGTGGAGTCAAGCATTATTTAAATGGGTGGCAGGATCTGATGATCAGGGCTGGTGGGAGAAAGGAGGCTCTGGGTTCAGGTCTTCCCCAAAATATCAGTAGCTGGAGTGAGATGGGGGTGAAATGGGAGGAGGTGATGTCCCAGCAAACATGTACTTGGGCCCCAAATTTCTTTCTAGGAGCCTACTGGTGGTTATTCCAATGAGATTATCCACAACCCATCAGAGTTCAGGAAATCATACCGGGGGGTGGGATTATAGTTACATAGTAACAGCTATGCACTATTCCTGTATTTAGCATGGCTGGGACAATTCAGTTTGTCTAATAAATCTTAATTTAAAAGCCACCATCAACCTTAACATTTAAATCTTATGGTCGTGCATCATGTAGTACTGACGACAGCAGAAACATTGTGATTGGCAGCCAATTGATTAAGTTTATAGGTTTTTAGGGGCTTGGGTGTTTATTTAATAAGGATGTACGAAAAAGTCCGAGGGTAAGAGAAGGCAGTTGTGTTGTCTAGGAAAGATTCAAAGGCAGCGGGCAGCAGCAGTGGTTGAAAGGTCTTTATTACACTGCTGCTGTCTAGCCAAACTTGAAAACGAGACATACTTGCTCACATGGCTGGAGTTTATCATGCAAAACGAGTAATTATATTTGAATTGTGTCAGCCAACCAACCTAAAATGAAGGGAAGTCAATGAATGTTACTCCAAGGAGAAGGGGATTATTAGTTATAATTATACTCGGTGTCCAAGAGAAATGCTTCATTCTCCCCAAAAATGTTGCAAAGAGGGGAGGGGGGACTTCAGTACTTCTTTTGATGCTTAAAGTTTCTGAAGGAAGCATTTCCTTGCAGAAATTCCAGCTAAACAGAAAGTATTATGTGGCTAGTTAAATATCTGGGGACCCCACTTGGGCTGTGTGTAACTTACTAAAGACAGTTTAAAATGTGCCCTGTAACAAATCTGCCGATTTTAGCATAATTCAGAATCCACGATTTTCTTATAATAACAGACCTGAACAGAGTTTGCTGTGAGACATTAAATAATAGTTAATCTAGAAATGCCTGCATTAGCCATTTGCAGAATATAGCATCATAGCCACATAACAAGAGAAAACCAAAGGCAAGATTCTTAAATCTGTTGCTATAGGTTGAGTTCACAGAACTGCCTACAGTTAAAAGTCCGTAACGCATTCCATTGCCAGACTTTGTTTCCAGTAGTTTATAGCTTCAACCATTCGGGCTGAAATTTTCCATAATGCACATCTGCCTCTGTCTGTTTTTTTGTTTTTTTTTTAAGTTTCTCTAAAAATGGCTTAGCTGTTGCTGAGATCAGGGTTAGGGGGAAAAATATTGTTTTTCCAATTATAAAAATTCTTATTATTAATTGTTGAGAAGCTGTTGTGCCTGGGGTCAGGGAAGTGTCTTTTACTGTCCCTGGGCAAATCACCTAACATCTGGCTGAATGATAGGCCTTTAATAATCACCATTTGCACATGCTTAATAGGTACGTGTTAGAGTTTGACAGCAAAACTCTCTGAAGATTCAGCTTGGAGTGAGCATACTCCGGAGCACTTCCTGCAATTGTTCTTTTAGGCTACCAGAGGCAGCTATCATGCTGGCTATCAGAACTGGGAGCAGGGCAACTCTCCTATGCTCCCAATTCTCTATCTGCTGGTGTCCAGGAGAAGGAGGAAACAGCCTGAGTTGAACACAGAGCGATGATGAGAAGAAAGTATACAGGGGCAAGTTAGGGGGTGGGAGAGTAGGCATAGAGGGGGACAGAGGCAGGCTTGTTTGAACAGGAGTGGAGAGAGGTAGCAGGGAAAGAAGTTGGTGTGATAAGGGGGGACAGAGTACAGGGGAACAGGGGCAGAGGATTTCTAATGACCACCAGAGTATACTAGACCCTGGAACCGAAAACAGGAGTTCTGAAACGCTACATTTCTTTGCTAGCTAGCTAACAGCTGTGAAACCCACTGGCAAAGTGTGTGTACCATTTGTGTCTACAGGCTGGTCCATATAGAGGATAATAGCCTACTACTGCTACTAATTACTCTGTTAGCTCAAGTCACTGAGGTTTGTGCTGCAGCTCTAAACGTTCCAGCCTTGCTGATGAGGCATGGATTTCTATTTCATTTTGATTTTTTAAAAATGTAGGAAATGACGTACCAGAAATCTACGTGAAAAAGAATATTAAGTGTACAAAGTCAAATGTTCACAAACCAGGAAGTGCCAGAATTAGGGTTGCCTGTGCAACCTTCATTCAGCCCCCTTGTACGTATGCATGATACATGACCACATACTATTTTTTCCTCAGGCCCCTAGCTTGTTTATTCAGTGCACGGGATGGGCAGTCCTTAGGGAGTGGTTCAGGTGAACAAAGCCGTGGTGTGTGCCTCATTTGTGGCAGAAGTTGGAAGACATGTAGTGAATGAGGTGAGACAGGAAGGGAAAGCATGGTCTTGCAGTTTAGGCAGGATTTGAACATGGCCCAGACGTGTGGGGTGAGATAGAAGTAAAAAAGGACACCCAGATTGCAGACCTAAGGGACAGGTTGAATGGTTGTCCGTTCAACTGTGAGATCAAGGGACCACCTTGAAGGAAAGATGTGTTCAGTTTTGCTGATGTTAAGCTTGAATAGATAGGAAGACATACAGGAGATGTCAGAGGGGCAAACTGAGGTACAGAATTGGATAGAGGGAGAAAGACCAGGAGAGAACTGGTAGATTGGTAAGCCATCCGCCTAAGGAAGGGGGAGGCTGAATCTAATATTCTCTGTACATTGGGATGCCAAATTCTACAACCACCGCATCACAGCTGAGATCTGGCCCAGTGAGGCTGCACATTGTAGAGAGGTTCTACTGTAGAAAATCCTTTTCTCCAGTAGCTGCGCACATCGCAGCTGACATTTTTTTTGGAGTCCTAAATCACTTTTATTTATGGTGTGAAGTATTTGTCAAATCAGTGTTTCAGAGGGGGAAAAATCATTTTAAAGTTTCCAAAGTGACATTGTTCTCATTGTTCAGTGTGTGGTTTTGGACAAACCTGGATGTTATGCAGAGGCTCAACTCATCAGATGTGTAACAGAGATTTAAGCTGCTCTGGGTAGCTGTTGTTTGCTGGTTCTTGGGTTACTTTCCTGTACAGTCTGGCATCTGCTGAATACTTCAATCTGCACAATGTAATTTTTTTGGATTAGTTCTAATTTAGTAGTTTATTTCAGCAGACAGCCAGCCTTTTATATCACATATGAATTACCATATGTCACATTGTCTCCATTCATGTCTCAAAAGTTAGTTAGGCCTTTCTAACTCTGTAGTGCAAATTTTGTGTCCGAAAATTAAATTGTTTTCCAGGGCACTTTGCATGTGCAGAATGGGTCTTCTATGTACAGTACTATTGTAAAATAATTAGCATGTGATTAGAGTCCCTAATAATTTATGGGAAATTTTGCCTAATTCTGCAGATTTTTTGTGTTTGGGTGTGAAAATCTGCTGGACTTTAAAGCAAGTTTACAGTATATGTGAATGCTAATAGTTTGGTAAATTATTTATATTGTGTTGAAAATCTTAAAATAAAACTTCATTTCAAATTTTAATCCCTGATCATTTTATCCCTTCTTTACCTTTCTGGGAAAGAGAGACTGCTTCTACCAGAGGATGATGTGTCCAGCTCCTATCTTCCCTTGCAAGGCCAAGTCACCGGGTGAGAAGATTCAGGGAGGAAGGTGGTGTGACAAGAAAAACGCCAAAATCTCATTAGAGTTCAGCAAAAGTTGATGTCTAGTGGTCCCATTTTTGATGCAAAACAGATGGAAATCACCCAGCTGGAAAGCTGACCACTTTCATGTACCCTGGGTGAAATAACTGACATTTAAAACATTTTCTTAAATAAGTCACGATGTTACAGATTATTGTTCTCCTTAATATCATGGCTACCAAAAAGTGACCTAACTTTCAGAGGTATTCAGCAGCCCCATCTCCCATTGACTTCAGTTGTGGGTGTTCCACATCTCTGAAAATCAGACTATTTTTTATTTATGTACCTAAATGTGGATTTAGGTGCCAACCCCCCAGCCCATGAAACATTAATGGGAACATATAGATGATTGGAAAAAAATGTACTCCACTGAACAGAAATAGGATGGTCCTATTACATGATGTAAGCAAGTGGAATTTCCTGCCATACAGGTTATATGTAATCTAGATTTATAGCCTTCCTTGATAGGTAACTCAAAATACAGACTATAAATCACATTCTAAGCTTTCTTTCCAATCTTAGCTTTTCCTTTACATTCCCTCCTTTATCCTAGTCCCTGGATTTCTCTCCCACAGAGAGACACTTCAGAGCCCCTATAGCCTCATTTGAGCTAATGAGTTTCACCTGCCAGTATGAGTCAGCTATAATCATTTACACATGGCTCTAACATCTGAGTTTAGGATGGCTCACTGGAACAGCCCTGTATTCTGATGTGAGATCCTAGAAACTGTCATCCTCACATAAAATGCTACTCTCCTGAACCAACCAGCCAGTTTCAGAGGTACATGTTTACCAGCTACTTTATGGAAATCTTAAATCAACTAGCAATGCTATACGTTATAAGAAACATCACCAGGAGCTCTAACAAGAGAAAAACTGCACCAGAAGATAATCCCAGTAAGAATATTTAGGTGGCTTTACTATAAATAGTAAATATCTCAGGTTAACCACAAATTCTCCAGTGTCTTCTGCCTGCAATTCTTTGTATAGACAATTTATCCAAATGTTGGGAATTCATGGCTAAATATTTGTGGGATTTACTAAAGACTAAATATATTGTATAATCTCAACAGTTCAGTCTCACAGAAAAGAAGGAAAAGCGGTGTCCATCTTTCATGGTTTAATGCTAGCTTTTCATTTAGAAATGCTCTTAAAATCAGAGACTGAAAAGTTGTCTGGGAGAGTGGTGGAAGAGGGATCAAATGGACTGTATAATTTTGTACTTCATATGGTGGTAATCTCCTGTCTGTTGAACCTGTGATGTTGGAAGAATATGAGAGTGAAACGAGTCTCATTTTCCCTGGCTCTGCCTTCAGGGGTATGTTGTTCTTTCAACTTCTGAAAGGGAAAAAAAGGCAATGCATTTTCAGAGAGATAAAGTAAGGGAATTGAGTTAGAAATTTAAATTTCTAGTGCATTTTCTCGAACTTATTGGAAAATAAGCATAGCATTGTTTCTGTATATTACAAATAAAGGGCCAGACTTTCAAATGGGTGAAAGCTGAGGCTTCCATGCAAAAAAGGTCAAACAGAAACCACTATGTGCGCTAAGTTGACTGATAGCACACACAGTGGGTACTCAGCAAACTTGCTGCTTTGCATAAATACATGTTTGTACCCATACATTTTTTTCTCAGTCTCCACCATTTTGTAAATGTGTCACAAAATAGTACTGAATTTTAGGCAAATAGAACAAAAAAGGAAAAGATAATTTCATGTGCTGCATTATATAAACAAAAGCTTTCCAAGTGGTGGAGTCAAAAGGGAGAGGTGCCTCAAATTGATCTAAAAAGTCAGACAAAGGGACATTGCTAGGGGCTTGGGAAGAAATGTGGATTGGTTTTAATTAACATGTTGCTGAAGGTCATGTCATGCTTTTTCAGTTATGTCTTTGGTGTGATGAGGCCTCTTTTTTTCTTATGTATGTTTTCAATAACTTACATGAAAAGGATTCAGCTCTTTTCCAGAGGAAAGTGATGTCATGTATTGTTATGTCTTTAGTGAGGGAAATGTGTTTGTCTTTCTTTCTTTCTTTCACATTTCTAAATCTCATTGACAACAGGGCATCTATGACCAAGCAAGCAAATGCAGCACCATTTTTAAACTGTGATTTTTGTTTTTGATTTTCCCTGGAAATTTTTCCGTTCCAAAGCATTAGAATAATTATCTTCTTGGTGGTTTAATCAGTGCTTTCTTTGAAGTTTCTATATGTTTATCTAACACTTTACAACTTGTTCTTCAGCATTTGGCAAAAATGGCAGTGTCTGTGTTACCTTATTCACCTTTCATTGTATGTTTCAACAGCTCTAAAGAATGGGTACTTTGAGTTTTGCAAATGCAGTGCTCTTTTCCCATTATGGTAACCCTTTGCATTGATTTATTTTTTAAAAAACAATAATTTACTTCCTTTTGGCTTCATGTGCTCTGAATCAGGTACCTTTGTTCTCTAGGAGAATGGAATATCTTTTAGGACTACATAGATCATTGTGGAAACTTCCTCAATAAATTATTTCCCTCCAGTATCAACCTACATCCCTCTTTAGACTGTTATGTATAGAATGAATTCCTCTAATAACCGTCTTAAGCTGAAACCAATGCTGAAGAAAAAAATAACAATGATAGAAACATATATCCAACTCAGAAAGAAACATAGTAGGATTATGGTATCCTTCTTCACAAATATTTCCCATATCCCAGACAAGCAATTTGACAGCTCCTACAAGCAGCTGTTGGTAATGGAGTACTAAGCACTGCAGCTCTTTGAGCAACCCCACCCTATGCCTGAACTAGGAAAGCTCATATTGTGACAAATAAAATACTAACCAGGGGTGAAGGAATAGGAGATTATCCAACTATTTCAGCTAATAGCGCTTACTAGTATGTATGATGATGATCATCTTTTACATGATCTGTAGCTGGAAAAAACTGTTGTCAATACAGTAAGGTTCCCACAAACTTGTCCATTTAAATTCAGATTCAAAGCAATCTAATCACCTGGTACTGCAAGAATGAAGTAAGTCAGAAATGAGTGTTCTCAGTACCTTTCAGGATGGAGCCATAAGCCACTGCATTCTGAAGCTATTACCTGATTCTTTATTTACATTCCAGAGCGTCCAGTCAAATGATTGGATTAATAACCCAAAACGAAAGTAAAACAGCAGTAAATAAAAATCTAATAAGGGTTCTGAGTGTTTGTGGATGGCTGTAGGGAAATATTTATCTTGCCAATAGCAGTTTCCATTTCAGGAAGCCTTTTCAAAAGCTTGGTACGTTGTTAATAATTTGTTTATTCTGAGAAAGAACTATAAAAAATTAAGCATGTCTTGTTGGGTTTCCTACTGATGTGACAATACATCTGGGGGCAGTGGGGGATGGAGGTATTCTTTTTTTTATTTGCCATATGTGGGATGTGATGTGACATGTAGAGGAAGGATGATGGTCTTATGTCTAAGACACTAGACTGGGACTTGGGGTGGGGGAGCTGGGTTCAACTTTTGGCTCTGTCACAAATGTCCTGTATGAGCTTGGATAAGCCAGGATCTCTGTGCCTCAGTTCCCAATCTGTAAAATGGGGATATTTTTTTCTTTATCTTACAGGAGTGTTATGAAGATAAGGAGTCATAGAAGTATCTGCTAGGCTATGTTGGATGTACAATATATGCAGGATATGTTGGATGGCTGATTCTGGTTTCACTTACACTGATGTAAAAACAATATAAATCTATTGACTTCACTGGAGATACTCTTGACTATATTGGTATCACACAAAAAGCCACAATGTTAAATGTTATTTAGGTTTCAAAGTCAAGTATTCTAAAGCTAAGGAATGCCAGAATCAGAGTTGCCTAAGCAATATTAATTCTGACCCTTTGTGTATTCATCCTGGGCTCTAAGAAGAAGCAGGTACTGTGGGAAAAATAGTATGTGATCAGTAATAAGATTGGTATAATGCATTCTTGTAAGGGTGCAGAATTAAGATTGCATAGGTAACTAAATCTGGCATTTCTTTGCAATTTTCAAGTGCTTGAATTTGCAACCTCAATAATGTTATTTTCAATGCAGTTTTTTGTATATAACTAGGCATTTTTTAAAAGAAAAAAGGTAGAAACTAATTCCATTAAGTATAACTGTGACAGTCTTCCCGTTGTGCATCATGAACAATGTTTGAACCTCTAGAATTGCCGCACAGACTCTTAACAATAGAGCTACTTGAATAATTACATCTAGTGGCAGCAGAAGGCTGTTATCTTAGTGGCGGAAGGGGGCTGCTGAGGTTATGTGCTGAGTCTGAGGGCATGTCTACGATCAATGCATTGGGGGTCAATTTAGTGGGTCTAGTACAAATTTGCTAAATCGACTGCATATCGCTCTCCCATTACTCTGGTACTCCACTAGAATGAGAAGTGTAAGGTAAGTCAACGGGAGAGTTTGCACTGGATTGACGGGGGAATGTAGACACCGCAGTCAGTCGACCTCGGCTATGTCAATTCCAGCTACGTTATTCACATAGCTGGAGTTGCGTAATTTAAGTCGACTTGTTCCCATAATGTAGACAAGACCTGAGGGTTTGTTGGGGACTCCAGTCCAGCTTTCTTCCCCATTGCTCCTGCAGCTCCCAGGCATTCCCAGTGCGGTGTGTACTGCTGTGTCTACAGCAGTGGTATGGGTCCAGCACTTTAACATATTCATAGTTGTAGTTTTGGCATGCTGCCAACATTTTTCCTGTGGCCTGCAAGTAAGGGAAGGGAAACTTCAAAAATGAATTACTCATTAGAGAGAGTTTCATGAGATAAGTGAAAGGCACAACTCTACCACCCCCACCCCACCCCCAGTATGCTGCCCCTGATGAATTTCAGACAACTGCAAACAATGGAGGAGAGATGCTTAATTGAGCGTCTAATCACAATTTATTTTTTTTAAATGCTTGGTAGCCCTAGTTCCTAGCTCATGAGGTTTTCTTTGACTTTTGGGTTCTTGTGAAAACTACAAGTCTCAAACTAACTGGAAATTTAGACTGTTTCATTAGGGAACAGTTCCCCCTGTCCCCACCCCAAAGATGCTGGAAGGCTTTAAAATGGAACAGGCCAAACTTGCTGGCCTCCTGAAGAAGCCGGGTGTGGTAAGCAGATGGGCCAGGTGTCTCTGGAAGATGACAGTGGGGAGGAACTTCTGGCCCACAACCTCTCCCCAGAAGATAACTTAATATGGGTGTGGAGAAGGACCTATCTGTATTATTTTGTATCAGTAGTATAAGTACCTCAGTTTATCTGATTTATGTTGTTCTAGCTGACTGCATGGACTTAAGTCAAAGGAGGCTGGGTTTTTTTTGTGGGGGAGGGGAAGGAGCAAGGAAGAAATGAAACAATGACAGAAACAACTTGTTACCCAAGGGGTGCTCTCATGAGAGATTTCCAGGGGGGTACAAGGCACCACTCGCTGTGGAATTATGGCGAGACAGTAATAGGGAGTGTTGTAGCCCGATGATCCAATCTAAAGTGGAATGGACCAAGGAGTTCCTCTCTGGAGAAAGTGCAGGCTGAGGCCTGTCACTAGGAAAGAGTGCCCATGGGGAGAGACTGGGGGAGAGATCACAGATCCAGCTTGCCCCTGAGCTGTCACAAAGAATGGTTGGAGGAGCCCTAGCCTGTGGGGAAGGGGATCGTTGGAGATCCTGGATATTGAAAAGAGGTGAGTTTCACATGGTTTTTGCTTTAACTACAAAAGGTTGGCACAGCTCTAATTGAAATGGCCTTCTGTTGTAATGAAAAGAAAGCAACAGCACAAGTGGAAAGGATTCAAGATTTTACTTTATTTAGAGCCATAATTGCTTTCCTAGTGATATACAATGATCACTTTGTTCTCTTGTAATCCATCTTAAGTTGCTAGTCAAAATTTGCAGTGACTGATGTAGCTCACTGACTGGAGCAGCCTCAGATCTCAGTATTTCACTTGTTTATTAGTGGAGCATGTTTCAGCAATATGATTTTCTTTTTTACTCTGTAGTTTATTTTTTCCAAAGGCTAGTCGCTCTCTCTTGATTTATGCTTTGACACAAAGCATTTATAATCAAATGATTGTTTTGCTTAACGTCCTTAAATCCTGTTTTTTATTTCTTCAGACTTACAGAGAATTATAATATTCATTTGACCTGCTGCTCATTCACCAGCATTAATACCTGCTTCTAGCATGGATTTGTTTTTAAGATGCAGCTGAACTCTTCTGCTCAACACATTTTAATGTATCATCCATCTTGATCTGTGACCCTTAGTAAACTCTCTGACCTCTTGCTTTTATCACTTACTCTAAATACTGTTTGACCTCAAATCATTGACACTGGAAGTTTGAGATGCATCTGAGCTTTGATCCTGACAGAGGCATCATGGTCCAGACTTGTGTATAAAGACACGTAAGACCAAATTTTCAAAAGGGGCTTTAAAATCCTGCCCTCCAAGTTCCATATGAAGATGCCCATTTGTATGTATGTTTTTTTGGGAGGGCCGGGGGAGGGGAGCAGCTGTGCATATGAAAGTGTGCTTACCAGGTTTTGCAGGTACAAGTTTTGAGGCTACCTCCTATAGGAAATTGGGCCCTAATTTGATCTCCTTCCTGCTGTTTGCTATTACAAAAACTTGAGTTGGGCTGGACCAAACCTGCAGAACTGAAAAACCCTAAAATTTAAAGTTCCAATCTTGTGAAATTGGCATTTATGTACAACATTCGGTGCAGCAAATATTGAGAA